>NW_027362762.1:982064055-982664055 GCF_046119375.1 Phyllobates terribilis | reverse complement strand
ACCCCGATGAGACACAAGACAAAAGTGATGGCCACTAGGTTATGGGAGCTACGGTGTTAGGTGCCCCCCGGGAACAGGTGATGGAGGAGTGCTGGAGAAGAGTTACAGAGTCCGATGTCTGCTGGTGTCCAGTGAGAGGAAGACAAGGACTGGAGGAGATGGAGATGGCAGATGTAGAGTTAGACCCAGCAGGGAGTGGCTCCACCATCGGGGAGTGGCTCCACAAGCAGCGAGTGGCTCCACCATCGGGGAGTGGCTCCACAAGCAGGGAGTGGCTCCACCAGCAGGGAGTGGCTCCACAATCGGGGAGTGGCTCCACCAGCGGGGAGTGGCTCCACCAGCGGGGAGTGGCTCCACCATCGGGGAGTGGCTCCACAAGCAGGGAGTGGCTCCACCATCGGGGAGTGGCTCCACAAGCAGGGAGTGGCTCCACCGGCAGGGAGTGGCTCCACAATCGGGGAGTGGCTCCACAAGCAGGGAGTGGCTCCACCATCGGGGAGTGGCTCCACAAGCAGGGAGTGGCTCCACCAGCAGGGAGTGGCTCCACCAGCAGGGAGTGGCTCCACAAGCAGGGAGTGGCTCCACAAGCAGGGAGTGGCTCCACCAGCGGGGAGTGGCTCCACCAGCAGGGAGTGGCTCCACCATCGGGGAGTGGCTCCACCAGCAGGGAGTGGCTCCACCAGCAGGGAGTGGCTCCACCAGTGGGGAGTGGCTCCACCAGCAGGGAGTGGCTCCACCATCGGCTACACCACCGACACAAACCAAAATGGAGCCTTGTACAGATGAAGCGTGGAGGTCACCAGTATCTGTGCAGCCTCATCTACAGCGCTCTCACACGGGTTCAGCCACAGAGGAGCGTACGGTCAGTAGTCATCATCTAGATAATTATTTTATTACCTATGTGCAATTAAAACCACAAATCAACATGGTCTAAGAGCTGAAAACGCGCAGATTAGACCCTGATCATCCGTGAAACCAGTCCCCCCTGAACACAGCGGTGCGAGGAGGGGAAAGAAAACCAGGAGAGCAGGTAAGGGAGGGACTGAGTGGACTCTGGCTTGTTGCTGGTGAGTGTTTGGCACACAGAAAAGATGGACCCATAAAGCTGGAGGGGACCTCCGAGAGCCTGGAGGTCACCCCTTCCTGTAGGCAGAGCTCCTCTGGTTCCAGGGACGGCTCTCTCTGTGCTGGGGCCCAGGGTCTCAATGTGGGTTAGGACAGGAGTCTCTACATTGGTCCCGAGGTTTATTAGTAACCATTCTTTATAACACGGTGCCCTGAATGATCAACTCTGGGTTCTCAATGTCCTTTCTGCTCTGCACCATCCTGAGTTCCAGCTGAGGATATGATGGTCTCACCCCAGGTCCAGCCAGAGCTGCAAAGAGACAACAATCAGAATTGTTCCATGCACACCTCACATTAATGACGAAAAAGCCTCTCCCGATGTGGTGGCCCTGCCCCCCATGTTTCTAGCAGCCGAGGGTCCACATACTGCACACACAGACGCCTCAACCCTTCTTCTCCCGGGACTCACTGCGTGCGCTGGTGATGGTTCTCTGCAGTACAAGCTGCATGGCGGACACCGTCTTCTCACACGCCAGCTGCAATCACAGGAACAAGTCAGGACCAGGACTGGCCAAGTTCACACCAAGCACTGACAAGAACCGGCAGGAATCACCCCGAGCTCTGGGACCATCGATTTCTCAGTTATTAATAATTTACACCATTATTAACGGTTTACGTTGCAGAGTTGCAGTAAATCCGCTAAACACTAACACTATGGTGGTTTCCTCCCACATTCCAAAGACTGATAGCGAATGTAGATTGTGAGCCCCGATGGGGACAGTGCCGATAGTGTCCGTAAAGCGCTGCGGAATTAACGGCGCTATATAAGTGAATAAATAATAAAATAATATGGCGCGGAGCCTCCTCTATACACACTGTCAGATGTGATTGTAATAGCTATAAGCCGTTTCATAGCAAGACTATGACCTCCAGATGACCCCAGTGTAAGGGGATCCCCTGATGTGAACAGGTAATTAAAGAGGATTATCTGATGGATTGCAGACCAGGCAGGGCTGACAGAGAAATTTATGGCCGGTGGAGATAACAACCTATCACCTCCAGCCTCAGCTTGGATAGAAACACGCAGCAGATTACTTTAAAATCCTTTGTCCTCCTTTTGCAGATTATGAATGGAGGTTTTTATGAACGGCAGAGATATGACAGATATGAGAGACATATTTTCGGAGTTGTGACAAAGTGGCAAATGTAGCGCATTGTCTTACGTCACTGGGCAGTTGCGGCAACACCTCAAAACTACTATTGATCAGATGGATGATGCTATACATGCCGTGTCTCCTATCTATAGAAAGGCAAAATCAAGATAGGAAACATGACAGTAATATCTCTCGCCTGGGACCTGCAGGGGTGAAGATATTGTCGAAGGTGGGGATCCCATAATTTTCTAAAGACTAGCACAACTCATGATTACCCCTGTTTTGGGTCACTGGAGGGGAGGTATGGGGGCGTGACTGGTGTTAATAAAAGCAAATACCGAACTATGTTTAGTGTCAGTCCTGGGAGATGTAGTGCGCTGTGGTTCTGTACCATAATCGCCCAAAAACAAAGAGCTCCCCTTCACAAGAGACAGAGTCGTTCCTGTGACATCAGGTTTAGTACTTTTCTTCTATTTATCATTTTTATTTTATATAATTGTATATACTGTATTGTTTTGTTCCCATTTTGTAACATCTTTGTATATTTTTATAAACACTGCCTATCTTTTTGGATTAAATATAAAATGTAATAGCTCTGTTCCTCTTGCTCTGTAAACCGCACCCCTGAAGTCATACACTACCTGTAACGGGTGTCCAATCATCCTGTATAAATGATTGGGGGAGGCATTGGCAGCTAGTAGTGGTTCAGTTCCTTTTGTTATTTTGGAATTCGCAGTGACCGTACCGGGGTATATATATTCCATGCATTGGAATCAGAGGTGTATATACCATACACTCACAGTTAGTTCCCCAATAAACTACCTAGTAGTGAAAGCAGCCGCGGCCTTGTCCATCATTTGACAGACAACTGTCTAATTGTCAGGGCAATTACAGGAAGAGGAGTGTTGTTCCCTGACAAACTGGTGTTCTCCTTGACAAACACATTCTGAGCTGTCTCTGTACAATGTGGTCACCAGTCACCGACATCATCGCCATCGCAGAGTTTACCTTAAAGTTGTTGGGGTGAAGGTGAGTCCAAGCCAAAAGCATAGCTGCAAAGAGATCTCCTGTGCCCACAAACACTGCGTCAACTCGGGGTAGTTCAAAGCAGATCCTCAGTGTCTGGATCTGTCCGTCCTCCCGCACTACAAAAAAGGCAGAACAAGCAGGGGGTGTTCATCAGAAGCAACACAGTTTCAGGATTTTTATGTCCTGTCCTTATCTTTAAGATGTCAGTGTCCCCTATTTTATTAGAATGTGAGGGTTCGGCCAGCGTGTGTTGAGTCCCTGGGGCCGGCGCGTCACGAGGCTCAGGGACAGAAGCCAGAGAGTGTCGAGCTTCCCCGGGGGAACGGGCGGAGCGTGATGAGCCCCCGGCGAGTGTCTAGGGCCTGATGAGCCCCACCCGGCGAGCAGACAGTAGTAGAAACGATGGATAATCTGGTAGTCCGTGGGAACAGACTGGTTGGTAAACAAGGAGTTACCAGCCATCTGACCCCATTTAGGAAACAGAAGAAGGCAGGAAAGATTTACACGTAACTCAGGGATAAAAACAAAGTTCAAGTTGTTTTGACCGAAAGCAGAACAGCTGTCGGCCAAGTGACCGGTGAACGGGAAGTTAGTGCTCTTTGGCGTCAATAAGTCCTCACCTCGTCTCTGGCTCGCCAGTGTAATGAGATAATCAGAACCTCGCGAGGCCGGGAGGTCTGAGCTGGTGATCACCACGGTGTTCGGTCCCAGAGAATGTAACATATCCATGACCTGAGAGACGTAAGCGGCGTAAATCCCAGCACAGGACAACAGTGAAGGCACAATGGGGATCTGCTCACCTGCACAGCCTCCTGCTGAGTGCGGATCTTACGCCCAGTCAACAACCTGAGGAGGAGGAGGACAATGTTACAGGACGGACGAGCACCATTCCTCTACATACAGCTGCCTGACGTAGAAATCACCATCCTCAGCTTACTGAGACGTCCTACACCCGGACCATCACCTTCATCCCTGATTACTTCATCCCTGATTACAGCCATTACAAGATATCATCTTATGAAGGGAATGTAGCAAAAACCCAATTATAAAGGTGGCTCGTGGGGCAGCCGATGCGGTACGCAGCCATTCACACACCTACTTTACAATCGTAAGGACATCGGAGGCTCAAACAGAAAATACTGCAAATATTGGGGCAAATATTGTAATGTTTGCCACTAAGCTACACATGCACTTACTCCGCTTCAAATTGGTTTGGAGTGATGATATCAGCGACCGGGACAACCAGATCTTTATAGACCGGGAGAAGCTCCACCGGGACATACTGATGAAAGACAGAGAAATGTACTAGCGAGAGGCGTCACAGCAAGAGGGGAGGGGGTCAGAGGGTGAAGGGGTCAGAGGGCGAGGGGAGGGTGTCAAGAGCGTGAAGGGGTCAGAGCATGAGAGGAGAAGGTCAGAGCGTGAGCGGGTCAGAGGGTGAGGGGAGGGGGTCAGAGCATGAGGGGAGGGGTCAGAGCGTGAGGGGAGGGGGTCAGAGAGTGAGGGGTCAGAGGGTGTGGGGGTCAGAGGGAGAGGGGAGGGTGTCAAGAGCGTGAAGGGGTCAGAGCATGAGAGGAGAAGGTCAGAGCGTGAGCGGGTCTGAGGGTGAGGGGAGGGGGTCAGAGCATGAGGGGAGGGGTCAGAGCGTGAGGGGAGGGTGTCAGAGGGTGTGGGGAGGGGGTCAGAGGGTGTGGGGAGGGGGTCAGAGGGTGAGTGGAGGAAACAGGAAGAGGACTCAGCATGAAAGGACAGACCTGGATGGAAAAGGATGAGGGGCCAGGCTCGGGCAGAACAGGAGGAGGGGTCAGTGTAAGGGGACAGGCAGTACAGGGGGAGGCGTCAGACCTGGGCAGTATAGAGGGAGGGGGTCAGTGTAAGGGGACAGGCAGTACAGGGTGAGGGGTCTGGCGTGGGCAGTACAGGGGGAGGGGATCAGTGTAAGGGGACAGGCAGTACAGGGTGAGGGGTCTGGCGTGGGCAGTACAGGGGGAGGGGGTCAGTGTAAGGGGACAGGCAGTACAGGGTGAGGGGTCTGGCGTGGGCAGTACAGGGGGAGGGGTCAGTGTCGGGATCATACTGATGAAAGACAGAGAAATGTACTAGTGAGAGGCGTCACAGCAAGAGGGGAGGGGGTCAGAGGGTGAGGGGAGGGGGTCAGAGCATGAGAGGGTCAGAGGGTGAGGGGGTCAGAGCGTGAAGGGGTCAGAGGGTGAGGGGAGGGGGTCAGAGCGTGAAGGGGTCAGAGGATGAGGGGAGGGGGTCAGAGCGTGAAGGGGTCAGAGGATGAGGGGAGGGGGGTCAGAGCGTGAGGGGAGGGGGTCAGAGCGTGAAGGGGTCAGAGGGTGAGGGTAGGGGGCCAGAGTGTGAGGGGAGGAAACAGGAAGAGGACTCAGCATGAAAGGACAGACCTGGATGGAAAAGGATGAGGGGCCAGGCTCGGGCAGAACAGGAGGAGGGGTCAGTGTAAGGGAACAGGCAGTACAGGGGGAGGGGTCAGGCATGGGCAGTACAGGAGGAGGGGTCAGTGTACGGGAACAGGCAGTACAGTGGGAGGGGTCAGGCTCGGGCAGAACAGGAGGAGGGGTCAGTGTAAGGGGACAGGCAGTACAGGGGTAGGGGCCAGGCACGGGCAGTGCAGGAGGAAGGGTCAGTGTAAGGGAACAGGCAGTACAGTGGGAGGGGTCAGGCACGGGCAGTACAGGAGGAGAGGTCAGTGGAAGGGAACAGGCAGTACAGGGGGAGGGGTCTGGCATGGGCAGAACAGGGGGATGAGGTCAGTGTAAGGGAACAGGCAGTACAGGAGGAGGCGTCAGACGTGGGCAGTACAGAGGGAGGGGTCAGTGTAAGGGGACAGGCAGTACAGGGTGAGGGGTCTGGCGTGGGCAGTACAGAGGGAGGGGTCAGTGTAAGGGGACAGGCAGTACAGGGTGAGGGGTCTGGCGTGGGCAGTACAGGGGGAGGGGTCAGTGTAAGGGGATAGGCAGTACAGGGGGAGGCGTCAGACGTGGGCAGTACAGAGGGAGGGGTCAGTGTAAGGGACCAGGCAGTATAGGGGGAGGCGTCAGACGTGGGGAGTACAGAGGTAGGGGTCAGTGGAAGGGGACAGGCACAGGCAGTACAGAGGGAGGGGTCAGTGTGAAGGGACAAGCAGTACAGGGGGAGGGGACAGGCAGCACAGGGGGAGGGGTCAGGTGTGGGCAGTACAGGGGGAGGGGTCAGTGTGAGGGGACAGGCAGTACAGGGGGAGGGGACAGGCAGTACAGGGGGAGGGGTCAGGTGTGGGCAGTACAGGGGGAGGGGTCAGTGTAAAGGGACAGACAGTACAGGGGGAGGGGTCAGTGTGAGGGGACAGGCAGTACAGGGTGAGGAGACAGGCAGTACAGGGGGAGGGGTCAGGTGTGAGCAGTACAGGGGGAGGGGTCAGTGTAAAGGGACAGGCAGTACAGGGGGAGGGGTCAGTGTGAGGGGACAGGCAGTACAGGGTGAGGAGACAGGCAGTACAGGGGGAGGGGTCAGTGTAAGGGGACAGGCAGTACAGAGGGAGGGGTCAGGTGTGGGCAGTACAGGGGGAGGGGTCAGTGTAAAGGCACAGACAGTACAGGGGGAGGGGTCAGTGTGAGGGGACAGGCAGTACAGGGTGAGGGGACAGGCAGTACAGGGGGAGGGGTCAGGTGTGGGCAGTACAGGGGGAGGGGTCAGTGTAAAGGGACAGGCAGTACAGGGGGAGGGGTCAGTGTAAAGGCACAGGCAGTACAAGGGGAGGGGTCAGGCGTTCTGTTCACAGCACTCATCACCAATGATGGAGGTCGTACCATTGAACCTTCCCCGTTCCACTTATCTCCCAGCACAGGATCACAGACTGTGGGAAACAGAGAGAGATTAACCTTTGAACGTCGCTCTGCTTCAGTTATTGATCTCACGTCACAGTTTGACGGCGCCATAATCGAAGAGAACGAGGTCGTGAAGCCTGTGGCGTGGAATCATGAGAAATCCAGGTCTGCAGAATTCTCGTTAAAGGGACTGTCCTAGAATCATATATTTTTAGCCAGAGGCCGGCACCTGATGAGGATAACAAAGTCGCCCCCGCAGGCCCAGCGCTGCCGATACTGCTGAGCATTGGTGTGCTAGCTACTCTCATCATCTGCCCGGACAACCTGTTTAACTCCTTAATCAGACTATTTTTTTTCCATTTTTGAGTACCTACTTTTCAGCAGCCGAAATTGCGATATAATATATAATATATTTTATATGAAAATAAGATTGGATTTTTGGGACTTTTCCACTACTCCCCTTCTAAATGTTTTTATACATTTTGTTATGTACATTTACACTGCTCCAAAAAACACTAAATCCCACATCCTAGAGATCACCGAATGAAATCTCTATTCATTACATAGTGGAGCGTTGAGAACAATAAAACATAAAAATCATCAATGTCAATAAAAATGAATCTCCCATGGAGGCCTGGATATGGAATGATGCTCAAAATCAGAGTGGAAAAACCCACTACAGGCCGATCCAACTTCAGTGGAAATGCCTCAAGACAAGGAAATGAGGCTGAGTATTGTGTGTGGCCTCCACGTGCCTGTATGACCTCCCTACAACGCCTGGACATGCTCCTGATGAGGCTGAGTATTGTGTGTGGCCTCCACGTGCCTGTATGACCTCCCTACAACGCCTGGGCATGCTCCTGATGAGGATGAGTATTGTGTGTGGCCTCCACATGCCTGTATGACCTCCCTACAACGCCTGGGCATGCTCCTGATGAGGCTGAGTATTGTGTGCGGCCTCCACGTGCCTGTATGACCTCCCTACAATGCCTGGGCATGCTCCTGATGAGTATTGTGTGTGGCCTCCACGTGCCTGTATGACCTCCCTACACCGCCTGGGCATGCTCCTGATGAGGCTGAGTATTATGTGTGGCCTCCACGTGCCTGTATGACCTCCCTACAACGCCTGGGCATGCTCCTGATGAGGCTGAGTATTGTGTGTGACCTCCACGTGCCTGTATGACCTCCCTACACCGCCTGGGCATGCTCCTGATGAGGCTGAGTATTGTGTGTGACCTCCACGTGCCTGTATGACCTCCCTACAACGCCTGGGCATGCTCCTGATGAGGCTGAGTATTGTGTGTGGCCTCCACGTGCCTGTATGACCTCCCTACAATGCCTGGGCATGCTCCTGATGAGGATGAGCATTGTGTGTGGCCTCCACGTGCCTGTATGACCTCCCTACACCGCCTGGGCATGCTCCTGATGAGGCTGAGTATTATGTGTGGCCTCCACGTGCCTGTATGACCTCCCTACAACGCCTGGGCATGCTCCTGATGAGGCTGAGTATTGTGTGTGGCCTCCACGTGCCTGTATGACCTCCCTACACCGCCTGGGCATGCTCCTGATGAGGCTGAGTATTATGTGTGGCCTCCACGTGCCTGTATGACCTCCCTACAACGCCTGGGCATGCTCCTGATGAGGCTGAGTATTGTGTGTGGCCTCCACGTGCCTGTATGACCTCCCTACAACGCCTGGGCATGCTCCTGATGAGGCTGAGTATTGTGTGTGGCCTCCACGTGCCTGTATGACCTCCCTACAATGCCTGGGCATGCTCCTGATGAGGATGAGTATTGTGTGTGGCCTCCACGTGCCTGTATGACCTCCCTACACCGCCTGGGCATGCTCCTGATGAGGCTGAGTATTATGTGTGGCCTCCACGTGCCTGTATGACCTCCCTACAACGCCTGGGCATGCTCCTGATGAGGCTGAGTATTGTGTGTGGCCTCCACGTGCCTGTATGACCTCCCTACACCGCCTGGGCATGCTCCTGATGAGGCTGAGTATTATGTGTGGCCTCCACGTGCCTGTATGACCTCCCTACAACGCCTGGGCATGCTCCTGATGAGGCTGAGTATTGTGTGTGGCCTCCACGTGCCTGTATGACCTCCCTACAATACCTGGGCATGCTCCTGATGAGGCTGAGTATTGTGTGCGGCCTCCACGTGCCTGTATGACCTCCCTACAACGCCTGGGCATGCTCCTGATGAGGCTGAGTATTGTGTGTGGCCTCCACGTGCCTGTATGACCTCCCTACAACGCCTGGGCATGCTCCTGATGAGGCTGAGTATTGTGTGTGGCCTCCACGTGCCTGTATGACCTCCCTACAACGCCTGGGCATGCTCCTGATGAGGCTGAGTATTGTGTGTGGTCTCCACGTGCCTGTATGACCTCCCTACAACGCCTGGGCATGCTCCTGATGAGGCTGAGTATTGTGTGTGGCCTCCACGTGCCTGTATGACCTCCCTACAACGCCTGGGCATGCTCCTGATGAGGTTGTGGATGGTCTCCTGTGGGATCTCCTCCCAGACCTGGACTAAAGCATCCGCCAACTCCTGGACAGTCTGTGGTGCAACGTGACGTTGGTGGATGGAGAAAGACATGATGTCCCAGATGTGCTCAATCAGATTCAGGTCTGGGGAACGGGCGGCCAGTCCATAGCTTCAATGCCTTCATCTTGCAGGAACTGCTGACACACTCCAGCCACATGAGGTCTGGCATTGTCCTGCATTAGGAGGAACCCAGCGGCCAACCGCACCAGCATATGGTCTCACAAGGGGTCTGAGGATCTCATCTCAGTACCTAATGGCAGTCAAGGCTACCTCTGGCGAGCACATGGAGGGCTGTGCGGCACTCCAAAGAAATGCCACCCCACACCATTACTGACCCACTGCCAAACCGGTCATGCTGAAGGATGTTGCAGAGAGCAGATCACTCTCCAATGCGTCTCCAGACTCTGTCACGTCTGTCACATGTGCTCAGTGTGAACCTGCTTTCATCTGTGAAGAGCACAGGGCGCCAGTGGCCACTTTTCCAATCCTGGTGTTCTGTGGCAAATGCCAAGCATCCTGCACGGTGTTGGGCTGTGAGCACAACCCCCATCTGTGGACGTCGGGCCCTCATACCACCCTCATGGAGTCGGTTTCTAACCATTTGTGCAGACACCTGCACATTTGTGGTCTGCTGGAGGTCATTTTGCAGGGCTCTGGCAGTGCTCCTCCTGTTCCTCCTTGCACAAAGGCGGAGGTAGCGGTCCTGCTGCTGGGTTGTTGCCCTCCTACGGCCCCCTCCACGTCTCCTGGTGTACTGGCCGGTCTTCTGGTATCTGCGCCATGCTCTGGGCACTTCTCTGACAGACACAGCTGCCCTTCTTGTCAAGGCTCGCATTGATGTGCCATCCTGGATGAGCTACACTACCTGAGCAACTTGTGTGGGTTGTAGACACTGCCTCATGCATGCAGTGTCTGCCTCGGCCCGTCCTGACAGTGGAGGCCACACGGCATGCTGGTAACCTCCAGGCAGCAGCGCTCTGCCCATAATGACAGCGGAGACCGCACGACATACTGTGAGCCTCCAGCCAGCAGCGCTCGGCCCGTCCTGACAGCAGAGGCCCTACGGCACGCTGGGAGCCTCCAGGCACCAGCGCTCGGCCCATCCTGACAGCAGAGGCCCTACGGCATGCTGGGAGCCTCCAGCCAGCAGCGCTCGGCCCGTCCTGACAGCGGAGGCCCTACGGCACGCTGGGAGCCTCCAGGCAGCAGCGCTCGGCCCGTCCTGACAGTGGAGGCCCTACGGCACGCTGGGAGCCTCCAGGCAGCAGCGCTCGGCCCGTCCTGACAGCAGAGACCCTACGGCACGCTGGGAGCCTCCAGGCAGCAGCGCTCGGCCCGTCCTGACAGCAGAGACCCTACGGCACGCGGGGAGCCTCCAGCCAGCAGCTCTCGGCCCGTCCTGATAGCGGAGGCCGCACGGCATGCTGGGAGCCTCCAGGCAGCAGCGCTCGGCCCGAGCAGGGACCGCACACCATGCTGGGAGCCTCCAGGCAGCAGCGCTCGGCCCGTCCTGACAGCAGAGGTCCTACGGCATGCTGGAAGCCTCCAGGCAGCAGCGCTCGGCCCGTCCTGACAGCAGAGGCCCTACGGCATGCTGGAAGCCTCCAGGCAGCAGCGCTCGGCCCGTCTTGACACTAGAGGCCCTACGGCATGCTGGGAGCCTCCAGGCAGCAGCGCTTGGCCCGTCCTGACAGCAGAGGCCGCACACCATGCTGGGAGCCTCCAGGCAGCAGCGCTCGGCCCGTCCTGACAGCGGAGGCCGGACGGCATGCTGGGAGCATCCAGGCAGCAGCGCTCGGCCCGTCCTGATAGCTGAGGCCGCACACCATGCTGGGAGCCTCCAGGCAGCAGCGCTCGGCCCATCCTGACAGCAGAGGCCCTAGGGCATGCTGGGAGCCTCCAGGCAGCAGAGCTCGGCCCATCCTGACAGCGGCGGCCCTACGGCACGCTGGGAGCCTCCAGCCAGCAGCGCTCGGCCCGTCATGACAGCGGAGGCCGCACGGCATGCTGGGAGCCTCCAGGCAGCAGCGCTCGACCCGTCCTGACAGCAGAGACCCTACGGCACGCGGGGAGCCTCCAGCCAGCAGCTCTCGGCCCGTCCTGATAGCGGAGGCCGCACGGCATGCTGGGAGCCTCCAGGCAGCAGCGCTCGGCCCGAGCAGAGACCGCACGCCATGCTGGGAGCCTCCAGGCAGCAGCGCTCGGCCCGTCCTGACAGCAGAGGTCCTACGGCATGCTGGAAGCCTCCAGGCAGCAGCGCTCGGCCCATCTTGACAGCAGAGGCCCTACGGCATGCTGGAAGCCTCCAGGCAGCAGCGCTCGGCCCGTCTTGACACCAGAGGCCCTACGGCATGCTGGGAGCCTCCAGGCAGCAGCGCTCGGCCCGTCCTGACAGCAGAGGCCGCACACCATGCTGGGAGCCTCCAGGCAGCAGCGCTCGGCCCGTCCTGACAGCGGAGGCCGGACGGCATGCTGGGAGCCTCCAGGCAGCAGCGCTCGGCCCGTCCTGATAGCTGAGGCCGCACACCATGCTGGGAGCCTCCAGGCAGCAGCGCTCGGCCCGTACTGACAGCGGAGGCCCTACGGCATGCTGGGAGCCTCCAGGCAGCAGCGCTCGGCCCGTCCTGACAGCAGAGGCCCTACGGCATGCTGGGAGCCTTCAGGCAGCAGCGCTCGGCCCGTCCTGACAGCAGAGGTCCTACAGCATGTTGGGAGCCTCCAGGCAGCAGCGCTCGGCCCATCCTGACAGCGGAGACCGCACACCATGCTGGGAGCCTCCAGCCAGAAGCTCTCGGCCTGTCCTGACAGCAGAGGCCCTACAGCATGCTGGGAGCCTCCAGGCAGCAGCGCTCGGCCCGTCCTGACAGCAGAGGTCCTACGGCACACTGGGCGCCTCCAGGCAGCAGCGCTCGGCCCGTCCTGACAGCAGAGGTCCTACGGCATGCTGGGAGCCTCCAGGCAGCAGCGCTCGGCCCGTCCTGACAGCAGAGGCCCTACGACATGCTGGGAGCCTTCAGGCAGCAGCGCTCGGCCCGTCCTGACAGCAGAGGCCCTACAGCATGTTGGGAGCCTCCAGGCAGCGGCGCTCGGCCCGTCCTGACAGCAGAGGTCCTACGGCATGCTGGGAGCCTCCAGCCAGCAGCGCTAGGCCCGTCCTGACAGCGGAGGCCCTACGGCATGCTGGGAGCCTCCAGGCAGCAGCGCTCGGCCCGTCCTGACAGCAGAGGTCCTACGGCATGCTGGGAGCCTTCAGGCAGCAGCGCTCGGCCCGTCCTGACAGCAGAGGCCCTACAGCATGTTGGGCGCCTCCAGGCAGCAGCGCTCGGCCCGTCCTGATAGCGGAGGCCGCACACTTCCCTGAGTTTTACAAGTAACTGCATTTACAGGCTTCATTACTTTCTCATTTCTTATTTAATAAGGAACAAATCTAGTGGATTTTTGTGATTGGAAGCAACAAATTAATGTCACAGACCCCGCCCCATAATAACATCACAATGTACTGCTGACAACCAGTCAGCCCCGCCCCATGATGACATGACATCACAATGTACTGCTGACAACCAGTCTGTGTATGGTGGAGAGGTTGTCAGCCCCGCCCCATGGTGACATCACAATGTACTGCTGACAACCAGTCTGTGTATGGTGGAGAGGTTGTCAGCCCCGCCCCATGATGACATCACAATGTACTGCTGACAACCAGTCTGTGTATGGTGGAGAGGTTGTCAGCCCCGCCCCATGATGACATCACAATGTACTGCTGACAACCAGTCTGTGTATGGTGGAGAGGTTGTCAGCCCCGCCCCATGGTGACATCACAATGTACTGCTGACAACCAGTCTGTGTATGGTGGAGAGGTTGTCAGCCCCGCCCCATGATGACATCACAATGTACTGCTGACAACCAGTCTGTGTATGGTGGAGAGGTTGTCAGCCCCGCCCCATGATGACATCACAATGTACTGCTGACAACCAGTCTGTGTATGGTGGAGAGGTTGTCAGCCCCGCCCCATGATGACATCACAATGTACTGCTGACAACCAGTCTGTGTATGGTGGAGAGGTTGTCAGCCCCGCCCCATGATGACATCACAATGTACTGCTGACAACCAGTCTGTGTATGGTGGAGAGGTTGTCAGCCCCGCCCCATGATGACATCACAATGTACTGCTGACAACCAGTCTGTGTATGGTGGAGAGGTTGTCAGCCCCGCCCCCGGTGAGGACATCACTGATGTAATGACATACAGTGGGGATTTGATCCACTGGTGATTTTGCAGTTTTCCACCTACAGAGAGTGGAGAGATCTGTGATATTTATCGTCGGTCACTTCACCTGTGAGAGCCAGAATCTAACAATAACATCCAGAGAATCACATTGTAGGATTTTACATAATTTATCTGCATTTTATTGCATGAAATAAGTATTTGATCACCGACCAACAAGGAAGAATTCTGCCTCTCACAGACCTGTTAGTTTTTCTGTAAGAAGCCTCCTACTCTGCACTCATTACCTGGATTAATTGCACCTGTTTGAACTCCTTACCTGTATAAAAGACACCTGTCCACACACTCAATCAATCACACTCCAACCTCTCCACCATGGCCAAGACCAAAGAGCTGTCTAAGGACACCAGGGACAAAATTCTAGACCTGCACAAGGCTGGGATGGGCTACAGGACAATAGGCAAGCAGCTTGGTGAGAAGACAACAACTGTTGGCACAATTATTATAAAATGGAAGAAACACAAGATGACTGTCAGTCTTCCTCGGTCTGGGGCTCCTTACAAGATCTCGCCTCGTGGGGTAAGGATGATTCTGAGAAAGCTCAGGAATCCGCCCAGAACTAAACGGGAGGACCTGGTGAATGACATGAAGAGAGCTGGGACCACAGTCTCAAATATTACACACTACGCTGTCATGGATTAAAATCCTGCAGGGCACGCAAGGTTCCCCTGCTCACGCCAGCACATGTTCAGGCCTGTTTGACGTTCGCCAATGACCATCTGGGTGATCCAGAGGAGGCATGGGAGAAGGTCATTTGGCCAGATGTTTGTTTTTTTTTGGTATCAACTCCACTCGCCCTGTTTGAAAGAAGAAGGATGAGTACAACCCCAAGAACACCGTCCCAACCATGAAGCATGGAGGAAGAAACATCATACTTTGGGGGTGCTTTTCTACAAAGGGGCCAGGACGACTTCACCGTATTGAAGGGAGGATGGATGGGGTCATGTATCGCGAAATTTTGCCAATAACCTACTTCCCTCAGTAAGTACATTGAAGATGGGTTTTGGCTAGGTCTTCCAGAATGACAATGACCAGAAACACACAGGCTGCGCAACTAAGGAGTGGCTCCGTAAGAAACATTTCAAGGTCCTGAAGTGGCCTAGCCAGTCTCCAGACCTGAACCCAGTAGAAAATCTTTGGAGGAGCTGAAACTCCATGTTGCCCAGCAACAGCCCCGAAACCTGAAAGATCTGGAGAAGATCTGTATGGAGGAGTGGGCCAAAATCCCTGCAGCAGTGTGTGCAAACCTGGTCAAGATCTACAGGAAACGTCTGACCTCTGTAATTGTAACAAAGGTTTCTGCACCAAATATTAAAGTTCTGTTTTTCTATTGTATCAAATACTTATTTCATGGAATAAAATGCAAATTATGTAACAATCATACAATGTGATTTTCTGTTCTTTATGTTTAGATTCTGTCTGTCACAGGTGAAGTGACCTACGATAAAAAAAACAAATCTCTCCATTCTGTGTAGGTGGGAAAACTTGCAAAATCGGCAGCGTATCAAATACTTATTTCCCCCACTGTATGTCATAAGTGAAGCTACGTGTTCTACAGATCAGAGGCTGGGGGCATTGGATCACTGCCTGCTCCCCCCGCTGTGACTAGGTAATGAAGCAGGTTATCTGATGGAGAGCAGACATGGAGGGTGCACACAGAGGAATTCACAGGTAGCTGTGATTGTCGGAGAACCATCTGGGCCGGTAGAGGTGTCCTGTATGCCCCCCCACTGGCATATAGGTGGTACACGAGGGGGCATCATATTTGTTAGCTGGCGACCCCCAGGGGTGCGGTATCTCCCTGAATTGTGGATCTATCTTATTCATGTGTGAGATGTACAGAACGCTGGCTGTCCGGTAAGATGACGCCATATTGTTTCTCTAGGAGGTTCCTGAGGAAATAGATGACCCAGAGCAGAAATAAGGGTTGGAACCGAATCTACCGAATATCCGGCTCAGACCCCAGGAGAAGCATCGAGTGTTGCCGATCTGTCCATATTTCCGGCGGCGCTCTCCTCCACCAGAAGCGCTCACGGATCCAGGTCGTCAGCGGTATCTGGATTTATCCCTCTTACTTTACACTGCTCTGTGTCTTTGTATTCTTCCATCTGTTCTAACCTTTTTACGTGCTGCACTTCTTTTTGCATTTTAAGTGTAACCCTTGGGAAAGCTTGGTGTTGTGTACGTGTGCTGACCGAGGCAGGCGTCTCGCTGGCCTGGTAATACGAGGACTGGCGGCAGCGTAGAGAGTGGCGTGGATGTGGGCACCGGCTGTGGGGGGGACCTCAGCTCAATCTTGGCCTATTGCCATAGGCGAGTGGACGAGTGACTGGGACGCAGAGCCCCTCTTTATAGTCGCGTCCGGGGCAAGTATGTCGTGATCAGACACAAGACCGCGCCCCGTATGCCACCGCGCCCCGCACACCACCGCCTGTCTACAGTGAGAGTTGTCAGCCCGGCCCCCCGGTGATGACATCACTGATATAATAATATTGTACCATAAACCAGTCGTGGATTCTGACGCTTCAGTTCCTGGACAATGTCCACGACCCGGGCCAAGAACGAGGAGTCACGAGTGTAACCTGCATCACAGAGACAAGTGTCAGAGTCCAGCATGGAATCAGAGAGGAACGGACGCGGAACGCGCACAGGGGGACGGACGCGGGACGCACACAGGGGGACGGACGCGGGACGCACACACCACACACAGGGGGACGGACGCGGGACGCACACACCACACACAGGGGGACGGACGCGGGACGCGCACACCACACACAGGGGGACGGACGCGGGACGCACACTCCACACACAGGGGGACGGACACGGGACGCACACTCCACACACAGGGGGACGGACACGGGACGCACACACCACACACAGGGGGACGGACGCGGGACGCGCACTCCACACACAGGGGGACGGACGCGGGACGCACACAGGGGGACGGACGCGGGACGCACACACCACACACAGGGGGACGGACGCGGGACGCACACACCACACACAGGGGGACGGACGCGGGACGCGCACAGGGGGACGGACGCGGGACGCGCACACCACACACAGGGGGACAGACGCGGGACGCGCACACCACACACAGGGGGACGGACGCGGGACGCGCACACCACACACAGGGGGACGGACGCGGGACGCACACACCACACACAGGGGGACGGACACTCCACACACAGGGGGACGGACGCGGGGCGTACACTCCACACACAGGGGGACGGACACTCCACACACAGGGGGACGGACGCGGGACGCGCACACCACACACAGGGGGACGGACGCGGGACGCGCACACCACACACAGGGGGACGGACGCGGGAAGCGCACACCACACACAGGGGGACGGACGCGGGACGCGCACACCACACACAGGGGGACAGACACGGGGCGTACACTCCACACACAGGGGGACGGACACGGGGCGTACACTCCACACACAGGGGGACGGACACTCCACACACAGGGGGACGGACACTCCACACACAGGGGGACGGACACTCCACACACAGGGGGACGGACACTCCACACACAGGGGGACGGACACTCCACACACAGGGGGACGGACACTCCACACACAGGGGGACGGACACTCCACACACAGGGGGACGGACACTCCACACACAGGGGGACGGACACTCCACACACAGGGGGACGGACACGGGACGCGCACACCACACACAGGGGGACGGACGCGGGACGCGCACACCACACACAGGGGGACGGACGCGGGACGTACACTCCACACACAGGGGGACGGACACGGGACGCACACACCACACACAGGGGGACGGACGCGGGACGCGCACTCCACACACAGGGGGACGGACGCGGGACGCACACAGGGGGACGGACGCGGGACGCACACACCACACACAGGGGGACGGACGCGGGACGCACACACCACACACAGGGGGACGGACGCGGGACGCGCACAGGGGGACGGACGCGGGACGCGCACACCACACACAGGGGGACAGACGCGGGACGCGCACACCACACACAGGGGGACGGACGCGGGACGCGCACACCACACACAGGGGGACGGACGCGGGACGCACACACCACACACAGGGGGACGGACACTCCACACACAGGGGGACGGACGCGGGGCGTACACTCCACACACAGGGGGACGGACACTCCACACACAGGGGGACGGACGCGGGACGCGCACACCACACACAGGGGGACGGACGCGGGACGCGCACACCACACACAGGGGGACGGACGCGGGACGCGCACACCACACACAGGGGGACAGACACGGGGCGTACACTCCACACACAGGGGGACGGACACGGGGCGTACACTCCACACACAGGGGGACGGACACTCCACACACAGGGGGACGGACACTCCACACACAGGGGGACGGACACTCCACACACAGGGGGACGGACACTCCACACACAGTGGGACGGACACTCCACACACAGGGGGACGGACACTCCACACACAGGGGGACGGACACTCCACACACAGGGGGACGGACACTCCACACACAGGGGGACGGACACTCCACACACAGGGGGACGGACACTCCACACACAGGGGGACGGACACGGGACGCGCACACCACACACAGGGGGACGGACGCGGGACGCGCACACCACACACAGGGGGACGGACGCGGGACGTACACTCCACACACAGGGGGACGGACACGGGACGCGCACAGGGGGACGGACGCGGGACTCACACACCACACACAGGGGGACGGACGCGGGACGCGCACACCACACACAGGGGGACGGACACGGGGCGTACACTCCACACACAGGGGGACGTACACGGGACGCGCACACCACACACAGGGGGACGGACGCGGGACGCGCACACCACACACAGGGGGACGGACGCGGGACGCGCACACCACACACAGGGGGACGGACGCGGGACGCGCACACCACACACAGGGGGACGCGGGACGCACACACCACACACAGGGGGACGGACGCGGGGCGTACACTCCACACACAGGGGGACGGACGCGGGACGCACACACCACACACAGGGGGACGGACGCGGGGCGTACACCACACACAGGGGGACGGACGCGGGACGTACACTCCACACACAGGGGGACGGACACGGGGCGTACATCACACACAGGGGGACGGACGCGGGACGCACACACCACACACAGGGGGACGGTCGCGGGACGCGCACACCACACACAGGGGGACGGACGCGGGACGCGCACTCCACACACAGGGGGACGGACGCGGGACGCGCACACCACACACAGGGGGACGGACGCGGGACGCGCACACCACACACAGGGGGACGGACGCGGGACGCGCACACCACACACAGGGGGACGGACGCGGGACGCGCACACCACACACAGGGGGACGGACGCGGGACGCGCACACCACACACAGGGGGACGGACGCGGGACGCGCACACCACACACAGGGGGACGGACGCGGGACGCGCACACCACACACAGGGGGACGGACGCGGGACGCGCACACCACACACAGGGGGACGGACGCGGGACGCGCACACCACACACAGGGGGACGGACGCGGGGCGCACACTCCACACACAGGGGGACGGACGCGGGGCGCACACTCCACACACAGGGGGACGGACACGGGGCGCACACTCCACACACAGGGGGACGGACACGGGGCGCACACTCCACACACAGGGGGACGGACACGGGGCGTACACTCCACACACAGGGGGACGGACACGGGGCGTACACTCCACACACAGGGGGACGGACACGGGGCGTACACTCCACACAGGGGGACGGACACGGGGCGTACACTCCACACACAGAGGGACGGACACGGGGCGTACACTCCACACACAGGGGGACGGACACGGGGCGTACACTCCACACACAGGGGGACGGACACGGGGCGTACACTCCACACACAGGGGGACGGACACGGGGCGTACACTCCACACACAGGGGGACGGACACGGGGCGTACACTCCACACACAGGGGGACGGACACGGGGCGTACACTCCACACACAGGGGGACGGACACGGGGCGTACACTCCACACACAGGGGGACGGACACGGGGCGTACACTCCACACACAGGGGGACGGACACGGGGCGTACACTCCACACACAGGGGGACGGACACGGGGCGTACACTCCACACACAGGGGGACGGACACGGGGCGTACACTCCACACACAGGGGGACGGACACGGGGCGTACACTCCACACACAGGGGGACGGACACGGGGCGTACACTCCACACACAGGGGGACGGACACGGGGCGTACACTCCACACACAGGGGGACGGACACGGGGCGTACACTCCACACACAGGGGGACGGACACGGGGCGTACACTCCACACACAGGGGGACGGACACGGGGCGTACACTCCACACACAGGGGGACGGACACGGGGCGTACACTCCACACACAGGGGGACGGACACGGGGCGTACACTCCACACACAGGGGGACGGACACGGGGCGTACACTCCACACACAGGGGGACGGACACGGGGCGTACACTCCACACACAGGGGGACGGACACGGGGCGTACACTCCACACACAGGGGGACGGACACGGGGCGCACACTCCACACACAGGGGGACGGACACGGGGCGCACACTCCACACACAGGGGGACGGACACGGGGCGCACACTCCACACACAGGGGGACGGACACGGGGCGCACACTCCACACACAGGGGGACGGACACGGGGCGCACACTCCACACACAGGGGGACGGACACGGGGCGCACACTCCACACACAGGGGGACGGACACGGGGCGCACACTCCACACACAGGGGGACGGACACGGGGCGCACACTCCACACACAGGGGGACGGACACGGGGCGCACACTCCACACACAGGGGGACGGACACGGGGCGCACACTCCACACACAGGGGGACGGACACGGGGCGTACACTCCACACACAGGGGGACGGACACGGGGCGTACACTCCACACACAGGGGGACGGACACGGGGCGTACACTCCACACACAGGGGGACGGACACGGGGCGTACACTCCACACACAGGGGGACGGACACGGGGCGTACACTCCACACACAGGGGGACGGACACGGGGCGTACACTCCACACACAGGGGGACGGACACGGGGCGTACACTCCACACACAGGGGGACGGACACGGGGCGTACACTCCACACACAGGGGGACGGACACGGGGCGTACACTCCACACACAGGGGGACGGACACGGGGCGTACACTCCACACACAGGGGGACGGACACGGGGCGTACACTCCACACACAGGGGGACGGACACGGGGCGTACACTCCACACACAGGGGGACGGACACGGGGCGTACACTCCACACACAGGGGGACGGACACGGGGCGTACACTCCACACACAGGGGGACGGACACGGGGCGTACACTCCACACACAGGGGGACGGACACGGGGCGTACACTCCACACACAGGGGGACGGACACGGGGCGTACACTCCACACACAGGGGGACGGACACGGGGCGTACACTCCACACACAGGGGGACGGACACGGGGCGTACACTCCACACACAGGGGGACGGACACGGGGCGTACACTCCACACACAGGGCGCACACTCCACACACAGGGGTACGGACACGGGGAGTACACTCCACACACAGGGGGACGGACACGGGGCGTACACTCCACACACACGGGGACGGACACGGGGCGTACACTCCACACACACGGGGACGGACACGGGGCGTACACTCCACACACACGGGGACGGACACGGGGCGTACACTCCACACACACGGGGACGGACACGGGACGCACACACCACACACAGGGGGACGACATTGGATGCAGAGACCACACACAGAGATGGACACGTGTCGTGCACACCACACACCCTCAAGGGACGTGCACACCACACAGTGACAAACACGGGACCCAAACACCACACAGGAAGAGACACAAGACCAGTGCACAAGACACAGGGACTGTCACACGAGACAGTCCCACATTTATCACGTTATATGATGTGTCTGGCGGAGTACACACAGATCACATGACATGGTCACCTGTCAGGACATAGTCATACTGAGTGACCCCATTCAGCCTCAGCCCCTCGTACACCTCCTGCAGCTCCTCCGCGTTTAGTACCTGCCCCTTCCAGTGTGTGTATCCTGAAACGGTGAAAAGACACATCCGTGAGTGAGAGGATAAACCCCCAAAGAGACTGCTCATCACACTGCACTCACCCGTGTGGTTGGAGAACTGCACAGAATTTATAGTGTCCACCTCAAACCCCAAAATCTGCAGGAAATAAGAGAGGATGAATCAACGATGGGCACGAAAACGTATGCGGGAAGTAGGTAAAGGACCAACGACAGCCAATGAATAAAATAGGGAGACGGTCGGAAACATGCAGAAGGAAGAGGAGTAGTGTAACGACACAGCATTTATACTTAATTAGACCAGACGTATATGTCAGTAGGTCAGGAGACATAGAGCACTGTTCATATGAGCCTGAAAGTTCACTTTTGAATTGATATTTAGCCTTGGGAGACGGGGATGCAGGGTAACTGAACAATTGAGGTTTGCTAAAATGTTGATTACCCATTGTATCAGTCCATACGGTTTGCTGACCTGCAAACATTGATGGACAAACTGTGCAGATTGATTGAATACTCGAACAATGAGAGTTGACATCATCCCACGTTCCCCCTGACCTGTTGATGATGGCCTGGTGTGGGTATAAAAATGGACCTCTATCCTTCTGCAGAGAGACTCTACAGAAAAAGAGGCAAGGCACAGAGGGAATACAGATTTGAGACTCTACAGGACACCCAGCTTAAGGGACCACGGCCCCAGATGGTGGAATACAGATCTGCTCCATTGACAATCACTGACCCCATGGAAACGTTTGTAGAAGCCAGGTTGGGGGACAATCAAGTCATCATGCCACGTACTTCAATGGACTGTCAGCTTCCTAAGCTTGTTGTTACCTCCTCTATTTGGGTGCCCGCCAAAAGCGGGGTGTCACTGGTGGGGGAAGTTGGCCCAGGAAGCCCTGAAGTGGCAGTTGCTCTAATCCTGGCAAGTCAGCGGAAGGGTGAAACTCTGTAATTTGCATCATCTTGTGTACTTGCTTGGACTGTACTGTGTGTTATTGTCTCTTGGTGGTTCAATAAAGTATTGCCATACTATTTTACCCTCACCCTGTGTTGTCTGAGTAGTATTCTGTCCACTGGAAAGGAGAGCGGGATGAGCCCTGGTCCATGCGGTCTTCCTAGAGACAGCAAGGTGAGTGGACGAGAGCACCCACTGACCCCAGTGTCTCCACAGGCAACCGACCACACCCATTGGGAAAGAAGAGCGAAGGGGGCGGCCGACCACAGCCATCGGGAAAAAGGAGAGAACGGGGCGGCCGACCAAAGCCATCAGGAAATATAAGGGAAGGGGGCAGCCGGCCACGGCCAGAGGGAGGAGGAGGGAAGATGGCAGCCGGCCACAACCAGAGGGAAAGAGGAGGGAAGATGGCAGCCGGCCACAGCCAGTGGGAGAGAGGAGGGAAGATGGCAGCCGGCCATAGCCAGAGGGAAAGAAGAGAGAAGGGGGCAGCCGGCCAAAGCCAAAGAGGCGGCCGGTCACAGCCAGAGGGAAAGAGGAGGGAAGGGGGCGGCTGGCCACAACCAGAGGGAAAGAGGAGGGAAGGGGGTAGCCAGCCAAAGCCAGAGGGCAAAAGGAGAGAACGGGGTGGCCGACCAAAGCCATAGGGAAAAAGGAGGGAAGGGGGCGGCCGGCCACAGCCAGAGGGAGAGAGGAGGGAAGATGACAGCTAGCCACAGCCAGTGGGAGAGAGGAGGGAAGATGGCAGCCGGCCATAGCCAGAGGGAAAGAGGAGAGAAGGGGGCAGACGTCCACAGCCATCGGGAAAGAAGAGAGAAGGGGGCAGCCGGCCAAAGCCATCGGGAAAGAGGAGGGAAGGGGGCAGCCTGTCACAGCCAGAGGGAAAGAGGAGGGAAGGGGGCGGCGGGCCACAAACAGAGGGAAAGAGGAAGGAAGGGGGCAGCCAGCCAAAGCCAGAGGGAAAAAGGAGAGAACGGGGCGGCGGACCAAAGCCATCAGGAAAAAGGAGGGAAGGGGGCGGCCGGCCACAGCCAGAGGGAAAGAGGAAGGAAGGGCGCAGCCAGCCAAAGCCAGAGGGAAAAAGGAGAGAACGGGGCGGCCGACCAAAGCTATCGGGAAAAAGGAGGGAAGGGGGCGGCCGGCCACAGTCAGAGGGAAAGAGGAAGGAAGGGGGTAGCCAGCCAAAGCCAGAGGGAAAAAGGAGAGAAAGGGGCGGCCGACCAAAGTCATCGGGAAAAAGGAGGGAAGGGGGCGGCCGGCCACAACCAGAGGGAAAGAGGAAGGAAGGGGGTAGCCAGCCAAAGCCAGAGGGAAAGAGGAGGGAAGGGAGTGGCCGGCCACAGCCAGAGGAAAAGAGGAAGGAAGGGGGCGGCCAGAGCCAGAGGGAAAGAGGAGGGAAGGAGATGATTTCAGGGAAAAGTGGTGGGGAGCAGCTGCAGGAAAAAGCTCACAACAGCAAGGAGAATACAAGGGAAAGGGGAATGCCAACCACAGAAATGGGGGAAGATGAGGAAGCACATGTATAGGCACATTCCCTTTACAGCCTTGCATTCCTACATTTATCCACACTTTATTACACCATTCTACATTTCCCACATCTGCAGTGCTTACACCCATGATCTGTTAACAGCCGCCTGCACCCCCACGTTACTCCCGTCACCCCCAACTCTTGTCAACCCCACGTTGATCCTGTCACATTGTCAGAATTCCTGTTGTCCTTCTACCGTTTGACTATTAGTGGCTGTTGTAGTTCACCTTAATAATTGTGCTGCAATCCCACTCCTTACCACTGGAGGCTGCCGTTGTGTTCTGCAACTGCCCTTTACTAAGATGGCAGATTCTGAACCCGTGGGATCCATCTTGTTTCCTGTTTGGGCCTACTTAAAGCTGCATGGATCTCTCTCACTCATTGCTTGAGTATTATGTCTAGCGGTTAGCCTAATCTCATTCAGACCGAAACGTCAAAATTATTTTCATACACTATACTCTACTTCTAAATAAATCTTTCAAAGAGTGGCGGATTACACATTCTTTGATCAATTTGTAGTCATTTATCTGGATGATATACTAATCTTAGATATCTAATTCTGCAGAATAACAGCAGAATCATGTGAAAACTGTGCTGGAGAGTCTAAGAACCCACCATCTTTATATTAAGCTGGAAAAATGTGAGTTCCATCAAACAGATCCAGTTCTCGGGCTATATAATCTCTACTCAAGGATTGCAAATGGACTCTAGCAAGATTCAAGCCATCACTGAGCGGCCAACGCCAAAAAACATGAAGGAAGCCCAACGATTTGTGGGGTTTGCCAATTTTTAAAGACGTTCCATTAAGAATTTTTCAGGTATAATAGCACCAATCACTGAATTAACAAAAGTAAGGCATATCGTTTGTTTGGTCTCCTCAAGCACAAGATGCTTTTTCTTGCCTGAAGATGAAGTTCATCACAGCTCCTATACTAATTCATCCCAATCCTGAACATGCCTTTATTGTAGAAGTGGATGCTTCGGATGTTGCAGTAGGGGCCCTTCTATCACAAAGAACAGGAACAAAAGATTTGCATACATTTTTCCAGAAATTTGACCGTGTCAGAGAAGAATTATGATGTGGGGAACAAAGAGCTCTTAGTTATCATTGCTGCTTTCAAGGAATGGAGACAGCGTCTAGAAGGAGCAGCTCAACAAAGTGTTGTTCTAACTGTCCATTGTAACCTTGAATTTACCAGGTCTGCCAAATGTTTGACCCCCTGCCAAGCTCGATGGAGCCTCTTTCTTAACCGATTCAACTTTGTTATCTCTTACAGACCTGGCTCCCGTAACAGTAAGGCCATACTTTATTTAGGATGTTCTCCAAAGATCCTTCTACAGGAGCACAACCACCAACTATTCTGCCTGAGTCCAACTTCCTGGGGCTTGATCCATAACAAAGACTTGCTGGAAGATATATGAGAAGCATATGACAGAGACTCATTTACCAGATGATATATCTCTTACCTTTCAAAATAAAGTATGGACTCATAATCATTGCATCCATGATCCAGAAACTGTGAGACACAGTATTAAAACTAATCCATGACTCTAAAGTTAGCAGGACACAAAGGAATTTAAAAAAAACACAAGAATTTCTGTCTCGTTTCTTTTGGTGGCCCAATTGCCAAAAAGAAGTTAAAGAATATGCATCTTCCTGTAGCATCTGTGCCATGTATAAAACTCCCCGCACATCACCAATAGGATTATTGGAGCCTTTGAAAATTCCATCTTGTCCTTGGGGCGCTATATCTATGGACTTTATTGTGGAACTACCCGTTTCAAAGAGAAAGAGTTCAACCTAGTCGTGGTGGACCGACTCACCAAAGCAGCATATTTTGTCCTGTGCTGGTTTACCGCCTGCTGATCTTGTAATTCAAGATGCGTTTCGTCTTCATGGGGTCCCAGATGAAGTAGTCTCTGATGGTGGAACACAATTGACATTGAGATTCTGGAAGAATTTTTGTGCAGCATTGGACATTGATGTCCGCTTATCTTCTGCATCCATCCCCAATCTAATGGTCAGACTGAAAGCACAAACCAAACCTTAGAGCAATATCTCAGATGCTACATGTGTCATCTCCAGGATGACTGGGTTGATTCGCTTCGTATGACAGAATTTTCATACAACAATTCTCGAAATGCTTCGACCAAACAAACACCATTCTTCACAAATTCTGGGTAGAATCCAAGGTATCCTTCCTAATATTCCCAGAGAAACGCCTATCCCTGCTGTCACCGACAGAATACAATCCCTGCAACAGAATCTGGAAATGCTAAAAGACACTTTAAGAATTGCCCAGGAGAAATATAAGGAAGCAGAAGATATATCTCGCAGACCTTCTCCAAGCTTCCTAGTGGGTGATGAAGTATGGCTTTCCACCAAGAATTTGAAACTCCATATACCCTCACCAAAACTGGGTCAAAAATGTAGTGGTCCTTTTAAAATAATAGGACGAGTTAGCTCAGTAGCCTTTCGCCTTCAACTTCCCAGAACAATGAAGATACATCCAGTCTTTCAGGCCTCCTTACTAAAGCCATTAGTTCCAAATCCTTTTCCAGGGCGCCGTCTGCCTCCTCCTGATCCTATTGAAGTGGATGGGAAAGAGCATTACACAGTTGAAAAGGTCCTGGATTCCAGAATATTCAGAAACAAGTTGCAGTATTTAATAAAGTGGCAAGGGTACGGCCCTGAAGATAACTCCTGGGAACCTGTGGAAAATATCAATGCTCCTCGACTGCTTAAAGAGTTTCACTAAAAATACCCACATTAACCAAGCCAAGCATCGTCCAGAGGCCGCTGCTGAAAGGGGGAGTAAAGTCAGGAATTCTGCAGTCCTTCTACAGTTGACCATTTGTGGCTCCTATAGTTCACCTTAATAATTGTGCTGCAATCCCAATCCTTACCACTGGAGGCTGCTGTTATGTTCTGCAATTGCCCTTTACTAAGATGGCAGATTCTGAACCTGTGGGATCCATCTTGTTTCCTGTTTGGGCCTACTTAAGCCGCATTGAACTCTCACTCATTGCTTGAGTATTGTGTCTAGCGGTTAGCCTAGTTGCAGTCTCCAGCTCCTGAACATTCTTACCCAGACTGTTCTCACCTATCTACGGACTGTTTCCTACAACTCCTTTTGCTAACTCCAAGAACTTCTACTACCGCTTACTGTTCCTGCTCCTTCGGCCACTGGTTTCTACGCCCGTATCATAACACACATACACCCCCATGTCACTCCTGTCACCCCCACGCCATTCCAGTCACAAACACCCCCACATTGCTACTATCACATATACCCTCATGCCGCTCCCGTCAGCCCCACATCGCTCCCGTCACATATAACTCCCGTCGCTCCTGTCAGCCCCACGTTGCTCCTGTCACAAACAAGTCCATGTCGCTCCTGTCAGCCCCCATGTCGCTCCTGTTACATACACCCACACATCGCTCCTGTCACACCCACGTCGCCCCTGCCACATACACCCCCACGTCGGTCTTGTCATACACTCCCACATCACCGCTGTCACATACACCCCCACATTGATCTTGTCACATACACCCCCACGTCGCCCCTGTAAAATACAACTGTCACGGGGTCCTTCTCCAACATCACACAATCAACAGAGCAAGAGAAGATTGAACAATTCCAAGACCTTTATTATAGGCAAAACTGAAAGGTCCATAAACAATCCACAACACAGAGGATAATATTGTCCAGAAATACAAATGCAGTCCGGTAACTGGATAAATGTCCCGGGAGATGAGAGTCCAACAATCCAGCAGACAGAGGATAAAATAGTCCATGTGCTTCTCCATATATATTCCTCCAGCAGTATTTCCAGTCATCCAGGTTTCCCCCATTCTCCCTGACATGCTGTCCTCACGTCATTGTACCACACAGAATCTCCCCCGTGTCTCTCCTGGCTGTGATATTTAAAAAGTCCCTTCTCCTCATTCACAGTTCAGGGTGGGAGGAGGCATTGTTGGTCCTTCCATTGCTTTACAAAATCAACAAGCTGGCCTGGTTCAATATGTCATTAGCATATTATCAAACAGCATTATTCACTGACCCTGTGCACAGATAACAGTACAATAAGCTGTGGGAGCTGATATCAGATGATAAATAACAGCTATTCATCAATTAACCAATATCAACTCATCCTACAAGAGAAGTCAACATTAGAGGGACAGAGAGCAACAAGATAACATTAGAGGGACACAGAGCAACAAGAGAACACTATGAAAATCAGTAAAATATAAATATACACAAAATGATACCCACATATCATATCACACACCATCACAACAACCCCACGTAGCTCCTGTCATACACCCCCACGACGCTCCTGTCACCCCGTCGCTGTCATACACTCCCACGTTGCTCCTGTCACCCCCCTGTCACGGGTGTATCAGAGGTGATAGTCGCCCTGCAGTTGGTTGCAGGAGATCTCTACGTTTGGCATTACAGACATCTTCTTAGAGGAGAGGCTGTCTCTAGGACCTAGCGGCTACCTCCCTCTGGTAATTAGCTCTCTACCTGGGTGTATATATAACTGGTGTGTCTGAGAGGGAGGTGCCGCCTATATTCATTTCTACTTGTGAAGGCTTAGCAAGAGCAGTACTTCGTCCTCTCTGGAGCTTGAGGCCAAGTTCGCATTTGTCAGGAGTCTAAAGCTAAGCATTCTCCCCCTGTTCGTCTACCCTTGTTGTCTATAGAGTTCAGTGGAGCTTGACTAGTGCTCATCTTCTCCCATCCATAGCCATAGCCATAAACCAGAGAAAGCATGCATGCGGCGATTGCTGAAGAGGCAATATAGGGGCGGTAGTTGAGACAGGGTGACACTAGACACTAGGAGGTCTCCACTTCCCCCTTTCCCTAGTGTCTGGGCTACCTTTCCCTCTGTGTTGCACTGTCTTTCCCACACCTGGCGTGACATTATAGCCGTCCGAGCACGTTTTAAAAAGGAAAAAAAAAAACTGACATTTTTTTTCTGTGTGTTTTTGGGCGTGCACATTTTTTTCCTTTCTCCCTTGGTATGGGGATCAGTTGCAAAGCGGCTGAACAGGCTGACTCTGGAAGTGAATGACCTCTGTGGTGAGGTACAGCAGCAGCATCAGCGGGTACAGGTCGCTAATGTGGGGGTCTCAGCAGGTAGGCCTGTCCAGCCTGAACCCAAGGTTGCCCTCCCTATTGCAGGGAGATCCTCAGTCGTGGGCGTTTTCTTTACCGCAGGACTCGATTTGTCTCCATTCTGTGGAGGGGTTTTCGGGGCTCTGGCCCTCATCTATGATGACCCTGACAGTCGCCTTGGCTGAGTCCAGGCTACGTCGTCTTCAGCAGGGGATTCGGTCAGTGGAAACGTAGTTCGGAATTCCGTAAATGGGCGACGGAGTCCAAATGAAATGACTCAGCCCTTAGAAGACAATTTTGTGAGGGGCTTACTGAAAAGGTTGAAAGTTGCCTTGGCTGTGTATGAAACCCATTAGTCCTTGGAGGCTGCCATGTCTTTGGCCATACGTCTTGATAGATGTCTTCGGGATAGATGGGTGAGACCACTTTCTCCGGGGCCTTCTTGTCGGGGTTGTGTACCTCTGCCAGGGGAGCGATCTGGGGTGAACAAGAAGTAGTGGGGAAGGTGGAGAAACCCATGCAGTTAGGGGGTGCCTCTACATCATACATCTCCCCAGAGATTCGTAAGAAAATAGGCGTATTTTTTTGTGGGAAAAAGGGACATTTTGTTGGGACATGTCCTTCAATTCCTAAACAAAAGGAGACTCAATTAACTCTTGGTAGTCTGGAGTTGGATAAACTAGGGGTGCATTTGTGGCCAAACTGCAGTTCCCGCTTTGTCCTGACAACTGAGGTGGTGCTAGAGAGCAAAACCAAGAAAATTTCTGTGTTTGTTGACAGTGGAGCCGGGGTCAGCATGGTTGATGTTGAGTTTGTGAAAACTCATGGTCTTGCTTGCTGTGCTTTAGCTGAACCTATTTCCATCTTTGTCATTGACTCAGCTTGCACAGAAAGCATTTACTCAGATTGTACATAATGTAAAACTGAGTGTGGGGTCAGTTCATTGTGAAATAATTCCTTGCTATGTTCTGGACAATCTTCCCACACCGATTGTCTTGGGTGTACCTTGGCTTGTTAAACATTATCCGCTGGTGGATTGGCAAACCGGGGAGATTATAGAATGGAGAGATTACTGTCATGAGAACTGTTTAGATATTTCCCTTGCTACTGTCTCTACGGTAATTTTACCCGCTTTTCTGTCTGGTTTTGAGGACGTTTTTTCTAAAAGGGGGTGTCAGGATTTGCCTCCTCATCGGGCTTATGACTGTCCTATTAACCCCCGGAGCTAAACTACCGAAGTCCAGACTGTATAATCTTTCTGGCCCTGAGAGACAAGCCATGAAGGATTTGATTACAGAAAGTCTGGAGAAGGGACATATCAAATACTCATCTTCAACCGTGGCAGCAGGGTTCTTCTTTGTGAAGAAAAAAAGATGGTGGTCTATGTCCATTTTTAGATTTCCGGGAATTAAATCAAATTACCATCCGTGATCCATACCCTCTTCCTCTAATTCCTGATTTATTCAGCCAGGTTGTGGGAGCTAAGGTATTCTCCGAGTTGGATTTAAGGGGAGTCTACAATCTGGTTAGAATCAGAGAAGGGGATGAATGGAAGACAGCGTTCAATACCCCGGAAGGACATTTCCAGAGTCTGGTTATGCCTTTTGGTTTGACCAATGCACCTGCGGTGTTACAGCATTTCATAAATGATATTTTCCATCATTTGGTGGGGAGGTTTGTGGTGGACGATATTTTGGTTTACTCACCTACTTTCGAGACTCATTGGGGGCATGTTAAGCAGGTGCTCCAGATATTAAGGGATAACAAACTCTATGCCAATCTGGAAAAATGTGTTTTCACTGTTCAGGAGGTGCAGTTTTTGGGGTACTTGTCATCTTCGAGTTCTCGGATGGATCTGGAGAAGATCCGCGCAGTTCTTAACTGGGAACGTCCCGAGAACCTGAAGGCTCTACAACGTTTTCTGGGATTTACTAATTTTTATCGGAAATTCATCCAAAATTACTCTGTTATAGTGAAACCCCTTACTGACATGACTAAGAAGGGGTCTGATTTTTCCAAATGGTCGGATGCTTCCCTCCAGGCTTCTTCTTCCTTAAAGAATCATTTTTGCCACTGCACCTATACTCAGTCAACCCGATGTTTCCCAACTCTTTATTGTGGAGGTTGATGCGTCGGATGTCGGGGTTGGGGCTGTGTTGTCTCAGGGTTCGTCCCCTGGTAAATGGCGTCCATGCGCCTTCATTTTTAAAAAATTGTCTTCGGCTGAGAGAAATTATGACGTAGGTAATAGGGAACTTTCGGTGATCAAATTGGCGTTCGAGGAATGGCGACATTGGTTGGAGGGGGCTGTCCATCCTATTACTGACCATAAGAATCTGTCATATCTCCAGTCAGCTAAACGTCCCAACCCTAGGCAAGCCAGATGGTCCCTGTTTTTAACTAGGTTCAATTTTGTTGTCACTTTTCATCCATTGGTCAAAAATGTCAAGGCTGATGCTTTGTCCCAGAGCTTCCCTGGTGGTGGGGACCATGAGAACCCTGCCCCGATATTACAGAAAGGGGTAGTCAATTCGGCACTTTATCCTGAACTGGAGGGTGAGGTGTTGGAGGCTCAGGGGGACGCCCCTGCCTCCAGGAAAGTTATTTGTATCATCTAATCTGCGCCGCAAAGTAATTAAAGAACATCATAACATAGTGCTTGCTGGGCATCCAGGTGGTAAGGCAAGCGCGGACCTCCACTCTCGTCGTTTTTGGTGGCCGGGGTTGCATCGGGTTGCGATTGAACACGTAGCTGCTTGTAGTATTTGCGTGCAGTCTAAGGTTTCGTACACCCGTCCGTCTGGTACTCTTCTTCCGCTACCTATCCTTAATAGGCCATGTACACACTTGTCCATGGATTTTACTACTGACCAACCGGTTTCTGCAGGCAAAACTGTAATTTTGGTGGTTGTAGACAGGTTCAGTAAAATGGTTCACTTTGTCGCATTGCCTGCACTCAAAATGCCAAGACACTTGCTCAGGCGTTCATAAATGAGATTGTGGTGTCGGATCGGGGGACCCAGTTTGTTTCCAAGTTTTGGAAGCCATTCTCTTCTCGGCTGGGGGTGCAGCTGTCCTTTTCCTCTGCCTTCCACCCTCAGTCGAATGGACAGACCGAGCACGTCAATCAGAACTTGGAGACCTACCTCAGGTATTTTGTCTCCGAAAATCAGGAGGATTGGGCATCCTACCTACCGCTGGCAGAATTTGCCATTAATAATCATCGTCAAGAATCCACTGGCAGGTCACCGTTCTTCGGTGCATACGGTTATCACCCACAGTTTGGTACCTTTAGTGGGGAGGAGCTTCAGGAGTGCCTGAGGAGGAACGGTTTGCTTTGTCGCTCTCCTCGGTATGGCAGGGTGTTCTGAGTAATTTAAAGACCATGGGAGACTTTTATAAACATATGGCTGACAGAAAATGCTTGCCAGGTCCGGACCTGAAAGTGAATGACTTTGTGTGGTTGTCTACAAGGAATATAAGATTGAAGGTTCCTTCTTGGAAGCTGGGACCTAGGTTTATTGGTCCCTATAAAATAACCGCCGTCATTAACCCAGCAGCGTTTGTCTTGAACTTCCTCAGGCTCTTAAAGGGGTTGTCCGGTACTTTTAAAAATCTGCCAATGTGTTTTAATGATACATAGAAGCTTCTTTCTAATTAGCTCCTGGTGCTGTTTCTGCCTGTGGGAGGCGCTATCGGTGGCCGCTCACAGGCAGCACGTGACCCCCCGCTGACGTCACATCAAGTGAGGCGTGACTCGGTGCTGGGGTCCCCGCGGTGTGTGCTGGGTTGTGGGCAGGGTTATTCCCCGCGTCACACCCAGCATCCACCACGCGCTTTCCCAATGAATGGGGACAGGGAAAGCGCGCGGTGGATGCCGGGTGTGATGCGCGGGGTAACCCCGCCCACAGCCTAGCAGCCACCAGTGGAACGTGGAAGAGGGACCCTCGGCTGCAGCCTGGACTTGTCGTGACGTCAAGATGTTAGAGCCGGCTGCAGCCGGGGGTCATGTGCTGCCTGTGAGCGGCCACCGATAGCGCCTCCCACAGGCAGAAACAGCACCAGGAGGTAATTAGAAAGAAGCTTCTATTATTCATTAAAACACATTGGCATATTTTTAAAAGTACCGGACAACCCCTTTAAGGTCCACAATGTGTTCCACAGGTCCTTACTCAAAAAGTATGTGGAACCTCTTGAGCCCTCACCTCTACCGCCGCCCCCAGTAATGGTTGATGGTAATCTACAGCTCCAAATTTCGAGGATTGTAAATTCTCGTCTCCAACGTCGTTCTCTACAATACCTGGTGCACTGGAAAGGCTATGGTCCAGAGGAGAGGATGTGGGTTTCAGCGTCAGAGGTGGACGCTACCAGATTGTTTTGCTCATTTTACACCTCTTTTCCTGAGAAACCCGGTCCTGAGTGTCCAGAGGCCACTCGTAGAGGGGGGGGGTACTGTCATGGGTGTATCAGAGGTGACAGACAGTGGGTTGCAGGAGATCTCTACGTTTGGCATTGCAGACCGCCTCTTAGATATGAGGCTGTCTTTAGGACTGAGTGGCTACCTCCCTCTGGCTAATTAACTCTCTACCTGGGTGTATATATACCTGGTGTGTCTGAGAGGGAGGTGCCAGCTATATTCATTTCTACTTGTGAAGGCTTAGCAAGAGCGGTACTTCGTCCTCTCTGGAGTCGTCTAAAGCTAAGCATTCTCCCCATTTGTCCTCCCTTGTTGTCTATAGAGTTTAGTGGAGATCGACTAGCGCTCATCTCTTTCCTTCCCTAGCCTTAGCCACATGCCAGGGAAAGGCAGGGCGAGGCAAGCGTGCGGCGATTGCTGAAGAGCCAATACAGGGCCGATAGTTGAGACAGGGTGACACTAGACCAGACTAGGGGGTCTCCACTTCCCCCTTTCCCTCTTCGTTACACTAAATCTTTCCCACACCTGGCGTGACAACCCCCCACGTCGCTCCCGTCACACGCGCCCACGTCGCTCCCGTCACACGCGCCCACGCCGCTCCCGTCACACGCGCCCACGCCGCTCCCGTCACACGCGCCCACGCCACTCCCGTCACACGCCCCCACGTCGCTCCTGTCACCCCCTCGTCGCTCCTGTCACCCCCTCGTCGCTCCTGTCATGCACCCCCGTCGCTCCTGTCATGCACCCCCTCGTCGCTCCTGTCACCCCCTTGTCGCTCCTGTCACCCCCTCGTCGCTCCTGTCATACACCCCCTCGTCGCTCCTGTCATACACCCCCTCGTCGCTCCTGTCATACACCCCCACGTCGCTCCTGTCATACACCCTCGTCGCTCCTGTCACCCCCTCGTCGCTCCTGTCACCCCCACGTCGTTCCTGTCAACCCCACGTCGCTCCTGTCACTCCCTCGTCGCTCCTGTCACCCCCTCGTCGCTCCTGTCACCCCCACGTCGCTCCTGTCACCCCCACGTCGCTCCTGTCACTCCCTCGTCGCTCCTGTCACCCCCTCGTCGCTCCTGTCATGCACCCCCTCGTCGCTCCTGTCATGCACCCCCTCGTCGCTCCTGTCACCCCCTCGTCGCTCCTGTCATACACCCGCTCGTCGCTCCTGTCACCCCCACGTCGCTCCTGTCATGCACCCCCTCGTCGCTCCTGTCACTCCCTCGTCGCTCCTGTCATACACCCCCTCGTCGCTCCTGTCACCCCCTCGTCGCTCCTGTCATACACCCCCTCGTCGCTCCTGTCATGCACCCCCTCGTCGCTCCTGTCATGCACCCCCTCGTCGCTCCTGTCATGCACCCCCTCGTCGCTCCTGTCATGCACCCCCTCGTCGCTCCTGTCATGCACCCCCTCGTCGCTCCTGTCATGCACCCCATCGTCGCTCCTGTCATGCACCCCCTCGTCGCTCCTGTCATACACCCCCTCGTCGCTCCTGTCATACACCCCCTCGTCGCTCCTGTCACCCCCTCGTCGCTCCTGTCACCACCTCGTCGCTCCTGTCACCACCTCGTCGCTCCTGTCATACACCCCCTCGTCGCGCCTGTCACCCACTCGTCGCTCCTGTCATGCACCCACTCGTCGCTCCTGTCATGCACCCCCTCGTCGCTCCTGTCACCCCCTCGTCGCTCCTGTCATACACCCCCTCGTCGCTCCTGTCACCCCCTCGTCGCTCCTGTCATACACCCCCTCGTCGCTCCTGTCATACACCCCCTCGTCGCTCCTGTCATACACCCCCTCGTCGCTCCTGTCATACACCCCCTCGTCGCTCCTGTCACCCCCTCGTCGCTCCTGTCATACACCCCCTCGTCGCTCCTGTCACCCCCTCGTCGCTCCTGTCAGCCCCTGGTCGCTCCTGTCACCACCTCGTCGCTCCTGTCATACACCCCCTCGTCGCTCCTGTCACCCCCTCGTCGCTCCTGTCACCCCCTCGTCGCTCCTGTCATACACCCCCTCGTCGCTCCTGTCAGCCCCTGGTCGCTCCTGTCACCACCTCGTCGCTCCTGTCATACACCCCCTCGTCGCTCCTGTCATACACCCCCTCGTCGCTCCTGTCACCCCCTCGTCGCTCCTGTCATACACCCCCTCGTCGCTCCTGTCAGTCCCTCGTCGCTCCTGTCACCCCCTCGTCGCTCCTGTCATGCACCTCCTCGTCGCTCCTGTCACCCCCACGTCGCTCCTGTCACTCCCTCGTCGCTCCTGTCATGCACCTCCTCGTCGCTCCTGTCATACACCCCCTCGTCGCTCCTGTCACCCCCTCGTCGCTCCTGTCACCCCCTCGTCGCTCCTGTCATACACCCCCTCGTCGCTCCTGTCATACACCCCCTCGTCGCTCCTGTCACCCCCTCGTCGCTCCTGTCAGCCTCTCGTCGCTCCTGTCACCCCCTCGTCGCTCCTGTCACCCCCTCGTCGCTCCTGTCACCCCCTTGTCGCTCCTGTCATACACCCCCTCGTCGCTCCTGTCACCCCCTCGTCGCTCCTGTCATGCACCCCCTCGTCGCTCCTGTCACCCCCTCGTCGCTCCTGTCATACACCCCCTCGTCGCTCCTGTCACCCCCTCGTCGCTCCTGTCACCCCCTCGTCGCTCCTGTCACCCCCTCGTCGCTCCTGTCATGCACCTCCTCGTCGCTCCTGTCACCCCCTCGTCGCTCCTGTCACCCCCACGTCGCTCCTGTCATGCACCTCCTCGTCGCTCCTGTCACCTCCTCGTCGCTCCTGTCACCCCCTCGTCGCTCTCCCAGGTCTCCGGTACCTGCAGCGGGAAGGAGGCCGCCTTGTTGCCCACATATCCCCTGACCACGTGACTCTGGATGGAGAGGACCCGACACTCGGCAGCCGCGGGGTCCTCCATGACCGGACACTGCAGAGGCTGCGAGGACAGGAAGAACCGGGGCAGCCGAGGAGGAGGAGGGACCGGGGAGGAGGCGGAGACCCCGGGAGAGGAGGCGGAGACCGGAGAGACAAACCGGGAGCTCACAGAGAGCTGCACAGGGAGATCACCCTGTAATGTACAGACAGAGAGAGAGAGGAGATCACCCTGTAATGTACAGAGAGAGAGAGGAGATCACCCTGTAATGTACAGAGAGAGAGAGGAGATCACCCTGTAATGTACAGAGAGAGAGGAGATCACCCTGTAATATACAGAGAGAGAGAGAGGGTAGATCACCCTGTAATGTACAGAGAGAGAGGAGATCACCCTGTAATATACAGAGAGAGAGAGAGGAGATCACCCTGTAATGTACAGAGAGAGAGAGGAGATCACCCTGTAATGTACAGAGAGAGAGAGGAGATCACCCTGTAATGTACAGAGAGAGAGGAGATCACCCTGTAATATACAGAGAGAGAGAGAGGAGATCACCCTGTAATGTACAGAGAGAGAGAGGAGATCACCCTGTAATGTACAGAGAGAGAGAGGAGATCACCCTGTAATGTACAGAGAGAGAGAGAGAGGAGATCACCCTGTAATGTACAGAGAGAGAGGAGATCACCCTGTAATGTACAGAGAGAGAGGAGATCACCCTGTAATGTACAGAGAGAGAGAGGAGATCACCCTGTAATGTACAGAGAGAGAGAGGAGATCACCCTGTAATGTACAGAGAGAGAGGAGATCACCCTGTAATGTACAGAGAGAGAGAGGAGATCACCCTGTAATGTACAGAGAGAGAGAGGAGATCACCCTGTAATGTACAGAGAGAGAGAGAGAGGAGATCACCCTGTAATGTACAGAGAGAGAGGAGATCACCCTGTAATGTACAGAGAGAGAGGAGATCACCCTGTAATGTACAGAGAGAGAGAGGAGATCACCCTGTAATGTACAGAGAGAGAGAGGAGATCACCCTGTAATGTACAGAGAGAGAGAGAGAGGAGATCACCCTGTAATATACAGAGAGAGAGGAGATCACCCTGTAATGTACAGAGAGAGAGGAGATCACCCTGTAATGTACAGAGAGAGAGGAGATCACCCTGTAATGTACAGAGAGAGAGAGAGGAGATCACCCTGTAATGTACAGAGAGAGAGAGGAGACCACCCTGTAATGTACAGAGAGAGAGAGAGAGAGAGGAGATCACCCTGTAATGTACAGAGAGAGAGAGAGGAGATCACCCTGTAATGTACAGAGAGAGAGAGGAGATCAACCTGTAATGTACAGAGAGAGAGAGGAGATCACCCTGTAATGTACAGAGAGAGAGGAGATCACCCTGTAATGTACAGAGAGAGAGAGAGGAGATCACCCTGTAATGTACAGAGAGAGCGAGGAGATCACCCTGTAATGTACAGAGAGAGAGAGGAGATCACCCTGTAATGTACAGAGAGAGAGAGAGATCACCCTGTAATGTACAGAGAGAGCGAGGAGATCACCCTGTAATATACAGAGAGAGAGAGAGGAGATCACCCTGTAATGTACAGAGAGAGAGAGGAGATCACCCTGTAATATACAGAGAGAGAGAGGAGATCACCCTGTAATGTACAGAGAGAGAGAGGAGATCACCCTGTAATATACAGAGAGAGAGAGAGAGGAGATCACCCTGTAATGTACAGAGAGAGAGAGAGGAGATCACCCTATAATGTACAGAGAGAGAGAGAGAGATCACCCTGTAATATACAGAGAGAGAGAGAGGAGATCACCCTGTAATGTACAGAGAGAGAGAGGAGATCACCCTGTAATGTACAGAGAGAGAGGAGATCACCCTGTAATATACAGAGAGAGAGGAGATCACCCTGTAATGTACAGAAAGAGAGAGAGGAGATCACCCTGTAATGTACAGAGAGAGAGAGAGGAGATCACCCTGTACTGTACAGAGAGAGAGGAGATCACCCTGTAATATACAGAGAGAGAGAGAGGAGATCACCCTGTAATGTACAGAGAGAGATAGGAGATCACCCTGTAATGTACAGAGAGAGAGGAGATCACCCTGTAATATACAGAGAGAGAGGAGATCACCCTGTAATGTACAGAGAGAGAGGAGATCACCCTGTAATGTACAGAGAGAGAGGAGATCACCCTGTAATGTACAGAGAGAGAGAGAGAGGAGATCACCCTGTAATGTACAGAGAGAGAGAGGAGATCACCCTGTAATGTACAGAGAGAGAGGAGATCACCCTGTAATGTACAGAGAGAGAGAGAGGAGATCACCCTGTAATGTACAGAGAGAGAGAGAGAGGAGATCACCCTGTAATGTACAGAGAGAGAGGAGATCACCCTGTAATGTACAGAGAGAGAGAGAGAGAGGAGATCACCCTGTAATGTACAGAGAGAGAGAGAGAGAGAGAGGAGATCACCCTGTAATGTACAGAGAGAGAGAGAGGAGATCACCCTGTAATGTACAGAGAGAGAGAGAGAGGAGATCACCATGTAATGTACAGAGAGAGAGAGGAGATCACCCTGCAATGTACAGAGAGATAGAGAGAGGAGATCACCCTGTAATGTACAGAGAGAGAGAGGAGATCACCCTGTAATGTACAGAGAGAGAGAGAGGAGATCACCCTGTAATGTACAGAGAGAGAGAGGAGATCACCCTGTAATATACAGAGAGAGAGAGAGGAGATCACCCTGTAATGTACAGAGAGAGAGGAGATCACCCTGAAATATACAGAGAGAGAGGAGATCACCCTGTAATATACAGAGAGAGAGGAGATCACCCTGTAATGTACAGAGAGAGAGGAGATCACCCTGAAATATACAGAGAGAGAGGAGATCACCCTGTAATATACAGAGAGAGAGGAGATCACCCTGTAATGTACAGAGAGAGAGGAGATCACCCTGTAATGTACAGAGAGAGAGGAGATCACCCTGTAATGTACAGAGAGAGAGAGAGAGGAGATCACCCTGTAATATACAGAGAGAGAGAGGAGATCACCCTGTAATGTACAGAGAGAGAGGAGATCACCCTGTAATGTACAGAGAGAGAGGAGATCACCCTGTAATGTACAGAGAGAGAGAGAGGAGATCACCCTGTAATGTACAGAGAGAGAGAGAGAGGAGATCACCCTGTAATGTACAGAGAGAGAGAGGAGATCACCCTGCAATGTACAGAGAGAGAGAGAGAGGAGATCACCCTGTAATGTACAGAGAGAGAGAGAGGAGATCACCCTGTAATGTACAGAGAGAGAGAGAGGAGATCACCCTGTAATGTACAGAGAGAGAGAGAGGAGATCACCCTGTAATATACAGAGAGAGAGAGGAGATCACCCTGTAATGTACAGAGAGAGAGAGAGGAGATCACCCTGTAATGTACAGAGAGAGCGAGGAGATCACCCTGTAATGTACAGAGAGAGAGAGGAGATCACCCTGTAATGTACAGAGAGAGAGAGAGATCACCCTGTAATGTACAGAGAGAGCGAGGAGATCACCCTGTAATATACAGAGAGAGAGAGAGGAGATCACCCTGTAATGTACAGAGAGAGAGAGGAGATCACCCTGTAATATACAGAGAGAGAGAGAGGAGATCACCCTGTAATGTACAGAGAGAGAGAGGAGATCACCCTGTAATATACAGAGAGAGAGAGAGAGAGAGGAGATCACCCTGTAATGTACAGAGAGAGAGAGAGGAGATCAACCTGTAATGTACAGAGAGAGAGAGAGATCACCCTGTAATATACAGAGAGAGAGAGAGGAGATCACCCTGTAATGTACAGAGAGAGAGAGGAGATCACCCTGTAATGTACAGAGAGAGAGGAGATCACCCTGTAATATACAGAGAGAGAGGAGATCACCCTGTAATGTACAGAAAGAGAGAGAGGAGATCACCCTGTAATGTACAGAGAGAGAGAGAGGAGATCACCCTGTACTGTACAGAGAGAGAGGAGATCACCCTGTAATATACAGAGAGAGAGAGAGAGGAGATCACCCTGTAATGTACAGAGAGAGATAGGAGATCACCCTGTAATGTACAGAGAGAGAGGAGATCACCCTGTAATATACAGAGAGAGAGGAGATCACCCTGTAATGTACAGAGAGAGAGGAGATCACCCTGTAATGTACAGAGAGAGAGGAGATCACCCTGTAATGTACAGAGAGAGAGAGAGAGGAGATCACCCTGTAATGTACAGAGAGAGAGAGGAGATCACCCTGTAATGTACAGAGAGAGAGGAGATCACCCTGTAATGTACAGAGAGAGAGAGAGGAGATCACCCTGTAATGTACAGAGAGAGAGAGAGGAGATCACCCTGTAATGTACAGAGAGAGAGGAGATCACCCTGTAATGTACAGAGAGAGAGAGAGAGGAGATCACCCTGTAATGTACAGAGAGAGAGAGAGAGGAGATCACCCTGTAATGTACAGAGAGAGAGAGAGAGGAGATCACCCTGTAATGTACAGAGAGAGAGAGAGAGAGAGGAGATCACCATGTAATGTACAGAGAGAGAGAGGAGATCACCCTGCAATGTACAGAGAGATAGAGAGAGGAGATCACCCTGTAATGTACAGAGAGAGAGAGAGGAGATCACCCTGTAATGTACAGAGAGAGAGAGAGGAGATCACCCTGTAATGTACAGAGAGAGAGAGGAGATCACCCTGTAATGTACAGAGAGAGAGAGAGGAGATCACCCTGTAAAGTACAGAGAGAGAGAGGAGATCACCCTGTAATATACAGAGAGAGAGAGAGGAGATCACCCTGTAATGTACAGAGAGAGATAGGAGATCACCCTGTAATGTACAGAGAGAGAGGAGATCACCCTGAAATATACAGAGAGAGAGAGGAGATCACCCTGTAATATACAGAGAGAGAGGAGATCACCCTGTAATGTACAGAGAGAGAGGAGATCACCCTGTAATGTACAGAGAGAGAGAGGAGATCACCCTGTAATGTACAGAGAGAGAGAGAGAGGAGATCACCCTGTAATGTACAGAGAGAGAGAGATCACCCTGTAATGTACAGAGAGAGAGGAGATCACCCTGTAATGTACAGAGAGAGAGGAGATCACCCTGTAATGTACAGAGAGAGAGGAGATCAACCTGTAATGTACAGAGAGAGGGGAGATCACCCTGTAATGTACAGAGAGAGAGAGAGGAGATCACCCTGTAATGTACAGAGAGAGAGAGAGAGGAGATCACCCTGTAATGTACAGAGAGAGAGAGGAGATCACCCTGCAATGTACAGAGAGATAGAGAGAGGAGATCACCCTGTAATGTACAGAGAGAGAGAGAGGAGATCACCCTGTAATGTACAGAGAGAGAGAGAGGAGATCACCCTGTAATGTACAGAGAGAGAGAGGAGATCACCCTGTAATGTACAGAGAGAGAGAGGAGATCACCCTGTAATGTACAGAGAGAGAGAGGAGATCACCCTGTAATGTACAGAGAGAGAGAGAGGAGATCACCCTGTAATGTGCAGAGAGAGAGAGGAGATCACCCTGTAATGTACAGAGAGAGAGAGGAGATCACCCTGTAATGTACAGAGAGAGAGAGAGGAGATCACCCTGTAATGTAGAGAGAGAGAGGAGATCACCCTGTAATGTAGAGAGAGAGAGGAGATCACCCTGTAATGTACAGAGAGAGAGAGAGGAGATCACCCTGTAATGTAGAGAAAGAGAGGAGATCACCCTGTAATGTACAGAGAGAGAGAGGAGATCACCCTGTAATGTACAGAGAGAGAGAGAGAGGAGATTACCCTGTAATGTACAGAGAGAGAGAGGAGATCACCCTGTAATGTACAGAGAGAGAGAGGAGATCACCCTGTAATGTACAGAGAGAGAGTGAGGAGATCACCCTGTAATGTACAGAGAGAGAGAGGAGATCACCCTGTAATGTACAGAGAGAGAGGAGATCACCCTGTAATGTACAGAGAGAGAGAGAGAGGAGATCACCCTGTAATGTACAGAGAGAGAGAGGAGATCACCCTGTAATGTACAGAGAGAGAGGAGATCACCCTGTAATGTACAGAGAGAGAGGAGATCACCCTGTAATGTACAGAGAGAGAGAGAGAGAGGAGATCACCCTGTAATGTACAGAGAGAGAGAGGAGATCACCCTGTAATGTACAGAGAGAGAGAGGAGATCACCCTGTAATGTACAGAGTGAGAGAGAGGAGATCACCCTGTAATGTACAGAGAGAGAGAGAGGAGATCACCCTGTAATGTACAGAGAGAGAGAGAGGAGATCACCCTGTAATGTACAGAGAGAGAGAGGAGATCACCCTGTAATGTACAGAGAGAGAGGAGATCACCCTGTAATGTACAGAGAGAGAGAGAGGAGATCACCCTGTAATGTACAGAGAGAGAGAGGAGATCACCCTGTAATGTACAGAGAGAGAGAGAGAGAGGAGATCACCCTGTAATGTACAGAGAGAGAGAGAGAGAGAGAGAGGAGATCACCCTGTAATGTACAGAGAGAGAGAGAGGAGATCACCCTGTAATGTACAGAGAGAGAGAGAGGAGATCACCCTGTAATGTACAGAGAGAGAGAGGAGATCACCCTGTAATGTACAGAGAGAGAGAGAGAGGAGATCACCCTGTAATGTACAGAGAGAGAGAGGAGATCACCCTGTAATGTACAGAGAGAGAGAGAGGAGATCACCCTGTAATGTACAGAGAGAGAGAGAGATCACCCTGTAATATACAGAGAGAGAGAGAGGAGATCACCCTGTAATGTACAGAGAGAGAGAGAGGAGATCACCCTGTAATGTACAGAGAGAGAGAGAGGAGATCACCCTGTAATGTACAGAGAGAGAGAGAGAGGAGATCACCCTGTAATGTACAGAGAGAGAGAGGAGATCACCCTGTAATGTACAGAGAGAGAGAGGAGATCACCCTGTAATGTACAGAGAGAGAGAGAGGAGATCACCCTGTAATGTACAGAGAGAGAGAGGAGATCACCCTGTAATGTACAGAGAGAGAGAGAGGAGATCACCCTGTAATGTACAGAGAGAGAGGAGATCACCCTGTAATATACAGAGAGAGAGAGAGAGAGAGGAGATCACCCTGTAATGTACAGAAAGAGAGAGAGGAGATCACCCTGTAATGTACAGAGAGAGAGAGGAGATCACCCTGTAATGTACAGAGAGAGAGAGGAGATCACCCTGTAATGTACAGAGAGAGAGAGAGAGAGAGGAGATCACCCTGTAATGTACAGAGAGAGAGGAGATCACCCTGTAATGTACAGAGAGAGAGAGAGGAGATCACCCTGTAATGTACAGAGAGAGAGAGGAGATCACCCTGTAATGCACAGAGAGAGAGAGGAGATCACCCTGTAATGTACAGAGAGAGAGAGGAGGTCACCCTGTAATGTACAGAGAGAGAGGAGATCACCCTGTAATGTACAGAGAGAGAGAGAGGAGATCACCCTGTAATGTACAGAGAGAGAGAGAGGAGATCACCCTGTAATGTACAGAGAGAGAGAGGAGATCACCCTGTAATGTACAGAGAGAGAGAGAGGAGATCACCCTGTAATGTACAGAGAGAGAGAGGAGATCACCCTGTAATGTACAGAGAGAGAGAGAGGAGATCACCCTGTAATGTACAGAGAGAGAGAGGAGATCACCCTGTAATATACAGAGAGAGAGAGAGGAGATCACCCTGTAATGTACAGAGAGAGAGAGAGGAGATCACCCTGTAATGTACAGAGAGAGAGAGAGGAGATCACCCTGTAATGTACAGAGAGAGAGAGAGAGGAGATCACCCTGTAATGTACAGAGAGAGAGAGGAGATCACCCTGTAATGTACAGAGAGAGAGAGGAGATCACCCTGTAATGTACAGAGAGAGAGAGAGGAGATCACCCTGTAATGTACAGAGAGAGAGAGGAGATCACCCTGTAATGTACAGAGAGAGAGAGAGGAGATCACCCTGTAATGTACAGAGAGAGAGGAGATCACCCTGTAATATACAGAGAGAGAGAGAGAGAGAGGAGATCACCCTGTAATGTACAGAAAGAGAGAGAGGAGATCACCCTGTAATGTACAGAGAGAGAGAGGAGATCACCCTGTAATGTACAGAGAGAGAGAGGAGATCACCCTGTAATGTACAGAGAGAGAGAGAGAGAGGAGATCACCCTGTAATGTACAGAGAGAGAGGAGATCACCCTGTAATGTACAGAGAGAGAGAGAGGAGATCACCCTGTAATGTACAGAGAGAGAGAGAGGAGATCACCCTGTAATGCACAGAGAGAGAGAGGAGATCACCCTGTAATGTACAGAGAGAGAGAGGAGATCACCCTGTAATGTACAGAGAGAGAGGAGATCACCCTGTAATGTACAGAGAGAGAGAGAGAGAGAGAGAGAGAGAGGAGATCACCCTGTAATGTACAGAGAGAGGAGATCACCCTGTAATGTACAGAGAGAGAGAGGAGATCACCCTGTAATGTACAGAGAGAGAGAGAGGAGATCACCCTATAATGTAGAGAGAGAGAGGAGATCACCCTGTAATGTAGAGAGAGGAGATCACCCTGTAATGTACAGAGAGAGAGAGAGGAGATCACCCTGTAATGTAGAGAGAGAGAGGAGATCACCCTGTAATGTACAGAGAGAGAGAGGAGATCACCCTGTAATGTACAGAGAGAGAGAGAGAGGAGATCACCCTGTAATGTACAGAGAGAGAGAGGAGATCACCCTGTAATGTACAGAGAGAGAGGAGATCACCCTGTATTGTACAGAGAGAGAGAGAGAAGATCACCCTGTAATGTACAGAGAGAGAGGAGATCACCCTGTAATGTACAGAGAGAGAGGAGATCACCCTGTAATGTACAGAGAGAGAGAGAGGAGATCACCCTGTAATGTACAGAGAGAGAGAGAGAGAGGAGATCACCCTGTAATGTACAGAGAGAGAGAGAGAGGAGATCACCCTGTAATGTACAGAGAGAGGAGATCACCCTGTAATGTACAGAGAGAGAGAGAGGAGATCACCCTGTAATGTACAGAGAGAGAGAGGAGATCACCCTGTAATGTACAGAGAGAGAGAGGAGATCACCCTGTAATGTACAGAGAGAGAGAGGAGATCACCCTGTAATGTACAGAGAGAGAGGAGATCACCCTGTAATGTACAGAGAGAGAGAGAGGAGATCACCCTGTAATGTACAGAGAGAGAGAGAGAGAGGAGATCACCCTGTAATGTACAGAGAGAGAGAGAGAGGAGATCACCCTGTAATGTACAGAGAGAGAGAGAGGAGATCACCCTGTAATGTACAGAGAGAGAGAGAGGAGATCACCCTGTAATGTACAGAGAGAGAGAGGAGATCACCCAGTAATGTACAGAGAGAGAGAGAGGAGATCACCCTGTAATGTATAGAGAGAGAGGAGATCACCCTGTAATGTACAGAGAGAGAGAGAGGAGATCACCCTGTAATGTACAGAGAGAGAGAGGAGATCACCCTGTAATATACAGAGAGAGAGAGAGGAGATCACCCTGTAATGTACAGAGAGAGAGAGAGAGAGGAGATCACCCTGTAATGTACAGAGAGAGAGAGGAGATCACCCTGTAATGTACAGAGAGAGAGAGAGGAGATCACCCTGTAATGTACAGAGAGAGAGAGAGAGAAGATCACCCTGTAATGTACAGAGAGAGAGAGAGGAGATCACCCTGTAATGTACAGAGAGAGAGAGGAGATCACCCTGTAATGTACAGAGAGAGAGAGAGAGGAGATCACCCTGTAATGTACAGAGAGAGAGAGGAGATCACCCTGTAATGTACAGAGAGAGAGAGAGGAGATCACCCTGTAATGTACAGAGAGAGAGAGGAGATCACCCTGTAATGTACAGAGAGAGAGAGAGGAGATCACCCTGTAATGTACAGAGAGAGAGAGAGGAGATCACCCTGTAATGTACAGAGAGAGGGGAGATCACCCTGTAATGTACAGAGAGAGAGGAGATCACCCTGTAATATACAGAGAGAGAGAGAGAGGAGATCACCCTGTAATGTACAGAGAGAGAGAGAGGAGATCACCCTGTAATGTACAGAGAGAGAGAGGAGATCACCCTGTAATGTACAGAGAGAGAGAGGAGATCACCCTGTAATGTACAGAGAGAGAGAGAGAGAGGAGATCACCCTGTAATGTACAGAGAGAGAGAGGAGATCACCCTGTAATGTACAGAGAGAGAGAGGAGATCACCCTGTAATGTACAGAGAGAGAGAGAGGAGATCACCCTGTAATGTACAGAGAGAGAGAGGAGATCACCCTGTAATGTACAGAGAGAGAGAGAGGAGATCACCCTGTAATGTACAGAGAGAGAGAGAGGAGATCACCCTGTAATGTACAGAGAGAGAGAGAGGAGATCACCCTGTAATGTACAGAGAGAGAGAGAGGAGATCACCCTGTAATATACAGAGAGAGAGAGAGGAGATCACCCTGTAATGTACAGAGAGAGAGAGAGGAGATCAACCTGTAATGTACAGAGAGAGAGAGGAGATCACCCTGTAATGTACAGAGAGAGAGGAGATCACCCTGTAATGTACAGAGAGAGAGAGAGGAGATCACCCTGTAATGTACAGAGAGAGAGAGAGGAGATCACCCTGTAATGTACAGAGAGAGAGAGAGGAGATCACCCTGTAATGTACAGAGAGAGAGAGGAGATCACCCTGTAATGTACAGAGAGAGAGAGAGGAGATCACCCTGTAATGTACAGAGAGAGAGAGGAGATCACCCTGTAATGTACAGAGAGAGAGAGAGAGAGGAGATCACCCTGTAATGTACAGAGAGAGAGAGGAGATCACCCTGTAATATACAGAGAGAGAGAGAGGAGATCACCCTGTAATGTACAGAGAGAGAGAGAGGAGATCACCCTGTAATGTACAGAGAGAGAGAGGAGATCACCCTGTAATGTACAGAGAGAGAGAGATCACCCTGTAATGTACAGAGAGAGAGAGAGGAGATCACCCTGTAATGTACAGAGAGAGAGGAGATCACCCTGTAATGTACATAGAGAGAGGAGATCACCCTGTAATATACAGAGAGAGAGAGAGAGGAGATCACCCTGTAATGTACAGAGAGAGAGAGAGGAGATCACCCTGTAATGTACAGAGAGAGAGAGGAGATCACCCTGTAATGTACAGAGAGAGAGAGGAGATCACCCTGTAATGTACAGAGAGAGAGAGAGAGAGGAGATCACCCTGTAATGTACAGAGAGAGAGGAGATCACCCTGTAATGTACAGAGAGAGAGAGGAGATCACCCTGTAATGTACAGAGAGAGAGAGAGGAGATCACCCTGTAATGTACAGAGAGAGAGAGAGGAGATCACCCTGTAATGTACAGAGAGAGAGAGAGGAGATCACCCTGTAATGTACAGAGAGAGAGAGGAGATCACCCTGTAATGTACAGAGAGAGAGAGAGGAGATCACCCTGTAATGTACAGAGAGAGAGAGAGGAGATCACCCTGTAATGTACAGAGAGAGAGGAGATCACCCTGTAATGTACAGAGAGAGAGAGGAGATCACCCTGTAATATACAGAGAGAGAGAGAGGAGATCACCCTGTAATGTACAGAGAGAGAGAGAGGAGATCACCCTGTAATGTACAGAGAGAGAGAGGAGATCACCCTGTAATGTACAGAGAGAGAGAGAGAGGAGATCACCCTGTAATGTACAGAGAGAGAGGAGATCACCCTGTAATGTACATAGAGAGAGGAGATCACCCTGTAATATACAGAGAGAGAGAGAGAGGAGATCACCCTGTAATGTACAGAGAGAGAGAGAGGAGATCACCCTGTAATGTACAGAGAGAGAGAGGAGATCACCCTGTAATGTACAGAGAGAGAGAGGAGATCACCCTGTAATGTACAGAGAGAGAGAGAGAGAGAGGAGATCACCCTGTAATGTACAGAGAGAGAGGAGATCACCCTGTAATGTACAGAGAGAGAGAGGAGATCACCCTATAATGTAAAGAGAGAGAGAGAGGAGATCACCCTGTAATGTACAGAGAGAGAGAGAGGAGATCACCCTGTAATGTACAGAGAGAGAGAGAGAGGAGATCACCCTGTAATGTACAGAGAGAGAGAGGAGATCACCCTGTAATGTACAGAGAGAGAGAGAGGAGATCACCCTGTAATGTACAGAGAGAGAGAGAGGAGATCACCCTGTAATGTACAAGAGAGAGAGAGAGGAGATCACCCTGTAATGTACAGAGAGAGAGAGGAGATCACCCTGTAATATACAGAGAGAGAGAGAGGAGATCACCCTGTAATGTACAGAGAGAGAGAGAGGAGATCACCCTGTAATGTACAGAGAGAGAGAGGAGATCACCCTGTAATGTACAGAGAGAGAGAGAGGAGATCACCCTGTAATGTACAGAGAGAGAGAGAGGAGATCACCCTGTAATGTACAGAGAGAGAGAGAGGAGATCACCCTGTAATGTACAGAGAGAGAGAGAGGAGATCACCCTGTAATGTACAGAGAGAGAGAGGAGATCACCCTGTAATGTACAGAGAGAGAGAGAGGAGATCACCCTGTAATGTACAGAGAGAGAGAGGAGATCATCCTGTAATGTACAGAGAGAGAGAGAGAGGAGATCACCCTGTAATGTACAGAGAGAGAGAGGAGATCACCCTGTAATGTACAGAGAGAGAGAGAGGAGATCACTCTGTAATGTACAGAGAGAGAGGAGATCACCCTGTAATGTACAGAGAGAGAGGAGATCACCCTGTAATATACAGAGAGAGAGAGAGAGAGGAGATCACCCTGTAATGTACAGAGAGAGAGAGAGAGAGGAGATCACCCTGTAATGTACAGAGAGAGAGAGGAGATCACCCTGTAATGTACAGAGAGAGAGAGGAGATCACCCTGTAATGTACAGAGAGAGAAAGAGAGAGGAGATCACCCTGTAATGTACAGAGAGAGAGGAGATCACCCTGTAATGTACAGAGAGAGAGAGGAGATCACCCTGTAATGTACAGAGAGAGAGAGAGGAGATCACCCTGTAATGTACAGAGAGAGAGAGGAGATCACCCTGTAATGTACAGAGAGAGAGAGGAGATCACCCTGTAATGTACAGAGAGAGAGAGGAGATCACCCTGTAATGTACAGAGAGAGGAGATCACCCTGTAATGTACAGAGAGAGAGAGAGAGAGGAGATCACCCTGTAATGTACAGAGATAGGAGATCACCCTGTAATGTACAGGGAGAGAGAGAGAGGAGATCACCCTGTAATGTACAGAGAGAGAGAGAGGAGATCACCCTGTAATGTACAGAGAGAGAGAGGAGATCACCCTGTAATGTACAGAGAGAGAGAGAGAGGGGAGATCACCCTGTAATGTACAGAGAGAGAGGAGATCACCCTGTAATGTACAGAGAGAGAGGAGATCACCCTGTAATGTACAGATAGAGGAGATCACCCTGTAATGTACAGAGAGAGAGGAGATCACCCTGTAATGTACAGAGAAAGAGAGAGGAGATCACCCTGTAATGTACAGAGAGAGAGAGAGGAGATCACCCTGTAATGTACAGAGAGAGAGAGAGAGAGGAGATCACCCTGTAATGTACAGAGAGAGAGAGAGGAGATCACCCTGTAATGTACAGAGAGAGAGAGAGGAGATCACCCTGTAATGTACAGAGAGAGAGAGGAGATCACCCTGTAATGTACAGAGAGAGAGAGAGAGGAGATCACCCTGTAATGTACGGAGAGAGAGGAGATCACCCTGTAATGTACAGAGAGAGAGGAGATCACCCTGTAATGTACAGAGAGAGAGGAGATCACCCTGTAATGTACAGAGAGAGAGAGGAGATCACCCTGTAATGTACAGAGAGAGAGAGAGGAGATCACCCTGTAATATACAGAGAGAGAGGAGATCACCCTGTAATATACAGAGAGAGAGGAGATCACCCTGTAATATACAGAGAGAGAGAGAGGAGATCACCCTGTAATATACAGAGAGAGAGGAGATCACCCTGTAATGTACAGAGAGAGAGAGAGGAGATCACCCTGTAATGTACAGAGAGAGAGAGAGGAGATCACCCTGTAATGTACAGAGAGAGAGAGAGGAGATCACCCTGTAATGTACAGAGAGAGAGAGAGGAGATCACCCTGTAATATACAGAGAGAGAGAGGAGATCACCCTGTAATGTACAGAGAGAGAGAGAGGAGATCACCCTGTAATGTACAGAGAGAGAGAGGAGATCACCCTGTAATGTACAGAGAGAGAGAGAGGAGATCACCCTGTAATGTACAGAGAGAGAGAGAGGAGATCGCCCTGTAATGTACAGAGAGAGAGAGGAGATCACCCTGTAATGTACAGAGAGAGAGAGAGGAGATCACCCTGTAATGTACAGAGAGAGAGCGGAGATCACCCTGTAATGTACAGAGAGAGAGAGAGGAGATCACCCTGTAATGTACAGAGAGAGAGAGGAGATCACCCTGTAATGTACAGAGAGAGAGAGAGGAGATCACCCTGTAATGTACAGAGAGAGAGAGAGGAGATCACCCTGTAATGTACAGAGAGAGAGGAGATCACCCTGTAATGTACAGAGAGAGAGAAGATCACCCTGTAATATACAGAGAGAGAGAGAGAGAGGAGATCACCCTGTAATGTACAGAGAGAGAGAGAGAGGAGATCACCCTGTAATGTACAGAGAGAGAGAGGAGATCACCCTGTAATGTACAGAGAGAGAGAGGAGATCACCCTGTAATGTACAGAGAGAGAGAGAGAGAGGAGATCACCCTGTAATGTACAGAGAGAGAGGAGATCACCCTGTAATGTACAGAGAGAGAGAGGAGATCACCCTGTAATGTGCAGAGAGAGAGAGAGGAGATCACCCTGTAATGTACAGAGAGAGAGAGGAGATCACCCTGTAATGTACAGAGAGAGAGAGGAGATCACCCTGTAATGTACAGAGAGAGAGAGGAGATCACCCTGTAATGTACAGAGAGAGGAGATCACCCTGTAATGTACAGAGAGAGAGAGAGAAGATCACCCTGTAATGTACAGAGAGAGAGAGAGGAGATCACCCTGTAATGTACAGAGAGAGAGAGAGAGGAGATCACCCTGTAATGTACAGAGAGAGAGAGAGGAGATCACCCTGTAATGTACAGAGAGAGAGAGGAGATCACCCTGTAATGTACAGAGAGAGAGAGAGGGGAGATCACCCTGTAATGTACAGAGAGAGAGGAGATCACCCTGTAATGTACAGAGAGAGAGGAGATCACCCTGTAATGTACAGAGAGAGGAGATCACCCTGTAATGTACAGAGAGAGAGGATATCACCCTGTAATGTACAGAGAAAGAGAGAGGAGATCACCCTGTAATGTACAGAGAGAGAGAGAGGAGATCACCCTGTAATGTACAGAGAGAGAGAGAGAGGAGATCACCCTGTAATGTACAGAGAGAGAGAGAGGAGATCACCCTGTAATGTACAGAGAGAGAGAGAGGAGATCACCCTGTAATGTACAGAGAGAGAGAGGAGATCACCCTGTAATGTACAGAGAGAGAGAGAGAGGAGATCACCCTGTAATGTACAGAGAGAGAGGAGATCACCCTGTAATGTACAGAGAGAGAGGAGATCACCCTGTAATGTACAGAGAGAGAGGAGATCACCCTGTAATGTACAGAGAGAGAGAGGAGATCACCCTGTAATGTACAGAGAGAGAGAGAGGAGATCACCCTGTAATATACAGAGAGAGAGGAGATCACCCTGTAATATACAGAGAGAGAGGAGATCACCCTGTAATATACAGAGAGAGAGGAGATCACCCTGTAATATACAGAGAGAGAGGAGATCACCCTGTAATGTACAGAGAGAGAGAGAGGAGATCACCCTGTAATGTACAGAGAGAGAGAGAGGAGATCACCCTGTAATGTACAGAGAGAGAGAGAGGAGATCACCCTGTAATGTACAGAGAGAGAGAGAGGAGATCACCCTGTAATGTACAGAGAGAGAGAGGAGATCACCCTGTAATGTACAGAGAGAGAGAGGAGATCACCCTGTAATGTACAGAGAGAGAGAGAGGAGATCACCCTGTAATGTAGAGAGAGAGAGGAGATCACCCTGTAATGTAGAGAGAGAGAGGAGATCACCCTGTAATGTACAGAGAGAGAGAGAGGAGATCACCCTGTAATGTACAGAGAGAGAGAGGAGATCACCCTGTAATGTACAGAGAGAGAGAAGATCACCCTGTAATGTACAGAGAGAGAGGAGATCACCCTGTAATGTACAGAGAGAGAGAGAGGAGATCACCCTGTAATGTACAGAGAGAGAGAGGAGATCACCCTGTAATGTACAGAGAGAGAGAGAGGAGATCACCCTGTAATGTACAGAGAGAGAGAGAGGAGATCACCCTGTAATGTACAGAGAGAGAGATGAGATCACCCTGTAATGTACAGAGAGAGAGATGAGATCACCCTGTAATGTACAGAGAGAGAGGAGATCACCCTGTAATGTACAGACAGAGAGAGGAGATCACCGTGTAATGTACAGACAGAGAGAGGAGATCACCCTGTAATGTACAGACAGAGAGAGGAGATCACCCTGTAATGTACAGAGAGAGAGGAGATGTAGCGCCGGCGTCCCTGCCCTCTGCTAGGCAGGGACGCTGTTCCCCTCACCTCTCTGCTCCGTGCCCGGCGTCCTCCTCCCGCTCTGCTGGCAGCGCGCGCTCCTTCCAGGCCACTGTGCTTAGGGCGCGCGCGCGCGCTCTCCCTCCCTCTTAAAGGGGCCGCGCGCGCCGTCCTAAGGAGTCCCCGGCCAATGGCCGGAGGACTTCACCATATATAAGGCACCTCCTCCAAAATGGAGGTGCCCGAGCAATGTTGTTGCACTGTTCACTACTCTGCTTCAGCCCTCAGGTCCCGTTGCCAGTTACCTGCCAGATACCTGCCAGATTCCTGCCAGCTTGCTGTCTTTTCCTGCCTGATTATCTGCTACCTGCCTGCTAGTCTGAGGTCCGACGGTCTGCCTTACTACTCCTGTCAGTCCGTCTAAGGACCAGCCTGTCCGCTCACCTGGGAGCGCACTTCAGCCACCTGCCTGCTTGCCTGAGGTCCGACGGTCTGCCTTCCAACTCCTGTCAGTCTGTCTATGGACCAGCTTGCCTGCTCACCTGGGAGCACACATCTGCTACCTGCCTGCTAGCCTACCTGGAGGCTCCGCCGTCACGTGCTGTGACCACCTGCCTGTCCAGTGACTCCTGCCCGCTCACCTGGGAGCGCTCATCTGCTGCCTGTCTGCTAGCCTACCTGGAGGCTCTGCCGTCACGTGCTGTGACCACCCGCCTGTCCAGAGACTTCTGCCCGCTCACCTGGGAGCGCTCATCTGCCGCCTGTCTGTTGGTCTTCCTGGAGGCTCCGCCGTCACATGCTGTGACCACCCGTTCATCCAGAGACTCTCGCCTGCTCACCTGGGAGCTCACGTTTATCATCAGCCGCCACAGGTTGTACCAACCCTTTACCCAGAGACTGCCCCGGTCACTTGCCGTGACCATCTGCCCGTTCATCCAGAGACTGCCCCGGTCACTTGCCGTGACCTCCAGCCCGTTCACTCAGAGACTGTCCCGGTCACCTGCTGTGACTTCCTGCCCGTCTTCCCTGGTCGCCACCCGCTCCCTTACAAGGACCGCCCCCTTGTATAGTAGCTCAGAGGTTCCGCCTCCCAGACCCGTTACAGTTTGCTCGGGCCATGGAACCCGGTGGCACCCAAGCTCCCTCGCTCTCGGACCTGTGTCATGAACTGTCCCGTCAAAGGTCCCAACAGGAGTCCATCCTGGGTCACCTGCGGAATGTCAATACTCGCCTGAACACTCTGACTGCTCCACCAGCAACCTCCGCCAGTGCCATATCTTGCAATCCGGCAGCTCCGCTGCCCACTAATACCATGGTATCCTACCCCGGCTTTCTGCACCTCCTCGCTTCGGAGGCGACTTCGCCCAGGCTCGGGGCTTCATAAATCAGTGCACCCTGCACTTTGAACTATTGTCCCACCAGTTTAACTCCGACCGAGCCAAAATTGCGTTCATCATGTCCCATCTCACCGGGGAGGCCCTGGCCTGGCTAAATCCTCTATGGGAGAGAGGAGACCCCCTGGTGTCCAACTTGCCTGCTTTTCTCACGGCTTTCCGGAAAGTCTTCGACGAACCCGGACGGAAGACCTCATCTGCATCATCACTGCTACGCCTCCGTCAGGGAAGTCTCACCGTGGGCCAATATGCCATACGGTTCCGTACCCTTGCCTCGGAGCTGGCCTGGGATAACGACGCTCTGGTATCCGTCTTCTGGGAGGGTCTGTCCGGCCGTATTAAAGATGAACTTGCCGGTCGGGACATCCCTACCACTCTCGATGACCTAATAACTCTTGCCACCCAGATTGACCTACGGTTCCAGGAGCGTGCCAAAGAGGTCACCCGTGAGAGGAGGTTACCACGTCTAGCTCCTACTTTTCAGAAACCCGTCACTCCCTCCGTCTCTACCCAGGTACACTCTCCTGAGCCTATGCAGGTCGACCAGACCAAGATGGTCAAAACCCGTCAGGACTTACGCCGTGCCGAGGGGAGCTGCTTCTACTGTGGCAGTAAGGAGCACCGGATCCGTACCTGCCCGGAGAGGTCGGGAAACGCCTGTGTCTAGGTTCGCTCAGAGAGGTCGACCTAGACAAGAATAAATCCTCTCCATCTCTGCTATTGTCAGTCTCAATCGTCTGCGGGGAGAACCGTTATTTCGAACTAGCCCAACTTGACTCTGGAGCAGCCGGGAATCTTATTTCACAGTCCCTGGTAGAGAAATACCGCATCCCCACCAAACCTCTGGCTGTACCCTTGTCTGTTGCTGCCGTGGATGGGGGCCTCTTACCACGCCCCATCCAACTCATCACCGAATCCATTACTCTGCAGGTGGGAATGCTGCATTCTGAGAGTATCTCCTTTCATGTTCTGCCTGGACTCTCCCACGCCCTCTTGCTAGGCCTACCTTGGCTCCAGAGACATGCACCCGTGCTTGACTGGCAGACCGGAGAAGTCCTTCGCTGGGGACAGGACTGCCACAAGACCTGTCTGGTTCCCGTCCATCCCGTCCGTCCTTCTCCTACCCCAGCTAATCTACCTGGACTTCCGATTCCTTATTGGTCTTATGCTGATGTCTTTAATAAAAAGGAAGCGGAGACACTACCCCCTCATAGACCATACGACTGCCCTATCGACCTGTTACCTGGTACTACTCCTCCCCATGGGCATATTTATCCATTATCCGCTGCTGAGACCCGGTCGATGTCCGAATATATTGAGGAGAATCTGGCCAGGGGATTCATCCGGAAATCTACCTCCCCGGCGGGAGCAGGCTTCTTTTTCGTCAAAAAGAAGGACGGCTCTCTCCGTCCCTGTATAGACTATAGAGGCCTTAACCAGATCACGGTGAAGAATAAGTACCCCCTTCCGCTCATTCCGGAGTTATTTGATCGTCTGAGGGGGGCTAGAATCTTCACCAAACTGGACCTCCGTGGGGCGTACAACCTGGTTCGTATCCGTCAGGGGGATGAATGGAAGACGGCATTCAACACCCGGGACGGCCACTATGAATATCTGGTAATGCCCTTTGGTCTCTGTAACGCTCCTGCCGTCTTTCAAGAGTTGGTCAATGACATCTTCCGGGACCTTCTCTACTCCTGCGTAGTGGTGTACCTGGACGACATCTTGGTCTTCTCTCCGGATCTCCAGACTCACCGGAGGGACGTTCGTCAGGTCCTGCTCAGGCTCAGGCAGAATCACCTCTTCGCTAAATACGAGAAGTGCCTCTTTGAGCAGACCTCGCTTCCGTTTTTGGGCTACATTATTTCTCAGACCGGCCTACGAATGGATCCAGAGAAACTGTCTGCCATCGAGAAATGGCCTCGACCGGAGGGGTTGAAGGCCATTCAGCGATTCCTGGGCTTCGCTAACTACTACCGCCTCTTCATACCACACTTCTCTTCCCGGACCGCCCCAATTTCCGCGCTCACCCGTAAGGGTACTAATCCCAAAGAGTGGCCGCCCGAAGCAGAGGAGGCCTTTCTTTCCCTAAAACAGGCCTTCTCTTCCGCCCCGGTGCTGCATCGCCCGGACGGCAACAAGCAGTTCTTCCTGGAAGTTGACGCCTCCTCCTCTGGAGCCGGAGCGGTACTTACTCAAAAATCATCTTCCGGGAGAATGGTAACTTGTGGCTTCTTCTCCAAACTCTTCTCCTCTTCTGAGCGCAACTATTCCATAGGAGACCGAGAGTTATTGGCCATCAAGCTGGCGTTGGAGGAGTGGCGTTACCTACTCGAGGGGGCTCTTCACCCGGTAATAATTTACACTGACCACAAGAACTTGGCTTACCTCCAGCATGCCCAGAGACTTAACCCGCGCCAAGCCCGGTGGTCCTTGTTTTTTGCTCGCTTTGATTTTGTTCTTCATTTTCGCCCGGCTGACAAAAACGTCAAAGCAGACGCCTTGTCCCAATCCTTTCTGGTGTCCGATCTCGAGGAAGAACCTAAACATATCATCGATCCCGCCAGAGTAATGCAGGTGGCTCCCGTGAGTTTAAATCGTCTCCCTCCCGGTAAGACGTTTGTTTCAGTACCTGATCGGAAGAAGATCCTACACTGGGGCCATTCGTCTAAACTAGCTGGCCACGCCGGTCAGAAAAAGACCCTCCAGCTTATTGCCCGGCACTACTGGTGGCCTACCCTGCACAAGGACGTAATAGACTTTGTTTCTGCCTGTGTGTCCTGCGCCCGCAACAAAGTCCCGAGACACCTGCCAGCCGGTCGCCTCCTTCCGCTTCCTGTGCCTGCTGCCCCCTGGCAGCATATTGCTATGGACTTCATAACTGATCTCCCCGTCTCCGCCGGTTGTACGGTCATTTGGGTGGTCGCTGATCGCTTTTCCAAGATGGCTCACTTTATTCCCCTGCCAGCCCTCCCGTCTGCACCCGAGCTGGCTAAAGACTTTATCCGCCACATCTTCCGTCTTCATGGCCTGCCCCTCCACATCGTGTCGGATCGTGGGGTACAGTTCACCTCACGTTTCTGGAGAGCCACTTGTAAACTGCTAGACGTCACCCTGGACTTCTCTTCCGCTTACCACCCACAGTCCAATGGTCAAGTGGAGCGGATCAATCAGAACCTGACCAGTTACCTCCGGCACTTCGTTAATGCCCATCATTCAGACTGGGTGGATCTCCTACCATGGGCCGAGTTCTCTTATAACAATCACGAGAGCGAATCCTCCTCCAAATCCCCGTTTTTTGTAGTCTTCGGTCAGCATCCTCGGATTCCTTTTCCTGTCTCCACCTCTGTGGACAACCCGGCTGCGGAATCTCTCGTTAGCAAATTTTCCTCCATTTGGGAGAGTACCCGATCCGCACTCCTTCAGTCGTCCGAACGGATGAAAAGACACGCTGACAAAAAACGCCTGGATCCTCCACAATTTCGTCCTGGAGATAAAGTCTGGCTCTCATCTAAATATGTCCGACTCAAGATACCTTCTTACAAGTTAGGGCCTCGGTTCATCGGTCCTCTGGAGGTCATCAGTCAGATCAACCCGGTGGCCTATAAATTGAAACTCCCGGCCAACTTACGGATCCCTAACTCCTTCCATGTATCTCTCCTCAAACCTGTGGTACTTAACTCTTTTTCCAAGTCTACAGGTACGCCTCCTGCTCCGGTTTCTGCTGAGGACGAGTTTGAGGTAGAGAACATTCTTGCCACCAAAAGGGTAAGAGGAAAGACCTTTTTTCTAGTAGATTGGAAGGGGTTTGGTCCTGAGGAGAGAACGTGGGAGCCCCGGGAGAACATCCATGCCCCTCTTATCCTAGCTAAATTTCTGTCTGGCCTAAAAAAGGGGGGGCCTAAAGGGGGGGGGGTACTGTAGCGCCGGCGTCCCTGCCCTCTGCTAGGCAGGGACGCTGTTCCCCTCACCTCTCTGCTCCGTGCCCGGCATCCTCCTCCCGCTCTGCTGGCAGCGCGCGCTCCTTCCCGGCCACTGTGCTTAGGGCGCGCGCGCGCGCTCTCCCTCCCTCTTAAAGGGGCCGCGCGCGCCGTCCTAAGTAGTCCCCGGCCAATGGCCGGAGGACTTCACCATATATAAGGCACCTCCTCCAAAATGGAGGTGCCCGAGCAATGTTGTTGCACTGTTCACTACTCTGCTTCAGCCCTCAGGTCCCGTTGCCAGTTACCTGCCAGATACCTGCCAGATTCCTGCCAGCTTGCTGTCTTTTCCTGCCTGATTATCTGCTACCTGCCTGCTAGTCTGAGGTCCGACGGTCTGCCTTACTACTCCTGTCAGTCTGTCTAAGGACCAGCCTGTCCGCTCACCTGGGAGCGCACTTCAGCCACCTGCCTGCTTGCCTGAGGTCCGACGGTCTGCCTTCCAACTCCTGTCAGTCTGTCTATGGACCAGCTTGCCTGCTCACCTGGGAGCACACATCTGCTACCTGCCTGCTAGCCTACCTGGAGGCTCCGTCGTCACGTGCTGTGACCACCTGCCTGTCCAGTGACTCCTGCCCGCTCACCTGGGAGCGCTCATCTGCTGCCTGTCTGCAAGCCTACCTGGAGGCTCTGCCGTCACGTGCTGTGACCACCCGCCTGTCCAGAGACTTCTGCCCGCTCACCTGGGAGCGCTCATCTGCCGCCTGTCTGTTGGTCTTCCTGGAGGCTCCGCCGTCACATGCTGTGACCACCCGTTCATCCAGAGACTCTCGCCTGCTCACCTGGGAGCTCACGTTTATCATCAGCCGCCACAGGTCGTACCAACCCTTTACCCAGAGACTGCCCCGGTCACTTGCCGTAACCATCTGCCCGTTCATCCAGAGACTGCCCCGGTCACTTGCCGTGACCTCCAGCCCGTTCACTCAGAGACTGTCCCGGTCACCTGCTGTGACTTCCTGCCCGTCTTCCCTGGTCGCCACCCGCTCCCTTACAAGGACCGCCCCCTTGTATAGTAGCTCAGAGGTTCCGCCTCCCAGACCCATTACAGGAGATCACCCTGTAATGTACAGAGAGAGAGGAGATCACCCTGTAATGTACAGAGAGAGAGAGAGGAGATCACCCTGTAATGTACAGAGAGAGAGAGAGAGAGGAGATCACCCTGTAATGTACAGAGAGAGAGGAGATCACCCTGTAATGTACAGAGAGAGAGAGAGAGGAGATCACCTTGTAATGTACAGAGAGAGAGAGAGGAGATCACCCTGCAATGTACAGAGAGAGAGAGAGGAGATCACCCTGTAATGTACAGAGAGAGAGGAGATCACCCTGTAATGTACAGAGAGAGAGAGAGGAGATCACCCTGTAATATACAGAGAGAGAGAGGAGATCACCCTGTAATGTACAGAGAGAGAGAGAGGAGATCACCCTGTAATGTACAGAGAGAGAGGAGATCACCCTGTAATGTACAGAGAGAGAGAGAGGAGATCACCCTGTAATGTACAGAGAGAGAGGAGATCACCCTGTAATGTACAGAGAGAGAGAGAGAGAGGAGATCACCCTGTAATGTACAGAGAGAGAGGAGATCACCCTGTAATGTACAGAGAGAGAGGAGATCACCCTGTAATGTACACCCTGTAATGTACAGAGAGAGAGAGAGGAGATCACCCTGTAATGTACAGAGAGAGGAGATCACCCTGTAATGTACAGAGACAGAGAGAGAGGAGATCACCCTGTAATGTACAGAGAGAGAGAGGAGATCACCCTGTAATGTACAGAGAGAGAGAGAGAGAGGAGATCACCCTGTAATGTACAGAGAGAGAGAGAGAGGAGATCACCCTGTAATGTACAGAGAGAGAGAGGAGATCAGCCTGTAATGTACAGAGAGAGAGAGAGAGAGGAGAGATCACCCTGTAATGTACAGAGAGAGAGGAGATCACCCTGTAATGTACAGAGAGAGAGGAGATCACCCTGTAATGTACAGAGAGAGGAGATCACCCTGTAATGTACAGAGAGAGAGGAGATCACCCTGTAATGTACAGAGAAAGAGAGAGGAGATCACCCTGTAATGTACAGAGAAAGAGAGAGGAGATCACCCTGTAATGTACAGAGAGAGAGAGAGAGGAGATCACCCTGTAATGTACAGAGAGAGAGAGAGAGGAGATCACCCTGTAATGTACAGAGAGAGAGAGAGGAGATCACCCTGTAATGTACAGAGAGAGAGAGGAGATCACCCTGTAATGTACAGAGAGAGAGGAGATCACCCTGTAATGTACAGAGAGAGAGGAGATCACCCTGTAATGTACAGAGAGAGAGGAGATCACCCTGTAATGTACAGAGAGAGAGAGGAGATCACCCTGTAATGTACAGAGAGAGAGAGAGGAGATCACCCTGTAATATACAGAGAGAGAGGAGATCACCCTGTAATATACAGAGAGAGAGGAGATCACCCTGTAATATACAGAGAGAGAGGAGATCACCCTGTAATATACAGAGAGAGAGAGAGGAGATCACCCTGTAATATACAGAGAGAGAGGAGATCACCCTGTAATGTACAGAGAGAGAGAGAGGAGATCACCCTGTAATGTACAGAGAGAGAGAGAGAGGAGATCACCCTGTAATGTACAGAGAGAGAGAGAGGAGATCACCCTGTAATGTACAGAGAGAGAGAGGAGATCACCCTGTAATGTACAGAGAGAGAGGAGATCACCCTGTAATGTACAGAGAGAGAGGAGATCACCCTGTAATGTACAGAGAGAGAGAGAGGAGATCACCCTGTAATGTACAGAGAGAGAGAGGAGATCACCCTGTAATGTACAGAGAGAGAGAGAGAGAGGAGATCACCCTGTAATGTACAGAGAGAGAGAGAGAGGAGATCACCCTGTAATGTACAGAGAGAGAGATGAGATCACCCTGTAATGTACAGAGAGAGAGATGAGATCACCCTGTAATGTACAGAGAGAGAGGAGATCACCCTGTAATGTACAGACAGAGAAAGGAGATCACCCTGTAATGTACAGACAGAGAAAGGAGATCACCCTGTAATGTACAGACAGAGAGAGGAGATCACCCTGTAATGTACAGACAGAGAGAGGAGATCACCCTGTAATGTACAGAGAGAGAGAGGAGATCACCCTGGAATGTACAGAGAGAGAGAGAGGAGATCACCCTGTAATGTACAGAGAGAGAGAGAGAGGAGATCACCCTGTAATGTACAGAGAGAGAGGAGATCTGTCACGGGTGTGTTGCCACGAAGATCGTCACGAGTACACAGCCTGACTTCTCGCAGCTGACTTGTTGGTGCTTTGTGTTTTCTCGGCAGTGTAGGAGTTAATTCTCTCTCTCTCTGGGCTAGCTGAGGTCCAGCCTCGCCCAGCTGCAATCAATGCTTCTTTAGTGAGACTCCTTTATATTCCTGCAGGTCTGTTTGGGAGGTGTCGGTGAAAGCTTTTCATTCAGACTTACAGAGCGGATCGTGGTGTTTGGAGTTGCTGAGATAAGTGTATTTGGAAGTGTGTTTTCCCTTTCCTCGCTTTATCATTTATCTCCTTTCCCGTTGGTGTTCCCTCTGTTGTAGTTGTTTAGAAGTTGTATGCAAGGTGGTTTTGGTTTTTCCCTTGTACTGTCTCGTTCGTCTAAATACTGTGTGTGGGCATATTATTTCTGGTTCCCTATTGTTGTGATCGGGGTCCTTCTCAGGACTAGATTACTTAGGTGCAGGGATCCTCAGAAGGTAGGGGTTACGCTGGCGGCCTGGACCTCTGTACCTTTAACAGTACCTCCAGGATGAGGGATTAGTCAGGGCCCCAGCTTAGGGTCAGCTTAGGCCCCCTACCTCCAGTATTCTGTGACAGTGTGACATTTTCACCGACCATCTTAGTTTTTCTCCAGCTACCATGGATCCAGTAGCCGGTCTAGCTCGGCAGTTGCAGAGTTTGTCCATGGGGCTGGCGGACGTTAGGTCCAAGGTTTTGCATCCTCTGGAGCAAGCCGGACCAGAACCTAAAGTAGCTCTCCCTGACAGGTTCACTGGGGGGCGGGACAAGTTTTTTGTTTTCCGGGAGGCATGCAAATTGTACTTTCGGCTGCGGCCTCGGTCATCGGGCAGTGAAGAACAAAGGGTGGGAATTGTCATCTCGCTCCTACAAGGGGACCCACAATCTTGGGCGTTCTCTCTTCCCCCAAGCTCCCCGGTTCTCCAGTCAGTGGATAGGTTTTTCGCTGCTCTGGGACTCGTATATGATGACCCAGATCGGATCTCCCTTGCTGAGTCTAAGTTACGTAGGATTCAGCAGGGAGATCGTCCGGCGGAGGAATTCTGTTCGGAGTTCCGTAGGTGGGCCACGGACACCCAGTGGAATGACCCGGCTCTTAGGAGCCAGTTTTGTCATGGTTTATCCGACAAATTACAGGATGTGTTGGCACAGTATGACTCTCCCGCGTCACTGGAAGCCGCTATGGCCCTTGCTATTCGCGTTGACAGACGGCTTCGGGAGAGGTGCGGGATAACTCTACCCCCTGTAATGTCTCCACCTCCTACAAGGTCCCCTCATATGGTGGTTCCCCTGGTCAGTCCGGAGGAGCCTATGCAATTAGGAGGGACATCATTTCGGGGAAGGGGACCGGTGGTGCGCCATAAGACAGGAAGGTGTTTTCTCTGCGGGAAAAAGGGACATTTTATTGGGGGGTGTCCATCCCGTCCCTTGCAGAGTAAAGAGTCGTCGAAAAAACTGTTGATCCCAGGTTGTGTGGTGGACGGCAATCTGGGAGTAGGTATTTCGTCCCTAGGTTCGTCTCAGTTTCTCGTACCGGCGGAGGTGGTGGTGGGTACGAGAACTGAGAGGATATCTGTTCTTCTGGATAGTGGGGCCGGGGCTAATCTGGTTGATGCTCGGTTTGCCCGGGTTCAAGGTATGCGATTGAGTGAGTTGGCTAAACCCATCCCCATATTCTCGATCGATGCCAGACCTCTCGGTCAGGGAAGTTTTTTGCAAGCTGTGCATGGCGTAAAACTTCAAGTGGGGGCAATACATAAAGAACTGTTGTCTTGCTACGTGTTGGAGGGTCTTCCCACTCCTATAGTGTTGGGCCTTCCTTGGTTAGCTAAGCATAACCCGGTTATTAATTGGCAAACCAGAGAGATAAGCCAATGGAGTAAATTCTGTAATAAAAACTGCATGAACACGGTCATCGGTGCGGTTACTCCTTGGGTCTTACCTCCATTTCTGGCGGACTTTGAGGATGTATTCTCGGAGAATGGGTGTCAGGAACTACCTCCTCATCGCGTGTATGACTGTTCTGTAAAACTGCTCCCTGAGGCCAAGTTACCTAAAGCTAGGTTGTATAACCTTTCTGGTCCTGAGAGGCAGGCCATGAAGGATTATATTTCTGAAAGTCTGGCTAAGGGGCATATTAGACCTTCATCTTCTCCGGTGGCCGCGGGGTTCTTCTTTGTTAAGAAGAAAGATGGAGGCCTACGCCCTTGCCTGGATTTCCGTGAACTTAATCGGATTACGGTCCGAGATCCGTATCCGCTCCCACTTATTCCCGATCTCTTTAATCAGATCGTGGGCGCCAAATGGTTCTCTAAGTTGGATCTCAGGGGGGCGTACAATCTGATTAGGATGAAGGAGGGGGATGAGTGGAAGACGGCTTTTAACACTCCGGAGGGGCATTATGAGAACCTTGTCATGCCATTCGGTCTGACTAATGCCCCGGCGGTGTTTCAACACTTTGTTAATGATATTTTTCGCCACCTGGTGGGACAGTTTGTTGTCATATATCTGGATGATATCTTAATTTACTCGCCGGATCTGGTGTCTCATCAGGAGCACGTTAGACAGGTGTTACAGATCTTGCGGGATAATAAACTGTATGCCAAGTGGGAAAAGTGTGTGTTCGCCGTACAGGAACTCCAGTTTTTAGGCTTCCTGGTTTCAGCGTCCGGTTTTCGTATGGACCCTGGGAAAGTGCGGGCAGTTCTTGAGTGGGATCGGCCGGAGAATCTTAAGGCACTACAACGTTTCCTGGGGTTTGCTAACTATTACCGGAAGTTCATTCGTAATTTCTCGTCCATGGTTAAGCCTCTCACAGACATGACTAAAAAGGGGACGGATTTTTCTAGGTGGTCTGACAAGGCTTGTCAAGCATTCTCCTCCTTGAAAAAATGTTTTGCCTCGGCACCCATACTCATTCAACCTGATGCGTCTCAGCCATTCTTTGTAGAGGTAGACGCTTCCGAGGTAGGGGTGGGAGCAGTATTGTCACAGGGTTCGTCCCCTGGTAAGTGGCATCCGTGCGCCTTTTTCTCTAAAAAATTGTCGTCCGCTGAGAGGAATTACGATGTCGGCAATAGGGAACTCTTGGCCATTAAGTTAGCTTTTGAGGAGTGGCGCCATTTTTTGGAGGGGGCAGTTCATCCGGTCACCGTCATCACCGATCACAAGAACCTGCTATATCTGGAGTCCGCTAAACGTCTGAATCCCAGACAAGCTAGGTGGTCATTGTTTTTTACCAGGTTTAATTTCGTCGTTACATATCGTCCTGGGTCTAAAAATGTAAAGGCGGATGCCTTATCTCGTAGTTTCCCTGGGGCCGGGAATACGGACGACCCGATTCCTATTCTTCAGGAGGGGGTGGTGGTTTCGGCAGTATGCTCTGAGCTGGAGGAGGAGATATTGGAGGCTCAGGGAGACGCCCCTGTTGGACCTCCGGGGAGACTGTTCGTTCCAGATCAGTTGCGACAAAAGGTGATCGAGGCACACCATAACTCAGTTTTTGCAGGACACCCGGGGAGTAAAGCAACTGTGGATCTCCTCTCGCGTCAGTTTTGGTGGCCTAACTTACATAAAGAGGTGGTAACTTTTGTCGCGTCCTGTGGGGTTTGTGCGCGCTCTAAGACCTCACATACCCGTCCGTCTGGGGCCCTCTTACCTTTGAAGATCCCGGAGCGTCCTTGGACTCATCTGTCTATGGACTTTATTACTGACCTCCCTCCGTCTTCGGGTAAAACGGTCATACTCGTTGTAGTGGACAGGTTCAGCAAGATGGCACATTTTATCGCTCTTCCGGCTCTCCCTAATGCTAAAACTCTTGCGCAGGTGTTCATTGGGGAGATTGTGAGGCTTCACGGGGTACCCTCCGAGGTGGTGTCTGATCGGGGGTCTCAGTTTGTGTCCAAGTTCTGGAAGGCGTTTTGTGCACGGCGGGGGATGCATTTGTCATTCTCGTCGGCTTTTCATCCTCAGACCAATGGTCAGACGGAACGTATGAACCAGAGCTTGGAGACATATCTTCGGTGTTTTGTGTCAGAGAACCAGGAGGACTGGGCTTCTTTCCTACCTCTGGCAGAGTTTGCTCTCAATAATAGGCGGAGCGAGTCCACTGGTAAGTCCCCGTTTTTTGGGGCATATGGTTTTCACCCCCAGTTTTGTACTTTCAGTAGGGGGGGCTCTTCGGGGGTTCCGGAGGAGGAACGATTTTCCTCATCTCTCGCTTCAGTATGGAGAGGGGTGCTGAAGAATCTGAATACTATGGGGAACCGATACAAACGTATGGCTGATAGGAGGAGAGTGTCTGGTCCGGACCTAAGTGTGAACGATCAGGTATGGTTGTCTACCAGGAATATTAAACTTAAGGTTCCCTCCTGGAAACTGGGTCCCAGGTTCATCGGGCCGTACAGAATCAGTTCTGTTATTAATCCGGTGGCATTCCGTCTTGACCTCCCCCCTACGTTTAAAATTCACAACGTGTTTCACAGATCATTGCTTAAGAGGTATGTGGCGCCGGTGGTACCGTCACCTTTACCTCCCCCTCCTGTGGTTGTCAATGGTAACTTGGAGTTCCAGGTATCGAGGGTCATTGATTCACGCTTTAATCGCCGGTCCCTTCAGTACTTGGTTCATTGGAAGGGGTATGGTCCTGAGGAGAGGATGTGGGTTCCTGCGTCGGATATTAACGCAGACCGATTAGTTCGGGCCTTCCACACGACTCACCCGGATAAACCTGGCCCTGAGGGTCCAGAGGCCCCTCGTAGAAGGGGGGGTACTGTCACGGGTGTGTTGCCACGAAGATCGTCACGAGTACACAGCCTGACTTCTCGCAGCTGACTTGTTGGTGCTTTGTGTTTTCTCGGCAGTGTAGGAGTTAATTCTCTCTCTCTCTGGGCTAGCTGAGGTCCAGCCTCGCCCAGCTGCAATCAATGCTTCTTTAGTGAGACTCCTTTATATTCCTGCAGGTCCGTTTGGGAGGTGTCGGTGAAAGCTTTTCATTCAGACTTACAGAGCGGATCGTGGTGTTTGGAGTTGCTGAGATAAGTGTATTTGGAAGTGTGTTTTCCCTTTCCTCGCTTTATCATTTATCTCCTTTCCCGTTGGTGTTCCCTCTGTTGTAGTTGTTTAGAAGTTGTATGCAAGGTGGTTTTGGTTTTTCCCTTGTACTGTCTCGTTCGTCTAAATACTGTGTGTGGGCATATTATTTCTGGTTCCCTATTGTTGTGATCGGGGTCCTTCTCAGGACTAGATTACTTAGGTGCAGGGATCCTCAGAAGGTAGGGGTTACGCTGGCGGCCTGGACCTCTGTACCTTTAACAGTACCTCCAGGATGAGGGATTAGTCAGGGCCCCAGCTTAGGGTCAGCTTAGGCCCCCTACCTCCAGTATTCTGTGACAGTGTGACAAGATCACCCTGTAATGTACAGAGAGAGAGAGAGGAGATCACCCTGTAATGTACAGAGAGAGAGAGGAGATCACCCTGTAATGTACAGCGAGAGAGAGAGGAGATCACCCCGTAATGTACAGAGAGAGAGGAGATCACCCTGTAATGTACAGAGAGAGAGAGAGGAGATCACCCTGTAATATACAGAGAGAGAGGAGATCACCCTGTAATGTACAGAGAGAGAGAGAGGAGATCACCCTGTAATGTACAGAGAGAGAGGAGATCACCCTGTAATGTACAGAGAGAGAGAGAGGAGATCACCCTGTAATGTACAGAGAGAGAGAGGAGATCACCCTGTAATGTACAGAGAGAGAGGAGATCACCCTGTAATGTACAGAGAGAGAGAGAGGAGATCACCCTGTAATGTACAGAGAGAGAGGAGATCACCCTGTAATGTACAGAGAGAGAGAGGAGATCACCCTGTAATGTACACCCTGTAATGTACAGAGAGAGAGAGAGAGGAGATCACCCTGTAATGTACAGAGAGAGAGAGAGGAGATCACCCTGTAATGTACAGAGAGAGAGAGAGGAGATCACCCTGTAATGTACAGAGAGAGAGAGAGAGGAGATCACCTTGTAATGTACAGAGAGAGGAGATCACCCTGTAATGTACAGAGAGAGAGGAGATCACCCTGTAATGTACAGAGAGAGAGGAGATCACCCTGTAATGTACAGAGAGAGGAGATCACCCTGTAATGTACAGAGAGAGAGAGGAGATCACCCTGTAATGTACAGAGAGAGAGAGGAGATCACCCTGTAATATACAGAGAGAGAGGAGATCACCCTGTAATGTACAGAGAGAGAGAGGAGATCACCCTGTAATCTACAGAGAGAGAGGAGATCACCATGTAATGTACAGAGAGAGGAGATCACCCTGTAATATACAGAGAGAGAGGAGATCACCCTGTAATGTACAGAGAGAGAGAGGAGATCACCCTGTAATGTACACAGAGAGGAAATCACCCTGTAATATACAGAGAGAGAGAGGAGATCACCCTGTAATGTACAGAGAGAGAGGAGATCACCCTGTAATGTACAGAGAGAGAGGAGATCACCCTGTAATGTACAGAGAGAGAGGAGATCACCCTGTAATGTACAGAGAGAGAGGAGATCACCCTGTAATGTACAGAGAGAGAGGAGATCACCCTGTAATATACAGAGAGAGAGGAGATCACCCTGTAATGTACAGAGAGAGAGGAGATCACCCTGTAATGTACAGAGAGAGAGATCGCCCTGTAATGTACAGAGAGAGAGAGAGGAGATCACCCTGTAATGTACAGAGAGAGGAGATCACCCTGTAATGTACAGAGAGAGAGAGAGGAGATCACCCTGTAATGTACAGAGAGAGAGAGAGGAGATCACCCTGTAATGTACAGAGAGAGAGAGAGGAGATCACCCTGTAATGTACAGAGAGAGAGAGGAGATCACCCTGTAATGTACAGAGAGAGAGAGAGATCACCCTGTAATGTACAGAGAGAGAGAGGAGATCACCCTGTAATGAACAGAGAGAGAGGAGATCACCCTGTAATGTACAGAGAGAGAGAGAGGAGATCACCCTGTAATGTACAGAGAGAGCGAGGCGATGACCCTGTAATGTACAGAGAGAGAGAGAGGAGATCACCCTGTAATGTAGAGAGAGAGAGAGAGGAGATCACCCTGTAATGTACAGAGAGAGAGAGGAGATCACCCTGTAATGTACAGAGAGAGAGAGGAGATCACCCTGTAATGTACAAAGAGAGAGAGAGATCACCCTGTAATGTACAGAGAGAGAGAGGAGATCACCCTGTAATGTACAGAGAGAGAGAGAGGAGATCACCCTGTAATGTACAGAGAGAGAGAGAGGAGATCACCCTGTAATGTACAGAGAGAAAGGAGATCACCCTGTAATGAACAGAGAGAGAGAGATGAGATCACCCTGTAATGTACAGAGAGAGAGAGAGAGGAGATCACCCTGTAATATACAGAGAGAGAGAGAGGAGATCACCCTGTAATGTACAGAGAGAGAGAGAGAGGAGATCACCCTGTAATGTACAGAGAGAGAGAGAGGAGATCACCCCGTAATGTACAGAGAGAGAGAGAGAGGAGATCACCTTGTAATGTACAGAGAGAGAGAGAGGAGATCACCCTGTAATGTTCAGAGAGAGAGAGAGGAGATCACCCTGTAATGTACAGAGAGAGAGAGAGGAGATCACCCTGTAATGTACAGAGAGAGAGAGGAGATCACCCTGTAATGTACATAGAGAGAGAGAGAGGAGATCACCCTGTAATGTACAGAGAGAGAGAGAGGAGATCACCCTGTAATGTACAGAGAGAGAGAGAGAGGAGATCATCCTGTAATGTACAGAGAGAGAGGAGATCACCCTGTAATGTACAGAGAGAGAGAGAGAGGAGATCACCCTGTAATGTACAGAGAGAGAGAGAGGAGATCACCCTGTAATATACAGAGAGAGAGAGAGGAGATCACCCTGTAATGTACACAGAGAGAGAGAGGAGATCACCCTGTAATGTACAGAGAGAGAGAGGAGATCACCCTGTAATGTACAGAGAGAGAGAGAGGAGATCACCCTGTAATGTACAGAGAGAGAGAGGAGATCACACTGTAATGTACAGAGAGAGAGAGAGGAGATCACCCTGTAATGTACAGAGAGAGAGAGGAGATCACCCTGTAATATACAGAGAGAGAGAGAGGAGATCACCCTGTAATGTACAGAGAGAGAGAGAGGAGATCACCCTGTAATGTACAGAGAGAGAGAGGAGATCACCCTGTAATGTACAGAGAGAGAGAGAGGAGATCACCCTGTAATGTACAGAGAGAGAGAGAGGAGATCACCCTGTAATGTACAGAGAGAGAGAGGAGATCACCCTGTTATGTACAGAGAGAGAGAGAGGAGATCACCCTGTAATGTACAGAGAGAGAGAGGAGATCACCCTGTAATGTACAGAGAGAGAGAGAGGAGATCACCCTGTAATGTACAGAGAGAGAGAGGAGATCACCCTGTAATGTACAGAGAGAGAGAGGAGATCACCCTGTAATGTACAGAGAGAGAGGAGATCACCCTGTAATGTACAGAGAGAGAGAGGAGATCACCCTGTAATGTACAGAGAGAGGAGATCTCCCTGTAATGTACAGAGAGAGAGAGTGTAGTGCCGGCGTCCCTGCCCTCTGCTAGGCAGGGACGCTGTTCCCCTCACCGCTCTGCTCCGTGCCCGGCGTCCCTCTCCCGCTCTGCTGGCAGCGCGCGCTCCTTCCCGGCCACTGTGCTTAGGGCGCGCGCGCGCCCTCCCTCCCTCTTACAGGGGCCGCGCGCGCCGTCCTAAGGAGTCCCCGGCCAATGGCCGGAGGACTTTACCATATATAAGGCACCTCCTCCAAAATGGAGGTGCCCGAGCAATGTTGTTGCACCGTTCTACTCTGCTTCAGCCCTCAGGTCCCGTTGCCAGTTACCTGCCAGTTACCTGCCAGATTCCTGCCAGCTTGCTGTCCTAATCCTGCCTGATTTCCTGTTACCTGCCTGCCTGCCTGAGGTCCGACGGTCTGCCTTACAACTCCGGTCAGTCTGTCTAAGGACCAACTTGCCCGCTCACCTGGGAGCGCACATCAGCTACCTGCCTGCTTGCCTGAGGTCCGACGGTCTGCCTTACAACTCCGGTCAGTCTGTCTATGGACCAGCTTGCCCGCTCACCTGGGAGCGCTTCTCCGCTACCTGCCTGCTTGCCTGCCCGGAGGCTCCGCTGTCACGTGCTGTGACCACCAGCTATTCCAGACTCTTGCCCGCTCAACTGGGAGCGCTTCTCCTCTACCTGCCTGCTTGCCTACCTGGAGGCTCCGCCGTCACGTGCTGTGACCACCTGCTATTCCAGAGACTCTCGCTTGCTCACCTGGGAGCACACATCCTCCATCTGCCTTGCTAGCCTACCTGGAGGTTCAGCCATCACAGGTCGTACCTACCCCTTACCTAGAGACTGCCCCGGTCACTTGCCGTGACCTCCAGCCCGTTCTTCCAGAGACTGCCCCGGTCACTTGCCGTGACCTCCAGCCCGTTCTTCCAGAGACTGCCCTGATCACTTGCCGTGACCTCCTGCCCGTACACCCAGAGACTGTCCCGGTCACCTGCTGTGACTGCCTGCCTGGTCGCCACCCGCTCCCTTACAAGGACCGCTCCCTTGTATAGTAGCCCAGAGGTTCCGCCTCCCAGACCCGTTACAGAGAGGAGATCACCCTGTAATGTACAGAGAGAGAGAGGAGATCACCCTGTAATGTACAGAGAGAGAGAGAGAGGAGATCACCCTGTAATGTACAGAGAGAGAGAGAGGAGATCACCCTGTAATGTACAGAGAGAGAGAGGAGATCACTCTGTAATGTACAGAGAGAGAGAGAGGGGAGATCACCCTGTAATGTACAGAGAGAGAGAGGAGATCACCCTGTAATGTACAGAGAGAGGAGATCACCCTGTAATGTACAGAGAGAGAGGAGATCACCCTGTAATGTACAGAGAGAGAGAGGAGATCACCCTGTAATGTACAGAGAGAGAGAGAGGATATCACCCTGTAATGTACAGAGAGAGAGAGAGGAGATCACCCTGTAATGTACAGAGAGAGAGAGGAGATCACCCTGTAATATACAGAGAGAGAGAGAGGAGATCACCCTGTAATGTACAGAGAGAGAGAGAGGAGATCACCCTGTAATGTACAGAGAGAGAGAGGAGATCACCCTGTAATGTACAGAGAGAGAGAGAGGAGATCACCCTGTAATGTACAGAGAGAGAGAGGAGATCACCCTGTAATGTACAGAGAGAGAGAGAGGAGATCACCCTGTAATGCACAGAGAGAGAGAGGAGATCACCCTGTAATATACAGAGAGAGAGAGAGGAGATCACCCTGTAATGTACAGAGAGAGAGAGAGGAGATCACCCTGTAATGTACAGAGAGAGAGAGGAGATCACCCTGTAATGTACAGAGAGAGAGAGAGAGGAGATCACCCTGTAATGTACAGAGAGAGAGAGAGGAGATCATCCTGTAATGTACAGAGAGAGAAGAGATCACCCTGTAATGTACAGAGAGAGAGAGAGAAGAGATCACCCTGTAATGTACAGAGAGAGAGGAGATCACCCTGTAATATACAGAGAGAGAGAGAGGAGATCACCCTGTAATGTACAGAGAGAGAGAGAGAGGAGATCACCCTGTAATGTACAGAGAGAGAGAGGAGATCACCCTGTAATGTACAGAGAGAGAGAGAGGAGATCACCCTGTAATGTACAGAGAGAGAGAGGAGATCACCCTGTAATGTACAGAGAGAGAGAGAGGAGATCACCCTGTAATGTACAGAGAGAGAGAGGAGATCACCCTGTAATATACAGAGAGAGAGAGAGGAGATCACCCTGTTATGTACAGAGAGAGAGGAGATCACCCTGTAATGTACAGAGAGAGAGAGGAGATCACCCTGTAATGTACAGAGAGAGAGAGAGGAGATCACCCTGTAATGTACAGAGAGAGAGAGAGGAGATCACCCTGTAATGTACAGAGAGAGAGAGGAGATCACCCTGTAATGTACAGAGAGAGACAGAGGAGATCACCCTGTAATGTACAGAGAGAGAGAGGAGATCACCCTGTAATGTACAGAGACAGAGAGAGGAGATCACCCTGTAATGTACAGAGAGAGAGAGGAGATCACCCTGTAATGTACAGAGAGAGAGAGGAGATCACCCTGTAATGTACAGAGAGAGAGGAGATCACCCTGTAATGTACAGAGAGAGAGAGGAGATCACCCTGTAATGTACAGAGAGAGGGGAGATCACCCTGTAATGTACAGAGAGAGAGAGAGAGGAGATCACCCTGTAATGTACAGAGAGAGGAGATCACCCTGTAATGTACAGAGAGAGAGGAGATCACCCTGTAATGTACAGAGAGAGAGAGGAGATCACCTTGTAATGTACAGAGAGAGAGAGAGAGGAGATCACCCTGTAATGTAGAGAGAGAGAGAGGAGATCACCCTGTAATGTACAGAGAGAGAGAGGAGATCACCCTGTAATGTACAGAGAGAGAGAGAGGGGAGATCACCCTGTAATGTACAGAGAGAGAGGAGATCACCCTGTAATGTACAGAGAGAGGAGATCACCCTGTAATGTACAGAGAGAGAGGAGATCACCCTGTAATGTACAGAGAGAGAGAGAGGAGATCACCCTGTAATGTACAGAGAGAGAGAGAGGAGATCACCCTGTAATGTACAGATAGAGAGAGAGGAGATCACCCTGTAATGTACAGAGAGAGAGAGAGGAGATCACCCTGTAATGTACAGAGAGAGAGAGAGGAGATCACCCTGTAATGTACAGAGAGAGAGAGAGGAGATCACCCTGTAATGTACAGAGAGAGAGAGAGAGGAGACCACCCTGTAATGTACAGAGAGAGAGGAGATCACCCTGTAATGTACAGAGAGAGAGAGAGAGAGGAGATCACCCTGTAATGTACAGAGAGAGGAGATCACCCTGTAATGTACAGAGAGAGAGAGGAGATCACCCTGTAATGTACAGAGAGAGAGAGAGGAGATCACCCTGTAATATACAGAGAGAGGAGATCACCCTGTAATATACAGAGAGAGAGGAGATCACCCTGTAATATACAGAGAGAGAGAGAGGAGATCACCCTGTAATGTACAGAGAGAGAGAGAGGAGATCACCCTGTAATGTACAGAGAGAGAGAGGAGATCACCCTGTAATGTACAGAGAGAGAGAGAGGAGATCACCCTGTAATGTACAGAGAGAGAGAGGAGATCACCCTGTAATGTACAGAGAGAGAGAGAGGAGATCACCCTGTAATGCACAGAGAGAGAGAGGAGATCACCCTGTAATATACAGAGAGAGAGAGAGGAGATCACCCTGTAATGTACAGAGAGAGAGAGAGGAGATCACCCTGTAATGTACAGAGAGAGAGAGAGGAGATCACCCTGTAATGTACAGAGAGAGAGAGAGAGGAGATCACCCTGTAATGTACAGAGAGAGAGAGAGGAGATCACCCTGTAATGTACAGAGAGAGAGAGGAGATCACCCTGTAATGTACAGAGAGAGAGAGAGGAGATCACCCTGTAATGTACAGAGAGAGAGAGAGGAGATCACCCTGTAATGTACAGAGAGAGAGAGAGGAGATCACCCTGTAATGTACAGAGAGAGAGAGGAGATCACCCTGTAATGTACAGAGAGAGAGAGGAGACCACCCTGTAATGTACAGAGAGAGAGGAGATCACCCTGTAATGTACAGAGAGAGAGAGAGAGAGGAGATCACCCTGTAATGTACAGAGAGAGGAGATCACCCTGTAATGTACAGAGAGAGAGAGGAGATCACCCTGTAATGTACAGAGAGAGAGAGAGGAGATCACCCTGTAATGTACAGAGATAGAGAGGAGATCACCCTGTAATGTACATAGAGAGAGAGAGGGGAGATCACCCTGTAATGTACAGAGAGAGAGGAGATCACCCTGTAATGTACAGAGAGAGAGGAGATCACCCTGTAATGTACAGAGAGAGGAGATCACCCTGTAATGTACAGAGAGAGAGGAGATCACCCTGTAATGTACAGAGAGAGAGAGAGAGAGAGGAGATCACCCTGTAATGTACAGAGAGAGAGAGAGGAGATCACCCTGTAATGTACAGAGAGAGAGAGAGGAGATCACCCTGTAATGTACAGAGAGAGAGAGAGGAGATCACCCTGTAATGTACAGAGAGAGAGAGAGGAGATCACCCTGTAATGTACAGAGAGAGAGAGAGGAGATCACCCTGTAATGTACAGAGAGAGAGAGAGAGAGAGAGAGGAGATCACCCTGTAATGTACAGAGAGAGAGAGAGAGAGAGGAGATCACCCTGTAATGTACAGAGAGAGAGGAGATCACCCTGTAATGTACAGAGAGAGAGGAGATCACCCTGTAATGTACAGAGAGAGAGAGGAGATCACCCTGTAATGTACAGAGAGAGAGAGAGGAGATCACCCTGTAATATACAGAGAGAGAGGAGATCACCCTGTAATATACAGAGAGAGTAGATCACCCTGTAATATACAGAGAGAGAGGAGATCACCCTGTAATATACAGAGAGAGAGAGAGGAGATCACCCTGTAATATACAGAGAGAGAGGAGATCACCCTGTAATGTACAGAGAGAGAGAGAGGAGATCACCCTGTTATGTACAGAGAGAGAGAGGAGATCACCCTGTAATGTACAGAGAGAGAGAGAGGAGATCACCCTGTAATATACAGAGAGAGAGAGAGGAGATCACCCTGTAATGTACAGAGAGAGAGAGAGGAGATCACCCTGTAATGTACAGAGAGATAGAGAGGAGATCACCCTGTAATGTACAGAGAGAGAGAGAGGAGATCACCCTGTAATGTACAGAGAGAGAGAGAGGAGATCACCCTGTAATGTACAGAGAGAGAGAGAGGAGATCACCCTGTAATGTACAGAGAGAGAGAGGAGATCACGCTGTAATGTACAGAGAGAGAGGAGATCACCCTGTAATGTACAGAGAGAGAGGAGATCACCCTGTAATGTACAGAGAGAGAGAGAGAGAGGAGATCACCCTGTAATGTACAGAGAGAGAGAGGAGATCACCCTGTAATGTACAGAGAGAGAGAGAGGAGATCACCCTGTAATGTACAGAGAGAGAGAGACTAGATTACCCTGTAATGTACAGAGAGAGAGATGAGATCACCCTGTAATGTACAGAGAGAGAGATGAGATCACCCTGTAATGTACAGAGAGAGAGGAGATCACCCTGTAATGTACAGACAGAGAGAGGAGATCACCCTGTAATGTACAGACAGAGAGAGGAGATCACCCTGTAATGTACAGAGAGAGAGGAGATCACCCTGTAATGTACAGAGAGAGAGAGAGAGGAGATCACCCTGTAATATACAGAGAGAGAGAGGAGATCACCCTGTAATGTACAGAGAGAGAGGAGATCACCCTGTAATGTACAGAGAGAGAGGAGATCACCCTGTAATGTACAGAGAGAGAGAGGAGATCACCCTGTAATGTACAGAGAGAGAGAGAGGAGATCACCCTGTAATATACAGAGAGAGAGGAGATCACCCTGTAATATACAGAGAGAGGAGATCACCCTGTAATATACAGAGAGAGAGGAGATCACCCTGTAATATACAGAGAGAGAGAGAGGAGATCACCCTGTAATATACAGAGAGAGAGGAGATCACCCTGTAATGTACAGAGAGAGAGAGAGGAGATCACCCTGTTATGTACAGAGAGAGAGAGGAGATCACCCTGTAATGTACAGAGAGAGAGAGAGGAGATCACCCTGTAATATACAGAGAGAGAGAGAGGAGATCACCCTGTAATGTACAGAGAGAGAGAGAGGAGATCACCCCGTAATGTACAGAGAGAGAGAGAGAGGAGATCACCTTGTAATGTACAGAGAGAGAGAGAGGAGATCACCCTGTAATGTTCAGAGAGAGAGAGAGGAGATCACCCTGTAATGTACAGAGAGAGAGAGAGGAGATCACCCTGTAATGTACAGAGAGAGAGAGGAGATCACCCTGTAATGTACATAGAGAGAGAGAGAGGAGATCACCCTGTAATGTACAGAGAGAGAGAGAGGAGATCACCCTGTAATGTACAGAGAGAGAGAGAGAGGAGATCATCCTGTAATGTACAGAGAGAGAGGAGATCACCCTGTAATGTACAGAGAGAGAGAGAGAGGAGATCACCCTGTAATGTACAGAGAGAGAGAGAGGAGATCACCCTGTAATATACAGAGAGAGAGAGAGGAGATCACCCTGTAATGTACACAGAGAGAGAGAGGAGATCACCCTGTAATGTACAGAGAGAGAGAGGAGATCACCCTGTAATGTACAGAGAGAGAGAGAGGAGATCACCCTGTAATGTACAGAGAGAGAGAGGAGATCACACTGTAATGTACAGAGAGAGAGAGAGGAGATCACCCTGTAATGTACAGAGAGAGAGAGGAGATCACCCTGTAATATACAGAGAGAGAGAGAGGAGATCACCCTGTAATGTACAGAGAGAGAGAGAGGAGATCACCCTGTAATGTACAGAGAGAGAGAGGAGATCACCCTGTAATGTACAGAGAGAGAGAGAGGAGATCACCCTGTAATGTACAGAGAGAGAGAGAGGAGATCACCCTGTAATGTACAGAGAGAGAGAGGAGATCACCCTGTTATGTACAGAGAGAGAGAGAGGAGATCACCCTGTAATGTACAGAGAGAGAGAGGAGATCACCCTGTAATGTACAGAGAGAGAGAGAGGAGATCACCCTGTAATGTACAGAGAGAGAGAGGAGATCACCCTGTAATGTACAGAGAGAGAGAGGAGATCACCCTGTAATGTACAGAGAGAGAGGAGATCACCCTGTAATGTACAGAGAGAGAGAGGAGATCACCCTGTAATGTACAGAGAGAGGAGATCTCCCTGTAATGTACAGAGAGAGAGAGTGTAGTGCCGGCGTCCCTGCCCTCTGCTAGGCAGGGACGCTGTTCCCCTCACCGCTCTGCTCCGTGCCCGGCGTCCCTCTCCCGCTCTGCTGGCAGCGCGCGCTCCTTCCCGGCCACTGTGCTTAGGGCGCGCGCGCGCCCTCCCTCCCTCTTACAGGGGCCGCGCGCGCCGTCCTAAGGAGTCCCCGGCCAATGGCCGGAGGACTTTACCATATATAAGGCACCTCCTCCAAAATGGAGGTGCCCGAGCAATGTTGTTGCACCGTTCTACTCTGCTTCAGCCCTCAGGTCCCGTTGCCAGTTACCTGCCAGTTACCTGCCAGATTCCTGCCAGCTTGCTGTCCTAATCCTGCCTGATTTCCTGTTACCTGCCTGCCTGCCTGAGGTCCGACGGTCTGCCTTACAACTCCGGTCAGTCTGTCTAAGGACCAACTTGCCCGCTCACCTGGGAGCGCACATCAGCTACCTGCCTGCTTGCCTGAGGTCCGACGGTCTGCCTTACAACTCCGGTCAGTCTGTCTATGGACCAGCTTGCCCGCTCACCTGGGAGCGCTTCTCCGCTACCTGCCTGCTTGCCTGCCCGGAGGCTCCGCTGTCACGTGCTGTGACCACCAGCTATTCCAGACTCTTGCCCGCTCAACTGGGAGCGCTTCTCCTCTACCTGCCTGCTTGCCTACCTGGAGGCTCCGCCGTCACGTGCTGTGACCACCTGCTATTCCAGAGACTCTCGCTTGCTCACCTGGGAGCACACATCCTCCATCTGCCTTGCTAGCCTACCTGGAGGTTCAGCCATCACAGGTCGTACCTACCCCTTACCTAGAGACTGCCCCGGTCACTTGCCGTGACCTCCAGCCCGTTCTTCCAGAGACTGCCCCGGTCACTTGCCGTGACCTCCAGCCCGTTCTTCCAGAGACTGCCCTGATCACTTGCCGTGACCTCCTGCCCGTACACCCAGAGACTGTCCCGGTCACCTGCTGTGACTGCCTGCCTGGTCGCCACCCGCTCCCTTACAAGGACCGCTCCCTTGTATAGTAGCCCAGAGGTTCCGCCTCCCAGACCCGTTACAGAGAGGAGATCACCCTGTAATGTACAGAGAGAGAGAGGAGATCACCCTGTAATGTACAGAGAGAGAGAGAGAGGAGATCACCCTGTAATGTACAGAGAGAGAGAGAGGAGATCACCCTGTAATGTACAGAGAGAGAGAGGAGATCACTCTGTAATGTACAGAGAGAGAGAGAGGGGAGATCACCCTGTAATGTACAGAGAGAGAGAGGAGATCACCCTGTAATGTACAGAGAGAGGAGATCACCCTGTAATGTACAGAGAGAGAGGAGATCACCCTGTAATGTACAGAGAGAGAGAGGAGATCACCCTGTAATGTACAGAGAGAGAGAGAGGATATCACCCTGTAATGTACAGAGAGAGAGAGAGGAGATCACCCTGTAATGTACAGAGAGAGAGAGGAGATCACCCTGTAATATACAGAGAGAGAGAGAGGAGATCACCCTGTAATGTACAGAGAGAGAGAGAGGAGATCACCCTGTAATGTACAGAGAGAGAGAGGAGATCACCCTGTAATGTACAGAGAGAGAGAGAGGAGATCACCCTGTAATGTACAGAGAGAGAGAGGAGATCACCCTGTAATGTACAGAGAGAGAGAGAGGAGATCACCCTGTAATGCACAGAGAGAGAGAGGAGATCACCCTGTAATATACAGAGAGAGAGAGAGGAGATCACCCTGTAATGTACAGAGAGAGAGAGAGGAGATCACCCTGTAATGTACAGAGAGAGAGAGGAGATCACCCTGTAATGTACAGAGAGAGAGAGAGAGGAGATCACCCTGTAATGTACAGAGAGAGAGAGAGGAGATCATCCTGTAATGTACAGAGAGAGAAGAGATCACCCTGTAATGTACAGAGAGAGAGAGAGAAGAGATCACCCTGTAATGTACAGAGAGAGAGGAGATCACCCTGTAATATACAGAGAGAGAGAGAGGAGATCACCCTGTAATGTACAGAGAGAGAGAGAGAGGAGATCACCCTGTAATGTACAGAGAGAGAGAGGAGATCACCCTGTAATGTACAGAGAGAGAGAGAGGAGATCACCCTGTAATGTACAGAGAGAGAGAGGAGATCACCCTGTAATGTACAGAGAGAGAGAGAGGAGATCACCCTGTAATGTACAGAGAGAGAGAGGAGATCACCCTGTAATATACAGAGAGAGAGAGAGGAGATCACCCTGTTATGTACAGAGAGAGAGGAGATCACCCTGTAATGTACAGAGAGAGAGAGGAGATCACCCTGTAATGTACAGAGAGAGAGAGAGGAGATCACCCTGTAATGTACAGAGAGAGAGAGAGGAGATCACCCTGTAATGTACAGAGAGAGAGAGGAGATCACCCTGTAATGTACAGAGAGAGACAGAGGAGATCACCCTGTAATGTACAGAGAGAGAGAGGAGATCACCCTGTAATGTACAGAGACAGAGAGAGGAGATCACCCTGTAATGTACAGAGAGAGAGAGGAGATCACCCTGTAATGTACAGAGAGAGAGAGGAGATCACCCTGTAATGTACAGAGAGAGAGGAGATCACCCTGTAATGTACAGAGAGAGAGAGGAGATCACCCTGTAATGTACAGAGAGAGGGGAGATCACCCTGTAATGTACAGAGAGAGAGAGAGAGGAGATCACCCTGTAATGTACAGAGAGAGGAGATCACCCTGTAATGTACAGAGAGAGAGGAGATCACCCTGTAATGTACAGAGAGAGAGAGGAGATCACCTTGTAATGTACAGAGAGAGAGAGAGAGGAGATCACCCTGTAATGTAGAGAGAGAGAGAGGAGATCACCCTGTAATGTACAGAGAGAGAGAGGAGATCACCCTGTAATGTACAGAGAGAGAGAGAGGGGAGATCACCCTGTAATGTACAGAGAGAGAGGAGATCACCCTGTAATGTACAGAGAGAGGAGATCACCCTGTAATGTACAGAGAGAGAGGAGATCACCCTGTAATGTACAGAGAGAGAGAGAGGAGATCACCCTGTAATGTACAGAGAGAGAGAGAGGAGATCACCCTGTAATGTACAGATAGAGAGAGAGGAGATCACCCTGTAATGTACAGAGAGAGAGAGAGGAGATCACCCTGTAATGTACAGAGAGAGAGAGAGGAGATCACCCTGTAATGTACAGAGAGAGAGAGAGGAGATCACCCTGTAATGTACAGAGAGAGAGAGAGAGGAGACCACCCTGTAATGTACAGAGAGAGAGGAGATCACCCTGTAATGTACAGAGAGAGAGAGAGAGAGGAGATCACCCTGTAATGTACAGAGAGAGGAGATCACCCTGTAATGTACAGAGAGAGAGAGGAGATCACCCTGTAATGTACAGAGAGAGAGAGAGGAGATCACCCTGTAATATACAGAGAGAGGAGATCACCCTGTAATATACAGAGAGAGAGGAGATCACCCTGTAATATACAGAGAGAGAGAGAGGAGATCACCCTGTAATGTACAGAGAGAGAGAGAGGAGATCACCCTGTAATGTACAGAGAGAGAGAGGAGATCACCCTGTAATGTACAGAGAGAGAGAGAGGAGATCACCCTGTAATGTACAGAGAGAGAGAGGAGATCACCCTGTAATGTACAGAGAGAGAGAGAGGAGATCACCCTGTAATGCACAGAGAGAGAGAGGAGATCACCCTGTAATATACAGAGAGAGAGAGAGGAGATCACCCTGTAATGTACAGAGAGAGAGAGAGGAGATCACCCTGTAATGTACAGAGAGAGAGAGAGGAGATCACCCTGTAATGTACAGAGAGAGAGAGAGAGGAGATCACCCTGTAATGTACAGAGAGAGAGAGAGGAGATCACCCTGTAATGTACAGAGAGAGAGAGGAGATCACCCTGTAATGTACAGAGAGAGAGAGAGGAGATCACCCTGTAATGTACAGAGAGAGAGAGAGGAGATCACCCTGTAATGTACAGAGAGAGAGAGAGGAGATCACCCTGTAATGTACAGAGAGAGAGAGGAGATCACCCTGTAATGTACAGAGAGAGAGAGGAGACCACCCTGTAATGTACAGAGAGAGAGGAGATCACCCTGTAATGTACAGAGAGAGAGAGAGAGAGGAGATCACCCTGTAATGTACAGAGAGAGGAGATCACCCTGTAATGTACAGAGAGAGAGAGGAGATCACCCTGTAATGTACAGAGAGAGAGAGAGGAGATCACCCTGTAATGTACAGAGATAGAGAGGAGATCACCCTGTAATGTACATAGAGAGAGAGAGGGGAGATCACCCTGTAATGTACAGAGAGAGAGGAGATCACCCTGTAATGTACAGAGAGAGAGGAGATCACCCTGTAATGTACAGAGAGAGGAGATCACCCTGTAATGTACAGAGAGAGAGGAGATCACCCTGTAATGTACAGAGAGAGAGAGAGAGAGAGGAGATCACCCTGTAATGTACAGAGAGAGAGAGAGGAGATCACCCTGTAATGTACAGAGAGAGAGAGAGGAGATCACCCTGTAATGTACAGAGAGAGAGAGAGGAGATCACCCTGTAATGTACAGAGAGAGAGAGAGGAGATCACCCTGTAATGTACAGAGAGAGAGAGAGGAGATCACCCTGTAATGTACAGAGAGAGAGAGAGAGAGAGAGAGGAGATCACCCTGTAATGTACAGAGAGAGAGAGAGAGAGAGGAGATCACCCTGTAATGTACAGAGAGAGAGGAGATCACCCTGTAATGTACAGAGAGAGAGGAGATCACCCTGTAATGTACAGAGAGAGAGAGGAGATCACCCTGTAATGTACAGAGAGAGAGAGAGGAGATCACCCTGTAATATACAGAGAGAGAGGAGATCACCCTGTAATATACAGAGAGAGTAGATCACCCTGTAATATACAGAGAGAGAGGAGATCACCCTGTAATATACAGAGAGAGAGAGAGGAGATCACCCTGTAATATACAGAGAGAGAGGAGATCACCCTGTAATGTACAGAGAGAGAGAGAGGAGATCACCCTGTTATGTACAGAGAGAGAGAGGAGATCACCCTGTAATGTACAGAGAGAGAGAGAGGAGATCACCCTGTAATATACAGAGAGAGAGAGAGGAGATCACCCTGTAATGTACAGAGAGAGAGAGAGGAGATCACCCTGTAATGTACAGAGAGATAGAGAGGAGATCACCCTGTAATGTACAGAGAGAGAGAGAGGAGATCACCCTGTAATGTACAGAGAGAGAGAGAGGAGATCACCCTGTAATGTACAGAGAGAGAGAGAGGAGATCACCCTGTAATGTACAGAGAGAGAGAGGAGATCACGCTGTAATGTACAGAGAGAGAGGAGATCACCCTGTAATGTACAGAGAGAGAGGAGATCACCCTGTAATGTACAGAGAGAGAGAGAGAGAGGAGATCACCCTGTAATGTACAGAGAGAGAGAGGAGATCACCCTGTAATGTACAGAGAGAGAGAGAGGAGATCACCCTGTAATGTACAGAGAGAGAGAGACTAGATTACCCTGTAATGTACAGAGAGAGAGATGAGATCACCCTGTAATGTACAGAGAGAGAGATGAGATCACCCTGTAATGTACAGAGAGAGAGGAGATCACCCTGTAATGTACAGACAGAGAGAGGAGATCACCCTGTAATGTACAGACAGAGAGAGGAGATCACCCTGTAATGTACAGAGAGAGAGGAGATCACCCTGTAATGTACAGAGAGAGAGAGAGAGGAGATCACCCTGTAATATACAGAGAGAGAGAGGAGATCACCCTGTAATGTACAGAGAGAGAGGAGATCACCCTGTAATGTACAGAGAGAGAGGAGATCACCCTGTAATGTACAGAGAGAGAGAGGAGATCACCCTGTAATGTACAGAGAGAGAGAGAGGAGATCACCCTGTAATATACAGAGAGAGAGGAGATCACCCTGTAATATACAGAGAGAGGAGATCACCCTGTAATATACAGAGAGAGAGGAGATCACCCTGTAATATACAGAGAGAGAGAGAGGAGATCACCCTGTAATATACAGAGAGAGAGGAGATCACCCTGTAATGTACAGAGAGAGAGAGAGGAGATCACCCTGTTATGTACAGAGAGAGAGAGGAGATCACCCTGTAATGTACAGAGAGAGAGAGAGGAGATCACCCTGTAATATACAGAGAGAGAGAGAGGAGATCACCCTGTAATGTACAGAGAGAGAGAGAGGAGATCACCCTGTAATGTACAGAGAGATAGAGAGGAGATCACCCTGTAATGTACAGAGAGAGAGAGAGGAGATCACCCTGTAATGTACAGAGAGAGAGAGAGAGGAGATCACCCTGTAATGTACAGAGAGAGAGAGAGGAGATCACCCTGTAATGTACAGAGAGAGAGAGGAGATCACCCTGTAATGTACAGAGAGAGAGGAGATCACCCTGTAATGTACAGAGAGAGAGGAGATCACCCTGTAATGTACAGAGAGAGAGAGAGGAGATCACCCTGTAATGTACAGAGAGAGAGAGGAGATCACCCTGTAATGTACAGAGAGAGAGAGAGGAGATCACCCTGTAATGTACAGAGAGAGAGAGAGAGGAGATCACCCTGTAATGTACAGAGAGAGAGATGAGATCACCCTGTAATGTACAGAGAGAGAGATGAGATCACCCTGTAATGTACAGAGAGAGAGGAGATGACCCTGTAATGTACAGACAGAGAGAGGAGATCACCCTGTAATGTACAGACAGAGAGAGGAGATCACCCTGTAATGTACAGACAGAGAGAGGAGATCACCCTGTAATGTACAGAGAGAGAGGAGATCACCCTGTAATGTACAGAGAGAGAGAGAGGAGATCACCCTGTAATGTACAGAGAGAGAGAGAGGAGATCACCCTGTAATATACAGAGAGAGAGAGAGAGGAGATCACCCTGTAATGTACAGAGAGAGAGGAGATCACCCTGTAATGTACAGAGAGAGAGAGAGGAGATCACCCTATAATGTACAGAGAGAGAGAGGAGATCACCCTGTAATGTACAGAGAGAGAGAGAGGAGATCACCCTGTAATGTACACAGAGAGAGGAGATCACCCTGTAATGTACAGAGAGAGAGAGAGGAGATCACCCTGTAATATACAGAGAGAGAGGAGATCACCCTGTAATGTACAGAGAGAGAGAGAGAGGAGATCACCCTGTAATGTACAGAGAGAGAGAAGATCACCCTGTAATGTACAGAGAGAGAGAGAGGAGATCACCCTGTAATGTACAGAGAGAGAGAGAGAGAGGAGATCACCCTGTAATGTACAGAGAGAGAGGAGATCACCCTGTAATGTACAGACAGAGAGAGGAGATCACCCTGTAATGTACAGACAGAGAGAGGAGATCACCCTGTAATGTACAGAGAGAGAGGAGATCACCCTGTAATGTACAGAGAGAGAGAGAGGAGATCACCCTGTAATGTACAGAGAGAGAGAGAGGAGATCACCCTGTAATATACAGAGAGAGAGAGAGAGAAGATCACCCTGTAATGTACAGAGAGAGAGGAGATCACCCTGTAATGTACAGAGAGAGAGAGAGGAGATCACCCTATAATGTACAGAGAGAGAGAGGAGATCACCCTGTAATGTACAGAGAGAGAGAGAGGAGATCACCCTGTAATGTACAGAGAGAGAGGAGATCACCCTGTAATGTACAGAGAGAGAGAGAGGAGATCACCCTGTAATATACAGAGAGAGAGGAGATCACCCTGTAATGTACAGAGAGAGAGAGAGAGGAGATCACCCTGTAATGTACAGAGAGAGAGGAGATCACCCTGTAATGTACAGAGAGAGAGAGAGGAGATCACCCTGTAATGTACAGAGAGAGAGAGGAGATCACCCTGTAATGTACAGAGAGAGAGGAGATCACCCTGTAATGTACAGAGAGAGAGAGAGGAGATCACCCTGTAATGTACAGAGAGAGAGGAGATCACCCTGTAATGTACACAGAGAGAGAGGAGATCACCCTGTAATGTACAGAGAGAGAGAGAGAGGAGATCACCCTGTAATGTACAGAGAGAGAGGAGATCACCCTGTAATGTACAGAGAGAGAGAGAGGAGATCACCCTGTAATGTACAGAGAGAGAGAGAGAGGAGATCACCCTGTAATGTACAGAGAGAGAGGAGATCACCCTGTAATGTACAGAGAGAGAGAGAGGAGATCACCCTGTAATGTACAGAGAGAGAGGAGATCACCCTGTAATGTACAGAGAGAGAGGAGATCACCCTGTAATGTACACCCTGTAATGTACAGAGAGAGAGAGAGGAGATCACCCTGTAATGTACAGAGAGAGAGAGAGGAGATCACCCTGTAATGTACACAGAGAGACAGAGAGAGAGGAGATCACCTTGTAATGTACAGAGAGAGGAGATCACCTTGTAATGTACAGAGAAAGAGGAGATCACCCTGTAATGTACAGAGAGAGAGGAGATCACCCTGTAATGTACAGAGAGAGGAGATCACCCTGTAATGTACAGAGAGAGAGAGGAGATCACCCTGTAATATACAGAGAGAGAGGAGATCACCCTGTAATGTATAGAGAGAGAGAGGAGATCACCCTGTAATGTACAGAGAGAGAGGAGATCACCATGTAATGTACAGAGAGAGGAGATCACCCTGTAATATACAGAGAGAGAGGAGATCACCCTGTAATGTACAGAGAGAGAGAGGAGATCACCCTGTAATGTACACAGAGAGAGAGGAGATCACCCTGTAATATACAGAGAGAGAGAGGAGATCACCCTGTAATGTACAGAGAGAGAGGAGATCACCCTGTAATGTACAGAGAGAGAGAGGAGATCACCCTGTAATGTACAGAGAGAGAGGAGATCACCCTGTAATGTACAGAGAGAGAGGAAATCACCCTGTAATATAAAGAGAGAGAGGAGATCACCCTGTAATGTACAGAGAGAGAGGAGATCACCCTGTAATGTACAGAGAGAGAGAGAGGAGATCACCCTGTAATGTACAGAGAGAAAGAGGAGATCACCCTGTAATGTACAGAGACAGAGAGAGGAGATCACCCTGTAATGTACAGAGAGAGAGAGGAGATCACCCTGTAATGTACAGAGAGAGAGAGAGGAGATCACCCTGTAATGTACAGAGAGAGAGGAGATCACCCTGTAATGTACAGAGAGAGAGAGAGAGAGGAGATCACCCTGTAATGTACAGAGAGAGGAGATCACCCTGTAATGTACAGAGAGAGAGGAGATCACCCTGTATTGTACAGAGAGAGAGAGGAGATCACCCTGTAATTTACAGAGAGAGAGAGAGAGGAGATCACCCTGTAATGTACAGAGAGAGAGAGGAGATCACCCTGTAATGTACAGAGAGAGAGAGGAGATCACCCTGTAATGTACAGAGAGAGAGAGAGGGGAGATCACCCTGTAATGTACAGAGAGAGAGGAGATCACCCTGTAATGTACAGAGAGAGAGGAGATCACCCTGTAATGTACAGAGAGAGGAGATCACCCTGTAATGTACAGAGAGAGAGGAGATCACCCTGTAATGTACAGAGAGAGAGAGAGGAGATCACCCTGTAATGTACAGAGAGAGAGAGAGGAGATCACCCTGTAATGTACAGAGAGAGAGAGAGGAGATCACCCTGTAATGTACAGAGAGAGAGAGAGGAGATCACCCTGTAATGTACAGAGAGAGAGAGAGAGGAGATCACCCTGTAATGTACAGAGAGAGAGAGGAGATCACCCTGTAATATACAGAGAGAGAGAGAGGAGATCACCCTGTAATGTACAGAGAGAGAGAGAGGAGATCACCCTGTAATGTACAGAGAGAGAGAGGAGATCACCCTGTAATGTACAGAGAGAGAGAGAGGAGATCACCCTGTAATGTACAGAGAGAGAGAGGAGATCACCCTGTAATGTACAGAGAGAGATAGAGGAGATCACCCTGTAATGCACAGAGAGAGAGAGATGATCACCCTGTAATATACAGAGAGAGAGAGAGGAGATCACCCTGTAATGTACAGAGAGAGAGAGAGGAGATCACCCTGTAATGTACAGAGAGAGAGAGGAGATCACCCTGTAATGTACAGAGAGAGAGAGAGAGGAGATCACCCTGTAATGTACAGAGAGAGAGAGAGGAGATCACCCTGTAATGTACAGAGAGAGAGAGGAGATCACCCTGTAATGTACAAAGAGAGAGAGAGGAGATCACCCTGTAATGTACAGAGAGAGAGAGAGGAGATCACCCTGTAATGTACAGAGAGAGAAAGGAGATCACCCTGTAATGTACAGAGAGAGAGAGAGAGAGGAGATCACCCTGTAATGTACAGAGAGAGAGAGGAGATCACCCTGTAATGTACAGAGAGAGAGAGGAGATCACCCTGTAATGTACAGAGAGAGAGAGAGAGAGAGGAGATCACCCTGTAATGTACAGAGAGAGAGAGAGAGGAGATCACCCTGTAATGTACAGAGAGAGAGGAGATCACCCTGTAATGTACAGAGAGAGAGGAGATCACCCTGTAATGTACAGAGAGAGAGAGAGGAGATCACCCTGTAATGTACAGAGAGAGAGAGAGAGGAGATCACCCTGTAATGTACAGAGAGAGAGGAGATCACCCTGTAATGTACAGAGAGAGAGAGAGGAGATCACCCTGTAATGTACAGAGAGAGAGGAGATCACCCTGTAATGTACACAGAGAGAGAGGAGATCACCCTGTAATGTACAGAGAGAGAGAGAGAGGAGATCACCCTGTAATGTACAGAGAGAGAGGAGATCACCCTGTAATGTACAGAGAGAGAGAGGAGATCACCCTGTAATGTACAGAGACAGAGAGAGGAGATCACCCTGTAATGTACAGAGAGAGAGAGGAGATCACCCTGTAATGTACAGAGAGAGAGAGGAGATCACCCTGTAATGTACAGAGAGAGAGGAGATCACCCTGTAATGTACAGAGAGAGAGAGGAGATCACCCTGTAATGTACAGAGAGAGGGGAGATCACCCTGTAATGTACAGAGAGAGAGAGAGAGGAGATCACCCTGTAATGTACAGAGAGAGGAGATCACCCTGTAATGTACAGAGAGAGAGGAGATCACCCTGTAATGTACAGAGAGAGAGAGGAGATCACCTTGTAATGTACAGAGAGAGAGAGAGAGGAGATCACCCTGTAATGTAGAGAGAGAGAGAGGAGATCACCCTGTAATGTACAGAGAGAGAGAGGAGATCACCCTGTAATGTACAGAGAGAGAGAGAGGGGAGATCACCCTGTAATGTACAGAGAGAGAGGAGATCACCCTGTAATGTACAGAGAGAGGAGATCACCCTGTAATGTACAGAGAGAGAGGAGATCACCCTGTAATGTACAGAGAGAGAGAGAGGAGATCACCCTGTAATGTACAGAGAGAGAGAGAGGAGATCACCCTGTAATGTACAGATAGAGAGAGAGGAGATCACCCTGTAATGTACAGAGAGAGAGAGAGGAGATCACCCTGTAATGTACAGAGAGAGAGAGAGGAGATCACCCTGTAATGTACAGAGAGAGAGAGAGGAGATCACCCTGTAATGTACAGAGAGAGAGAGAGAGGAGACCACCCTGTAATGTACAGAGAGAGAGGAGATCACCCTGTAATGTACAGAGAGAGAGAGAGAGAGGAGATCACCCTGTAATGTACAGAGAGAGGAGATCACCCTGTAATGTACAGAGAGAGAGAGGAGATCACCCTGTAATGTACAGAGAGAGAGAGAGGAGATCACCCTGTAATATACAGAGAGAGGAGATCACCCTGTAATATACAGAGAGAGAGGAGATCACCCTGTAATATACAGAGAGAGAGAGAGGAGATCACCCTGTAATGTACAGAGAGAGAGAGAGGAGATCACCCTGTAATGTACAGAGAGAGAGAGGAGATCACCCTGTAATGTACAGAGAGAGAGAGAGGAGATCACCCTGTAATGTACAGAGAGAGAGAGGAGATCACCCTGTAATGTACAGAGAGAGAGAGAGGAGATCACCCTGTAATGCACAGAGAGAGAGAGGAGATCACCCTGTAATATACAGAGAGAGAGAGAGGAGATCACCCTGTAATGTACAGAGAGAGAGAGAGGAGATCACCCTGTAATGTACAGAGAGAGAGAGAGGAGATCACCCTGTAATGTACAGAGAGAGAGAGAGAGGAGATCACCCTGTAATGTACAGAGAGAGAGAGAGGAGATCACCCTGTAATGTACAGAGAGAGAGAGGAGATCACCCTGTAATGTACAGAGAGAGAGAGAGGAGATCACCCTGTAATGTACAGAGAGAGAGAGGAGATCACCCTGTAATGTACAGAGAGAGAGAGAGGAGATCACCCTGTAATGTACAGAGAGAGAGAGGAGATCACCCTGTAATGTACAGAGAGAGAGAGGAGACCACCCTGTAATGTACAGAGAGAGAGGAGATCACCCTGTAATGTACAGAGAGAGAGAGAGAGAGAGGAGATCACCCTGTAATGTACAGAGAGAGGAGATCACCCTGTAATGTACAGAGAGAGAGAGGAGATCACCCTGTAATGTACAGAGAGAGAGAGAGGAGATCACCCTGTAATGTACAGAGATAGAGAGGAGATCACCCTGTAATGTACATAGAGAGAGAGAGGGGAGATCACCCTGTAATGTACAGAGAGAGAGGAGATCACCCTGTAATGTACAGAGAGAGAGGAGATCACCCTGTAATGTACAGAGAGAGGAGATCACCCTGTAATGTACAGAGAGAGAGGAGATCACCCTGTAATGTACAGAGAGAGAGAGAGAGAGAGGAGATCACCCTGTAATGTACAGAGAGAGAGAGAGGAGATCACCCTGTAATGTACAGAGAGAGAGAGAGGAGATCACCCTGTAATGTACAGAGAGAGAGAGAGGAGATCACCCTGTAATGTACAGAGAGAGAGAGAGGAGATCACCCTGTAATGTACAGAGAGAGAGAGAGGAGATCACCCTGTAATGTACAGAGAGAGAGAGAGAGAGAGAGAGGAGATCACCCTGTAATGTACAGAGAGAGAGAGAGAGAGAGGAGATCACCCTGTAATGTACAGAGAGAGAGGAGATCACCCTGTAATGTACAGAGAGAGAGGAGATCACCCTGTAATGTACAGAGAGAGAGAGGAGATCACCCTGTAATGTACAGAGAGAGAGAGAGGAGATCACCCTGTAATATACAGAGAGAGAGGAGATCACCCTGTAATATACAGAGAGAGTAGATCACCCTGTAATATACAGAGAGAGAGGAGATCACCCTGTAATATACAGAGAGAGAGAGAGGAGATCACCCTGTAATATACAGAGAGAGAGGAGATCACCCTGTAATGTACAGAGAGAGAGAGAGGAGATCACCCTGTTATGTACAGAGAGAGAGAGGAGATCACCCTGTAATGTACAGAGAGAGAGAGAGGAGATCACCCTGTAATATACAGAGAGAGAGAGAGGAGATCACCCTGTAATGTACAGAGAGAGAGAGAGGAGATCACCCTGTAATGTACAGAGAGATAGAGAGGAGATCACCCTGTAATGTACAGAGAGAGAGAGAGGAGATCACCCTGTAATGTACAGAGAGAGAGAGAGGAGATCACCCTGTAATGTACAGAGAGAGAGAGAGGAGATCACCCTGTAATGTACAGAGAGAGAGAGAGGAGATCACGCTGTAATGTACAGAGAGAGAGGAGATCACCCTGTAATGTACAGAGAGAGAGGAGATCACCCTGTAATGTACAGAGAGAGAGAGGAGATCACCCTGTAATGTACAGAGAGAGAGAGAGGAGATCACCCTGTAATGTACAGAGAGAGAGAGAGGAGATCACCCTGTAATGTACAGAGAGAGAGAGAGGAGATCACCCTGTAATGTACAGAGAGAGAGAGAGGAGATCACCCTGTAATGTACAGAGAGAGAGAGAGAGGAGATCACCCTGTAATGTACAGAGAGAGAGAGGAGATCACCCTGTAATATACAGAGAGAGAGAGAGGAGATCACCCTGTAATGTACAGAGAGAGAGAGAGGAGATCACCCTGTAATGTACAGAGAGAGAGAGGAGATCACCCTGTAATGTACAGAGAGAGAGAGAGGAGATCACCCTGTAATGTACAGAGAGAGAGAGGAGATCACCCTGTAATGTACAGAGAGAGATAGAGGAGATCACCCTGTAATGCACAGAGAGAGAGAGATGATCACCCTGTAATATACAGAGAGAGAGAGAGGAGATCACCCTGTAATGTACAGAGAGAGAGAGAGGAGATCACCCTGTAATGTACAGAGAGAGAGAGGAGATCACCCTGTAATGTACAGAGAGAGAGAGAGAGGAGATCACCCTGTAATGTACAGAGAGAGAGAGAGGAGATCACCCTGTAATGTACAGAGAGAGAGAGGAGATCACCCTGTAATGTACAAAGAGAGAGAGAGGAGATCACCCTGTAATGTACAGAGAGAGAGAGAGGAGATCACCCTGTAATGTACAGAGAGAGAAAGGAGATCACCCTGTAATGTACAGAGAGAGAGAGAGAGAGGAGATCACCCTGTAATGTACAGAGAGAGAGAGGAGATCACCCTGTAATGTACAGAGAGAGAGAGGAGATCACCCTGTAATGTACAGAGAGAGAGAGAGAGAGAGGAGATCACCCTGTAATGTACAGAGAGAGAGAGAGAGGAGATCACCCTGTAATGTACAGAGAGAGAGGAGATCACCCTGTAATGTACAGAGAGAGAGGAGATCACCCTGTAATGTACAGAGAGAGAGAGAGGAGATCACCCTGTAATGTACAGAGAGAGAGAGAGAGGAGATCACCCTGTAATGTACAGAGAGAGAGGAGATCACCCTGTAATGTACAGAGAGAGAGAGAGGAGATCACCCTGTAATGTACAGAGAGAGAGGAGATCACCCTGTAATGTACACAGAGAGAGAGGAGATCACCCTGTAATGTACAGAGAGAGAGAGAGAGGAGATCACCCTGTAATGTACAGAGAGAGAGGAGATCACCCTGTAATGTACAGAGAGAGAGAGGAGATCACCCTGTAATGTACAGAGACAGAGAGAGGAGATCACCCTGTAATGTACAGAGAGAGAGAGGAGATCACCCTGTAATGTACAGAGAGAGAGAGGAGATCACCCTGTAATGTACAGAGAGAGAGGAGATCACCCTGTAATGTACAGAGAGAGAGAGGAGATCACCCTGTAATGTACAGAGAGAGGGGAGATCACCCTGTAATGTACAGAGAGAGAGAGAGAGGAGATCACCCTGTAATGTACAGAGAGAGGAGATCACCCTGTAATGTACAGAGAGAGAGGAGATCACCCTGTAATGTACAGAGAGAGAGAGGAGATCACCTTGTAATGTACAGAGAGAGAGAGAGAGGAGATCACCCTGTAATGTAGAGAGAGAGAGAGGAGATCACCCTGTAATGTACAGAGAGAGAGAGGAGATCACCCTGTAATGTACAGAGAGAGAGAGAGGGGAGATCACCCTGTAATGTACAGAGAGAGAGGAGATCACCCTGTAATGTACAGAGAGAGGAGATCACCCTGTAATGTACAGAGAGAGAGGAGATCACCCTGTAATGTACAGAGAGAGAGAGAGGAGATCACCCTGTAATGTACAGAGAGAGAGAGAGGAGATCACCCTGTAATGTACAGATAGAGAGAGAGGAGATCACCCTGTAATGTACAGAGAGAGAGAGAGGAGATCACCCTGTAATGTACAGAGAGAGAGAGAGGAGATCACCCTGTAATGTACAGAGAGAGAGAGAGGAGATCACCCTGTAATGTACAGAGAGAGAGAGAGAGGAGACCACCCTGTAATGTACAGAGAGAGAGGAGATCACCCTGTAATGTACAGAGAGAGAGAGAGAGAGGAGATCACCCTGTAATGTACAGAGAGAGGAGATCACCCTGTAATGTACAGAGAGAGAGAGGAGATCACCCTGTAATGTACAGAGAGAGAGAGAGGAGATCACCCTGTAATATACAGAGAGAGGAGATCACCCTGTAATATACAGAGAGAGAGGAGATCACCCTGTAATATACAGAGAGAGAGAGAGGAGATCACCCTGTAATGTACAGAGAGAGAGAGAGGAGATCACCCTGTAATGTACAGAGAGAGAGAGGAGATCACCCTGTAATGTACAGAGAGAGAGAGAGGAGATCACCCTGTAATGTACAGAGAGAGAGAGGAGATCACCCTGTAATGTACAGAGAGAGAGAGAGGAGATCACCCTGTAATGCACAGAGAGAGAGAGGAGATCACCCTGTAATATACAGAGAGAGAGAGAGGAGATCACCCTGTAATGTACAGAGAGAGAGAGAGGAGATCACCCTGTAATGTACAGAGAGAGAGAGAGGAGATCACCCTGTAATGTACAGAGAGAGAGAGAGAGGAGATCACCCTGTAATGTACAGAGAGAGAGAGAGGAGATCACCCTGTAATGTACAGAGAGAGAGAGGAGATCACCCTGTAATGTACAGAGAGAGAGAGAGAGGAGATCACCCTGTAATGTACAGAGAGAGAGAGGAGATCACCCTGTAATGTACAGAGAGAGAGAGAGGAGATCACCCTGTAATGTACAGAGAGAGAGAGGAGATCACCCTGTAATGTACAGAGAGAGAGAGGAGACCACCCTGTAATGTACAGAGAGAGAGGAGATCACCCTGTAATGTACAGAGAGAGAGAGAGAGAGGAGATCACCCTGTAATGTACAGAGAGAGGAGATCACCCTGTAATGTACAGAGAGAGAGAGGAGATCACCCTGTAATGTACAGAGAGAGAGAGAGGAGATCACCCTGTAATGTACAGAGATAGAGAGGAGATCACCCTGTAATGTACATAGAGAGAGAGAGGGGAGATCACCCTGTAATGTACAGAGAGAGAGGAGATCACCCTGTAATGTACAGAGAGAGAGGAGATCACCCTGTAATGTACAGAGAGAGGAGATCACCCTGTAATGTACAGAGAGAGAGGAGATCACCCTGTAATGTACAGAGAGAGAGAGAGAGAGAGGAGATCACCCTGTAATGTACAGAGAGAGAGAGAGGAGATCACCCTGTAATGTACAGAGAGAGAGAGAGGAGATCACCCTGTAATGTACAGAGAGAGAGAGAGGAGATCACCCTGTAATGTACAGAGAGAGAGAGAGGAGATCACCCTGTAATGTACAGAGAGAGAGAGAGGAGATCACCCTGTAATGTACAGAGAGAGAGAGAGAGAGAGAGAGGAGATCACCCTGTAATGTACAGAGAGAGAGAGAGAGAGAGGAGATCACCCTGTAATGTACAGAGAGAGAGGAGATCACCCTGTAATGTACAGAGAGAGAGGAGATCACCCTGTAATGTACAGAGAGAGAGAGGAGATCACCCTGTAATGTACAGAGAGAGAGAGAGGAGATCACCCTGTAATATACAGAGAGAGAGGAGATCACCCTGTAATATACAGAGAGAGTAGATCACCCTGTAATATACAGAGAGAGAGGAGATCACCCTGTAATATACAGAGAGAGAGAGAGGAGATCACCCTGTAATATACAGAGAGAGAGGAGATCACCCTGTAATGTACAGAGAGAGAGAGAGGAGATCACCCTGTTATGTACAGAGAGAGAGAGGAGATCACCCTGTAATGTACAGAGAGAGAGAGAGGAGATCACCCTGTAATATACAGAGAGAGAGAGAGGAGATCACCCTGTAATGTACAGAGAGAGAGAGAGGAGATCACCCTGTAATGTACAGAGAGATAGAGAGGAGATCACCCTGTAATGTACAGAGAGAGAGAGAGGAGATCACCCTGTAATGTACAGAGAGAGAGAGAGGAGATCACCCTGTAATGTACAGAGAGAGAGAGAGGAGATCACCCTGTAATGTACAGAGAGAGAGAGGAGATCACGCTGTAATGTACAGAGAGAGAGGAGATCACCCTGTAATGTACAGAGAGAGAGGAGATCACCCTGTAATGTACAGAGAGAGAGAGAGAGAGGAGATCACCCTGTAATGTACAGAGAGAGAGAGGAGATCACCCTGTAATGTACAGAGAGAGAGAGAGGAGATCACCCTGTAATGTACAGAGAGAGAGAGACTAGATTACCCTGTAATGTACAGAGAGAGAGATGAGATCACCCTGTAATGTACAGAGAGAGAGATGAGATCACCCTGTAATGTACAGAGAGAGAGGAGATCACCCTGTAATGTACAGACAGAGAGAGGAGATCACCCTGTAATGTACAGACAGAGAGAGGAGATCACCCTGTAATGTACAGAGAGAGAGGAGATCACCCTGTAATGTACAGAGAGAGAGAGAGAGAGGAGATCACCCTGTAATATACAGAGAGAGAGAGGAGATCACCCTGTAATGTACAGAGAGAGAGGAGATCACCCTGTAATGTACAGAGAGAGAGGAGATCACCCTGTAATGTACAGAGAGAGAGAGGAGATCACCCTGTAATGTACAGAGAGAGAGAGAGGAGATCACCCTGTAATATACAGAGAGAGAGGAGATCACCCTGTAATATACAGAGAGAGGAGATCACCCTGTAATATACAGAGAGAGAGGAGATCACCCTGTAATATACAGAGAGAGAGAGAGGAGATCACCCTGTAATATACAGAGAGAGAGGAGATCACCCTGTAATGTACAGAGAGAGAGAGAGGAGATCACCCTGTTATGTACAGAGAGAGAGAGGAGATCACCCTGTAATGTACAGAGAGAGAGAGAGGAGATCACCCTGTAATATACAGAGAGAGAGAGAGGAGATCACCCTGTAATGTACAGAGAGAGAGAGAGGAGATCACCCTGTAATGTACAGAGAGATAGAGAGGAGATCACCCTGTAATGTACAGAGAGAGAGAGAGGAGATCACCCTGTAATGTACAGAGAGAGAGAGAGAGGAGATCACCCTGTAATGTACAGAGAGAGAGAGAGGAGATCACCCTGTAATGTACAGAGAGAGAGAGGAGATCACCCTGTAATGTACAGAGAGAGAGGAGATCACCCTGTAATGTACAGAGAGAGAGGAGATCACCCTGTAATGTACAGAGAGAGAGAGAGGAGATCACCCTGTAATGTACAGAGAGAGAGAGGAGATCACCCTGTAATGTACAGAGAGAGAGAGAGGAGATCACCCTGTAATGTACAGAGAGAGAGAGAGAGGAGATCACCCTGTAATGTACAGAGAGAGAGATGAGATCACCCTGTAATGTACAGAGAGAGAGATGAGATCACCCTGTAATGTACAGAGAGAGAGGAGATGACCCTGTAATGTACAGACAGAGACAGGAGATCACCCTGTAATGTACAGACAGAGAGAGGAGATCACCCTGTAATGTACAGACAGAGAGAGGAGATCACCCTGTAATGTACAGAGAGAGAGGAGATCACCCTGTAATGTACAGAGAGAGAGAGAGGAGATCACCCTGTAATGTACAGAGAGAGAGAGAGGAGATCACCCTGTAATATACAGAGAGAGAGAGAGAGGAGATCACCCTGTAATGTACAGAGAGAGAGGAGATCACCCTGTAATGTACAGAGAGAGAGAGAGGAGATCACCCTATAATGTACAGAGAGAGAGAGGAGATCACCCTGTAATGTACAGAGAGAGAGAGAGGAGATCACCCTGTAATGTACACAGAGAGAGGAGATCACCCTGTAATGTACAGAGAGAGAGAGAGGAGATCACCCTGTAATATACAGAGAGAGAGGAGATCACCCTGTAATGTACAGAGAGAGAGAGAGAGGAGATCACCCTGTAATGTACAGAGAGAGAGAAGATCACCCTGTAATGTACAGAGAGAGAGAGAGGAGATCACCCTGTAATGTACAGAGAGAGAGAGAGAGAGGAGATCACCCTGTAATGTACAGAGAGAGAGGAGATCACCCTGTAATGTACAGACAGAGAGAGGAGATCACCCTGTAATGTACAGACAGAGAGAGGAGATCACCCTGTAATGTACAGAGAGAGAGGAGATCACCCTGTAATGTACAGAGAGAGAGAGAGGAGATCACCCTGTAATGTACAGAGAGAGAGAGAGGAGATCACCCTGTAATATACAGAGAGAGAGAGAGAGGAGATCACCCTGTAATGTACAGAGAGAGAGGAGATCACCCTGTAATGTACAGAGAGAGAGAGAGGAGATCACCCTATAATGTACAGAGAGAGAGAGGAGATCACCCTGTAATGTACAGAGAGAGAGAGAGGAGATCACCCTGTAATGTACAGAGAGAGAGGAGATCACCCTGTAATGTACAGAGAGAGAGAGAGGAGATCACCCTGTAATATACAGAGAGAGAGGAGATCACCCTGTAATGTACAGAGAGAGAGAGAGAGGAGATCACCCTGTAATGTACAGAGAGAGAGGAGATCACCCTGTAATGTACAGAGAGAGAGAGAGGAGATCACCCTGTAATGTACAGAGAGAGAGAGGAGATCACCCTGTAATGTACAGAGAGAGAGGAGATCACCCTGTAATGTACAGAGAGAGAGAGAGGAGATCACCCTGTAATGTACAGAGAGAGAGGAGATCACCCTGTAATGTACACAGAGAGAGAGGAGATCACCCTGTAATGTACAGAGAGAGAGAGAGAGGAGATCACCCTGTAATGTACAGAGAGAGAGGAGATCACCCTGTAATGTACAGAGAGAGAGAGAGGAGATCACCCTGTAATGTACAGAGAGAGAGAGAGAGGAGATCACCCTGTAATGTACAGAGAGAGAGGAGATCACCCTGTAATGTACAGAGAGAGAGAGAGGAGATCACCCTGTAATGTACAGAGAGAGAGGAGATCACCCTGTAATGTACAGAGAGAGAGGAGATCACCCTGTAATGTACACCCTGTAATGTACAGAGAGAGAGAGAGGAGATCACCCTGTAATGTACAGAGAGAGAGAGAGGAGATCACCCTGTAATGTACACAGAGAGACAGAGAGAGAGGAGATCACCTTGTAATGTACAGAGAGAGGAGATCACCTTGTAATGTACAGAGAAAGAGGAGATCACCCTGTAATGTACAGAGAGAGAGGAGATCACCCTGTAATGTACAGAGAGAGGAGATCACCCTGTAATGTACAGAGAGAGAGAGGAGATCACCCTGTAATATACAGAGAGAGAGGAGATCACCCTGTAATGTATAGAGAGAGAGAGGAGATCACCCTGTAATGTACAGAGAGAGAGGAGATCACCATGTAATGTACAGAGAGAGGAGATCACCCTGTAATATACAGAGAGAGAGGAGATCACCCTGTAATGTACAGAGAGAGAGAGGAGATCACCCTGTAATGTACACAGAGAGAGAGGAGATCACCCTGTAATATACAGAGAGAGAGAGGAGATCACCCTGTAATGTACAGAGAGAGAGGAGATCACCCTGTAATGTACAGAGAGAGAGAGGAGATCACCCTGTAATGTACAGAGAGAGAGGAGATCACCCTGTAATGTACAGAGAGAGAGGAAATCACCCTGTAATATAAAGAGAGAGAGGAGATCACCCTGTAATGTACAGAGAGAGAGGAGATCACCCTGTAATGTACAGAGAGAGAGAGAGGAGATCACCCTGTAATGTACAGAGAGAAAGAGGAGATCACCCTGTAATGTACAGAGACAGAGAGAGGAGATCACCCTGTAATGTACAGAGAGAGAGAGGAGATCACCCTGTAATGTACAGAGAGAGAGAGAGGAGATCACCCTGTAATGTACAGAGAGAGAGGAGATCACCCTGTAATGTACAGAGAGAGAGAGAGAGAGGAGATCACCCTGTAATGTACAGAGAGAGGAGATCACCCTGTAATGTACAGAGAGAGAGGAGATCACCCTGTATTGTACAGAGAGAGAGAGGAGATCACCCTGTAATTTACAGAGAGAGAGAGAGAGGAGATCACCCTGTAATGTACAGAGAGAGAGAGGAGATCACCCTGTAATGTACAGAGAGAGAGAGGAGATCACCCTGTAATGTACAGAGAGAGAGAGAGGGGAGATCACCCTGTAATGTACAGAGAGAGAGGAGATCACCCTGTAATGTACAGAGAGAGAGGAGATCACCCTGTAATGTACAGAGAGAGGAGATCACCCTGTAATGTACAGAGAGAGAGGAGATCACCCTGTAATGTACAGAGAGAGAGAGAGGAGATCACCCTGTAATGTACAGAGAGAGAGAGAGGAGATCACCCTGTAATGTACAGAGAGAGAGAGAGGAGATCACCCTGTAATGTACAGAGAGAGAGAGAGGAGATCACCCTGTAATGTACAGAGAGAGAGAGAGAGGAGATCACCCTGTAATGTACAGAGAGAGAGAGGAGATCACCCTGTAATATACAGAGAGAGAGAGAGGAGATCACCCTGTAATGTACAGAGAGAGAGAGAGGAGATCACCCTGTAATGTACAGAGAGAGAGAGGAGATCACCCTGTAATGTACAGAGAGAGAGAGAGGAGATCACCCTGTAATGTACAGAGAGAGAGAGGAGATCACCCTGTAATGTACAGAGAGAGATAGAGGAGATCACCCTGTAATGCACAGAGAGAGAGAGATGATCACCCTGTAATATACAGAGAGAGAGAGAGGAGATCACCCTGTAATGTACAGAGAGAGAGAGAGGAGATCACCCTGTAATGTACAGAGAGAGAGAGGAGATCACCCTGTAATGTACAGAGAGAGAGAGAGAGGAGATCACCCTGTAATGTACAGAGAGAGAGAGAGGAGATCACCCTGTAATGTACAGAGAGAGAGAGGAGATCACCCTGTAATGTACAAAGAGAGAGAGAGGAGATCACCCTGTAATGTACAGAGAGAGAGAGAGGAGATCACCCTGTAATGTACAGAGAGAGAAAGGAGATCACCCTGTAATGTACAGAGAGAGAGAGAGAGAGGAGATCACCCTGTAATGTACAGAGAGAGAGAGGAGATCACCCTGTAATGTACAGAGAGAGAGAGGAGATCACCCTGTAATGTACAGAGAGAGAGAGAGAGAGAGGAGATCACCCTGTAATGTACAGAGAGAGAGAGAGAGGAGATCACCCTGTAATGTACAGAGAGAGAGGAGATCACCCTGTAATGTACAGAGAGAGAGGAGATCACCCTGTAATGTACAGAGAGAGAGAGAGGAGATCACCCTGTAATGTACAGAGAGAGAGAGAGAGAGGAGATCACCCTGTAATGTACAGAGAGAGAGGAGATCACCCTGTAATGTACAGAGAGAGAGAGAGGAGATCACCCTGTAATGTACAGAGAGAGAGGAGATCACCCTGTAATGTACACAGAGAGAGAGGAGATCACCCTGTAATGTACAGAGAGAGAGAGAGAGAGGAGATCACCCTGTAATGTACAGAGAGAGAGGAGATCACCCTGTAATGTACAGAGAGAGAGAGAGGAGATCACCCTGTAATGTACAGAGAGAGAGAGAGAGGAGATCACCCTGTAATGTACAGAGAGAGAGGAGATCACCCTGTAATGTACAGAGAGAGAGAGAGGAGATCACCCTGTAATGTACAGAGAGAGAGGAGATCACCCTGTAATGTACAGAGAGAGAGGAGATCACCCTGTAATGTACACCCTGTAATGTACAGAGAGAGAGAGAGGAGATCACCCTGTAATGTACAGAGAGAGAGAGAGGAGATCACCCTGTAATGTACACAGAGAGACAGAGAGAGAGGAGATCACCTTGTAATGTACAGAGAGAGGAGATCACCTTGTAATGTACAGAGAAAGAGGAGATCACCCTGTAATGTACAGAGAGAGAGGAGATCACCCTGTAATGTACAGAGAGAGGAGATCACCCTGTAATGTACAGAGAGAGAGAGGAGATCACCCTGTAATATACAGAGAGAGAGGAGATCACCCTGTAATGTATAGAGAGAGAGAGGAGATCACCCTGTAATGTACAGAGAGAGAGGAGATCACCATGTAATGTACAGAGAGAGGAGATCACCCTGTAATATACAGAGAGAGAGGAGATCACCCTGTAATGTACAGAGAGAGAGAGGAGATCACCCTGTTATGTACACAGAGAGAGAGGAGATCACCCTGTAATATACAGAGAGAGAGAGGAGATCACCCTGTAATGTACAGAGAGAGAGGAGATCACCCTGTAATGTACAGAGAGAGAGGAGATCACCCTGTAATGTACAGAGAGAGAGGAAATCACCCTGTAATATAAAGAGAGAGAGGAGATCACCCTGTAATGTACAGAGAGAGAGGAGATCACCCTGTAATGTACAGAGAGAGAGAGAGGAGATCACCCTGTAATGTACAGAGAGAAAGAGGAGATCACCCTGTAATGTACAGAGACAGAGAGAGGAGATCACCCTGTAATGTACAGAGAGAGAGAGGAGATCACCCTGTAATGTACAGAGAGAGAGAGAGGAGATCACCCTGTAATGTACAGAGAGAGAGGAGATCACCCTGTAATGTACAGAGAGAGAGAGAGAGAGGAGATCACCCTGTAATGTACAGAGAGAGGAGATCACCCTGTAATGTACAGAGAGAGATTAGATCACCCTGTATTGTACAGAGAGAGAGAGGAGATCACCCTGTAATTTACAGAGAGAGAGAGAGAGGAGATCACCCTGTAATGTACAGAGAGAGAGAGGAGATCACCCTGTAATGTACAGAGAGAGAGAGGAGATCACCCTGTAATGTACAGAGAGAGAGAGAGGGGAGATCACCCTGTAATGTACAGAGAGAGAGGAGATCACCCTGTAATGTACAGAGAGAGAGGAGATCACCCTGTAATGTACAGAGAGAGGAGATCACCCTGTAATGTACAGAGAGAGAGGAGATCACCCTGAAATGTACAGAGAGAGAGAGAGGAGATCACCCTGTAATGTACAGAGAGAGAGAGAGGAGATCACCCTGTAATGTACAGAGAGAGAGAGAGGAGATCACCCTGTAATGTACAGAGAGAGAGAGAGGAGATCACCCTGTAATGTACAGAGAGAGAGAGAGAGGAGATCACCCTGTAATGTACAGAGAGAGAGAGGAGATCACCCTGTAATATACAGAGAGAGAGAGAGGAGATCACCCTGTAATGTACAGAGAGAGAGAGAGGAGATCACCCTGTAATGTACAGAGAGAGAGAGGAGATCACCCTGTAATGTACAGAGAGAGAGAGAGGAGATCACCCTGTAATGTACAGAGAGAGAGAGGAGATCACCCTGTAATGTACAGAGAGAGATAGAGGAGATCACCCTGTAATGCACAGAGAGAGAGAGAGGAGATCACCCTGTAATGTACAGAGAGAGAGAGAGGAGATCACCCTGTAATGTACAGAGAGAGAGAGGAGATCACCCTGTAATGTACAGAGAGAGAGAGAGAGGAGATCACCCTGTAATGTACAGAGAGAGAGAGAGGAGATCACCCTGTAATGTACAGAGAGAGAGAGGAGATCACCCTGTAATGTACAAAGAGAGAGAGAGGAGATCACCCTGTAATGTACAGAGAGAGAGAGAGGAGATCACCCTGTAATGTACAGAGAGAGAAAGGAGATCACCCTGTAATGTACAGAGAGAGAGAGAGAGAGGAGATCACCCTGTAATGTACAGAGAGAGAGAGGAGATCACCCTGTAATGTACAGAGAGAGAGAGGAGATCACCCTGTAATGTACAGAGAGAGAGAGAGGAGATCACCCTGTAATGTACAGAGAGAGAGAGAGAGGAGATCACCCTGTAATGTACAGAGAGAGAGGAGATCACACTGTAATGTACAGAGAGAGAGGAGATCACCCTGTAATGTACAGAGAGAGAGAGGAGATCACCCTGTAATGTACAGAGAGAGAGAGAGGAGATCACCCTGTAATATACAGAGAGAGAGGAGATCACCCTGTAATATACAGAGAGAGGAGATCACCCTGTAATATACAGAGAGAGAGGAGATCACCCTGTAATATACAGATAGAGAGAGAGGAGATCACCCTGTAATATACAGAGAGAGAGGAGATCACCCTGTAATGTACAGAGAGAGAGAGAGGAGATCACCCTGTTATGTACAGAGAGAGAGAGGAGATCACCCTGTAATGTACAGAGAGAGAGAGAGGAGATCACCCTGTAATGTACAGAGAGAGGAGATCACCCTGTAATGTACAGAGAGAGAGAGAGGAGATCACCCTGTAATGTACAGAGAGAGAGAGAGGAGATCACCCTGTAATGTACAGAGAGAGAGAGAGGAGATCACCCTGTAATATACAGAGAGAGAGAGAGAGAGGAGATCACCCTGTAATGTACAGAGAGAGAGGAGATCACCCTGTAATGTACAGAGAGAGAGAGAGGAGATCACCCTATAATGTACAGAGAGAGAGAGGAGATCACCCTGTAATGTACAGAGAGAGAGAGAGGAGATCACCCTGTAATGTACAGAGAGAGAGGAGATCACCCTGTAATGTACAGAGAGAGAGAGAGGAGATCACCCTGTAATATACAGAGAGAGAGGAGATCACCCTGTAATGTACAGAGAGAGAGAGAGAGGAGATCACCCTGTAATGTACAGAGAGAGAGGAGATCACCCTGTAATGTACAGAGAGAGAGAGGAGATCACCCTGTAATGTACAGAGAGAGAGGAGATCACCCTGTAATGTACAGAGAGAGAGGAGATCACCCTGTAATGTACAGAGAGAGAGAGAGGAGATCACCCTGTAATGTACAGAGAGAGAGGAGATCACCCTGTAATGTACAGAGAGAGAGGAGATCACCCTGTAATGTACACCCTGTAATGTACAGAGAGAGAGAGAGGAGATCACCCTGTAATGTACAGAGAGAGAGAGAGGAGATCACCCTGTAATGTACAGAGAGAGAGGAGATCACCCTGTAATGTACAGAGAGAGAGAGAGAGAGGAGATCACCCTGTAATGTACAGAGAGAGGAGATCACCCTGTAATGTACAGAGAGAGAGGAGATCACCCTGTATTGTACAGAGAGAGAGAGGAGATCACCCTGTAATTTACAGAGAGAGAGAGAGAGGAGATCACCCTGTAATGTACAGAGAGAGAGAGGAGATCACCCTGTAATGTACAGAGAGAGAGAGGAGATCACCCTGTAATGTACAGAGAGAGAGAGAGGGGAGATCACCCTGTAATGTACAGAGAGAGAGGAGATCACCCTGTAATGTACAGAGAGAGAGGAGATCACCCTGTAATGTACAGAGAGAGGAGATCACCCTGTAATGTACAGAGAGAGAGGAGATCACCCTGTAATGTACAGAGAGAGAGAGAGAGGAGATCACCCTGTAATGTACAGAGAGAGAGAGAGGAGATCACCCTGTAATGTACAGAGAGAGAGAGAGGAGATCACCCTGTAATGTACAGAGAGAGAGAGAGGAGATCACCCTGTAATGTACAGAGAGAGAGAGAGAGGAGATCACCCTGTAATGTACAGAGAGAGAGAGGAGATCACCCTGTAATATACAGAGAGACAGAGAGGAGATCACCCTGTAATGTACAGAGAGAGAGAGAGGAGATCACCCTGTTATGTACAGAGAGAGAGAGGAGATCACCCTGTAATGTACAGAGAGAGAGAGAGAGGAGATCACCCTGTAATGTACAGAGAGAGAGGAGATCACCCTGTTAATGTACAGAGAGAGAGAGAGGAGATCACCCTGTAATGTACAGAGAGAGAGAGAGGAGATCACCCTGTAATATACAGAGAGAGAGAGAGAGGAGATCACCCTGTAATGTACAGAGAGAGAGGAGATCACCCTGTAATGTACAGAGAGAGAGAGAGGAGATCACCCTATAATGTACAGAGAGAGAGAGGAGATCACCCTGTAATGTACAGAGAGAGAGAGAGGAGATCACCCTGTAATGTACAGAGAGAGAGGAGATCACCCTGTAATGTACAGAGAGAGAGAGAGGAGATCACCCTGTAATATACAGAGAGAGAGGAGATCACCCTGTAATGTACAGAGAGAGAGAGAGAGAGGAGATCACCCTGTAATGTACAGAGAGAGAGGAGATCACCCTGTAATGTACAGAGAGAGAGGAGATCACCCTGTAATGTACAGAGAGAGAGAGGAGATCACCCTGTAATGTACAGAGAGAGAGAGAGAGGAGATCACCCTGTAATGTACAGAGAGAGAGGAGATCACCCTGTAATGTACAGAGAGAGAGAGAGGAGATCACCCTGTAATGTACAGAGAGAGAGGAGATCACCCTGTAATGTACAGAGAGAGAGGAGATCACCCTGTAATGTACACCCTGTAATGTACAGAGAGAGAGAGAGGAGATCACCCTGTAATGTACAGAGAGAGAGAGAGGAGATCACCCTGTAATGTACAGAGAGAGAGGAGATCACCCTGTAATGTACAGAGAGAGAGAGAGAGAGGAGATCACCCTGTAATGTACAGAGAGAGGAGATCACCCTGTAATGTACAGAGAGAGAGGAGATCACCCTGTATTGTACAGAGAGAGAGAGGAGATCACCCTGTAATTTACAGAGAGAGAGAGAGAGGAGATCACCCTGTAATGTACAGAGGAGAGAGGAGATCACCCTGTAATGTACAGAGAGAGAGAGGAGATCACCCTGTAATGTACAGAGAGAGAGAGAGGGGAGATCACCCTGTAATGTACAGAGAGAGAGGAGATCACCCTGTAATGTACAGAGAGAGAGGAGATCACCCTGTAATGTACAGAGAGAGGAGATCACCCTGTAATGTACAGAGAGAGAGGAGATCACCCTGTAATGTACAGAGAGAGAGAGAGGAGATCACCCTGTAATGTACAGAGAGAGAGAGAGAAGATCACCCTGTAATGTACAGAGAGAGAGAGAGGAGATCACCCTGTAATGTACAGAGAGAGAGAGAGGAGATCACCCTGTAATGTACAGAGAGAGAGAGAGAGGAGATCACCCTGTAATGTACAGAGAGAGAGAGGAGATCACCCTGTAATATACAGAGAGACAGAGAGGAGATCACCCTGTAATGTACAGAGAGAGAGAGAGGAGATCACCCTGTAATGTACAGAGAGAGAGAGGAGATCACCCTGTAATGTACAGAGAGAGAGAGAGGAGATCACCCTTTAATGTACAGAGAGAGAGAGGAGATCACCCTGTAATGTACAGAGAGAGATAGAGGAGATCACCCTGTAATGCACAGAGAGAGTGAGAGATGATCACCCTGTAATATACAGAGAGAGAGAGAGGAGATCACCCTGTAATGTACAGAGAGAGAGAGAGGAGATCACCCTGTAATGTACAGAGAGAGAGAGGAGATCACCCTGTAATGTACAGAGAGAGAGAGAGAGGAGATCACCCTGTAATGTACAGAGAGAGAGAGAGGAGATCACCCTGTAATGTACAGAGAGAGAGAGAGGAGATCACCCTGTAATGTACAGAGAGAGAGAGAGAGAGGAGATCACCCTGTAATGTACAGAGAGAGAGAGAGGAGATCACCCTGTAATGTACAGAGAGAGAGAGGAGATCACCCTGTAATGTACAGAGAGAGAGAGAGAGGAGATCACCCTGTAATGTACAGAGAGAGAGAGGAGATCACCCTGTAATGTACAGAGAGAGAGAGGAGATCACCCTGTAATGTACAGAGAGAGAGAGAGAGAGAGGAGATCACCCTGTAATGTACAGAGAGAGAGAGAGAGAGGAGATCACCCTGTAATGTACAGAGAGAGAGGAGATCACACTGTAATGTACAGAGAGAGAGGAGATCACCCTGTAATGTACAGAGAGAGAGAGGAGATCACCCTGTAATGTACAGAGAGAGAGAGAGGAGATCACCCTGTAATATACAGAGAGAGAGGAGATCACCCTGTAATATACAGAGAGAGGAGATCACCCTGTAATATACAGAGAGAGAGGAGATCACCCCTGTAATATACAGAGAGAGAGAGAGGAGATCACCCTGTAATATACAGAGAGAGAGGATATCACCCTGTAATGTACAGAGAGAGAGAGAGGAGATCACCCTGTTATGTACAGAGAGAGAGAGGAGATCACCCTGTAATGTACAGAGAGAGAGAGGAGATCACCCTGTAATGTACAGAGAGAGAGAGAGGAGATCACCCTGTAATGTACAGAGAGAGAGAGAGGAGATCACCCTGTAATGTACAGAGAGAGAGAGAGGAGATCACCCTGTAATATACAGAGAGAGAGAGAGAGGAGATCACCCTGTAATGTACAGAGAGAGAGGAGATCACCCTGTAATGTACAGAGAGAGAGAGAGGAGATCACCCTATAATGTACAGAGAGAGAGAGGAGATCACCCTGTAATGTACAGAGAGAGAGAGAGGAGATCACCCTGTAATGTACAGAGAGAGAGGAGATCACCCTGTAATGTACAGAGAGAGAGAGAGGAGATCACCCTGTAATATACAGAGAGAGAGGAGATCACCCTGTAATGTACAGAGAGAGAGAGAGAGGAGATCACCCTGTAATGTACAGAGAGAGAGGAGATCACCCTGTAATGTACAGAGAGAGAGAGAGGAGATCACCCTGTAATGTACAGAGAGAGAGAGAGAGGAGATCACCCTGTAATGTACAGAGAGAGAGGAGATCACCCTGTAATGTACAGAGAGAGAGAGAGGAGATCACCCTGTAATGTACAGAGAGAGAGGAGATCACCCTGTAATGTACAGAGAGAGAGGAGATCACCCTGTAATGTACACCCTGTAATGTACAGAGAGAGAGAGAGGAGATCACCCTGTAATGTACAGAGAGAGAGAGAGGAGATCACCCTGTAATGTACAGAGAGAGAGAGAGAGAGGAGATCACCTTGTAATGTACAGAGAGAGGAGATCACCTTGTAATGTACAGAGAAAGAGGAGATCACCCTGTAATGTACAGAGAGAGAGGAGATCACCCTGTAATGTACAGAGAGAGGAGATCACCCTGTAATGTACAGAGAGAGAGAGGAGATCACCCTGTAATATACAGAGAGAGAGGAGATCACCCTGTAATGTATAGAGAGAGAGAGGAGATCACCCTGTAATGTACAGAGAGAGAGGAGATCACCATGTAATGTACAGAGAGAGGAGATCACCCTGTAATATACAGAGAGAGAGGAGATCACCCTGTAATGTACAGAGAGAGAGAGGAGATCACCCTGTAATGTACACAGAGAGAGAGGAGATCACCCTGTAATATACAGAGAGAGAGAGGAGATCACCCTGTAATGTACAGAGAGAGAGGAGATCACCCTGTAATGTACAGAGAGAGAGAGGAGATCACCCTGTAATGTACAGAGAGAGAGGAGATCACCCTGTAATGTACAGAGAGAGAGGAAATCACCCTGTAATATACAGAGAGAGAGGAGATCACCCTGTAATGTACAGAGAGAGAGGAGATCACCCTGTAATGTACAGAGAGAGAGAGAGGAGATCACCCTGTAATGTACAGAGAGAGAGAGGAGATCACCCCTGTAATGTACAGAGACAGAGAGAGGAGATCACCCTCTAATGTACAGAGAGAGAGAGGAGATCACCCTGTAATGTACAGAGAGAGAGAGGAGATCACCCTGTAATGTACAGAGAGAGAGGAGATCACCCTGTAATGTACAGAGAGAGAGAGAGAGAGGAGATCACCCTGTAATGTACAGAGAGAGGAGATCACCCTGTAATGTACAGAGAGAGAGGAGATCACCCTGTATTGTACAGAGAGAGAGAGGAGATCACCCTGTAATGTACAGAGAGAGAGAGATCACCCTGTAATGTACAGAGAGAGAGGGAGATCACCCTGTAATGTACAGAGAGAGAGAGAGGGGAGATCACCCTGTAATGTACAGAGAGAGAGGAGATCACCCTGTAATGTACAGAGACAGAGGAGATCACCCTGTAATGTACAGAGAGAGAGAGAGGAGATCACCTGTAATGTACAGAGAGAGAGAGAGAGGAGATCACCCTGTAATGTACAGAGAGAGAGAGAGAGGAGATCACCCTGTAATGTACAGAGAGAGAGAGGAGATCACCTGTAATATACAGAGAGAGAGAGAGGAGATCACCCTGTAATGTACAGAGAGAGAGAGAGGAGATCACCCTGTAATGTACAGAGAGAGAGAGGAGATCACCCTGTAATGTACAGAGAGAGAGAGAGGAGATCACCCTGTAATGTACAGAGAGAGAGAGGAGATCACCCTGTAATGTACAGAGAGAGAGAGAGGAGATCACCCTGTAATGCACAGAGAGAGAGAGATGATCACCCTGTAATATACAGAGAGAGAGAGGAGATCACCCTGTAATGTACAGAGAGAGAGAGAGGAGATCACCCTGTAATGTACAGAGAGAGAGAGGAGATCACCCTGTAATGTACAGAGAGAGAGGAGATCACCCTGTAATGTACGAGAGAGAGAGAGAGGAGATCACCCTGTAATGTACAGAGAGAGAGAGAGGAGATCACCCTGTAATGTACAGGAGAGAGAGAGAGGAGATCACCCTGTAATGTACAGAGAGAGAGAGAGAGGAGATCACCCTGTAATGTACAGAGAGAGAGAGGAGATCACCCTGTAATGTACAGAGAGAGAGAGAGAGGAGATCACCCTGTAATGTACAGAGAGAGAGAGGAGATCACCCTGTAATGTACAGAGAGAGAGAGGAGATCACCCTGTAATGTACAGAGAGAGAGAGAGAGAGGAGATCACCCTGTAATGTACAGAGAGAGAGAGAGAGGAGATCACCCTGTAATGTACAGAGAGAGAGGAGATCACACTGTAATGTACAGAGAGAGAGGAGATCACCCTGTAATGTACAGAGAGAGAGGAGATCACCCTGTAATGTACAGAGAGAGAGAGAGGAGATCACCCTGTAATATACAGAGAGAGAGGAGATCACCCTGTAATATACAGAGAGAGGAGATCACCCTGTAATATACAGAGAGAGAGGAGATCACCCTGTAATATACAGAGAGAGAGAGAGGAGATCACCCTGTAATATACAGAGAGAGAGGAGATCACCCTGTAATGTACAGAGAGAGAGAGAGGAGATCACCCTGTTATGTACAGAGAGAGAGAGGAGATCACCCTGTAATGTACAGAGAGAGAGAGAGGAGATCACCCTGTAATATACAGAGAGAGAGAGAGGAGATCACCCTGTAATGTACAGAGAGAGAGAGAGGAGATCACCCTGTAATGTACAGAGAGATAGAGAGGAGATCACCCTGTAATGTACAGAGAGAGAGAGAGGAGATCACCCTGTAATGTACAGAGAGAGAGAGAGGAGATCACCCTGTAATGTACAGAGAGAGAGGAGATCACCCTGTAATGTACAGAGAGAGAGAGGAGATCACCCTGTAATGTACAGAGAGAGAGGAGATCACCCTGTAATGTACAGAGAGAGAGGAGATCACCCTGTAATGTACAGAGAGAGAGAGAGAGGAGATCACCCTGTAATGTACAGAGAGAGAGAGGAGATCACCCTGTAATGTACAGAGAGAGAGAGAGGAGATCACCCTGTAATGTACAGAGAGAGAGAGAGGAGATCACCCTGTAATGTACAGAGAGAGAGAGAGAGGAGATCACCCTGTAATGTACAGAGAGAGAGAGGAGATCACCCTGTAATGTACAGAGAGAGAGAGGAGATCACCCTGTAATGTACAGAGAGAGAGAGAGAGAGAGGAGATCACCCTGTAATGTACAGAGAGAGAGAGAGAGGAGATCACCCTGTAATGTACAGAGAGAGAGGAGATCACACTGTAATGTACAGAGAGAGAGGAGATCACCCTGTAATGTACAGAGAGAGAGAGGAGATCACCCTGTAATGTACAGAGAGAGAGAGAGGAGATCACCCTGTAATATACAGAGAGAGAGGAGATCACCCTGTAATATACAGAGAGAGGAGATCACCCTGTAATATACAGAGAGAGAGGAGATCACCCTGTAATATACAGAGAGAGAGAGAGGAGATCACCCTGTAATATACAGAGAGAGAGGAGATCACCCTGTAATGTACAGAGAGAGAGAGAGGAGATCACCCTGTTATGTACAGAGAGAGAGAGGAGATCACCCTGTAATGTACAGAGAGAGAGAGAGGAGATCACCCTGTAATATACAGAGAGAGAGAGAGGAGATCACCCTGTAATGTACAGAGAGAGAGAGAGGAGATCACCCTGTAATGTACAGAGAGATAGAGAGGAGATCACCCTGTAATGTACAGAGAGAGAGAGAGGAGATCACCCTGTAATGTACAGAGAGAGAGAGAGGAGATCACCCTGTAATGTACAGAGAGAGAGGAGATCACCCTGTAATGTACAGAGAGAGAGAGGAGATCACCCTGTAATGTACAGAGAGAGAGGAGATCACCCTGTAATGTACAGAGAGAGAGGAGATCACCCTGTAATGTACAGAGAGAGAGAGAGAGAGATCACCCTGTAATGTACAGAGAGAGAGAGGAGATCACCCTGTAATGTACAGAGAGAGAGAGAGGAGATCACCCTGTAATGTACAGAGAGAGAGAGAGGAGATCACCCTGTAATGTACAGAGAGAGAGATGAGATCACCCTGTAATGTACAGAGAGAGAGATGAGATCACCCTGTAATGTACAGAGAGAGAGGATATCACCCTGTAATGTACAGACAGAGAGAGGAGATCACCCTGTAATGTACAGACAGAGAGAGGAGATCACACTGTAATGTACAGAGAGAGAGGAGATCACCCTGTAATGTACAGAGAGCGAGAGAGGAGATCACCCTGTAATGTACAGAGAGAGAGAGAGGAGATCACCCTGTAATATACAGAGAGAGAGAGAGAGAGAGAGAGGAGATCACCCTGTAATGTACAGAGAGAGAGGAGATCACCCTGTAATGTACAGAGAGAGAGAGAGGAGATCACCCTGTAATGTACAGAGAGAGAGAGGAGATCACCCTGTAATGTACAGAGAGAGAGAGAGGAGATCACCCTGTAATGTACAGAGAGAGAGGAGATCACCCTGTAATGTACAGAGAGAGAGAGAGGAGATCACCCTGTAATATACAGAGAGAGAGGAGATCACCCTGTAATGTACAGAGAGAGAGAGAGGAGATCACCCTGTAATGTACAGAGAGAGAGGAGATCACCCTGTAATGTACAGAGAGAGAGAGAGGAGATCACCCTGTAATGTACAGAGAGAAAGAGAGAGAGGAGATCACACTGTAATGTACAGAGAGAGAGGAGATCACCCTGTAATGTACAGAGAGAGAGAGAGGAGATCACCCTGTAATGTACAGAGAGAGAGGAGATCACCCTGTAATGTACAGAGAGAGAGGAGATCACCCTGTAATGTACACCCTGTAATGTACAGAGAGAGAGAGAGGAGATCACCCTGTAATGTACAGAGAGAGAGAGAGGAGATCACCCTGTAATGTACAGAGAGAGAGAGAGAGGAGATCACCTTGTAATGTACAGAGAGAGGATATCACCTTGTAATGTACAGAGAGAGAGGAGATCACCCTGTAATGTACAGAGAGAGAGGAGATCACCCTGTAATGTACAGAGAGAGGAGATCACCCTGTAATCTACAGAGAGAGAGAGGAGATCACCCTGTAATATACAGAGAGAGAGGAGATCACCCTGTAATGTACAGAGAGAGAGAGGAGATCACCCTGTAATGTACAGAGAGAGAGGAGATCACCATGTAATGTACAGAGAGAGGAGATCACCTTGTAATGTACAGAGAGAGAGGAGATCACCCTGTAATGTACAGAGAGAGAGAGGAGATCACCCTGTAATGTACAGAGAGAGGAGATCACCCTGTAATGTACAGAGAGAGAGAGGAGATCACCCTGTAATATACAGAGAGAGAGGAGATCACCCTGTAATGTACAGAGAGAGAGAGGAGATCACCCTGTAATGTACACAGAGAGAGAGGAGATCACCCTGTAATATACAGAGAGAGAGAGGAGATCACCCTGTAATGTACAGAGAGAGAGGAGATCACCCTGTAATGTACAGAGAGAGAGGAGATCACCCTGTAATATACAGAGAGAGAGGAGATCACCCTGTAATGTACAGAGAGAGAGGAGATCACCCTGTAATGTACAGAGAGAGAGATCACCCTGTAATGTACAGAGAGAGAGAGAGAGGAGATCACCCTGTAATGTACAGAGAGAGAGAGGAGATCACCCTGTAATGTACAGAGAGAGAGGAGATCACCCTGTAATATACAGAGAGAGAGGAGATCACCCTGTAATGTACAGAGAGAGAGGAGATCACCCTGTAATGTACAGAGAGAGAGAGGAGATCACCCTGTAATGTACACAGAGAGAGAGGAGATCACCCTGTAATATACAGAGAGAGAGAGGAGATCACCCTGTAATGTACAGAGAGAGAGGAGATCACCCTGTAATGTACAGAGAGAGAGGAGATCACCCTGTAATATACAGAGAGAGAGGAGATCACCCTGTAATGTACAGAGAGAGAGGAGATCACCCTGTAATGTACAGAGAGAGAGATCACCCTGTAATGTACAGAGAGAGAGAGAGAGGAGATCACCCTGTAATGTACAGAGAGAGAGAGGAGATCACCCTGTAATGTACAGAGAGAGAGGAGATCACCCTGTAATGTACAAAGAGAGAGGAGATCACCCTGTAATATACAGAGAGAGAGGAGATCACCCTGTAATGTACAGAGAGAGAGGAGATCACCCTGTAATGTACAGAGAGAGAGGAGATCACCCTGTAATGTACAGAGAGAGAGAGAGGAGATCACCCTGTAATGTACAGAGAGAGAGAGGAGATCACCCTGTAATGTACAGAGAGAGAGAGAGAGGAGATCACCCTGTAATGTACAGAGAGAGAGGAGATCACCCTGTAATGTACAGAGAGAGAGAGAGGAGATCACCCTGTAATGTACAGAGAGAGAGGAGATCACCCTGTAATGTACAGAGAGAGAGGAGATCACCCTGTAATGTACACCCTGTAATGTACAGAGAGAGAGAGAGGAGATCACCCTGTAATGTACAGAGAGAGAGAGAGGAGATCACCCTGTAATGTACAGAGAGAGAGAGAGAGGAGATCACCTTGTAATGTACAGAGAGAGGAGATCACCTTGTAATGTACAGAGAAAGAGGAGATCACCCTGTAATGTACAGAGAGAGAGGAGATCACCCTGTAATGTACAGAGAGAGGAGATCACCCTGTAATGTACAGAGAGAGAGAGGAGATCACCCTGTAATATACAGAGAGAGAGGAGATCACCCTGTAATGTACAGAGAGAGAGAGGAGATCACCCTGTAATGTACAGAGAGAGAGGAGATCACCATGTAATGTACAGAGAGAGGAGATCACCCTGTAATATACAGAGAGAGAGGAGATCACCCTGTAATGTACAGAGAGAGAGAGGAGATCACCCTGTAATGTACACAGAGAGAGAGGAGATCACCCTGTAATATACAGAGAGAGAGAGGAGATCACCCTGTAATGTACAGAGAGAGAGGAGATCACCCTGTAATGTACAGAGAGAGAGAGGAGATCACCCTGTAATGTACAGAGAGAGAGGAGATCACCCTGTAATGTACAGAGAGAGAGGAGATCACCCTGTAATATACAGAGAGAGAGGAGATCACCCTGTAATGTACAGAGATAGAGGAGATCACCCTGTAATGTACAGAGAGAGAGAGAGGAGATCACCCTGTAATGTACAGAGAGAGAGAGGAGATCACCCTGTAATGTACAGAGACAGAGAGAGGAGATCACCCTGTAATGTACAGAGAGAGAGAGGAGATCACCCTGTAATGTACAGAGAGAGAGAGGAGATCACCCTGTAATGTACAGAGAGAGAGGAGATCACCCTGTAATGTACAGAGAGAGAGAGAGAGGAGATCACCCTGTAATGTACAGAGAGAGGAGATCACCCTGTAATGTACAGAGAGAGGAGATCACCCTGTATTGTACAGAGAGAGAGAGGAGATCACCCTGTAATTTACAGAGAGAGAGAGAGGAGATCACCCTGTAATGTACAGAGAGAGAGAGGAGATCACCCTGTAATGTACAGAGAGAGAGAGGAGATCACCCTGTAATGTACAGAGAGAGAGAGAGGGTAGATCACCCTGTAATGTACAGAGAGAGAGGAGATCACCCTGTAATGTACAGAGAGAGAGGAGATCACCCTGTAATGTACAGAGAGAGGAGATCACCCTGTAATGTACAGAGAGAGAGGAGATCACCCTGTAATGTACAGAGAGAGAGAGGAGATCCCCCTGTAATGTACAGAGAGAGAGAGAGGAGATCACCCTGTAATGTACAGAGAGAGAGAGAGGAGATCACCCTGTAATGTACAGAGAGAGAGAGAGGAGATCACCCTGTAATGTACAGAGAGAGAGAGAGAGGAGATCACCCTGTAATGTACAGAGAGAGAGAGGAGATCACCCTGTAATATACAGAGAGAGAGGAGATCACCCTGTAATGTACAGAGAGAGAGAGAGGAGATCACCCTGTAATGTACAGAGAGAGAGAGGAGATCACCCTGTAATGTACAGAGAGAGAGAGAGAGGAGATCACCCTGTAATGTACAGAGAGAGAGAGGAGATCACCCTGTAATGTACAGAGAGAGAGAGGGGAGATCACCCTGTAATGCACAGAGAGAGAGAGATGATCACCCTGTAATATACAGAGAGAGAGAGAGGAGATCACCCTGTAATGTACAGAGAGAGAGAGAGGAGATCACCCTGTAATGTACAGAGAGAGAGAGGAGATCACCCTGTAATGTACAGAGAGAGAGAGAGAGGAGATCACCCTGTAATGTACAGAGAGAGAGAGAGAGAGAGGAGATCACCCTGTAATGTACAGAGAGAGAGAGAGGAGATCACCCTGTAATGTACAGAGAGAGAGAGAGGAGATCACCCTGTAATGTACAGAGAGAGAGAGAGGAGATCACCCTGTAATGTACAGAGAGAGAGGAGATCACCCTGTAATGTACAGAGAGAGAGAGAGAGAGAGGAGATCACCCTGTAATGTACAGAGATAGAGAGAGAGAGGAGATCACCCTGTAATGTACAGAGAGAGAGGAGATCACCCTGTAATGTACAGAGAGAGAGGAGATCACCCTGTAATGTACAGAGAGAGAGAGGAGATCACCCTGTAATGTACAGAGAGAGAGAGAGGAGATCACCCTGTAATATACAGAGAGAGAGGAGATCACCCTGTAATATACAGAGAGAGGAGATCACCCTGTAATATACAGAGAGAGAGGAGATCACCCTGTAATATACAGAGAGAGAGAGAGGAGATCACCCTGTAATATACAGAGAGAGAGGAGATCACCCTGTAATGTACAGAGAGAGAGAGAGGAGATCACCCTGTTATGTACAGAGAGAGAGAGGAGATCACCCTGTAATGTACAGAGAGAGAGAGAGGAGATCACCCTGTAATATACAGAGAGAGAGAGAGGAGATCACCCTGTAATGTACAGAGAGAGAGAGAGGAGATCACCCTGTAATGTACAGAGAGATAGAGAGGAGATCACCCTGTAATGTACAGAGAGAGAGAGAGATCACCCTGTAATGTACAGAGAGAGAGAGAGGAGATCACCCTGTAATGTACAGAGAGAGAGAGAGGAGATCACCCTGTAATGTACAGAGAGAGAGAGGAGATCACCCTGTAATGTACAGAGAGAGAGGAGATCACCCTGTAATGTACAGAGAGAGAGGAGATCACCCTGTAATGTACAGAGAGAGAGAGAGAGGAGATCACCCTGTAATGTACAGAGAGATAGAGGAGATCACCCTGTAATGTACAGAGAGAGAGAGAGGAGATCACCCTGTAATGTACAGAGAGAGAGAGAGGAGATCACCCTGTAATGTACAGAGAGAGAGATGAGATCACCCTGTAATGTACAGAGAGAGAGATGAGATCACCCTGTAATGTACAGAGAGAGAGGAGATCACCCTGTAATGTACAGACAGAGAGAGGAGATCACCCTGTAATGTACAGACAGAGAGAGGAGATCACCCTGTAATGTACAGAGAGAGAGGAGATCACCCTGTAATGTACAGAGAGCGAGAGAGGAGATCACCCTGTAATGTACAGAGAGAGAGAGAGGAGATCACCCTGTAATATACAGAGAGAGAGAGAGAGGAGATCACCCTGTAATGTACAGAGAGAGAGGAGATCACCCTGTAATGTACAGAGAGAGAGAGAGGAGATCACCCTGTAATGTACAGAGAGAGAGAGGAGATCACCCTGTAATGTACAGAGAGAGAGAGAGGAGATCACCCTGTAATGTACAGAGAGAGAGGAGATCACCCTGTAATGTACAGAGAGAGAAAGAGGAGATCACCCTGTAATATACAGAGAGAGAGGAGATCACCCTGTAATGTACAGAGAGAGAGAGAGGAGATCACCCTGTAATGTACAGAGAGAGAGGAGATCACCCTGTAATGTACAGAGAGAGAGAGAGGAGATCACCCTGTAATGTACAGAGAGAGAGAGAGGAGATCACCCTGTAATGTACACAGAGAGAGGAGATCACCCTGTAATGTACAGAGAGAGAGAGAGATCACCCTGTAATGTACAGAGAGAGAGGAGATCACCCTGTAATGTACACCCTGTAATGTACAGAGAGAGAGAGAGGAGATCACCCTGTAATGTACAGAGAGAGAGAGAGAGAGGAGATCACCCTGTAATGTACAGAGATAGAGAGAGAGAGGAGATCACCCTGTAATGTACAGAGAGAGAGGAGATCACCCTGTAATGTACAGAGAGAGAGGAGATCACCCTGTAATGTACAGAGAGAGAGAGGAGATCACCCTGTAATGTACAGAGAGAGAGAGAGGAGATCACCCTGTAATATACAGAGAGAGAGGAGATCACCCTGTAATATACAGAGAGAGGAGATCACCCTGTAATATACAGAGAGAGAGGAGATCACCCTGTAATATACAGAGAGAGAGAGAGGAGATCACCCTGTAATATACAGAGAGAGAGGAGATCACCCTGTAATGTACAGAGAGAGAGAGAGGAGATCACCCTGTTATGTACAGAGAGAGAGAGGAGATCACCCTGTAATGTACAGAGAGAGAGAGAGGAGATCACCCTGTAATATACAGAGAGAGAGAGAGGAGATCACCCTGTAATGTACAGAGAGAGAGAGAGGAGATCACCCTGTAATGTACAGAGAGATAGAGAGGAGATCACCCTGTAATGTACAGAGAGAGAGAGAGATCACCCTGTAATGTACAGAGAGAGAGAGAGGAGATCACCCTGTAATGTACAGAGAGAGAGAGAGGAGATCACCCTGTAATGTACAGAGAGAGAGAGGAGATCACCCTGTAATGTACAGAGAGAGAGGAGATCACCCTGTAATGTACAGAGAGAGAGGAGATCACCCTGTAATGTACAGAGAGAGAGAGAGAGGAGATCACCCTGTAATGTACAGAGAGATAGAGGAGATCACCCTGTAATGTACAGAGAGAGAGAGAGGAGATCACCCTGTAATGTACAGAGAGAGAGAGAGGAGATCACCCTGTAATGTACAGAGAGAGAGATGAGATCACCCTGTAATGTACAGAGAGAGAGATGAGATCACCCTGTAATGTACAGAGAGAGAGGAGATCACCCTGTAATGTACAGACAGAGAGAGGAGATCACCCTGTAATGTACAGACAGAGAGAGGAGATCACCCTGTAATGTACAGAGAGAGAGGAGATCACCCTGTAATGTACAGAGAGCGAGAGAGGAGATCACCCTGTAATGTACAGAGAGAGAGAGAGGAGATCACCCTGTAATATACAGAGAGAGAGAGAGAGGAGATCACCCTGTAATGTACAGAGAGAGAGGAGATCACCCTGTAATGTACAGAGAGAGAGAGAGGAGATCACCCTGTAATGTACAGAGAGAGAGAGGAGATCACCCTGTAATGTACAGAGAGAGAGAGAGGAGATCACCCTGTAATGTACAGAGAGAGAGGAGATCACCCTGTAATGTACAGAGAGAGAAAGAGGAGATCACCCTGTAATATACAGAGAGAGAGGAGATCACCCTGTAATGTACAGAGAGAGGAGATCACCCTGTAATGTACAGAGAGAGAGGAGATCACCCTGTAATGTGCAGAGAGAGAGAGAGGAGATCACCCTGTAATGTACAGAGAGAGAGAGAGGAGATCACCCTGTAATGTACACAGAGAGAGGAGATCACCCTGTAATGTACAGAGAGAGAGAGAGATCACCCTGTAATGTACAGAGAGAGAGGAGATCACCCTGTAATGTACACCCTGTAATGTACAGAGAGAGAGAGAGGAGATCACCCTGTAATGTACAGAGAGAGAGAGAGGAGATCACCCTGTAATGTACAGAGAGAGAGAGAGAGAGAGAGAGGAGATCACCTTGTAATGTACAGAGAGAGGAGATCACCTTGTAATGTACAGAGAGAGAGGAGATCACGCTGTAATGTACAGAGAGAGAGGAGATCACCCTGTAATGTACAGAGAGAGGAGATCACCCTGTAATGTACAGAGAGAGAGAGGAGATCACCCTGTAATATACAGAGAGAGAGGAGATCACCCTGTAATGTACAGAGAGAGAGAGGAGATCACCCTGTAATGTACAGAGGGAGAGGAGATCACCATGTAATGTACAGAGAGAGGAGATCACCTTGTAATGTACAGAGAGAGAGGAGATCACCCTGTAATGTACAGAGAGAGAGGAGATCACCCTGTAATGTACAGAGAGAGGAGATCACCCTGTAATGTACAGAGAGAGAGAGGAGATCACCCTGTAATATACAGAGAGAGAGGAGATCACCCTGTAATGTACAGAGAGAGAGAGGAGATCACCCTGTAATGTACACAGAGAGAGAGGAGATCACCCTGTAATATACAGAGAGAGAGAGGAGATCACCCTGTAATGTACAGAGAGAGAGGAGATCACCCTGTAATGTACAGAGAGAGAGGAGATCACCCTGTAATGTACAGAGAGAGAGGAGATCACCCTGTAATGTACAGAGAGAGAGGAGATCACCCTGTAATATACAGAGAGAGAGGAGATCACCCTGTAATGTACAGAGAGAGAGGAGATCACCCTGTAATGTACAGAGAGAGAGATCACCCTGTAATGTACAGAGAGAGAGAGAGGAGATCACCCTGTAATGTACAGAGAGAGAGAGGAGATCACCCTGTAATGTACAGAGAGAGAGGAGATCACCCTGTAATGTACAGAGAGAGAGGAGATCACCCTGTAATATACAGAGAGAGAGGAGATCACCCTGTAATGTACAGAGAGAGAGGAGATCACCCTGTAATGTACAGAGAGAGAGGAGATCACCCTGTAATGTACAGAGAGAGAGAGGAGATCACCCTGTAATGTACAGAGACAGAGAGAGGAGATCACCCTGTAATGTACAGAGAGAGAGAGGAGATCACCCTGTAATGTACAGAGAGAGAAAGGAGATCACCCTGTAATGTACAGAGAGAGAGGAGATCACCCTGTAATGTACAGAGAGAGAGAGAGAGAGGAGATCACCCTGTAATGTACAGAGAGAGGAGATCACCCTGTAATGTACAGAGAGAGAGGAGATCACCCTGTATTGTACAGAGAGAGAGAGGAGATCACCCTGTAATTTACAGAGAGAAAGAGAGGAGATCACCTTGTAATGTACAGAGAGAGAGAGGAGATCACCCTGTAATGTACAGAGAGAGAGAGGAGATCACCCTGTAATGTACAGAGAGAGAGAGAGGGGAGATCACCCTGTAATGTACAGAGAGAGAGGAGATCACCCTGTAATGTACAGAGAGAGAGGAGATCACCCTGTAATGTACAGAGAGAGGAGATCACCCTGTAATGTACAGAGAGAGAGGAGATCACCCTGTAATGTACAGAGAGAGAGAGAGGAGATCACCCTGTAATGTACAGAGAGAGAGAGAGGAGATCACCCTGTAATGTACAGAGAGAGAGAGAGGAGATCACCCTGTAATGTACAGAGAGAGAGAGAGAGAGAGAGAGGAGATCACCCTGTAATGTACAGAGAGAGAGAGGAGATCACCCTGTAATATACAGAGAGAGAGAGAGGAGATCACCCTGTAATGTACAGAGAGAGATAGAGGAGATCACCCTGTAATGTACAGAGAGAGAGAGGAGATCACCCTGTAATGTACAGAGAGAGAGAGAGGAGATCACCCTGTAATGTACAGAGAGAGAGAGGAGATCACCCTGTAATGTACAGAGAGAGAGAGAGAGGAGATCACCCTGTAATGCACAGAGAGAGAGAGATGATCACCCTGTAATATACAGAGAGAGAGAGAGGAGATCACCCTGTAATGTACAGAGAGAGAGAGGAGATCACCCTGTAATGTACAGAGAAAGAGAGGAGATCACCCTGTAATGTACAGAGAGAGAGAGAGAGAGGAGATCACCCTGTAATGTACAGAGAGAGAGAGAGAGGAGATCACCCTGTAATGTACAGAGAGAGAGAGAGGAGATCACCCTGTAATGTACAGAGAGAGAGAGAGAGAGGAGATCACCCTGTAATGTACAGAGAGAGAGAGAGGAGATCACCCTGTAATGTACAGAGAGAGAGAGGAGATCACCCTGTAATGTACAGAGAGAGAGAGGAGATCACCCTGTAATGTACAGAGAGAGAGAGAGAGGAGAACACCCTGTAATGTACAGAGAGAGAGAGAGAGAGGAGATCACCCTGTAATGTACAGAGAGAGAGGAGATCACACTGTAATGTACAGAGAGAGAGGAGATCACCCTGTAATGTACAGAGAGAGAGAGGAGATCACCCTGTAATGTACAGAGAGAGAGAGAGGAGATCACCCTGTAATATACAGAGAGAGAGGAGATCACCCTGTAATATACAGAGAGAGGAGATCACCCTGTAATATACAGAGAGAGAGGAGATCACCCTGTAATATACAGAGAGAGAGAGAGGAGATCACCCTGTAATATACAGAGAGAGAGGAGATCACCCTGTAATGTACAGAGAGAGAGAGAGGAGATCACCCTGTTATGTACAGAGAGAGAGAGGAGATCACCCTGTAATGTACAGAGAGAGAGAGAGGAGATCACCCTGTAATATACAGAGAGAGAGAGAGGAGATCACCCTGTAATGTACAGAGAGAGAGAGAGGAGATCACCCTGTAATGTACAGGGAGATAGAGAGGAGATCACCCTGTAATGTACAGAGAGAGAGAGAGGAGATCACCCTGTAATGTACAGAGAGAGAGAGAGGAGATCACCCTGTAATGTACAGAGAAAAAGAAAGGAGATCACCCTGTAATGTACAGAGAGAGAGAGGAGATCACCCTGTAATGTACACAGAGAGAGGAGATCACCCTGTAATGTACAGAGAGAGAGGAGATCACCCTGAAATGTACAGAGAGAGAGAGAGAGGAGATCACCCTGTAATGTACAGAGAGAGAGAGGAGATCACCCTGTAATGTACAGAGAGAGAGAGAGGAGATCACCCTGTAATGTACAGAGAGAGAGAGAGGAGATCACCCTGTAATGTACAGAGAGAGAGATGATATCACCCTGTAATGTACAGAGAGAGAGATGAGATCACCCTGTAATGTACAGAGAGAGAGGAGATCACCCTGTAATGTACAGACAGAGAGAGGAGATCACCCTGTAATGTACAGACAGAGAGAGGAGATCACCCTGTAATGTACAGAGAGAGAGGAGATCACCCTGTAATGTACAGAGAGCGAGAGAGGAGATCACCCTGTAATGTACAGAGAGAGAGAGAGGAGATCACCCTGTAATATACAGAGAGAGAGAGAGAGGAGATCACCCTGTAATGTACAGAGAGAGAGGAGATCACCCTGTAATGTACAGAGAGAGAGAGAGGAGATCACCCTGTAATGTACAGAGAGAGAGAGGAGATCACCCTGTAATGTACAGAGAGAGAGAGAGGAGATCACCCTGTAATGTACAGAGAGAGAGGAGAACACCCTGTAATGTACAGAGAGAGAGGAGATCACCCTGTAATGTACAGAGAGAGAGAGAGGAGATCACCCTGTAATATACATAGAGAGAGGAGATCACCCTGTAATGTACAGAGAGAGAGAGAGGAGATCACCCTGTAATGTACAGAGAGAGAGGAGATCACCCTGTAATGTACAGAGAGAGAGAGGAGATCACCCTGTAATGTACAGAGAGAGAGAGAGAGGAGATCACCCTGTAATGTACAGAGAGAGAGGAGATCACCCTGTAATGTACAGAGAGAGAGAGAGGAGATCACCCTGTAATGTACAGAGAGAGAGGAGATCACCCTGTAATGTACAGAGAGAGAGGAGATCACCCTGTAATGTACACCCTGTAATGTACAGAGAGAGAGAGAGGAGATCACCCTGTAATGTACAGAGAGAGAGAGAGGAGATCACCCTGTAATGTACAGAGAGAGAGAGAGAGAGAGGAGATCACCTTGTAATGTACAGAGAGAGGAGATCACCTTGTAATGTACAGAGAGAGAGGAGATCACCCTGTAATGTACAGAGAGAGAGAGAGTAGATCACCCTGTAATATACAGAGAGAGAGGAGATCACCCTGTAATGTACAGAGAGAGAGAGGAGATCACCCTGTAATGTACAGAGAGAGAGGAGATCACCATGTAATGTACAGAGAGAGGAGATCACCTTGTAATGTACAGAGAGAGGAGATCACCTTGTAATGTACAGAGAGAGAGGAGATCACCCTGTAATGTACAGAGAGAGAGGAGTTCACCCTGTAATGTACAGAGAGAGGAGATCACCCTGTAATGTACAGAGAGAGAGAGGAGATCACCCTGTAATATACAGAGAGAGAGGAGATCACCCTGTAATGTACAGAGAGAGAGGAGATCACCCTGTAATGTACACAGAGAGAGAGGAGATCACCCTGTAATATACAGAGAGAGAGAGGAGATCACCCTTTAATGTACAGAGAGAGAGGAGATCACCCTGTAATGTACAGAGAGAGAGGAGATCACCCTGTAATGTACAGAGAGAGAGGAGATCACCCTGTAATATACAGAGAGAGAGGAGATCACCCTGTAATGTACAGAGAGAGAGGAGATCACCCTGTAATGTACAGAGAGAGAGATCACCCTGTAATGTACAGAGAGAGAGAGAGGAGATCACCCTGTAATGTACAGAGAGAGAGAGGAGATCACCCTGTAATGTACAGAGAGAGAGGAGATCACCCTGTAATGTACAGAGAGAGAGGAGATCACCCTGTAATGTACAGAGAGAGAGAGAGGAGATCACCCTGTAATGCACAGAGAGAGAGAGAGGAAATCACCCTGTAATGTACAGAGAGAGAGAGGAGATCACCCTGTAATGTACAGAGAGAGAGAGATCACCCTGTAATGTACAGAGAGAGAGGAGATCACCCTGTAATGTACAGAGAGAGAGGAGATCACCCTGTAATGTACAGAGAGAGAGAGAGGAGATCACCCTGTAATGTACAGAGAGAGAGGAGATCACCCTGTAATGTACAGAGAGAGAGAGAGGAGATAACCCTGTAATGTACAGAGAGAGAGAGAGAGAGGAGATCACCCTGTAATGTACAGAGAGAGAGGAGATCACCCTGTAATGTACAGAGAGAGAGAGAGGAGATCACCCTGTAATGTACAGAGAGAGAGGAGATCACCCTGTAATGTACAGAGAGAGAGGAGATCACCCTGTAATGTACACCCTGTAATGTACAGAGAGAGAGAGAGGAGATCACCCTGTAATGTACAGAGAGAGAGAGAGGAGATCACCCTGTAATGTACAGAGAGAGAGAGAGAGGAGATCACCTTGTAATGTACAGAGAGAGGAGATCACCTTGTAATGTACAGAGAGAGAGGAGATCACCCTGTAATGTACAGAGAGAGAGGAGATCACCCTGTAATGTACAGAGAGAGGAGATCACCCTGTAATGTACAGAGAGAGAGAGGAGATCACCCTGTAATATACAGAGAGAGAGGAGATCACCCTGTAATGTACAGAGAGAGAGAGGAGATCACCCTGTAATGTACAGAGAGAGAGAAGATCACCATGTAATGTACAGAGAGAGGAGATCACCTTGTAATGTACGGAGAGAGGAGATCACCCTGTAATGTACAGAGAGAGAGATCACCCTGTAATGTACAGAGAGAGGAGATCACCCTGTAATGTACAGAGAGAGAGAGGAGATCACCCTGTAATATACAGAGAGAGAGGAGATCACCCTGTAATGTACAGAGAGAGAGAGGAGATCACCCTGTAATGTACACAGAGAGAGAGGAGATCACCCTGTAATATACAGAGAGAGAGAGGAGATCACCCTGTAATGTACAGAGAGAGAGGAGATCACCCTGTAATGTACAGAGAGAGAGGAGATCACCCTGTAATGTACAGAGAGAGAGGAGATCACCCTGTAATGTACAGAGAGAGAGGAGATCACCCTGTAATATACAGAGAGAGAGGAGATCACCCTGTAATGTACAGAGAGAGAGGAGATCACCCTGTAATGTACAGAGAGAGAGATCACCCTGTAATGTACAGAGAGAGAGAGAGGAGATCACCCTGTAATGTACAGAGAGAGAGAGGAGATCACCCTGTAATGTACAGAGAGAGAGGAGATCACCCTGTAATGTACAGAGAGAGAGGAGATCACCCTGTAATGTACAGAGAGAGAGAGAGGAGATCACCCTGTAATGCACAGAGAGAGAGAGAGGAAATCACCCTGTAATGTACAGAGAGAGAGAGGAGATCACCCTGTAATGTACAGAGAGAGAGAGATCACCCTGTAATGTACAGAGAGAGAGAGGAGATCACCCTGTAATGTACAGAGAGAGAGGAGATCACCCTGTAATGTACAAAGAGAGAGAGAGGAGATCACCCTGTAATGTACAGAGAGAGAGGAGATCACCCTGTAATGTACAGAGAGAGAGAGAGGAGATCACCCTGTAATGTACAGAGAGAGAGAGAGAGAGGAGATCACCCTGTAATGTACAGAGAGAGAGGAGATCACCCTGTAATGTACAGAGAGAGAGAGAGGAGATCACCCTGTAATGTACAGAGAGAGAGGAGATCACCCTGTAATGTACAGAGAGAGAGGAGATCACCCTGTAATGTACACCCTGTAATGTACAGAGAGAGAGAGAGGAGATCACCCTGTAATGTACAGAGAGAGAGAGAGGAGATCACCCTGTAATGTACAGAGAGAGAGAGAGAGAGAGGAGATCACCTTGTAATGTACAGAGAGAGGAGATCACCTTGTAATGTACAGAGAGAGAGGAGATCACCCTGTAATGTACAGAGAGAGAGGAGATCACCCTGTAATGTACAGAGAGAGGAGATCACCCTGTAATGTACAGAGAGAGAGAGGAGATCACCCTGTAATATACAGAGAGAGAGGAGATCACCCTGTAATGTACAGAGAGAGAGAGGAGATCACCCTGTAATGTACAGAGAGAGAGGAGATCACCATGTAATGTACAGAGAGAGGAGATCACCTTGTAATGTACAGAGAGAGAGGAGATCACCCTGTAATGTACAGAGAGAGAGGAGATCACCCTGTAATGTACAGAGAGAGGAGATCACCCTGTAATGTACAGAGAGAGAGAGGAGATCACCCTGTAATATACAGAGAGAGAGGAGATCACCCTGTAATGTACAGAGAGAGAGAGGAGATCACCCTGTAATGTACACAGAGAGAGAGGAGATCACCCTGTAATGTACAGAGAGAGAGAGGAGATCACCCTGTAATGTACAGAGAGAGAGAGAGAGGGGAGATCACCCTGTAATGTACAGAGAGAGAGGAGATCACCCTGTAATGTACAGAGAGAGAGGAGATCACCCTGTAATGTACAGAGAGAGAGGAGATCACCCTGTAATGTACAGAGAGAGAGGAGATCACCCTGTAATGTACAGAGAGAGAGATCACCCTGTAATGTACAGAGAGAGAGAGAGGAGATCACCCTGTAATGTACAGAGAGAGAGAGGAGATCACCCTGTAATGTACAGAGAGAGAGGAGATCACCCTGTAATGTACAGAGAGAGAGGAGATCACCCTGTAATGTACAGAGAGAGAGAGAGGAGATCACCCTGTAATGCACAGAGAGAGAGAGAGGAAATCACCCTGTAATGTACAGAGAGAGAGAGGAGATCACCCTGTAATGTACAGAGAGAGAGAGATCACCCTGTAATGTACAGAGAGAGAGAGGAGATCACCCTGTAATGTACAGAGAGAGAGGAGATCACCCTGTAATGTACAGAGAGAGAGAGAGGAGATCACCCTGTAATGTACAGAGAGAGCGAGGAGATGACCCTGTAATGTACAGAGAGAGAGAGAGGAGATCACCCTGTAATGTAGAGAGAGAGAGAGAGGAGATCACCCTGTAATGTACAGAGAGAGAGAGGAGATCACCCTGTAATGTACAGAGAGAGAGAGGAGATCACCCTGTAATGTACAGAGAGAGAGAGAGATCACCCTGTAATGTACAGAGAGAGAGAGGAGATCACCCTGTAATGTACAGAGAGAGAGAGAGGAGATCACCCTGTAATGTACAGAGAGAGAGAGAGGAGATCACCCTGTAATGTACAGAGAGAAAGGAGATCACCCTGTAATGTACAGAGAGAGAGAGATGAGATCACCCTGTAATGTACAGAGAGAGAGAGGAGATCACCCTGTAATATACAGAGAGAGAGAGAGGAGATCACCCTGTAATGTACAGAGAGAGAGAGAGGAGATCACCCTGTAATGTACAGAGAGAGAGAGAGAGGAGATCACCCTGTAATGTACAGAGAGAGAGAGAGAGGAGATCACCTTGTAATGTACAGAGAGAGAGAGGAGATCACCCTGTAATGTACAGAGAGAGAGAGAGGAGATCACCCTGTAATGTACAGAGAGAGAGAGAGGAGATCACCCTGTAATGTACAGAGAGAGAGAGGAGATCACCCTGTAATGTACAGAGAGAGAGAGAGAGGAGATCACCCTGTAATGTACAGAGAGAGAGAGAGACAGAGGAGATCACCCTGTAATGTACAGAGAGAGAGAGAGGAGAGATCATCCTGTAATGTACAGAGAGAGAGGATATCACCCTGTAATGTACAGAGAGAGAGAGAGGAGATCACCCTGTAATGTACAGAGAGAGAGAGAGAGGAGATCACCCTGTAATGTACAGAGAGAGAGGAGATCACCCTGTAATGTACAGAGAGAGAGAGAGGAGATCACCCTGTAATGTACAGAGAGAGAGAGAGAGGAGATCATAGAATCATAGAATGGAAGTTGGAAGGGACCTCCTGGGTCATCTGGTCCAACCCCCTGCTCAAAGCAGGATTCACTAGATCATCTCAGACAGATGTCTGTCCAGCCTCTGTTTGAAGACGTCCATTGAAGGGGAACTCACCACCTCTCGTGGCAGCCTGTTCCACTCATTAATCACCCTAACTGTCAAAAAGTTTTTTCTAATATCTAATCTGTGTCTCCTCCCATTCAGTTTCATCCCATTGCTTCTAGTCTTTCCTTGTGCAAATGAGAATAAAGATGATCCTTCTACAATGTGACAGCCCTTGACATATTTGTAGACAGCTATTAAGTCTCCTCTCAGTCTTCTTTTTTGCAAGCTAAACATTCCCAAATCCTGCAACCGTTCCTCATAGGACATGGTTTGCAGACCAGTCACCATTCTGGTAGCTCTTCTCTGAACTTGCTCCAGTTTGTCTATGTCTTTTTTAAAATGTGGTGCCCAAAACTGGCCTCAGTATTCCAGATGAGGTCTGACCAAAGAGGAGTAAAGACCGATAATGACTTCACGTGATCTAGACTGTATGCTTCTGTTAATACATCCCAGAATTGTATTTGCCTTTTTTGCTGCTGCATCACACTGTTGACTCATGTTCAGTCTATGATCTATTAGTATACCTAAGTCTTTTTCACATGTACTGTTGCTTAGCTCTATTCCTCCCATTCTGTATATGCTTTTTTCATTTTTATTGCCCAGATGTAGTACTTTGCATTTTTCCCTGTTAAAAACCATTCTGTTGGTTGCTGCCCACTGCTCCAGTTTATTTAGGTCTTTTTGAAGCCTCTCTCTCTCTTCTCTAGTATTAGCTATCCCTCCTAGCTTTGTGTCATCAGCAAATTTAATCAGTTTACCCTCAATTCCTTCATCTACATCATTGATAAAGATGTTGAACAATACAGGTCCCAGGACGGAGCCCTGTGGTACCCCACTTGAGACATTCATCCAGCTGGATGTGAAGCCATTTACAACTACCCTTTGAGTCCGATCACTAAGCCAGTTATGAATCCACCTAACAGTTGCCTGGTCCATTGCATACTTGGTCATTTTTTCAATAAGGATGGTGTGAGATACTTTGTCAAATGCTTTGCTGAAGTCAAGATATACTATATCTACAGCATTTCCCTGATCCACCCAGTCAGTGATTCTGTCATAGAAGGAAACTAAGTTAGTCTGACATGACTTGTTAGTTACAAACCCATGCTGACTCTGGTTATTCACTTCATTCTTATCCATGTACTTACATACATGTTGTTTAATAATTTGAACAAAGATCTTTCCTGGTATAGAAGTCAGACTCACCGGCCTATAGTTCCCTGGGTCCACCTTCTTCCCCTTTTTGAAGATAGGAACAACATTTGCTCTTCTCCAGTCTTCTGGGACTTCTCCTGTTCTCTAAGAATTTTCAAAGATTATGGAGAGTGGTTCTAAAATTTCTTCTACCATCTCCTTCAGTACTCTGGGGTGTATTTCATCTGGACCTGGAGACTTGAACTCATTTATGTTAGCTAAATATTCCCTCACAATCTTTCTGTTTACAGATATCTCGGATTCCTCTATTCCTTTAAAAGGACAGTGAAGATCAGTTGATGTTACATTTTCTTTCTGAGAGAAAACAGATGCAAAATAGGAATTAAAAAGTTCGGCCTTCTCAACATCCTCTCTTACCATTTCTCCATTTTCATCCTGTAAAAATCCTATAGCATCTTTGACTTTTCTTTTACTTTTGACATACCCCCAAAATCCTTTTTTATTGCTTTTGACATCCCTTGCAAGCCTTAATTCATTGTCAGCTTTAGCTACCCTGATACGTGCCCTGCAGGATCTGCAGACTGCATTATAATCTTCTTTAGATATGCCTCCCTCTTTCCATTTAATAAACATTTCTTTCTTTCTTTTTAGCATGTGTTTACGTTCTGTGTTCATCCATCCTGGTTTCCTTAAATGCTTCCCATTCTTCCTACTTTTCGGGATTGTTAACGATTGTGCTTTGAGAATCTCATTTTTAAAAATTTCCCATCCTTCCTGGACATTTTTGTCCTTAAGGACATCCAGCCATTGGATCCCTCCTATTCTCTTTCTGAGTCTCTTAAAATCTGCCTTTCTAAAATCTAACCTTGAAGTTTGAGTCTTCACATGTCTTCCTCCTCTAGTTATCCAAAATTCTATAGTAGCATGATCGCTGCCTCCTAGGGTCCCAGCCACCTTTACCTCCTCAACCATTTCCTCCCTGTTTATAAGGATTAGATCCAAAGTAGCAGATCCCCTTGTTTTCTCCCCTACCTTTTGGAAGATAAAGTTGTCAGCAAGAGAGGATAAGAATTTGCTTGACCTGTTAGTTTTACTTGAGAGAGATTCCCAACAAATGTCTGGATAGTTGAAATCTCCCATGACCACTACGTCATATTTTTTGGAGAACTTGGTCATTTGATACATAAAGAGTTCATCCATATCTTCAGCTTGCCCAGGTGGCCTGTAGTAAATGCCTACAATGGTGTCCTTTCCGTTGTTCTCTCCTTGTATTCTTACCCAGACAGTTCCCACAGAACTCCCAGTCTCTGAAGCTTCAATCTCTGTGCAGATATATGCTTTTCTAACATACAAAGCGACACCTCCTCCTCGTTTATCAAGTCTGTTTCTTGCAAATAAGTTGTATCCTTTTAGCCTTTTATTCCAATCATTTGTATCGTCCCACCAAGTTTCAGTGATTCCAATGACATCATATTCCTTTTCCTGCATTAGTAGTTCCAATTCTCCTTGTTTGTTGCCCATGCTTTGTGCATTTGTATAAAAACATTTTAGTTTGTGATTGGTTTCTCTTCCTCCCATATTTTTATTATTTAGATTTTTTTGTCTTTGTTCTTCCTTTCCACTTCCAGTAGCAGAGATCTCAATAGTATTTGTCAGCTGTATGGCTTTTTCTGGCCTTTTGCTTCCCTTCCCACATTGTTCTGGTATAAAGCTCTCCTGATGAGTGTAGCAAGGCGACTTCCAAATACATGTTTTCCAGTCTTCGTAAGGTGCACCCCATCTCTAGCAAGTAGTCCATCGTATAGGTAATTCATTCCGTGATCCAGAAATCCAAATCCTTGTTGACGGCACCATCGACGTAGCCAGTTGTTCACCTGTAGAATCTTATTCCACCTCATTGTTCCATGGCCATCCACTGGGAGGATGGATGAGAAGACCACCTGCGCTCCCAATTCTTTCACTTTCTTGCCTAAGTCTTCAAAGTCACTGCAGATGGTTTCCAGGTCCTTTCTTGCGGAGTCATTTGTCCCCACATGTATTAGCAGGAATGGGTAGTGATCTGTAGGTCTGAAGAGTCTTGATATCCTGTCAGACACATCTGTAATTTTTGCTCCTGGAAGACAGCACATTTCTCTTGAGGTTATGTCTGGTCTGCAGATAGCGGCCTCTGTTCCTCTTAACAGGGAATCCCCCATGACCACCACTCTCCGTTTTTTCTTCACAACATTCTTCTTTCTCCATCCAGGAGGATTCTGAGGGCTTACAAGGTTCTTCATTGCTGGCAAAGTCTTATTTTGCTGTATTTCTTCATGGTTCTCCTGCGTGAGAGCCTGGTACTGGTTCCTGAGCAGTATGGGTGCTGACTGCCTCTCGATCCTCCGGCTTCTGTGGGTCACATGCTTCCATTCCTCTGTTTCCTCAGGTGCAGTTCGAATTTCTTCTCTTTCTGAATCATGAAGAGATAATTCTGCTCTGTCTAAGAACTCTTCACCTTCCTTAATGATTTTCAAGGTAGTTAACCTCTCTTCTAGATTTCACAACTTTTCCTCCAACAGGGACACAAGCTGCATTTCTGGCATGTGAAGTTTGGATTTTCCACTGGCAAGTCTGTGAACATGTAGCAGGATATGCAGCTCACCAAATGGCTCCTGGACTCTTCCATGTTCTTACTGTTAATGTTCTGAAAACAGTGAAAAAAGCTTAAAAAAAAAGCTTCAATATGCAAATTATCTCCTCAGGACTCCTCCCCTGGTTTACCGATGTCCTCTTTCCAGCTCCAACAGCCAAAATCCAGTGTTCTTTGAGCTCGCGGAGACTCTTCACTTACCCCAAAATGCAGTGGAAATATGCAAATTACCTCCTCAGGACTCCTCCCCTGGTTTACCGATGTCCTCTTTTCAGCTCCAACAGCCAAAATCCAGTGTTCTTTGAGCTCGCGGAGACTCTTCACTTACCCCAAAATGCAGGGGGAATATGCAAATTATCTCCTCAGGACTCCTCCCCTGGTTTACCGATGTCCTCTTTTCAGCTCCAACAGCCAAAATCCAGTGTTCTTTGAGCTCGCGGAGACTCTTCACTTACCCCAAAATGCAGTGGGAATATGTAAATTACCTCCTCAGGACTCCTCCCCTGGTTTACCGATGTCTTCTTTTCAGCTCCAACAGCCAAAATCCAGTGTTCTTTGAGCTCGCGGAGACTCTTCACTTACCCCAAAATGCAGTGGGAATATGCAAATTACCTCCTCAGGACTCCTCCCCTGGTTTACCGATGTCCTCTTTTCAGCTCCAACAGCCAAAATCCAGTGTTCTTTGAGCTCACGGAGACTCTTCACTTACCCCAAAATGCAGTGGGAATATGCAAATTATCTTCTCAGGACTCCTCCCCTGGTTTACCGATGTCCTCTTTTCAGCTCCAACAGCCAAAATCCAGTGTTCTTTGAGCTCGCGGAGACTCTTCACTTACCCCAAAATGCAGTGGGAATATGCAAATTATCTCCTCAGGACTCCTCCCCTGGTTTACCGATGTCCTCTTTTCAGCTCCAACAGCCAAAATCCAGTGTTCTTTGAGGTCGCGGAGACTCTTCATTTACCCCAAAATGCAGTGGGAATATGCAAATTATCTCCTCAGGACTCCTCCCCTGGTTTACCGATGTCCTCTTTTCAGCTCCAACAGCCAAAATCCAGTGTTCTTTGAGCTCGCGGAGACTCTTCACTTACCCCAAAATGCAGTGGGAATATGCAAATTATCTCCTCAGGACTCCTCCCCTGGTTTACCGATGTCCTCTTTTCAGCTCCAACAGCCAAAATCCAGTGTTCTTTGAGCTCGCGGAGACTCTTCACTTACCTCAAAATGCAGTGGGAATATGCAAATTATCTCCTCAGGACTCCTCCCCTGGTTCACCCTGTAATGTACAGAGAGAGAGAGGAGATCATCCTGTAATGTACAGAGAGAGAGAGGAGATCACCCTGTAATATACAGAGAGAGAGATAGAGGAGATCACCCTGTAATGTACAGAGAGAGAGAGGAGATCACCCTGTAATGTACAGAGAGAGAGAGAGAGAGAGAGAGAGAAGAGATCATCCTGTAATGTACAGAGAGAGAGAGGAGATCACCCTGTAATGTACAGAGAGAGAGATCACCCTGTAATGTACAGAGAGAGAGAGGAGATCACCCTGTAATGTACAGAGAGAGAGAGAGATCACCCTGTAATGTACAGAGAGAGAGAGGAGATCAACCTGTAAGGTACAGAGAGAGAGAGAGGAGATCACCCTGTAATGTACAGAGAGAGCGAGGAGATCACCCTGTAATGTACAGAGAGAGAGAGAGAGGAGATCACCCTGTAATGTACAGAGAGAGAGAGAGAGAGAGAGAGAGGAGATCACCCTGTAATGTACAGAGAGAGAGAGGAGATCACCCTGTAATGTACAGAGAGAGAGGAGATCGCCCTGTAATATACAGAGAGAGAGAGGAGATCACCCTGTAATGTACAGAGAGAGAGATGAGATCACCCTGTAATGTACAGAGAGAGAGAGGAGATCACCCTGTAATGTACAGAGAGAGAGGAGATCACCCTGTAATGTACAGAGAGAGAGAGGAGATCACCCTGTAATGTACAGAGAGAGCGAGGAGATCACCCTGTATGTCAGGGTTTTACAGGGACGACACCGGGAAGATCACACAATATCCCAACGCTGCTTTCACTGTCAAGATTGAGCAGAGATTCTCACGCACACGATCCCCATTACTCACTACGTAGATATTGGCAAGCGCGCAGAAAGCATATGGCGTACACACCCCCGGATTCCAACGCATGGAATATGTGTATATGCCCCAGCACGGTCACTGTCTGCTTCACAATAGCCCAATTACGATTATTCGCTGCCACCACTCACCAAATTTGAAATATAATACAGAGCTGGTCGGATGCCTGCTTTCTGGTAGCGTATGTCTTCGGGGGACGGAATAATTACGGAGCAAAAGAAACAGAACTATTAAATTTTATATTTAATCCAAAAGGGAGGCAGTGTTTATGAAAAATATACAATGATTTTACAAATGGAGACAATATACAGAATATACAGTTACACAAATAGGGAGGTCATACAGGCACGTGGAGGCCACACACAATACTCAGCCTCATCAGGAGCATGCCCAGGCGTTGTAGGGAGGTCATACAGGCACGTGGAGGCCACACACAATACTCAGCCTCATCAGGAGCATGCCCAGGCGTTGTAGGGAGGCCATACAGGCACGTGGAGGCCACACACAATACTCAGCCTCATCAGGAGCATGCCCAGGCGTTGTAGGGAGGTCATACAGGCACGTGGAGGCCACACACAATACTCAGCCTCATCAGGAGCATGCCCAGGCGTTGTAGGGAGGTCATACAGACACGTGGAGGCCACACACAATACTCAGCCTCATCAGGAGCATGCCCAGGTGTTGTAGGGAGGTCATACAGGCACGTGGAGGCCACACACAATACTCAGCCTAATCAGGAGCATGCCCAGGCGTTGTAGGGAGGTCATACAGGCACGTGGAGGCCACACACAATACTCAGCCTCATCAGGAGCATGCCCAGGCGTTGTAGGGAGGTCATACAGGCACGTGGAGGCCACACACAATACTCAGCCTCATCAGGAGCATGCCCAGGCGTTGTAGGGAGGTCATACAGACACGTGGAGGCCACACACAATACTCAGCCTCATCAGGAGCATGCCCAGGTGTTGTAGGGAAGCCATACAGGCACGTGGAGGCCACACACAATACTCAGCCTCATCAGGAGCATGCCCAGGCGTTGTAGGGAGATCATACAGGTACGTGGAGGCCACACACAATACTCAGCCTCATCAGGAGCATGCCCAGGCGTTGTAGGGAGGTCATACAGGCACGAGGAGGCCACACACAATACTCAGTCTCATCAGGAGCACGCCCAGGCATTGTAGGGAGGTCATACAGGTACGTGGAGGCCACACACAATACTCAGCCTCATCAGGAGCATGCCCAGGCGTTGTAGGGAGGTCATACAGGTACGTGGAGGCCACACACAATACTCAGCCTCATCAGGAGCATGCCCAGGAGTTGTAGGGAGGTCATACAGGCACGTGGAGGCCACACACAATACTCAGCCTCATCAGGAGCATGGCCAGGCGTTGTAGGGGGGTCATACAGGCACGTGGAGGCCACACACAATACTCAGCCTCATCAGGAGCATGCCCAGGCGTTGTATGGAGGTCATACAGGCACGTGGAGGCCACACACAATACTCAGCCTCATCAGGAGCATGCCCAGGCGTTGTAGGGAGGTCATACCGGCACGTGGAGGCCACACACAATACTCAGCCTCATCAGGAGCATGCCCAGGCGTTGTAGGGAGGCCATACAGGCACGTGGAGGCCACACACAATACTCAGCCTCATCAGGAGCATGCCCAGGCGTTGTAGGGAGGTCATACAGGCACGTGGAGGCCGCGCACAATACTGAGCCTCATCAGGAGCATGCCCAGGCGTTGTAGGGAGGTCATACAGGCACGTGGAGGCCACACACAATACTCAGCCTCATCAGGAGCATGCCCAGGCGTTGTAGGGAGGTCATACAGGCACGTGGAGGCCACACACAATACTCAGCCTCATCAGGAGCATGCCCAGGCGATGTAGGGAGGTCATACAGGCACGTGGAGGCCACACACAATACTCAGCCTCATCAGGAGCATGCCCAGGTGTTGTAGGGAGGTCATACAGGCACGTGGAGGCCACACACAATACTGAGCCTCATCAGGAGCATGTCCAGGCGTTGTAGGGAGGTCATACAGGCACGTGGAGGCCACACACAATACTCAGCCTCATCAGGAGCATGCCCAGGCATTGTAGGGAGGTCATACAGGCACGTGGAGGCCACACACAATACTCAGCCTGATCAGGAGCATGCCCAGGCGTTGTAGGGAGGTCATACAGGCACGTGGAGGCCACACACAATACTCAGCCTCATCAGGAGCATGCCCAGGCATTGTAGGGAGGTCATACAGACACGTGGAGGCCACACACAATACTCAGCCTCATTGTGACTTGTTTTAAGGACATTACATCACAGTTGGATCGGCCTGTAGTGGGTTTTTCCACTGTAATTTTGGGGGTGACTCCACATCCAGGCCTCCATTGGGTAATAAATGTGATTTCCATTGATGATTTTTGGGTGATTTTGTTCTCAGCACATTCAGCTTTCTACAGAACAAAGTATTCAATGAGAAGATTTCATCATTCACATCTAGGAGGGGGGATTTCAGGGGTCCCTTTATTTTTTTTGAGCAGTGTATATCATAAGTGATACCATATTTTCCATTATGAATTTGCCTTTCTTTAGAGACCGCACATGAAGTCTAAAACTTTTTGGTAGTTGCCAAACCTCTGACGGATATGACCTGGAAAGGGACGGACTTTTCCAAGTGGTCCAGTCCGGCCAGGGAAGCATTTAAGACCTTGAAGGAGTATTTTGCATCTGCGCCGATTCTCATACAGCCTGACGTCACTCAGCCATTCATTGTAGAAGTTGACGCGTCTGAAGTGGGGGTAGGGGCTGTTTTGTCGCAGGGTGCGTCTCCTGGTAAATGGCGTCCATGTGCATACTTTTCTAAAAAACTGTCACCCGCTGAAAGAAATTATGACATTGGTAACAGTGAACTGTTGGCAATCAAGTGGGCTTTTGAGGAGTGGCGTCATTTTCTGGAGGGGGCAGTTCATCCGGTTATGGTAATCACGGATCATAAGAATCTGGTATATCTAGAGTCTGTAAAACATCTAGCGCCTAGACAGGCAAAATGGGCGCTATTCTTCACCAGGTTTAACTTTTTCGTTACATATAGGCTGGGGAACAAGAACATTAAGGCGGATGTCTTATCTCGTTGTTTTCCTGGAGGAGGAGAAAATTGTGAATTGGTTCCTATACTTCAAAAAGGAGTAGTCATTGTGTCTTTCCGCTCTGATCTTGAGAAGCAGGTTGTTGAAGCTCAGGAGAACGCCCATGCTGCCTGTCCATTAGGTAAACTGTTTGTACCCGTGAATCTCCGTGTTAGAGTTCTTGGTGAACATCATGATTCGGTCTTGGCTGGATATCCCGGTAATAAAGCCACCACAGATCTTCTTACACTGCTCTTTTGGTGGTCAGGGGTTCATCAGGATGTTCGGGAGTATGTGGCCTCCTGCAATGTCTGTGCGCGTTCTACACCTCTCATACTCTTCCGTCTGGGTCTCTCCAACTATTGGCGATTCCCAGTAGACCATGGACTCATGTATTGGTCGATTTTTTTTTTTTCCCACTGATCTACCTGTGTTGGCAGGTAATATTGTAATTTTGGTGGTGGTGGATAGATTCAGTAAGATGTCATACTTCATTACGCTGCCCGCATTACCTAATGGAAAGACTTTGGCGCAGATTTTCATCAGAGAAGTTGTAAAATTAAATGGGATCCCTACCGATATTTTTTCTGATCAGGGGTGCAATTTATTTCCAAATTTTGAAGGGCGTTTTGCACTCAGTTGGGGATCAATCTGTCGTTCTCTTCAGCATTTCACTTGCAGTCTAATGGTAAAACTGAACGTGTTAAGCAGAATCTTAAGACTTATCTTAGGTGTTTTGTATCTGAGAATCAGGAGGATTGGATCACTTATTTACCTCTAGCTGAATTTGCGGTGAATAATCGTTGTCATGAATCTACTGGTAAGTACCCGTTCTACAGATTTCATCCTCAGTTCAGATCATTTAATAGAAATCATTCTTCAGGAATACCTGAAGAAGAACAGTTTTCATCTCCCAATTACATCTGTGATGCAAGGAGTTCTTAACTGCTTGAGGAAGATGGGGTCCAAATATAAAAGTGTGGCTGATCGGAGACGTGTGGTGAGTCTGAACCTGTGTGGTGGTGACTTGGTGTGGTTATCCTCAAGGAACATTAAGTTGAAGGTTCCCTCTTGGAAACTAGGTCCCAGGTTCATTGGTCCTTATAACATTGTGGCCCTTGTCAATCGAATTGCATTCCACCTTGCTTTGCCACCCACCTTTAGGATCCATAATGTGTTTCATCGGTCACTACTCAAAAAATATGTTGCGTCCTCTGTACCATCACCGCTACCGCCATCTCCGGTCTTTGTGGATGGAAATTTGGAAATCCAAATAGCTAAGATCCTTGATTCTCGCTTAGTCTGTCGTTCGCTTCAGTATCTGGTACACTGGAAGGTTACGGTCCTGAGGAGAGGATGTGGATACCAGCATCTGATGTCCATGCGGCCAAGTTAATCCCGTATTTTCACGCGCCACACCCGGATAAACCCGGTTCTGAGGTTCCAGAGGTCCCTCGTAGAAGGGGGGGATACTGTCATGGATTTACCGCGACAGAGAGGAACCAGAAGACCGCAGCGTCTGATTCCTCCCACTCCTGCACTCATTAGAAGCCTTTCGCCTTCATTTTAAATGGTGTAGATTTCTTTTAACAGTGCAGGGGTTAATCTGCTCAGTTGTGAGCTCCTTGAAGCTTACCTTCATTTAGGCTCTCAGCTGTCCAGTGTTAGCCACTCCTTGCTCCTATATATACTGGGCTTTGGCAGGCTATTCATTGCCAGAGCTACCTTATGCTGCATGGTTCTAGGAGTGTGGTGGAGAGTGGTTATTTGAGAAGGCATTCGGTGGATTTCAGCTTAAACTGTTGTGTGGTTTAGGTTGCATGTTAATCCTATTCTCCTATTTTGGATTGTTTCCCATCCTCCACTTCCCGGTGGTAACCTCTGTTGTTTGTGTTCATATATTTGTATGATTGGTATTTTCCTTTAGCCCTGTTTGCATTATCTTGTTAGTCTGGTTTGTGCACTGCCATACACTAGTACTCCTCTTCTTCCCTGGGGCGGATTGAGGAGGTCAGACAAGGTACGTGGCCCCGTCGTCTTCACATTCAGAAGTAGTCCGGGAAACAGGGCCAGATAGGGTGCCCCTAGCATTAGGAATAGGGTAGGAGCCCCTGGCCCCAGGATACCTGACAACAGAATCGTGACAGTATGTGTTTCTTTGGCTGGTCAAGAAGGGCAGCGACTCAGTGTTGGGGAACAATGATGTTTGTTACTATGCTAATTGCATATTGTACTAAGCCAGCTAGTTGTTGATTTACAAGAGCAGGGGGATGCCAACTCTGCAAATTGATTAAATGCTCAAACAGTGAGACCTGAGCCCTGGACCTTTCCTCTGACTTGTGAATGATGACCTGAGCCACAGAAAAATATAAAAAGGGATTTCTATTGTGCTGCAAGGAGAATCAAAGAATAAGAGAATAATCCGAGAGAGACTATTCAGGACAATAGTTTGGTAGCATGGCTCCATCCAGAGAGATACAGATTTGGATTCTACAGGATCCCAGCCTACAGGTACAAGGCCCTGACTGGAAGGATACAGATCTGGTCCATTGACCATCAAAGAACCCATGGATACATTTGGGGAAACAATGAGGTCATCTGCGATCACGTATATGTTGTTTGGGGTTACCAGGTGGGACCCTCCGGTTGCCTGGAATCCATGGAGACTTTTGGAGAAGCTAGATTGGGACCAGCCAGTCATCTGGCCCCATGGAAACTCTCGGAGAAGCCAGGGTGGGACCCTCGGGTCTCCTGGTCTTGTACCTCAATGGACTGTCCGCTTCCTAAGCTTGCCGCTGCCTCCTCTCTGTGGGTGCCCACCAAAAGCGGGGGGCCACTGGTTGAGGTAGTTGGCCCTGAAAGTCCCAAAGTCGCAGCTGATCTACAGCTCAGGCAAAAATTAAGAGACCACTTCACAGTTTTCTAAAAATCACCATCTATACATGTCTGACAGCCATTCCAACCAGAGTACACCTCATTCTACTTAATGTGCTTCTGATTCGGTGATCACCTGAACCAAATCTTATGTAACGAGGGAAAGTATAAAAAACCCTGCTGTGGTCTTCACAATCCTCTTGCAATAGTACAAACTGGATGGCAAAACTAGTGCTAGGAACGGCCCAAAAGTAATTTGAATGAAAAAATAACTTTTAACCATGCCAAAGGAAGTGGAAAGAAAAGTCTTGAGTGAGGAAAAGAAGGGCTCAATTCTGGCTTTACTAGCAGAGGGATACAGGGAGCGTCATGTTGCCTCCATTCTTAAAATTTAGAAGACGGCAGTCCATTACATCAAGGTCAAGCAGCAGACATTGGGGACAACAAAGCTACAGACCGGCAGAGGGCGAAAGCGACTCTCCACTGACCGGGATGACCGCCGTCTTATTCCAATGTCACTCAGCAACCGCAGGATGACATCAAGTGACCTAAAAAAGGAATGGCAAATGGCAGCTGGGGTGAAGAGCACGGCAAGAACAGTTGGTAACAGGCTCCTAGAGGCCTCGAGTCATGTAAAGCTAGAAAAAAGCCTTTCATCAATGAGAAGCAAAGGAGAGCCAGGCTGAAGATTGCCAAAGACCAGAAGGATTGGACCATAGAGGACTGGAGTAAGGTAATCTTCTATGATGAGTCTAATTTTCAGCTTTGCCCAACACCTGGTCATCTAATGGTTAGACGGAGACCTGGAGAGGCGTACAAGCAGGGGCGTACCGTACATAGAGGCAGCCCAAGCAGCTGCTATGGGGCCCCGTGAGACAGGGGGGCCCGATGTGAAACAACATCAGACCCCTCCATCCCACATCATAGTCTCAACAGTATCTGCATCCTAAGGATGCAGATACTGCTGAAAACAAAGAGGCTCGTTCAGAACCTCCAGAGGTTCAATGGGCCGAAATCAGGACCCACCTCTGGCTGCACTGTGTCCTGTCCGGCCGCGCTGACGACGCCTCATTGTCTCTGTAAGTGCAGGAGATGAGGCTCTGCCCACCAGCTCCGGCCTGTAGTTCCAGTTGAGGGGCTGCTCCAGCATGGCCCCTGCTCTCCCTGCCTCCCCTGCTCTGTTAGGTGTCTTACTGCTCCGCTCTCCCCCTCCTGACTTCAGCCTTGCAATTTGCAAGAACACTCTGCAGTCGGGACCTGGGAGATAGAAGGCTGCATCAGAGAAATGCAGAGAGGGTAAGTCCATGTGTAATGTGTGTGTGTGTGTGTGTGCATATCAGTGTATGCATATGTGTATATATGTGTGTGTACAGTACAGACCAAAAGTTTGGACACACCTTCTCATTTAAAGATTTTTCCGTATTTTCATGACTATGAAAATTGTACATTCACACTGAAGGCATCAAAACTATGAATTACCACATGTGGAATTATATACTTAACAAAAAAGTGTGAAACAACTGAAAATATGTCTTATATTCTAGGTTCTTCACAGTAGCCACCTTTTGCTTTGATGACTGCTTTGCACACTCTTGGCATTCTCTTGATGAGCTTCAAGAGGTAGTCACCGGAAATGGTCTTCCAACAATCTTGAAGGAGTTCCCAGAGATGCTTAGCACTTGTTGGCCCTTCACTCTGCGGTCCAGCTCACCCCAAACCATCTCGATTGGGTTCAGGTCTGGTGACTGTGGAGGCCAGGTCATCTGGCGTAGCCCCCCATCACTCTCCTTCTTGGTCAAATAGCCCTTACACAGCCTGGAGGTGTTTGGGGTCATTGTCCTGTTGAAAAATAAATGATGGTCCAACTAAAAGCAAACCGGATGGAATAGCATGCAGCTGCAAGATGCTGTGGTAGCCATGCTGGTTCAGTATGCCTTCAATTTTGAATAAATCCCCAACAGTGTCACCAGCAAAGCACCCTCACACCATCACACCTCCTCCTCCATGCTTCACGGTGGGAACCAGGCATGTAGAGTCCATCCGTTCACCTTTTCTGCGTCGCACAAAGACACGGTGGTTGGAACCAAAGATCTAAAATTTGGACTCATCAGACCAAAGCACAGATTTCCATTGGTCTAATGTCCATTCCTTGTGTTCTTTAGCCCAAACAAGTCTCTTCTGCTTGTTGCCTGTCCTTAGCAGTGGTTTCCTAGCAGCTATTTTACCATGAAGACCTGCTGCACAAAGTCTCCTCTTAACAGTTGTTGTAGAGATGTGTCTGCTGCTAGAACTCTGTGCGGCATTGACCTGATCTCTAATCTGAGCTGCTGTTAACCTGCGATTTCTGAGGCTGGTGACTCGGATAAACTTATCCTCAGAAGCAGAGGTGACTCTTGGTCTTCCTTTCCTGGGGCGGTCCTCATGTGAGCCAGTTTCTTTGTAGCGCTTGATGGTTTTTGCAACTGCACTTGGGGACACTTTCAAAGTTTGCCCAATTTTTCGCACTGACTGACCTTCATTTCTTAAAGTAATGATGGCCACTCGTTTTTTTCTTTACTTAGCTGCTTTTTTCTTGCCATAATACAAATTCTAACAGTCTATTCAGTAGGACTATCAGCTGTGTATCCACCTGACTTCTGCACAACACAACTGATGGTCCCAACCCCATTTATAAGGCAAGAAATCCCACTTATTAAACCTGACAGGGCACACCTGTGAAGTGAAGACCATTTCCGGTGACTACCTCTTGAAGCTCATCAAGAGAATGCCAAGAGTGTGCAAAGCAGTCATCAAAGCAAAAGGTGGCTACTGTGAAGAACCTAGAATATAAGACATATTTTCAGTTGTTTCACACTTTTTTGTTAAGTATATAATTCCACATGTGGTAATTCATAGTTTTGATGCCTTCAGTGTGAATGTACAATTTTCATAGTTATGAAAATACAGAAAAAATTTAAATGAGAAGGTGTGTCCAAACTTTTGGTCTGTACTGTATGTGAATATGTGTGTGTGTGCGTATATGTGTGCGTGCATATGTGTGTGTGTATAAATATATATATGTGTGTGTGTGCATATGTGTGTATAAATATATATATATATATATACGTGTGTGCATATATGTAGTGGTGTACCGGCAATGGCGGAAGGCTACACAACTGCTATGGGACCCGTGAGCCGCACCTCACTGGGCCCTGCTTCCGCCTGTTAGCACCCGCACTGCCCAGCCGCTCTCCCACATAGAATAATGGGAATGGAAACGTCTTCTGATGCTCCCTCGTCCATCATCATTGCTCGCACTGACAGCCGGAGAGAGGGGGGGCCCAGTCGGAGGGGGTGGGGCCCAGTGAGAGCAATGATGATGGAGGAGGGAGCGTCAGAAGACATTTCCATTACCATCATTCTTACTCGACGTATGATGTCATTAAAGGGGGCTCGCTGCTCTGAGATGTCCGGCACTTCACACTGCACGCTGAGGGGACTGGAGCATCGGCTGAAACCAGGAGAGGTGAATATTGTATTTATTTGACCGATGGCCATAATACAGTATGAGGACTGCATTATACTGCATGGAGGACCAGGGGGGTGCATTATACTGCATGGAGGACCAGGGGGGTGCATCATACTGCATGTAGATCCATGGGAGTGCATTATACTACATGGAGGACCATGGGGGTGCATTATACTACTTTGAGGACCATGAGGCTGCATTATACTGCATGGAGCACCATGGGGGTGCCTTATACTGCATGGAGCACCATGGGGGTGCATTATACTATATGGAGGACTATGGGGAGTGCAGTATACTGTATGGAGGACTATGGAGAGTGCATTATACTGTATGGAGGACTATGGGGAGTGCATTATACTGTATGGAGGACTATGGGGAGTGCATTATACTGTATGGAGGACTCCGGGGAGTGCAGTATACTATATGGAGGACTATAGGAAGTGCAGTATACTGTATGGAGGACTATGGGGAGTGCAGTATACTGTATGCAGCAGGGCTTCGGAGCCCATTTTGGTGGAGTCAAAGTCTGTATAAAATGGACCAACTCAGACTCCTAACATATATAATAAATTGGGTGCAGTCGTTCAATGCAGTTTGTGGAGAATATTTTTTCATAAGAATTTGGGAAAGTTATGAAATGTCCTATAAATGTCTGTCCTATTCCTGATCTCAGGGTCTGGACTTTTAGCTGAGATGAATCTGTGCTACAGTAAATTTATCACTTAAACATGAGCCGTGTATGAGGGAGTCGGAGTCGTGGAGTCGGAGTTGGAGTCAATGTCTTGGAAATTGAGGAGTCGGAGTCGGAGGTTTGGCTTACCGACTCCACAGCCCTGGTATGGAGGACTATAGGGAATGCCGTATACTGTATGGAGGACCATGGCGAGTGTCTTATACTGTGTGGAGGACCATGGCGAGTGCATTATACTGAGTGGAGGACCATGGTGAGTGCATTATACTGAGTGGAGGACCATGGTGAGTACATTATACTGTATGAAGGATCATGGCGAGGGCATTATACTGTGTGAAGGACCATGGCGAGTGCCTTATACTGTATGGAGGATCATGGCGAGTTAATTATACTCTGTGGAGTGTGGAGAGATGTGGGGCCATTATATTGCAAGGAGGGCTGTGTGGGGGTCACAGTTGGGGGATCATACTGTGTTGGGGTCACCATACTTTCCTTGGGAGTTGAGGTGGGGTACAATAGGGTCATTATACTGTGAATGTGGAGGAATTCACCATGGGGGTTTCATACTGTGTTTGGGGGGCCCTTTTATTGGCATCACACTTTATGGGGCAATGAAAAAAGAATCTAGGACTTCTGCAGGAGGAAAATTACTATGTAAAGGCTGGAAAGTTGTGAGATCTGTTCTTCTGTGACCCCGACAATTATTTACTTTTTTTTGGGTGGGGGCCCCAATTAGAACTTCCGCTATGGGGCCCCATGATTCCTATGTACGCCCCTGCGTACAAAGCCACAGTGTCTTGTACCCATTGTGAAATTTGGTGGAGGATCGGTGATGATCTGGGGATGCTTCAGCAAGGCTGTAATTGGGCAGGTTAATCTTTGCGAAGGACGTATGAATCAAGCCGCATACAAGGTTATCCTTGAAAAACACTTCTTCCTTCTGCTCAGGCAATGTTCCCCAACGCTGAGGACAATGCCCCATGCCACACAGCTAGGTCAATCAATGTGTGGATGAAGGAGCACCACATCAAGACCCTGTCATGGCCGCCCAATCTCCAGACCTGAACTCCATGGAAAACCTCTGGAATGTAATCAAGAGGGAGATGGATGGTCACAAGCCATCAAACAAAGAAGAACTGCTTACATTTATGTGCCAGGAGAGGCTTAAGGTCACCCACAAGCCATGTGAAAGACTGGTGGAAAGCAGCCAAGATGCATGAAAGCTGTGATTAACAATCATGGTTATTCCACCAAATATTGATTTCTGAACTCTTCCTGAGTTAAAACATGAGGATTGTTGTTTCTAAATGAATAAGAACTTGTTTTCTTTGTATTATTTGAGGTCTGGAAGCACTGGTTCTCTGCTTCTCTGTTTCTCTGCTTCTCTGTTGCTCTGCTTCTCTGTTTCTCTGCTTCTCTGTTGCTCTGCTTCTCTGTTGCTCTGCTTCTCTGTTTCTCTGCTTCTCTGTTTCTCTGCTTCTCTTGTTTCTCTGCTTCTCTGTTGCTCTGCTTCTCTGTTGCTCTGCTTCTCTGCTTCTCTGTTTCTCTGCTTCTCTGCTTCTCTGCTTCTCTGCTTCTCTGCTTCTCTGTTTCTCTGCTTCTCTGCTTCTCTTGTTTCTCTGCTTCTCTGTTGCTCTGCTTCTCTGTTGCTCTGCTTCTCTGTTGCTCTGCTTCTCTGTTTCTCTGCTTCTCTATTTCTCTGCTTCTCTGTTGCTCTGCTTCTCTGCTTCTCTGTTTCTCTGCTTCTCTGTTTCTCTGTTTCTCTGCTTCTCTGTTTCTCTGCTTCTCTGTTTCTCTGCTTCTCTTGTTTCTCTGCTTCTCTGTTGCTCTGCTTCTCTGTTTCTCTGCTTCTCTGTTTCTCTGCTTCTCTGTTGCTCTGCTTCTCTGTTTCTCTGCTTCTCTGTTTCTCTGCTTCTCTGTTTCTCTGCTTCTCTGCTTCTCTGCTTCTCTGTTTCTCTGTTTCTCTGCTTCTCTGCTTCTCTTGTTTCTCTGCTTCTCTGTTGCTCTGCTTCTCTGTTGCTCTGCTTCTCTGTTGCTCTGCTTCTCTGTTTCTCTGCTTCTCTGTTTCTCTGCTTCTCTGTTGCTCTGCTTCTCTGCTTCTCTGTTTCTCTGCTTCTCTGTTTCTCTGCTTCTCTGTTTCTCTGTTTCTCTGCTTCTCTGTTTCTCTGCTTCTCTTGTTTCTCTGCTTCTCTGTTGCTCTGCTTCTCTGTTGCTCTGCTTCTCTGTTTCTCTGCTTCTCTGTTTCTCTGCTTCTCTGCTTCTCTGTTGCTCTGCTTCTCTGTTTCTCTGCTTCTCTGCTTCTCTGTTTCTCTGCTTCTCTGTTTCTCTGCTTCTCCGTTTCTCTGCTTCTTTTTTATTATTTTGATGATTTCTCGTGTGCTGCAAATAAATACAAAATTTTTAGCTTTGAATTTCGGAGACTTGTTGTCAGTAGATTATAGAATAAAACAACAATGTACATTTTACTAAAAAATCTACCTAGAAAGAGAAAAATCAGAGGAAATGAAAATTTTGCAGTGGTCTCTTAATTTTTGCCAGAGCTGTATCCCAGGCGGGCGGAGAAGGAAGGGTGAGACTGTGTAATGTTCCACCATCTTGGGTATTTCCTGGGACTGTTCTATGTGTTTATTGTCCACTTTGTGGCTGAATAAAGTATTGCCACGCTGTTTTACCCTCGCCCTGTGTTGTCTGAGTAGTATTACGCCTTCGGAAGACCCCGGGTCTTCACACCCTTTAACTTAAAGTTCCCCCTTTAATAATTCTGTATGTTAAGTCTCGCTGTATGTTTTACATAATATTCTGTACATCACATGTCTCTATGGTGCTGAGGAGCTCGTGTAGCAGGGTTGTGTCGTGTCCAACTTTTTCTATGGAGTTTATAGTCAGAGATTGGATTCCTTAAAGTATAATCTCTGGCAGGGATTACTCTCCATGGAGATTTAGAAAGAATTTGCGCTTATCTCCAGACCCTCGGGGTATGAGAAGTAAGTCACCGAAAAATGAGCGGATTCAGTGTAAGAACAGGGTAGATCTGAGAGCCCCCCCACTGCCAGGGAGGGTTAGAGACGGAAACCCACAGGGAGGGTGGTCAGCAGTGCTGAGGACCAGTCCAGAAATTACACAACCAAAGTGTCCGCCTGGTGCCGGTCCTGAGGATTGCAGAGCATGGCACAGCTATTTACAGGAACAGTCCAGAAATAGGCAGGTGAGGTTTACTATGGAGTAATGGAAAGTTATGCACATAGAAACTAATAAAATTGGGGCACCGTAGAGCAGGGATGTCAAAGACGCAGAGGGCCAAAATTAAAAACTTAGGCAAAGTCGCAGGCCAACCAGTGTGCAATATAATGGGCATTACATAGTCCTTCACACAATAAAATGGGCCCCACATAGTGCCCCATACAGTATAATGGCCCCACATAGTGCTCCATACAGTATAATGGCCCCACATAGTGCTCCATACAGAATAATGGCCCCACATAGTCCTCAATACAGTATAATGGGCCCCACATAGTGCTCCATACAGTATAATGGTCCCACATAGTCCTCCATACAGTATAATGGCCCCACATAGTCCTCCATACAGTATAATTGGCCCCACATAGTCCTCCATACAGAATAATGGCCCTACATAGTCCTCCATACAGTATAATGGGCCCCACATAGTCCTCCATACAGTATAATGGGCCCCACATAGTCCTTCATACAGTATAATGGGCCCCACATAGTCCTCCATAACGTATAATGGCCCATATAGTCCTCCATACAGAATAATGGGCCCCACATAGTCCTCCATACAGTATAACGGGCCCCACATTGTCCTCCATAACATATAATGGCCCCACATAGTCCTCCATACAGGATAATGGTCCCACATAGCCCTCCATACAGTATAATGACCTCACATAGCCCTCCATACAGTATAATGACCCCACATAGTGCTCCATACAGTATAATGGGCCCCACATAGTCCTCCATACAGTATAATTGGCCCCATATAGTCCTCCATACAGTATAATGGCCCCACATAGTCCTCCATACAGTATAATGGCCCCACATAGCCCTCCATACTGTATAATGGGCCCCACATAGCCCTCCATACAGTATAATGGCCCCACATAGCCCTCCTTACAGTATAATGGCCCCACATAGCCCTCCATACAGTATAATAACCCCACATAGTCCTACATACAGAATAATGGTCCCACATAGTGCTCCATACAGAATAATGGTCCCACATAGTCCTTCATACAGAATAATAGGCCCCACATAGTCCTCCATACAGAATGGTCCCACATAGTGCTTCACGCAGTATAATTGGCCCCACATAGTCCTCCATACACTATAATGGGCCCCACATAGTCCTCCGTACAGAATAATGGGCCCCTGTGAAGACCCGGGGTCGTCCTCCGTACAGAATAATGGGCCCCTGTGAAGACAAGGGGTCTTCCGTGGGCGTAACGCTACTCAGAAAATGCAGGGTGGGGGTAAAACAGCGTGGAAATACTTTATTGAACCACAAAGCTGACAATAAACACACAGAACAGTGCCAGCAAATACCCAAGATAGTACAACATTACACAGTCTCACCCTTCCTCCTCCACCTGCCTGGGATAGAACAGCTGTGATTTTGGAGGCTCCCAGGGCCAACTACCTCAAGCAGTGGTCACCTGCTTCTGGCGGGCCCACACAGAGAGGAGGTAGCGGCAAACTTAGGAAGCTAGCAGTCCATCGAGGTACAAGACCAGGAGACCCGAGAGTCCCACCCTGGCCTCTCTGAGAGTTTCCATGGGGTCAGGCAAGCGGTGGGTCCTTCCTGGCAACTTCAAATGTCTCCATGGGTTCTAGGCGACCAGTGTGTCCCTCCTACCAACCCCAAAACATATCCATAGGGCCAGGTGATTTCTTCATCCTCTCCTGAACTCCCCAAAATGTATCCATGTCTCTCTGATGGTTAATGGAGCAGATCTGAATGTTTCCAGTCTAGACCGGTACCCTTAGACTAGAATCATGTAGAATTCAAATCTGTGTCTCTTTAGATGCCATGCAATCCATCTACTTTCCTGAAGGATGTCTCCTATTCTCCTTCCAAAGTCCTTCTGACTCAGTCTCAAGTCTCATTCTGTCTCCAGCACTACAGACATTCCTGTTTATATTTACGTCTGTGTGAGGTCATCAGGCACAGGTAAGAGGTAAATGTGCTGGGCTCCAGTATCCACAGCTCATCCCCCAATATTGACTGGCAAACACCCTACAATGGTTTTTAACATATCTAGCAAACATTCATTGTTCTCGCTAATCCATTAACATAGTTTGTATCATGGGGGCTCTTGTAAATACACATCATTGTTACAGAATCAAAGAGCAGATAGCATTCAGGGTTATACAAAAAGTAGTCTGTGTTAATCAACTAAAGAAGAACACAGATGAAAGAGTCAACGTAAAAATAAAGGTATACTGCTCTTGTCATCAGAAAGTATGTCTGGCATAATTAAGATTTTACTCTGTATCATCACAGCCCCACATAGTGCTCCATACAGAATAATGTCCCCATATAGTCCTCCATACAGTATAATGGGCCCCACATAGTCCTCCATACAATATAATGAGCCCCACATAGTCCTCTGTGAAGATATTCAAGGTAATCCCCTGTCGACCACTGTGCACTGGCAGGCAGATTTTACAGAGCTGTACATATGCAAATCCAACACCTCTTGCAGCAAGCAGGAGGGAGGGGGGCTGAGAAGCAGGGAGTGAGATCCCTCACAGCAGCTGTGAGTGGCACAGGACGGCCCATCCCCCAACCATGTGCTCCCTTTGTTTAGGAAACTATAATTCAACAGTGAGTTATGGGAAAACGATACATCCGAGTGATACATAAAATAGATTTTTAGCCTTACAGAAGCCCCTAGAGCCACTCTGTTTGGTCTCCACGCGTAGCAGGGGCCCGGCTGGATCTAATGACACCAGAACCGGCTCCATAGGATCGTCCAGTAAGGAGGTATAGCCCATCTTAGTTTTTGGGAATCTGTAACTGGGAAAGAACCAGTGTGGAGACTTGGGCTTGAGCAGGGGGCAGTAGGGGGAGTGACCCAGAGAGTTTAAAGGCCTCTGTAGCAAGAGCCTATTGTCTTTCCCTTGGAAGGTCAGGATGTCAAGTTGTGTGGGGAAATCCTGCACAACCACAGGGCCTGCACGCCTCCCATGTGGCAGCCAATCGCCGAAAGCCAGGCCTTTCCATCTAAACCGGTAACTTACATGTAATAACTGCTTTATATCTTTTGTAGCCATGCTTTTGTGTTTGCAACTCTGACCACTGTGTATGTGTAACCCTTATGTATATAGTGTATAGTTTAGTGTGCCCTTATGGAGATTAAATATATAATTTAACCTTGGGCTGTTCTTTTATCTCGATCCACGAACCTCACGTCTGTTCGGTCCAACGAACACACTACCGGGCGGGTTTCTAGCCCGATATAGTCCGTTAAATCAAATAGAAACTGGTGGCAGCTCTCCCAGGCCGACCAGGTTCTGCTTCACTGGAGCTAGTGAACGGAGCCTCTCAGCCTGTCAGGTTTGTGGGCGAGTGTGGTGCCACATCAGTGACTGATGTGGCACCTCCTCTTCTCACTCCCTGGTGCCTTCTTGTACCCATGTGGACAGGGGGTGTCTGTGCACAACTGTACCAATCTGGCCTTACGCATCCCTCAGGGGGGTGTGGAACGTCACATTGATACAAAGGGCAGATCCTTACTACGTGCTTTGTCTGACGTAATTGTGACGTCAGGCGGGGTGTGGATCCATCACAAGTGGCGGCAGTGGCGAGATTCTGCGGGGTCTCCCTGATGCCATTTCTCCACATTGGTGGCAGCGGTGGGATTGAGATAATAGTGTGTGTGCATGTGAAATGCATACTCACAGACACTAAAGACTGCCAGTAGTAGCTTTTGCTGCTGGGGTCTTAAGATCAGCTAATCACTAGACAGTCAGAGTGCAAATACTGTAAGGTGTGTGGGTGCATCAGGTTGCAGTTCAGTGTCAGTGACCATACAGTGCAAAGGTGGCCAGTGGCACCAGGGCCAGAACTAAGGAGGTGGCCGATGCTACGGGTGGTGTTGCGGAGTTGGAAGACAAGGCACACTGTAAGAGAAGGGAGTCCTACCTAGGTCCCCAGAGAGGTTCGCCAGCAGTTGGCCCCGCAGGGGAACATCCCCCCCATCTGACATTCCACACAGGCAGTTGGGCTTGGATGACCTTGTGTAAGCTGCCTTTGCCTGCCTCATGGCTGGGAACAAGGCCACCTATGAGGACCTCACAGTCGCAGTGGAACGGCTCGAGGCAGCCGCCGCAGCAGAACGTCAGCGGGAGCACGAGCACCAGGAGAACATGCTCCAGCTGCAGGCCCCAGCCAATTGCGAGTCCCCTGATATCCGAGTCCCAAAGCTACGGGCGGAGGACTTCCCCCCCTGCTGGACAAAGGAGGGGACCATGCTGGACCATATGCCTGAGGACCAGTGGGTAAGGTTCTTAACCCCTCGCCTTAGGGGTAAGGCCCTGGAAATCTTTGGGCACCTGCCAAGTGAGACCACCCTGAGCTATGAGGACATCAAGCAGGCTCTGATCCGGCAGTACAACTTGACCCCTGAGACGTACCGGAAGAAGCTCTGGAGTCTGCAGCAGGGTCCTGCAGATAGCTGGGTTGACCATGCGGGCCCTACTGAGAGCCATTGATCAATGGACCACAGGACTGGAGCTCACCATCAGCCAGCAGCTGAAGAAGCTCATCGCGACTGAGCAGTTTCTGTGAAACTGCCTGGAGGACCTCCAACAGTACCTCCATGACCAGAAGCCAAAGGGGGCCTCTGCAAAAGCGATCCTTGCCAACGAGTACTCCAACAACAGGACTCCGGCGGCCAAGAAACTTGCCGGCTGGAGAGGAAGCAAGACGAACACGGTGCCTGCTGTCCCTGCCCCCAGGCCCAAGGGGCCGTCTACCCATGTTTTCCCCTCCACGCCAGTGGGGAAACCCCGACTGTGTCACCTTTGCAGACAGCCGGGCCACTTCAAAGCCATGTGTCCCCAGCACCAGAAAGGCCCGTCCCCATCCGAGAAACCGTCCACTGTTTTGTGTGTGAGCGGGGGTGGTGGGAGGTCCCTTGAAAACCTTCAGACTGTCACCATAGGCCAGGCCAGGGCCATGGGACTGCGAGACACCAGAGCTGAGATGACTCTTGTGCGGCCTGAACTGGTGTCACCCCAGCATTTGATACCTGGGAAAACTCTCGCCGCCTTCGAAATTGGAGGCGTCGAGCTGGCGCTGCCCATCGCCAAAGTTCATTTGGACTGGGATGCCGGGAGGGGAGTGCAGGAAGTGGGGGTAACTCCGAACATTCCCGCAAATGTTTTACTTGGGAGAGACTTGGGGCAGCTAGTGTCCACTGAACCCCCAAGGCCTAACTCTCCAGACAATGTCATGTCCACCCCTATTGCTGCTAATATTATTAACAAGCCTACTGATGGGGATGGGTGATCTACTGTGTTCCTCTCCACTCGGGAGGGGGGGGGATTAATCAAGTCGGCTATGACAAGGCTGCAGAGCGTGGCCAGCCGGCAGGCTGGAACAGTTTGTTCTGTGAGGTTGTTACAGAGGGGACAGACAGGGGGCAAACATCCGCGGAGGAGGAGCATGACATGGAGGGTGGGGCAGTATCAAAAGAGGTAGGGCTCCCAGGTAAGACCGCATGGCAGGGTTCCCCCACAACCAGTGTCAGGGTAAAAAAGAATATATATTTTCTCTACTTTTATACTTTTATACGCTTTGCTTATGTACTAACCACCATTTTGTGTCTTATAACAATAAGCTTTCCTTGCTACGTGTTACTTAGATCGAAATTTATGTTAAGATGGCGCCAGTATCAGCCAGTACCTGTTTCAGAGAAATGAAACTGAATCATCAACTGACGGTTGTCTGCCCAGAGACTGAGTTAAGGAGACGTGGACCAATCAGGAGTGGCCGGATACTAGACATTTATGGCTTACCCCGCCCCGAACAATCCATTTATGGCTTACCCCGCCCCGAACAACCCCTTTCCCCTCCCCATTATGTAGTGTATTTAAGTTTGTGCATGCGGAAATAAAAGGGGAACATTGCTGAGATCGTGACTTGCCAGTAGCCTTCTGAGCATGCTCTGAGTTTGAACCAGCTTGTTGTCTGACTCATTCTTTGAATGGTTGACCCATGCTCATAGCCTTAATTTGGAGTGACTGGAGGACGAGTGGAATGTCGCTACGACCCCGACAAATGGCGCCCAACGTGGGGCGTGGCTAGCGGTACGCCGCCCTCCCGGACCCATATTGTTGACTTCCCTGGTGGTGACCGCGGCGGCTGAATCTGAGGCCTGATCAACCTCCATCGAACACGGTAAGTCGAGATGTATTTTATATGTCTCACTTGCCTGTGTGTCAGCCGCAGCGGTTCCTGTGGGGTTGTCAGGTTGGATCTGGGTGGGTGACCGGTCGAGTGGTGAGACCTCAGGCGTCCCGCGCCACGTCCCGTACCAGCAACTGTGAGACCGAGTGACGTCGCATGCCTGCGCGTGCTCGTGTGCACACCACCTCCTCCTCCCCCGGTCACTGTACTTTTCTTAGATAGTTGCCTCCCGTGACTGATAGTCGATTCCAAGCCATCCCTAGATTGTAGTGTAAGGAAGAAAGAATCTGTGACGAATTGAGGAGTGCTCTTCGTCTACCACAGAGACTGCTGTAAAGTCAAGGTTAGGAAAGGAGATAGAGAGACACCTCAATCTATCTCACCAGTGTATTGAGGTGTGCTCTACACTGACGGGTGGTGACCTGTAATCAGGGTGCCGTGGTGAGTCGCACTGTAAAGTCGCCATTCAAGGTTAGGGAAGGGGATAGATTGAGGTGTCTCTCTATCTCACCAGTGTATTGAGGTGTGCTCTACACTGACCGGTGGCGACCTGTGGACTGCACCAGTGATCTGAGTCGCGACAGATCATTGCATTCTATAAGAAAATGTTGCATATGTTCAAATCTGAAAGACCTGGCAAGTTGCCGGATGGTGCTGTGGGAGTCATCCAGCTACTAGAGTCACGGGAAGGCAAGGAGGCTGTTAAGAATGTTAGGAATCTGTATTAAATGATAAGACTACCCAGTACGGGCAGGCTTCAGCCTTCAGTGTGAAAGAATGCGTTATACAAAATAAGGGGAAGTTGAGTGATGAAGGACTTCTGCACCAGTCTCAGGCACATTTTAGAGTAGCAAATAATTTAAAGGTTGAGGGCTGCAAAGAAGTAGATGGTGCAGGGGGAACAGAGAATGCCGAGCCTTTGTTCGGATACATGAAAGCTGCAGAATGTAATTTGTTATGTGACCCTAAATTGGCCGTAACCCCGTTGATGCCTGTCACTACACCGAGCCCTCAGCCACCACCCTATAATGGCGCCGACGCCAAATCATCGGAAGGATGGACGTGTCGTATGTGCTGAGAGCAGAACCCGCCCTGGGCGAAGTTCTGCTGTGTCTGTGGGGCGGGCCGCCCATGGCACGATGCCCAGCCTGCCCCCAAGAACAATCCCACTCCCACTCCAACTCTTCCCCCCTCCTCCCTCCAACGGCCATCTTACTACACCTTGTACTTGTTGTGGGAGGCCTGGAAAGCCCCAATCCGGCCTATATCCATTACTAGATCCGTCCGGTGCTTATTACCAGCCGCCAGCACGGGTGGAAAAGCCCGCAGTCCCAGAGCACCCATCTGAAACTAATGTGATACCCTCTGCTCCAGTCCACGATGCTGAGGCGCTCCCTCTGTTCCCCATGGGGGTCGCCCATAACCCTGGGGATATCCTCCTCAACTCCCCAGAATTTCAGGCCAGACTGCTCTCGCTCCGCCAACATACTGTTACTCAAGACGATACGGAGCCAGATGAGGGATGGGCTCAAGATACTCCAGCGCCCCCCCCTTCCTTTACCCCATACGTCTCCTATGGCATCCTCCACCCCACATTCATTACCCATACTCCGGCCCTTGCTCCAAGCAACTGCTGAAAGAACACCACCCCCCAGCCCCTCAGAAGTCTGGGACCCCTGCCGCTCCCGGAATCTAGTAGACCCATCAGGACGCCCTGTCACTCTGTCAATAGGCTATGGTGACATCCTTACACATCGGGTGGGGGCCATAATCAACCCTGCAAACACCCGTATGAGCCATGCTGGAGGATTGGCTCGTAAAATTGCCCTTGCTGCTGGTTCCACTCTGGCTGCAGAATGCCAGGCTCACTTAGCCGAAAACGGAGAGCTTTGAAAAGGCCATGGATTCCACAAAAGCAGGATCCCTTAGTACGTATGAATCCGGCCTAGAATACATGAAACAGTTAAAAGCCTGGGCTCAGGATCGCTTGTCAGATCAAGCTGGGTCTGTACAAGATGTTCAACAAGACCCTGATGAATCTGTGGAAAGATATGCTGCAAGACTCAGCATGCATTTTGAGGATCTCGGATACAGTCCTCACGTCAAGACGCAGGCCGCCCTGTTGGTTCAGGCCCTAGTAGATGGCCTACAAGACGCTCTCAGAGATGAGGTTCTGAGGGTACGCCCCGAGATCCGTTCTTCTTCTTTTAACGACGCGGTGGACATTGTCAAAGCTTTCCAAAAAGCCATGCTAAAAATGGAAAAGAATACTAAGCCAAAGAAGAAAGCTGCTCCTGCCATGGTATATCAAGCTCAAGAAAGCTACCCACCCCCTGGCAACCAACATGGAATCAAGTGGGTAATGGTTAAAGGCACAGGTGATGATACTCCTCCCACATATAGAAAACAAGACAGAAGAAATGACAGGGGGCCACCTAGAGACAAGAGACAATCTCGTGATTCTGAAGGACGCATGCTGTGTTGGGAATGTGGTAGCCCTAATCACATTCTCAGAGACTGTCCAACCTGCAGACAGTACCATGACCGCTCGTTTCATGACGGTCCACACAACCATGGACCTTCCCGTGAACCATCTCACCCACGCCAATGACGGCCCGGTCAACCAGTGTCCACTTTCCCGGCTACGCACCCCACGGCCGCCTGTGGGACTGTCACTTTACAGGTGGACCATCAACCATTGAAGTTCCTGGTGGACACTGGAGCGGCCACATCTGTCATTTCTTCCACACAGCTCCCTCCCTCGGTATCCCTATAACCGGATACCCTCACCTGTGTTGGGGTGGAAGGCCAACATATTTCCTCTCCACTCACAGTCCCTGTGTCTGCAGGACCATTCACTGGAGTACTCACAAGATTCTTGGTCTCAGAAACTTGCCCCGTTAATTTGTTGGGAGCCGATCTCTTAGAGCGGATGAAGGCAACTATTACCTTCGGAAACCATGGCATGGAGCTTCTTCTGCGAGATCCTCATTCCGAACAAGGGACTGAAGACCGCTGCGTTCTCAAAGCCTTCCCTCTCATGATGATGACTATACAACCTCACACTCTTCTTGAAACCTCACAGTTCCCTCACTCTCTGTGGTCCAGCGGGCCAGAGGACGTTGGCCTCCTGCAGGTTCCCCCGGTCCAAGTACACCTCAAGCCTGGACACAGGTACCCACGGTTGCCACAATACCCCCTCAAGGCGGCACAGGAACAAAGCTTGGGTACCCAAATCGCTTCCCTCCTGGAGTCAGGAGTCCTTGTCAGATGTGTATCTCCATGCAATACACCCCTCTTTCCTGTAAAAAAGAAAACCGCTCCGGGAGAGCCTCCAAGATACCGGTTGGTTCAGGATCTCAGAGCCGTCAATGCAGCTACCATTTTAGAAACTCCAGTGGTACCCAACCCTGTGGGGGTCGTGATGACATTCCACTCATCCTCCAGTCACTCCAAATTCAAACTATGAGCATGGGTCAACCATTCAAAGAATGAGTCAGACAACAAGCTGGTTCAAACTCAGAGCACGCTCAGAAGACTACTACAGACAACGTTCTCAGCAATGTTCTGAGTTTATTTTTTACATGCACAAATCTAAATACACTACATAATGGGGAGGGGATAGGGGTTGTCCGGAGCGGGGTAAGCCATGAAAGTCCAGTGTCTGGCCACTCCTGATTGGTCCACATCTCCTTATCTCAGTCTCTGGGCAGATATTGCAGCCGTCAGCTTATAATCTTGTTTCGTTTCTCTGAAATAAGTCTTGGCAACACTGGAACTGTCTTAGTTTAAGTTTCGATTTGAGTAATACGTAGCAAGGAAAGCTTATTGTTATATGACACAAAATGGTGGTTAGTACATTAACAAAAAAGCGCATAAAAGTTACAAAAGTATAAAAGTTACAAATATATATATTCTCTTTTACCCCGACATTCCCCCCTAAACACTAAGCTTTCCCTTGCTTCGGGGCCTTTGAGACTGTCCATGTGTGGGGAGAGGGGAGGTGGATTTCTTCACCCAATCATCTTAGAAGCTGCCCCCTTATGGGACGCCCCCAGACAATCGAGCCCTATCCTTAATGACACATGGAGTTCTCCCAACTGTCCCTAAACTAAATCTCTCAATTGAACTTTGTCATGGGGGGGCTGGTCAGGCTTGTTCAAAAGAGTGTATTTCTCCATATCTTCTCTTGATTCAGAAAGGTCCCGGAGGTTGGGACAGCATTGGTTATATTTTTCCTGTATAAGGGGACTATGCAACACAGGACCACCAGGCCCAATACTAGTAGACCTCCCATTACTAGACAAACTTGTTGGAGGAATCCCTTGAGCCCTCCCAACCAACCTGAGAAGAAGGAGGTATCTACCCCTGTGTGGTAGCTGTCCACCCTGGGACAGACAGTAAGCATATGGAAAGGATATAGAAGAAGGTAGTCATCTTTTATAGACTCGTTCTGTCTCTCTTGCAGTGGGAGGCGTGAATCCAGGTGCTCTTGCCCTCAAGCTTCAGAGCCGTCGGGGTGGTGAGAAGCACAGTGTACGGTCCCTCGAACCGCGGCTGGAGGCTGTCTTTCCGGACAAACTTCTTCACATACACTAGATCGCCTGGGATGAAATCATGTACTGCATCACCTGTAGATTCTGGGAGAGAAGCAGATACTGGAGAGCGGGTGTTAGTCAATTCTCTAGACAAGGCAATCACAAATTTTACCACTCTATCATGTGTTTCAGACAACTCTTGGGGCCTAATCTCTCCTATCTTGGGTGGGGTCCCAAACAAAATTTTATAGGGAGTCAGCCCATGTTTGACCTGAGGAGTGTGTGTGATATGATACAATACTATAGGGAGTAGGTCGGGCCAGGGGAGGGGATGATCTTAGGTCATTTTCAAGAGCTGGGTCTTGAGTGTGAAATTCATTCTCTCCACTTTGCCTGAACTGGCAGGATGGTATGGAGTGTGGAGGCCCAAATCTGTTCCCAACATGTTCCAGAGTTCTTTGTAGATATTTGCTGTGAAAGCTGGTCCTTGGTCCGATTCTATGACTTGGGGAACTCCAAATCTGCAGGCAATTTCGGTGATCAGTTTCTTGGCTGTGACTTTAGCAGTCATGTTGACAACTGGGTAGGCCTCGGGCCAGGCTGAGAACATATCCACGGCTACCAAAACGTACTCCTATTTTCCTGCTTTAGGCATTTGGATATGGTCGACTTGTATTCTCTGCCAAGGGTAGTCTGGTTTAGCCAGATGTTGAAAAGGGACCCGTGCCGTACACGTTGGGTTGCAGGTAGCGCAGACAGAGCAGGATTTTGAGTACGCAGTCACAGTGGAAGAGATTCCGGGTGCAAAGTACAGTTTCTTGATACATGCCAAAGCTTGATTCTTTCCTCTGTGTGTAGGCCCGTGAGCCCATGCTGCCACAGCTGAGTACATGCGTCTAGGCAAGCAAGGCTTCCCATCCACTTGGTAAAGAGTCGAGTTGACCTTTGAATTTTTGCGACCTGCCAGCACGGCTCCTGCCGCTTTCCATTGCTTGACTTCTTCAGTGGGGGGTCTTCCTTTGTTCCTCACACAATTTTTCTTCAGGCATCCTGACCCCCCTGGATTCCACTCGTGTCTCCGCTGGACTTGTATGGTCTTCCGCCGGCTGTTCTTTGGCTCTTTGCTCTAGTGAGCGCCACAGCTACGGTTTGCAGGGTTTCCCCCATCCCTTCTTCCTTTTCCTGCCACTTTGATGACACATTCTCTACTGCTGCAGTCTTGGCTGCTTGGTCAGCTAGGTGGTTGCCCCTGGCTTCCCTGGAATCTAGTCTTCCATGAGCCTTGACCTTGATAACAGCAACCTGAATGGGTAGTTCCAGGGCCTTCATTAGGGCCTTAATCCATGAGACATGTTTCACTGGTGTACCTGCAGCTGTGATGAATCCTCTAGACTTCCACAAGAGTCCAGAATCATTGCAAATTCCATGTCCATACCTGGAATCGGTATATATATTCGCCGTTGTTCCTGCTGCCAAGTGGCAGGCCTCTGTGAGAGCCACAAGTTCAGCCTCTTGTGCAGACATGTATGGTGGTAGAGCTTCAGCCTTGAGGAAAGTTAGGTCTGTTGTGACAGCATATCCCGTGTGGAACTTCCCTTGAGGGTCTGCGAAACGGGATCCATCAGTCCATAGGTGCAAGGCAGGGTCTGCGAGCGGATGTGCCACCATATTCTCTGGAGCAGAAGTCTCTTCCTGCAAAATTTTTATACAATCATGAGGTTCCACCAATGGATCTTCACCCTCTTCACCTTCCCCCCTAGAAGGTGGAAGCAAAGTGGCAGGATTGATAGTCAGACATCTGGTAAATGTTATATTGGAGGGCAACAATAGGGAACACTGCAGCCGCAGGTGTCTTTGGTTGGTTAGATGTTTCGGAGATGTTCGTTGCAGAACAGCTGAGAGATCATGGCCAGCCTGTATAACTAGATCATGTGCAAGGACGATATCAGCTGACTTGTCAAGGAGGATGTGAGCAGCGTGGACCGCCTTAAGGCACGTGGGGGCAGTTCGGGCGACAGGGTCCAGGCGGGCTGAGTAGTAGCGCAAAGGCCGATACTTATGATCATAGCGTTGTGCTAGAACTCCAGAGGCATGACCTTCCGATTCCGAGACAAAAAGGTGAAATAGCTGAGTATAGTCTGGTAAGCCCAAGGCCGGGGCAGAGACAGCAGCCTGTTTAAGGCGGTCAAAACATAGTCTGTGTTGATGAGAAACAAGTGGATCTTCAGCATGAAACCAAACTGAGCCTTCATTTTTGAGACAGTCGTACAGAGGTTGCATGAGCTTTGAGGCATCAGGGATCCATTGCCTGCAGTAAGTGATGAGACCAAGGAAAGTCTGCATAGCGGAATAGGTAATTGGGAAGGTGATATCCATGATGGCTTGTTTTCTTTCTTCAGTCAGATGTCTAGCACTTTGTGATATACAATGTCCGAGGAAAATGACCTTGGGCAGACACCATTGGACTTTGCCTTTCGAGACTTTACAGTTAGCTGAGTGAAGAAACCAGAGAAGGGATGCTGACATCTCTGGCAAATTTTCTTCAGTGCCACAGAGTAAAAGATCATCCACATACTGTAGAAGGGTGACCTGAGGGTTCTCTTGAACCCATGGCTCCAGAATAGACTTCATAGAATGAGTGAATTGGTTAGGAGAGTTCTGGGCTTTTTGCGGAGTCCTGTTCCATGTAAGCTGTGCTCCTTGAAAGGTGAAGGCAAAAAGAAACCACGAATCTTCATGTAAGGGTATACTGAAGAAGGCGTTGGCCAGATCTAACACCGTAAACAAGGTGGCCGTTGGAGGCACCTGAGACAAGAGGGTGTTTGGGTTGGGTACCACTGGAGTTTCTAAAACGGTAGCTGCATTGACGGCTCTGAGATCCTGAACCAACCGGTATCTTGGAGGCTCTCCCGGAGCGGTTTTCTTTTTTTTTACAGGAAAGAGGGGTGTATTGCATGGAGATACACATCTGACAAGGACTCCTGATTCCAGGAGGGAAGCGATTTGGGTACCCAAGCTTTGTTCTTGTGCAGCCTTGAGGGGGTATTGTGGCAACCGTGGGTACCTATGTCCAGGCTTGAGGTGTACTCGGACCGGGGGAACCTGCAGGAGGCCGACGTCCTCTGGCCCACTGGACCACAGAGAGTGAGGGAACTGTGAGGTTGTATGGTCATCATCATGAGAGGGAAGGCTTTAAGAACACAGCGGTCTTCAGTCCCTTGTTCGGAATGAGGGTCCAGCAAAAGAAGCTCCATACCATGGTTTCCGAAGGTAATTGTTGCCTTCATCCGCTCTAAGAGATCGGCTCCCAACAGATTGACAGGGCAAGTTTCAGAGACCAAGAATCTTGTGAGTACTCCGGTGAACGGTCCTGCAGACACAGGGACTGTGAGTGGAGAAGAAATATGTTGGCCTTCCACCCCAACACAGGTGAGGGTATCCGATGATAGGGATACAGAAGGAGGGAGCTGTGCAGAGGAAATGACAGATGTGGCCGCCCCAGTGTCCACCAGGAACTCCAGTGGTTGATGGTCCACCTGTAAAGTGACAGTCCCACAGGCGGCCGTGAGATGCGTAGTCGGGAAAGTGGACACTGGTTGACCGAGCCGTCATTGGCGTGGGTGAATGGTTCACGGGAAGGTCCATGGTTGTGTGGACCGTCATGAAACGAGCGGTCATGGTACTGTCTGCGGGTTGGACAGTCTCTGAGAATGTGATTAGGGCTACCACATTCCCAACACAGCATGCGTCCTTCAGAATTACGAGATTGTCTCTTGTCTCTAGGTGGCCCCTTGTCATCTCTTCTGGTTTGTTTTCTATATGTGGGAGGAGTATCATCACTTGTGCCTTTAACCATTACCCACTTGATTCCATGTTGGTTGCCAGGGGGTGGGTAGCTTTCTTGGGCTTGATATACCATGGCAGGAGCGGTTTTCTTCTTTGGCTTAGTATCCTTTTCCATTTTTAGCATTGATTTTTGGAAAGCTTTAACGAAGTCCACCGCGTCGTTGAAAGAAGAAGAACGAATCTCGGGCCGTACTCTCAGGACTTCATCTCTGAGAGCGTCTTGTAGGCCATCTACTAGGGCCTGAACCAACAGGGCGGCCTGCGTCTTGACGTGAAAACTGTATCCGAGATCCTCAAAATGCATGCTGAGTCTTGCAGCATATCTTTCCACAGATTCATCAGGGTCTTGTTGAACATCTTGTATAGACCCAGCTTGATCTGACAAGCGATTCTGAGCCCAGGCCTTTAACTGTTTCATGTATTCTAGGCCGGATTCATACGTACTAAGGGATCCTGCTTTTGTGGAATCCATGGCCTTTTGAAAGCTCTCCGTTTTCGGCTAAGTGAGCCTGGCATTCTGCAGCCAGAGTAGAACCAGCAGCAAGGGAAATTTTGCGAGCCAATCCTCCAACATGGCTCATACAGGTGTTTGCAGGGTTGACCATGGCCCCCACCCGATGTGTAAGGATGTCACCATAGCCTATTGACAGAGTGACAGGGCGTCCTGATGGGTCTACTAGGTTCCGGGAGCGGCAGGGGTCCCAGACTTCTGAGGGGCTGGGGGGTGGTGTTCTTTCAGCAGTTGCTTGGAGCAAGGGCCGGAGTACGGGTAATGGATGTGGGGTGGAGGATGCCATAGGAGACGTATGGGGTAAAGGAGGGGGGGCTGGAGTATCTTGAGCCCATCCCTCATCTGGCTCCGTATCGTCTTGAGTAACAGTATGTTGGCGGAGGGAGAGCAGTCTGGCCTGAAATTCTGGGGAGTTGAGGAGGATATCCCCAGGGTTGTGAGTGACTCCCATAGGAAACAGGGGAAGCGTCTCAGCATCGTGGACTGGAGCAGAGGGTGTCACATTAGTTTCAGATGGGTGCTCTGGGATTGCGGGCTTTTCCACCTGTGCTGGTGGCTGGTAATATGCACCGGACGGATGTAGTAGTGGATATAGGCCGGATTGGGGCTTTCCGGGCCTCCCACAACAAGTAAGAGGTGTAGCAAGATGGCCGTGGGAGGGAGGAGTTAGAGTGGGAGTGGGAATGTTCTTGGAGGCAGGCTGGGCATCGTGCCATGGGCGGCCCCCCCCCCAGACACAGCAGAACTCCGCCCAAAATGGGTTTTGCTCTCCACACACCCGACACATCGACCCCTCCGGTAATTTATTGTTGGCACCATTATAGGGCGGTGGCTGAGGGCTCGGTGTAGTGACAGGCATCAAAGGTGCAACGGCCATTTTGGGGGCACATAACAAATCACATTCTGCAGCTTTCATGTATCCGAACAAAGGCTCGGCATTCTCTGTTCCCCCCTGCACCATCTACTCTAAGATGTGCATGAGCCTGGTGTAGAAGTCCTCACCCAACTTTCCCAACTTCTGTGTAACACATTCTTTCTACACTGAAAGTTAAAGCCTGCCTGTACTGGATAAGCTTATCATGTTATACAAATTCCTAACATTCTTCTTGCCTTCTTGCCTTCCCGTAACTCCACTAATTGGCTTAACTCCCACAGCAGCATTCCGCAACTTACGAGATCTTTCAAATTTAAATATACGCAACATTTTCTTATAGAATGCGATGATCTGTCGCGACTCAGATCACTGGTGCAGTCCACAGGTCGCCACTCCTCAGTGTAGAGCACACCTCAATACACTGATGAGATAGAGAGACACCTCAATCTAACTCCTTTCCTAGCCTTGAATGGCGACTTTACAGTGCGACTCACCACGGCACCCTGACTACAGGTCACCACCCGTCAGTGTAGAGACACCTCAATACACTGTTGAGATAGAGAGACACCTCGATCTATCTCCTTTCCTACCACGGCACCACCCGACAGTGTAGAGACACCTCAATACATTGTTTCCTAACCTTGACTTTACAGCAGTCTCTGTGTTAGACGAAGAGCACTCCTCAATTCGTCACAGATTCTTTCTCCCTTACACTACAATTCAGGAATGCTTTGAAACTTCGACTATCAGTTACGGGAGGCAGCTATCTAAGAAAAGTACAGTGACCGGGGGAGGAGGAGGTGGTGTGCACACGAGCACGCGCAGGCATGCGACGTCACTCGTTTTAACACTTGCTGGTTCAGGACGTGGTGCAGGACGCCTGAGGTCTCACCACTCGACCGGTCACCCACCCAGATCCAACCTGACAACCCAACAGGAACCGCTGCGGCTGACACACAGGCAAGTGAGACATATAAAATACATCTCAACTTACCGTGTTCGATGGAGGTTGATCAGGCCTCAAATTCAGCCACCGCGGTCACCACCAGGGAAGTCAGCAATATGGGTCCGGGAGGGCGGCGTACCGCTAGCCACGCCGCACGTTGAGCGCCATTTGTGGGGGTCGTGATGACATTCCACTCGTCCTCCAGTCACTCCAAATTCAAACTATGAGCATGGGTCAACCATTCAAAGAATGAGTAAGACAACAAGCTGGTTCAAACTCAGAGCACGCTCAGAAGACTACTACAGACAACGTTCTCAGCAATGTTCTGAGTTTATTTTTTACATGCACAAATCTAAATACACTACATAATGGGGAGGGGATACGGGTTGTCCGGAGCGGGGTAAGCCATGAAAGTCCAGTGTCTGGCCACTCCTGATTGGTCCACATCTCCTTATCTCAGTCTCTGGGCAGATATTGCAGCCGTCAGCTTATAATCTTGTTTCGTTTCTCTGAAATAAGTCTTGGCAACACTGGAACTGTCTTAGTTTAAGTTTCGATTTGAGTAATACGTAGCAAGGAAAGCTTATTGTTATATGACACAAAATGGTTAGTACATTAACAAAAAAGCGTATAAAAGTTACAAAAGTATAAAAGTTACAAATATATATATTCTCTTTTACCCCGACAACCCAAACACCCTCTTGTCTCAGGTGCCTCCAACGGCCACCTTGTTTACGGTGTTAGATCTGGCCAACGCCTTCTTCAGTATACCCTTGCATGAAGATTCGTGGTTTCTTTTTGCCTTTACCTTTCAAGGAGCACAGCTTACATGGACCAGGACTCCACAAGGAGCCCAGAACTCTCCTAACCAATTCATTCATTCTATGAAGTCTATTCTGGAGCCATGGGTTCAAGAGAACCCTCAGGTCACTCTTGTACAATATGTGGATGATCTTTTACTCTGCGGCACTGAAGAAAATTTGCCAGAGATGTCAGCATCCCTTCTCTGGTTTCTTCACTCAGCTAACTGTAAAGTCTCGAAAGGCAAAGTCCAATGGTGTCTGCCCAAGGTCATTTTCCTCGGACATTGTATATCACAAGGTGCTAGACATCTGACTGAAGAAAGAAAACAAGCCATCATGGATATCACCTTCCCAACCACCTACTCCGCTATGCAGACTTTCCTTGGTCTCATCACTTACTGCAGGCAATGGATCCCGGATGCCTCAAAGCTTATGCAACCCCTGTATGACTGTCTTAAGGACGAAGGCTCCGTCTGGTTTCATGCTGAAGATCCACGTGTCTCTCACCAACGCAGACTATGTTTTGACTGCCTTAAACAGGCTGTTGTCTCTGCCCCTGCCTTGGGCTTACCAGACTATACTCAGCCATTTCACCTCTTTGTCTCTGAATCGGAAGGTCATGCCTCTGGAGTTCTAGCACAACGCTATGATCATAAGTATCGGCCTTTAGGCTACTACTCAGCCCGCCTGGACCCTGTCGCCCGAACTGCCCCCACGTGCCTTAAGGCGGTCCACGCTGCTCACATCCTCCTTGACAAGTCAGCTGATATCGTCCTTGGACATGATCTAGTTATACAGGCTGGCCATGATCTCTCGGCTGTTCTGCAACAAACCTCTCCGAAACATCTAACCAACCAAAGACACCTGCGGCTGCAGTGTTCCCTATTGTTGCCCTCCAATATAACATTTACCAGATGTCTGACTATCAACCCTGCCACTTTGCTTTCACCTTCTAGGGGGGAAGACGAACAGGGTGAAGGTCCATTGGTGGAACCTCATGATTGTATAAAAATTTTGCAGGAAGAGACTTCTGCTCCAGAGAATATGGTGGCACATCCGCTCGCACACCCTGCCTTGCACCTATGGACTGATGGATCCCGTTTCACAGACCCTCAAGGGAAGTTCCACACGGGATATGCTGTCACAACAGACCTAACAGTCCTCAAGGCTGAAGCTCTACCACCATACATGTCTGCACAAGAAGCTGAACTTGTAGCTCTCACAGAAGCCTGCCACCTGGCAGCTGGAACAACGGCAAACATATATACCGATTCTAGGTATGGACATGGAATTTGCAATGATTTTGGACTCTTGTGGAAGTCTAGAGGATTCATCACAGCTGCAGGTACACCAGTGAAACATGCCTCATGGATTAAGGCCCTAATGAAGGCCCTGGAACTACCCATTCAGGTTGCTGTTATCAAGGTCAAGGCTCATGGAAGACTAGATTCCAAGCAAGCCAGGGGCAACCACCTAGCTGACCAAGCAGCCAAGACTGCGGCAGTGGAGAATGTGTCATCAAAGTGGCAGGAAAAGGAAGAAGAGATGGGGGAGACCCTGCAAACCGTAGCTGTGGCGCTCACTAGAGCAAGAGCCAAAGAACAGCCGGCGGAAGACCATACAAGTCCAGCGGAGACACGAGTGGAATCCAGGGGGGTCAGGATGCCTGAAGAAAAATTGTGTGAAGAACAAAGGAAGACCCCCACTGAGGAAGTCAAGCAATGGAAAGCGGCGGGAGCCGTGCTGGCAGGTCGCAAAGATTTAAAGGTCGACTCAACTCTTTATCAAGTGGACGGAAAACCTTGCTTGCCCAGGCGCATGTACTCAGCCGTGGCAGCATGGGCTCACGGGCCTACACACAGAGGAAAGAATCAAGCCTTGGCATGTATCAAGAAACTGTACTTTGCACCCGGAATCTCTTCCACTGTGACTGCATACTCAAAATCCTGCTCTGTCTGCGCTACCTGCAACCCAACGTGTACGGCACGGGTCCCTCTCCAACACCTGGCTAAACCAGACTACCCTTGGCAGAGAATACAAGTCGACCATATCCAAATGCCTAAAGCAGGAAAATATGAGTACGTTTTGGTAGCCGTGGATATGTTCTCAGCCTGGCCCGAGGCCTACCCGGTTGTCAACATGACTGCTAAAGTCACAGCCAAGAAACTGATCACTGAAATTGCCTGCAGATTTGGAGTTCCCCAAGTCATAGAATCGTATCAAGGACCAGCTTTCACAGCAAATATCTACAAAGAACTTTGGAACATGTTGGGAACAGATTTGGGCCTCCACACTCCATACCATCCTGCCAGTTCAGGCAAAGTGGAAAGGATGAATTCCACACTCAAGACCCAGCTCTTGAAAATGACCCAAGATCATCCCCTCCCCTGGCCCGACCTACTCCCTATAGTATTGTATCATATCACACACACCCCACAAGCTAAACATGGGCTAACTCCCTATGAAATTTTATTTGGGACCCCCACCTAAAATAGGAGAAATTAGGCCCCAAGAGTTGTCTGAAACACATGATAGAGTGGTAAAATTTGTGATTGCTCTGTCTAAAGAATTGACTAACACCCGCTCTACAGTATCTGCTTCTCTCCCAGAATCCACAGGTGATGCGGTACATGATTTCACCCCAGGCGACCTGGTGTACGTAAAGAAGTTTGTCCGGAAAGACTGTCTCCAACCCAGATTTGAGGGCCCCTACACTGTGATCCTGACTACTCCTACAGCTCTGAAGCTTGAGGGCAAGAGCACCTGGATTCACGCCTCCCACTGCAAGAGAGACAGAACGAGCCTATAAAAGATGACTACCTTCTTCTATATCCTGTCCATATGCTTACTGTCTGTCCCAGGGTGGACAGCTACCACATTTTGGGTAGATACTCACGCAAAAATCCAGACGTATCGATTTGATTACTGTGACATAGTGAATTGCGCAGGAATGACATGGTATGCTGCATAGTCTCCTCATACAGGAAAGCTATAAACAATGCTGTTCCAACCCCCCATGACAGACTCCAATTGAGAGATCTAGTTTAGGGACAGTTGGGAGAACTCCATGTGTCATTTAGGGTAGGGCTCAATTGTTTGGGGGCGTCCCATAAGGGGGCAGCTTCTAAGATAATTGGGTGAAGAAATCCACCTCCCCTCTCCCCACACATGGACAGTCTCAAAGGCCCCGAAGCAAGGGAAAGCTTAGTGTTTAGGGGGGAATGTCAGGGTCAGAAAGAATATATTTTCTCCACTTTTATACTTTTATACTTTTATACGCTTTGCTTATGTACTAACCACATTTTGTGTCTTATAACAATAAGCTTTCCTTGCTACGTGTTACTTAGATCGAAACTTATGCTAAGATGGCGCCGGTATCAGCCAGCACCTGTTTCAGAGAAATGAAACTGAATTATCAACTGACGGTTGTCTGCCCAGAGACTGAGTTAAGGAGACGTGGACCAATCAGGAGTGGCCGGATACTAGACATTTATGGCTTACCCCGCCCCGAACAATCCATTTATGGCTTACCCCGCCCCGAACACTCTCTTTCCCCTCCCCATTATGTAGTGTATTTAGGTTTGTGCATGCGGAAATAAAAGGGGAACATTGCTGAGATCGTGGCTTGCCAGTAGCCTTCTGAGCATGCTCTGAGTTTGAACCAGCTTGTTGTCTGACTCATTCTTTGAATGGTTGACCCATGCTCATAGCCTTAATTTGGAGTGACTGGAGGACGAGTGGAATTTCGCTACGACCCCGACACCAGGATGTCAGAGGGCCAGAGTAGTCCGTTTAGACCGGAGGCTTGGTCAGAAGCGGAGGAGAAGCGGGCGCTACCCATGGTCACAGCGGCCATGGCAGTGGTGGCACCGGGCCCCTCGCGAGTCCGACGGCTTCTCCCCTTTTGACCAAGGGGCTGCCTGGTCAGACAGAGGCCAGGAGACAGGTCCCGGGGAACTGACAGAAGACAAGGCAGTTTAGTCTATTCTGGCCACGTCCAGTCAGGGGTTTCAGGTGGCGTTAGAGACTAAGGACAGCCTGAAAGCTCTTAAGGAGCAGGCGGCACAGCCTCCCTCAGACTCAGACCTCAAGCGGGTGGTCTGGGACCAAGGACAGCTGTACAGGGTAACTGTCCAGCGAGGTTCACCAGAGGTGTGGCCCAGGGACCGACAGTTAGTGATACCCTATCTGTTCAGGGTGGAGTTGTTGTGGATGGCACATGAGATATCGATGGCCAGACATTTAGGGATCCATAAGACCAAGGCCAGGTTAGCCCAGCATTTCTACTGGCCAAGGATGGGGGCCAAGGTGGCTGCCTACTGTCTGTCTTGTGACACCTGTCAGAGGGTGAGGAAGGCGGAGCGGCGCCCCAAAGTTCGACTGGTAACTCTGCCCATCATTGAAGAGCCTTTCAGGAGGGTGGCTGTGGATTTGATTGACCCAATGGCCACTCCCAGCCGTTGCGGGAGTAGACTATGCCTCGTCAGTGACTGAGTGGGCCTCCTCTCCTCATTCCCTGGTGCCTTCCTGTACCCGTGTGGACAGGGGGTGTCTGTGCACAACTGTACCAATCTGGCCTTATGAGTCCTTCAGGGGTGTGTGGAACGTCACATTGGTGCAAAGTGCAGATCCGTACCACGTGCTTCTCTGACGTAATTGTGACACCAGGCGGGTGGTGGGGTGTGGATCCATCACAAGTGGTGGCAGTGGCGAGATTCTGTGGGGTCTCCCTGCTGCCATTTCTTAACATCCTCCATAAAGTATAATGGGCACCACATAGTCCTCCATACAGTATAATAGCCCAACATAGTCCTCCATACAGTATAATGAGCCCTACATAGTGTTCCTTACAGAATAATGGGCTCCACATAGTCTTCCATACAGAATAATGGGCTCCACATAGTGCTCCATACAGAATAATGGGCCCCACATAGTCTTCCATACAGAATAATGGGCTCCACATAGTCTTCCATACAGAATAATGGGCCCCACATAGTCCTCCATACAGAATAATGGGCTCCACATAGTCTTCCATTCAGAATAATGGGCCCCACATAGACCTCCTTGCAAAATAATGGGCCTCACATAGTCCTCCATACTTTATAATGGGTCCCATAGTCCTCCATACAGAATAATGGCACCACATAGTGCTCCATACAGTATAATGGGCCCCACATAGTCCTCCATACAGTATAATGGCTCCACATAGTCCTCCATACAGTATAATGGGCCCCACATAGTCCTGCATACTTTATAATGGGCCCCACATAGTCCTCCATAGAGTACAATGGGCCCCACATAGTCCTCCATACAGTACAATGAGACCCAAATATTCCTCCATACAGTATAATGGGCCCCACATAGTCCTCCATACAGTATAATGGCCCCACATAGTCCTCCATACAGAATAATGGGCCCCACATAGTCCTCCATACAGTATAATGGGCCCCACATAGTCCTTCATACAGAATAATGGGCCCCACATAGTCTTTTATACAGTATAACGGCCCCACATAGTCCTCCATATAGAATAATGGGCCCCACATTGTCCTCCATACAGTATGATGGTCCCACATAGTCCTCCATACAGCTCCATACTGAAAAATGGGCCCCACATTGTCTTATATACAGTATAATGGCTCCACATAGTCCTCCATGTTACGGATCCGGGTGGTGGAACCTCTGTGCTGCGGTGCAAGGAGGAACCAGTGGGGCGTGACTAATTATCTACTCGGCCTGACCAAGGTCGCACTGTGGCTCAGTTGACTCCGTGAACCAGGGAGGGACCGAGCAGAGGGACCAGGTGCCACTCTGGGACCAACCTTGTATGAGAGCAGGTGACTCCCACAGGTCAGAAGGCAGGGACTGACCGGTACAGCGGAAGAGCATGGCAGGCATGCTGACGGGTGGTCCAGGTAGTCAGGCAGGCTGATTCGGCTGATAGCTAGACAGGTGCTCCGGTTAGGCAAGCTGGCGGGCAGAACAGGTAACAGGCACGTGCTTCCAGGTAAGCAGGCAAGCGGGCACGGCAGGTAACAGGCAGTTGCTTCCAGGTAAGCAGGTGGGCGGACACGGCAGGTGACAGGCAGGTGCTTCCAGGTAAGCAGGCGGGCAGAGCCCATAGACAGACTGGCGGACTGGACTGTAGGCAGACTGTCGGGCTGGAAATTAGTCAGACTGGCGTACTAGACTGAAGGTCAGACTGGCGGACAGGACAGACTAACAGAGGACCTGAGGGCTGAAGCAAAGTAAGTATCACAGAGCAACAACCTTGCACGGGTACCTCCATGTTAGAGGAGGTGCCATTTATAGAGAAAGTCCTCCGGCCATTGTCCGGGGCCTTTTTAGGACGCCGCGCGGCCCCTTTAAGATGGAGGAAGCGCGCGTGCGCCCTAAGCACAGAGCCAGGGAAGCTGCGTGTACCAGCAGCCGCAGCAGGGAGGCCAGAAGACGCCGGAGCAGGACCGTGGCGGTAAGGGGGACGGCGTCTCTGCCTGGCATGGGGCAGAGACGCCAATGCTACACTCCATACAGAATAATGGGCCCCACATAGTCCAGGTACACCACTACGCAAGAAGTCAAGAGATCACGGAAGATGTCGTTAACCAGCTTCTGGAAGACGGCTGGGGCATTACAGAGACCAAAGGGCATCACGCGGTATTCATAGTGACCGTCCTGGGTGTTGAATGCCGTCTTCCACTCGTCTCCCTGGCGCATTCGGACCAAATTGTACGCCCCACAAAGATCGAGCTTGGTGAAAACCCTCACGCCTTTAAGGCGGTCAAACAGCTCCGAGATGAGAGGCAGAGGGTACTTATTCTTGATGGTAATCTGGTTAAGGCCCCTGTAGTCAATACACGGTTGCAGCGAGCCGTCTTTCTCTTTAGCGAAGAAGAATCCTGCTGCAGCCAGGGAAGTAGATTTCTGAATGAATCCCCTAGCAAGATTCTCCTCGATGTACTCAGACATGGCCCGGGTCTCAGCCAGCGACAAAGGGAAGATATGCCCACGGGGAGAAGAGGCACCAGGTACCAAGTCGATGGGGTAATCATACGGCCTATGAGGTGATAGAGTCTCAGCCTCCTTCTTGTCAAAGACGTCCACATAGGAAAAGTAGGGTGCTGGCAGACCAGGTAGATTAGCCGGGGTAGACGGAGGTCGAGTCGGACGAACCGGAGCCATGCAGGTCTCATGGCAATCCTGCCCCCAATGGAGCACCTCCCCAGATCGCCAATTCAGGACGGGTTCATGTCTCTGTAGCCAGGGTAGACCTAGAAAAAGGGAGTGAGAGAGTCCGGATAGCACATGAAAGGAGATCCTCTCCGAGTGCAGCATTCCCACCTGAAGGGTTACAGGCTCTGTGACGAGCAAGATGGTCTCCGATCCACTGAAGCAACTGCCAATGGTTCGGCAAGATATTTGGTGGGAATCTGATGCTGCTCCACAAGAGCCTGAGAAATGAGATTCCCAGCGGCTCCGCAATCCAGGTGGGTGGTCTCAAAGAAACGGGTCTCACCACTGGAAATAGAAACGGATAGAGTCAAGGACGGAGAGGATTTACTCTTGCCTAGGACGACCTCTCCGAGCGGTCTTAGACACTGGAGTTTCCCGGCTTCACCGGACAGGAATGGATAAGATGCTCCTTACTGCCACAGTAGAAGCAGCACCCCTCGGCTCGGCGCGTCTCTTGGCGAGACTTGACCATCTTGGTCTGGTCAATCTGCATGAGTTCGGGAAAGCGTTCCTGGGGAATTGCTGGTTGGGAGGCAAGTTTCTGGAATACAGGAGCGAGACGAGGAAATCTTCTCTCCCGGGTAGTCTCCTTAACTCGTTCCAAGAAACGGATGTCAATCCGGGTAGCTAGTGACACCAGGTCGTCCAGGGTGGAAGGAATGTCCCGACCGGCTAGCTCAGAAAGCAAAGGAGTCTGGGGGCCACCGGGTTCCATGACCCGTGCAAACTGTTACGGATCCGGGTGGTGGAACCTCTGTGCTGCGGTGAAAGGAGGGACCAGAGGGGCGTGACTAATTATCTACTCGGCCTGACCAAGGTCGCACGGTGGCTCAGTCGACTCCGTGAACCAGGGAGGGACCGAGCAGCGGGACCAGGTGCCACTCTGGGACCGACCTTGTATGATAGCAGGTGACTCCCACGGGTCAGAAGACAGGAACTGACCGGTACAGCGGAAGAGCACGGCAGGCAGGCTGACGGGTGGTCCAGGTAGTCAGGCAGGCTGATTCGGCTGATAGCCAGACAGGTGCTACGGGTAGGCAAGCTGGCGGGGACAACAGGTAACAGGCAGATGCTTCCAGGTAAGCAGGCAAGCGGGCACGGCAGGTGACAGGCAGGTGCTTCCAGGTAAGCAGGCACGGCAGGTAACAGGCAGGTGCTTCCAGGTAAGCAGGCGGGCGGACACGGCAGGTGACAGGCAGGTGCTTCCAGGTAAGCAGGTTGTCAGGCATGGCAGGTAACAGGCAGGTGCTTCCAGGTAAGCAGGCGGGCAGAGCCCATAGACAGACTGGCGGACTGGACTGTAGGCAGACTATCGGACTGGAAAGTAGTCAGACTGGCGGACTGGACTGAAGGTCAGACTGGCGGACAGGACAGACTAGTAGAGGACCTGAGGGTTGAAGCAAAGTAAGTATCACAGAGCAACAACCTTGCACGGGCACCTCCATATTGGAGGAGGTGCCTTTTATAGAGAAAGTCCGCCGGCCATTGGCCGGGGACTTTTTAGGACGGCACGCGCGGCCCCTTTAAGAGGGAGGGAGCGTGAGCACCCTAAGCACAGAGCCAGGGAAGCTGCGTATACCAGCAGCCGCAGCAGGGATCCCAGAAGATGCCGGAGCAGGACCGCAGCGGTAAGGGGGACGCCGTCTCTGCCTGGCAGGGGGCAGAGACGCCGATGCTGCACTCCATACAGAATAATGGGCCCCACATAGTCCTCCATACAGTATAATGGTCCCACATAGTCCTCCATATGGTATAATGGGCCCCACATAGCCCTCCATACAGAATAATGGGCCCCACATAGTCCTCCATACAGAATAATGGACCCCACTGTAGCATCCGCGTCTCTGCCTCCCGCCGGGCAGAGACGCCGTTCCCCTCACCGCCGTGGTCCAGGTTCGGAGTCCTCCCACTCCCCTGTTGCTGTGGCGCACACCGCGCGCAGCTTCCCGGGCACTGTGCTTACGGCGCGCGCTCTCTCCCTCTTAAAGGGGCCGCGCGCGCCATCCTAAAGAGTTCCCGGCCAATGGCCGGAGAACTTCTCCTATATAAGGCACCTCCTCCAAAATGGAGGTGCCTGTGCAAGGTTGTTGTTCTGTGTGCTAACACTTGCTTCATGTAATGCACACGCCCGGGCTGAGTGGCGTGTGCGTGTATATGTAGTGATTCCACTGGACCGTGCCGGAGAGTGAATGCCTGGAGGGGCGTAACTAAGTATCCACCCGATCCGACCAGGGTCGCATGACGGCATACGACGCCTGTGCAACAAGGAGGAACCGAGCAGAGGGACCAGGTGCTACTCCAGGTCAGACCCCAGACACGGCTGTTGACCCACACAGGGGAATACAGGAACAGGCAGGTTAGGCTGGCACACAGACTGCTGGGTATAGGCAGACACGGCTGGTATGCAGACTGGCGGATGCTGGTAAGCACGACTGGTATGCAGGCAGGGAGGTACTGGCAGGAACGACAGGTTGGAGCACCGAGTGGATAGGAGCCAGTACAGACTGGGACTCAGGAACAGAACCGCAGATGCGGTGGACAAACACAGCAGAGTGAGACCGCCCAGAGCGGCGAGCAAGAGCAGAACAAGACGAGACCGCCTGGAGCGGTGAGCGAGAGAAGAGCAGGACAAGGCCGCCTGGAGCGGTGAGCGAGAGAGGAGCAGGACGAGACTGCCGAAGCAGCGAGCAAAGAGTCAGAGCAGGACGAGACTGCCGGAGCAGCGAGCAAAGGGTCAGAGCAGGACGAGACTGCCGGAGCAGCGAGCAAAGAGTCAGAGCAGGACGAGACTGCCGGAGCAGCGAGCAAAGGGTCAGAGCAGGACGAGACTGCCGGAGCAGCGAGCAGAGGGTCAGAGCAGGACGAGACTGCCGGAGCAGCGAGCAAAGGGTCAGAGCAGAGCGAGACTGCCGGAGCAGCGAGCAAAGGGTCAGAGCAGAGCGAGACTGCCGGAGCAGCGAGCAAAGGGTCAGAGCAGAGCGAGACTGCCGGAGCAGCGAGCAAAGGGTCAGAGCAGAGCGAGACTGCCGGAGCAGCGAGCAAAGGGTCAGAGCAGAACGAGACTGCCGGAGCAGCGAGCAAAGGGTCAGAGCAGAGTGGACAGGGCTCTGTTCACATGGAACAGACTGGAAGGGAAAGGCAGAACCAGGTACACACAAGATACTTGCAATGAAGTAGCGAGTGGACTCTAAACTCACAAACGGGAGTACAGGGACAACGAGTAGGAGTTAGGTACGGGATCAGATTCTGCAGGAAAAGGGAAGGTACATAGCCCTCCATACAGTATAATGGGCCCCACATAGTCCTCCATACAGTATAATGGGCCCCATATAGCCCTCCATACAGAATAATGCACCCCACATAGTCCTCCATACAGAATAATAGGCCCTACATAGTCCTCCATACAGTATAATGGCCCCACATAGTCCTCCATACAGTATAATGCGCCCCACATACTCCTCCATACAGTATAATGGCCCCACATAGCCCTCCATACAGTATAATGGGCCCCACACAGTCCTCCATACAGTATAATAGGCCCCACATAGTCCTCCATACAGTATAATAACCCACATAGTCCTCCATACAGTATAATGACCCCACATAGTCCTCCATACAGTATAATGGGCCTACATAGTCCTCCATACAGAATAATGACCCCACATAGTCCTCCATACAGTATAATGACCGCACATAGTCGTCCATACAGTATAATGGCCCATATAGTCCTCCATACAGTATAATGGCCCCACATAGTCCTCCATACAGTATAATGGCCCCACATAGTCCTCCATACAGTATAATGGCCCATATAGTCCTCCATACAGTATAATGGCCCCACATAGTCCTCCATACAGAATAATGGGCCCCACATAGTCCTCCATACAGTATAATGGGCCCACATAGTCCTCCATACCATATAATGGCACCACATAGTCCTCCATACAGTATAATGGGCCCCACATAGTCCTCCATACAGTATAATGGGCCCACATAGTCCTCTATACAGTATAATGGGCCTACATAGCCCTCCATACAGTATAATGGCCCCACATAGTCCTCCATACAGTATAATGACCCCACATAGTCCTCCATACAGTATAATGGGCCCCACATAGTCCTCCATACAGTATAATGGGCCCCACATAGTCCTCCATACGGTATAATGAGCCCCACATAGTCCTCCATACAGAATAATGGGCCCCACATAGTCCTCCATACAGTATAATGGGCCCCACATAGTCCTCCATACAGTATAATGGGCCCCACATAGTCCTCCATACAGTATAATGGCCCCACATAGTCCTCCATACAGTATAATGGCCCATATAGTCCTCCATACAGTATAATGGCCCCACATAGTCCTCCATACAGAATAATGGGCCCCACATAGTCCTCCATACAGTATAATGGGCCCACATAGTCCTCCATACAGTATAATGGGCCCCACATAGTCCTCCGTACAGTATAATGACCCCACATAGTCCTCCATACAGTATAGTGGCCCCACATAGTCCTCCATACAGTATAATGGCCCCACATAGTCCTCCATACAGTATAGTGGGCCCCACATAGTCCTCCATACAGTATAATGACCCCACATAGTCCTCCATACAGTATAGTGGCCCCACATAGTCCTCCATACAGTATAATGGCCCCACATAGTCCTCCATACAGTATAATGTGCCCCACATAGTCCTCCATACAATATAATGACCCCACATAGTCCTCCATACAGTATAATGGCCCCACATAGTCCTCCATACAGTATAATGGCCCCACATAGTCCTCCATACAGTATAATGGGCCCCACATAGTCCTCCATACAGTATAATGACCCCACATAGTCCTCCATACAGTATAGTGGCCCCACATAGTCCTCCATACAGTATAATGGCCCCACATAGTCCTCCATATTGGTGCAAAGTGCAGATCCGTACCACGTGCTTCTCTGACGTAATTGTGACACCAGGCGGGTGGTGGGGTGTGGATCCATCACAAGTGGTGGCAGTGGCGAGATTCTGTGGGGTCTCCCTGCTGCCATTTCTTAACATCCTCCATAAAGTATAATGGGCACCACATAGTCCTCCATACAGTATAATAGCCCCACATAGTCCTCCATACAGTATAATGAGCCCTACATAGTGTTCCTTACAGAATAATGTGCTCCACATAGTCTTCCATACAGAATAATGGGCTCCACATAGTGCTCCATATAGAATAATGGGCCCCACATAGTCTTCCATACAGAATAATGGGCTCCACATAGTCCATACAGAATAATGGGCCACACATAGTCCTCCATACAGAATAATGGGCCCCACATAGACCTCCTTGCAAAATAATGGGCCTCACATAGTCCTCCATACTTTATAATGGGTCCCACATAGTCCTCCATACAGAATAATGGCACCACATAGTGCTCCATACAGTATAATGGGCCCCTCACATAGTCCTCCATACAGTATAATGCCCCCACATAGTCCTCCATACAGTATAATGGCCCCACATAGTCCTGCATACAGTATAATGGCTCCACATAGTCCTCCATATGGTATAATGGCCCCACATAGTCCTCCATACAGTATAATGGGCCCACATAGTCCTGCATACAGTATAATGGCTCCACATAGTCCTCCATATGGTATAATGACCCCACATAGTCCTCCATACAGTATATTGGCCCCACATAGTCCTGCATACAGTATAATGGCTCCACATAGTCCTCCATATGGTATAATGGCCCCACATAGTCCTCCATACAGTATAATGGGCCCCACATAGTCCTCCATACAGTATAATGGGCCCCACATAGTCCTCCATACAGTATAATGACACCACATAGTCCTCCATACTGTATAATGGCCCCAGATAGTCCTTCATACAGTATAATGACACCACATAGTCCCCCATACAGTATAATGACCCCACATAGTCCTCCATACAGTATAATGGCTCCACATAGTCCTTCATACAGTATAATGACACCACATAGTCCTCCATACAGTATAATGGCCCCACATAGTCCTGCATACAGTATAATGGCTCCACATAGTCCTCCATATGGTATAATGGCCCCACATAGTCCTCCATACAGTATAATGGGCCCCACATAGTCCTCCATACAGTATAATGGGCCCACATAGTCCTCCATACAGTATAATGACACCACATAGTCCTCCATACTGTATAATGGCCCCACATAGTCCTCCATACAGTATAATGGGCCCCACATAGTCCTCCATACAGTATAATGGCCCCACATAGTCCTCCATACAGTATAATGGGCCCCACATAGTCCTCCATACAGTATAATGACCCACATAGCCCTCCATACAGAATAATAGCCCCACATAGTCCTCCGTACAGTATAATGGGCCCCACATAGTCCACCATACAGTATAATGGGTCCCACATAGTCCTCCATACAGTATAATGGCCCCACATAGTCCTCCATACAGAAAAATGGCCTCACATAGTACTCCATACAGTATAATGGCCTCACATAGTACTCCATACAGTATAATGGGCCCCACATAGTCCTCCATACAGTATAATGGCCCCACATAGTCCTCCATACAGAATAATGGCCCCACATAGTCCTCCATACAGTATAATGGCCTCACATAGTACTCCATACAGTATAATGGGCCCCACATAGTCCTCCATACAGTATAATGGCCCCACATAGTCCTCCATACAGTATAATGGCCCCACATAGTCCTCCATACAGTATAATGGCCCCACATAGTCCTCCATCCAGTATAATGGGCCCCACATAGTCCTCCATACAGTATAATGGGCCCCACATAGTCCTCCATACAGTATAATGGCCCCACATAGTCCTCCATACAGTATAATGGCCCCACATAGTCCTCCATACAGTATAATGGGCCCCACATAGTCCTCCATACAGTATAATGGGCCCCACATAGTCCTCCATACAGTATAATAGCCCCACATAGTCCTCCATACAGTATAATGGGCCCCACATAGTCCTCCATACAGTATAATGGGCCCCACATAGTCCTCCATACAGTATAATGGCCCCACATAGTCCTCCATACAGTATAATGACACCACATAGTCCCCCATACAGTATAATGACCTCATATAGTCCTCCATACAGTATAATGGCTCCACTTAGTCCTCCATACAGTATAATGGCTCCACATAGTCCTTCATACAGTATAATGACACCACATAGTCCTCCATACAGTATAATGGCCCCACATAGTCCTGCATACAGTATAATGGCTCCACAAAGTCCTCCATATGGTATAATGGCCCCACATAGTCCTCCATACAGTATAATGGGCCCCACATAGTCCTCCATACAGTATAATGGGCCCCACATAGTCCTCCATACAGTATAATGACACCACATAGTCCTCCATACTGTATAATGGCCCCACATAGTCCTCCATACAGTGTAATGGGCCACACATAGTCCTCCATACAGTATAATGGCCCCACATAGTCCTCCATACAGTATAATGGGCCCCACATAGTCCTCCATACAGTATAATGGCCCCACATAGTCCTCCATACAGTATAATGGGCCCCACATAGTCCTCCATACAGTATAATGACCCACATAGCCCTCCATACAGAATAATAGCCCCACATAGTCCTCCGTACAGTATAATGGGCCCCACATAGTCCACCATACAGTATAATGGGTCCCACATAGTCCTCCATACAGTATAATGGCCCCACATAGTCCTCCATACAGAATAATGGCCTCACATAGTACTCCATACAGTATAATGGCCTCACATAGTACTCCATACAGTATAATGGGCCCCACATAGTCCTCCATACAGTATAATGGCCCCACATAGTCCTCCATACAGAATAATGGCCCTACATAGTCCTCCATACAGTATAATGGCCTCACATAGTACTCCATACAGTATAATGGGCCCCACATAGTCCTCCTACAGTATAATGGCCCCACATAGTCCTCCATACAGTATAATGGCCCCACATAGTCCTCCATACAGTATAATGGCCCCACATAGTCCTCCATCCAGTATAATGGGCCCCACATAGTCCTCCATACAGTATAATGGGCCCCACATAGTCCTCCATACAGTATAATGGCCCCACATAGTCCTCCATACAGTATAATGGCCTCACATAGTCCTCCATACAGTATAATGGGCCCCACATAGTCCTCCATACAGTATAATGGGCCCCACATAGTCCTGCATACAGTATAATAGCCCCACATATTCCTCCATACAGTATAATGGGCCCCACATAGTCCTCCATACAGTATAATTTGCCCCACATAGTCCTCCATACAGTATAATGGCCCCACATAGTCCTCCATACAGTATAATGGCCCCACATAGTCTTCCATCCAGTATAATGGGCCCCACATAGTCCTCCATACAGTATAATGGGCCCCACATAGTCCTCCATACAGTATAATGGCCCCACATAGTCCTCCATACAGTATAATGGCCCCACATAGTCCTCCATACAGTATAATGGGCCCCACATAGTCCTCCATACAGTATATAGGCCCCACATAGTCCTCCATCCAGTATAATGGGCCCCACATAGTCCTCCATACAGTATAATGGGACCCACATAGTCCTCCATACAGTATAATGGCACCACATAGTCCTCCATACAGTATAATGACCCCACATAGTCCTCCATACAGTATCATGGGCCTACATAGCCCTCCATACAGAATAATGACCCCACATAGTCCTACATATAGTATAATGGCCCCACATAGTCCTCCATACAGTATAATGGACCCACATAGTCCTCCATACAGTATAATGACCCCACATAGTCCTTCATACAGTATAATGGGCCCACATAGTCCTCCATACAGTATAATGGCCCCACATAGTGCTTCATACAGTATAATGGCCCCACATAGTCCTCCATACAGTATAATGGCCCCACATAGTCCTCCATACAGTATAATGGACCCACATAGTCCTCCATACAGCATAATGACCCCACATAGTCCTTCATACAGTATAATGGGCCCACATAGTCCTCCATACAGTATAATGGCCCCACATAGTGCTCCATACAGTATAATGGCCCCACATAGTCCTCCATACAGTATAATGGCCCATATAGTCCTCCATACAGTATAATGGCCCCACATAGTCCTCCATACAGAATAATGGGCCCCACATAGTCCTCCATACAGTATAATGGGCCCACATAGTCCTCCATACCATATAATGGCACCACATAGTCCTCCATACAGTATAATGGGCCCCACATAGTCCTCCATACAGTATAATGGGCCCACATAGTCCTCTATACAGTATAATGGGCCTACATAGCCCTCCATACAGTATAATGGCCCCACATAGTCCTCCATACAGTATAATGACCCCACATAGTCCTCCATACAGTATAATGGGACCCACATAGTCCTCCATACAGTGTAATGGGCCCCACATAGTCCTCCATACGGTATAATGAGCCCCACATAGTCCTCCATACAGAATAATGCGCCCCACATAGTCCTCCATACAGTATAATATGCCCCACATAGTCCTACATACGGTATAATGACCCCACATAGTCCTCCATACAGTATAATGGGCCCCATATAGTCCTCCATACAGTATAATGGGCCCCACATAGTCCTCCATACGGTATAATGAGCCCCACATAGTCCTCCATACAGAATAATGGGCCCCACATAGTCCTCCATACAGTATAATGGGCCCCACATAGTCCTCCATACAGTATAATGGGCCCACATAGTCCTCTATACAGTATAATGGGCCTACATAGCCCTCCATACAGTATAATGGCCCCACATAGTCCTCCATACAGTATAATGACCCCACATAGTCCTCCATACAGTATAATGGGCCCCACATAGTCCTCCATACAGTATAATGGGCCCCACATACTCCTCCATACGGTATAACGAGCCCCACATAGTCCTCCATACAGTATAATGGGCCCCACATAGTCCTCCATACAGTATAATGGGCCCCACATAGTCCTCCATACGGTATAATGAGCCCCACATAGTCCTCCATACAGAATAATGGGCCCCACATAGTCCTCAATACAGTATAATGGGCCCACATAGTCCTCCATACAGTATAATGGGCCCCACATAGTCCTCCATACAGTATAATGGGCCCCACATAGTCCTCCATACGGTATAATGAGCCACACATAGTCCTCCATACAGGATAATGGGCCCCACATAGTCCTCCATACAGTATAATGGGCCCCACATAGTCCTCCATACAGTATAATGGGCCCCACATAGTCCTCCATACAGTAAAATGACCCCACATAGGCCTCCATACAGTATAGTGGCCCCACATAGTCCTCCATACAGTATAATGGCCCCACATAGTCCTCCATACAGTATCATGGCCCCACATAGTCCTCCATACAGTATAATGGGCCCCACATAGTCCTCCATACAGTATAATGACCCCACATAGTCCTCCATACAGTATAGTGGCCCCACATAGTCCTCCATACAGTATAATGGCCCCACATAGTCCTCCATACAGTATAATGTGCCCCACATAGTCCTCCATACAGTATAATGACCCCACATAGTCCTCCATACAGTATAATGGCCCCACATAGTCCTCCATACAGTATAATGGGCCCCACATAGTCCTCCATACAGTATAATGACCCCACATAGTCCTCCATACAGTATAATGGCTCCACATAGTCCTCCATACAGTATAATGGCCCCACATAGTCCTCCATACAGAATAATGGCCCCACATAGTCCTCCATACAGTATAATGACCCACATAGCCCTCCATACAGTATAATGGCCCCACATAGTCCTCCATACAGTATAATGGCCCCACATAGTCCTCCATACAGTATAATGGGCCCCACATAGTCCTCCATACAGTATAATGACCCCACATAGTCCTCCATACAGTATAGTGGCCCCACATAGTCCTCCATACAGTATAATGGCCCCACATATTCCTCCATACAGTATAGTGGGCCCCACATAGTCCTCCATACAGTATAATGACCCCACATAGTCCTCCATACAGTATAGTGGCCCCACATAGTCCTCCATACAGTATAATGGCCCCACATAGTCCTCCATACAGTATAATGGGCCCCACATAGTCCTCCATACAGTATAATGACCCCACATAGTCCTCCATACAGTATAATGGCCCCACATAGTCCTCCATACAGTATAATGGCCCCACATAGTCCTCCATACAGTATAATGGGCCCCACATAGTCCTCCATACAGTATAATGACCCCACATAGTCCTCCATACAGTATAGTGGCCCCACATAGTCCTCCATACAGTATAATGGCCCCACATAGTCCTCCATATTGGTGCAAAGTGCAGATCCGTACCACGTGCTTCTCTGACGTAATTGTGACACCAGGCGGGTGGTGGGGTGTGGATCCATCACAAGTGGTGGCAGTGGCGAGATTCTGTGGGGTCTCCCTGCTGCCATTTCTTAACATCCTCCATAAAGTATAATGGGCACCACATAGTCCTCCATACAGTATAATAGTCCCACATAGTCCTCCATACAGTATAATGAGCCCTACATAGTGTTCCTTACAGAATAATGGGCTCCACATAGTCTTCCATACAGAATAATGGGCTCCACATAGTGCTCCATACAGAATAATGGGCCCCACATAGTCTTCCATACAGAATAATGGGCTCCACATAGTCCTCCATACAGAATAATGGGCCCCACATAGTCCTCCATACAGAATAATGGGCCCCACATAGACCTCCTTGCAAAATAATGGGCCTCACATAGTCCTCCATACTTTATAATGGGTCCCACATAGTCCTCCATACAGAATAATAGCACCACATAGTGCTCCATACAGTATAATGGGCCCCACATAGTCCTCCATACAGTATAATGGCTCCACCTAGTCCTCCATATGGTATAATGGCCCCACATAGTCCTCCATACAGTATAATGGGCCCCACGTAGTCCCCCATACAGTATAATGACCCCACATAGTCCTCCATACAGTATAATGGCCTCACATAGTCCTCCATACAGTATAATGCCCCCACATAGTCCTCCATACAGTATAATGGCCCCACATAGTCCTGCATACAGTATAATGGCTCCACATAGTCCTCCATATGGTATAATGGCCCCACATAGTCCTCCATACAGTATAATGGGCCCCACATAGTCCTCCATACAGTATAATGGGCCCCACATAGTCCTCCATACAGTATAATGACACCACATAGTCCTCCATACTGTATAATGGCCCCACATAGTCCTTCATACAGTATAATGACACCACATAGTCCCCCATACAGTATAATGACCCCACATAGTCCTCCATACAGTATAATGGCTCCACATAGTCCTTCATACAGTATAATGACACCACATAGTCCTCCATACAGTATAATGTCCCCACATAGTCCTGCATACAGTATAATGGCTCCACATAGTCCTCCATATGGTATAATGGCCCCACATAGTCCTCCATACAGTATAATGGGCCCCAGATAGTCCTCCATACAGTATAATGGGCCCACATAGTCCTCCATACAGTATAATGACACCACATAGTCCTCCATACTGTATAATGGCCCCACATAGTCCTCCATACAGTATAATGGGCCCGACATAGTCCTCCATACAGTATAATGGCCCCACATAGTCCTCCATACAGTATAATGGGCCCCACATAGTCCTCCATACAGTATAATGACCCACATAGCCCTCCGTACAGAATAATAGCCCCACATAGCCCTCCGTACAGTATAATGGGCCCCACATAGTCCACCATACAGTATAATGGGTCCCACATAGTCCTCCATACAGTATAATGGCCCCACATAGTCCTCCATACAGAAAAATGGCCTCACATAGTACTCCATACAGTATAATGGCCTCACATAGTACTCCATACAGTATAATGGGCCCCACATAGTCCTCCATACAGTATAATGGCCCCACATAGTCCTCCGTACAGAATAATGGCCCCACATAGTCCTCCATACAGTATAATGGCCTCACATAGTACTCCATACAGTATAATGGGCCCCACATAGTCCTCCATACAGTATAATGGCCCCACATAGTCCTCCATACAGTATAATGGCCCCACATAGTCCTCCATACAGTATAATGGCCCCACATAGTCCTCCATCCAGTATAATGGGCCCCACATAGTCCTCCATACAGTATAATGGGCCCCACATAGTCCTCCATACAGTATAATGGCCCCGCATAGTCCTCCATACAGTATAATGGCCCCACATAGTCCTCCATACAGTATAATGGGCCCCACATAGTCCTCCATACAGTATAATGGGCCCCACATAGTCCTCCATACAGTATAATAGCCCCACATAGTCCTCCATACAGTATAATGGGCCCCACATAGTCCTCCATACAGTATAATGGGCCCCACATAGTCCTCCATACAGTATAATGGCCCCACATAGTCCTCCGTACAGAATAATGGCCCCACATAGTCCTCCATACAGTATAATGGCCTCACATAGTACTCCATACAGTATAATGGGCCCCACATAGTCCTCCATACAGTATAATGGCCCCACATAGTCCTCCATACAGTATAATGGCCCCACATAGTCCTCCATACAGTATAATAGCCCCACATAGTCCTCCATACAGTATAATGCCCCCACATAGTCCTCCATACAGTATAATGGCCCCACATAGTCCTGCATACAGTATAATGGCTCCACATAGTCCTCCATATGGTATAATGGCCCCACATAGTCCTCCATACAGTATAATGGGCCCCACATAGTCCTCCATACAGTATAATGGGCCCCACATAGTCCTCCATACAGTATAATGACACCACATAGTCCTCCATACTGTATAATGGCCCCACATAGTCCTTCATACAGTATAATGACACCACATAGTCCCCCATACAGTATAATGACCCCACATAGTCCTCCATACAGTATAATGGCTCCACATAGTCCTTCATACAGTATAATGACACCACATAGTCCTCCATACAGTATAATGTCCCCACATAGTCCTGCATACAGTATAATGGCTCCACATAGTCCTCCATATGGTATAATGGCCCCACATAGTCCTCCATACAGTATAATGGGCCCCAGATAGTCCTCCATACAGTATAATGGGCCCACATAGTCCTCCATACAGTATAATGACACCACATAGTCCTCCATACTGTATAATGGCCCCACATAGTCCTCCATACAGTATAATGGGCCCGACATAGTCCTCCATACAGTATAATGGCCCCACATAGTCCTCCATACAGTATAATGGGCCCCACATAGTCCTCCATACAGTATAATGACCCACATAGCCCTCCATACAGAATAATAGCCCCACATAGTCCTCCGTACAGTATAATGGGCCCCACATAGTCCACCATACAGTATAATGGGTCCCACATAGTCCTCCATACAGTATAATGGCCCCACATAGTCCTCCATACAGAAAAATGGCCTCACATAGTACTCCATACAGTATAATGGCCTCACATAGTACTCCATACAGTATAATGGGCCCCACATAGTCCTCCATACAGTATAATGGCCCCACATAGTCCTCCGTACAGAATAATGGCCCCACATAGTCCTCCATACAGTATAATGGCCTCACATAGTACTCCATACAGTATAATGGGCCCCACATAGTCCTCCATACAGTATAATGGCCCCACATAGTCCTCCATACAGTATAATGGCCCCACATAGTCTTCCATACAGTATAATGGCCCCACATAGTCCTCCATCCAGTATAATGGGCCCCACATAGTCCTCCATACAGTATAATGGGCCCCACATAGTCCTCCATACAGTATAATGGCCCCGCATAGTCCTCCATACAGTATAATGGCCCCACATAGTCCTCCATACAGTATAATGGGCCCCACATAGTCCTCCATACAGTATAATGGGCCCCACATAGTCCTCCATACAGTATAATAGCCCCACATAGTCCTCCATACAGTATAATGGGCCCCACATAGTCCTCCATACAGTATAATGGGCCCCACATAGTCCTCCATACAGTATAATGGCCCCACATAGTCCTCCATACAGTATAATGACACCACATAGTCCCCCATACAGTATAATGACCCCACATAGTCCTCCATACAGTATAATGGCTCCACATAGTCCTCCATACAGTATAATGGCTCCACATAGTCCTTCATACAGTATAATGACATCACATAGTCCTCCATACAGTATAATGGCCCCACATAGTCCTGCATACAGTATAATTGCTCCACAAAGTCCTCCATATGGTATAATGGCCCCACATAGTCCTCCATACAGTATAATGGGCCCCACATAGTCCTCCATACAGTATAATGGGCCCCACATAGTCCTCCATACAGTATAATGACACCACATAGTCCTCCATACTGTATAATGGCCCCACATAGTCCTCCATACAGTGAAATGGGCCACACATAGTCCTCCATACAGTATAATGGCCCCACATAGTCCTCCATACAGTATAATGGGCCCCACATAGTCCTCCATACAGTATAATGACCCACATAGCCCTCCATACAGAATAATAGCCCCACATAGTCCTCCGTACAGTATAATGGGCCCCACATAGTCCACCATACAGTATAATGGGTCCCACATAGTCCTCCATACAGTATAATGGCCCCACATAGTCCTCCATACAGAATAATGGCCTCACATAGTACTCCATACAGTATAATGGCCTCACATAGTACTCCATACAGTATAATGGGCCCCACATAGTCCTCCATACAGTATAATGGCCCCACATAGTCCTCCATACAGAATAATGGCCCCACATAGTCCTCCATACAGTATAATGGCCTCACATAGTACTCCATACAGTATAATGGGCCCCACATAGTCCTCCATACAGTATAATGGCCCCACATAGTCCTCCATACAGTATAATGGCCCCACATAGTCCTCCATACAGTATAATGGCCCCACATAGTCCTTCATCCAGTATAATGGGCCCCACATAGTCCTCCATACAGTATAATGGGCCCCACATAGTCCTCCATACAGTATAATGGCCCCACATAGTCCTCCATACAGTATAATGGCCCCACATAGTCCTCCATACAGTATAATGGGCCCCACATAGTCCTCCATACAGTATAATGGGCCCCACATAGTCCTGCATACAGTATAATAGCCCCACATAGTCCTCCATACAGTATAATGGGCCCCACATAGTCCTCCATACAGTATAATTTGCCCCACATAGTCCTCCATACAGTATAATAGCCCCACATAGTCCTCCATACAGTATAATGGCCCCACATAGTCCTCCATCCAGTATAATGGGCCCCACATAGTCCTCCATACAGTATAATGGGCCCCACATAGTCCTCCATACAGTATAATGGCCCCACATAGTCCTCCATACAGTATAATGGCCCCACATAGTCCTCCATACAGTATAATGGGCCCCACATAGTCCTCCATACAGTATAATGGGCCCCACATAGTCCTCCATACAGTATAATAGCCCCACATAGTCCTCCATACAGTATAATGCCCCCACATAGTCCTCCATACAGTATATAGGCCCCACATAGTCCTCCATCCAGTATAATGGGCCCCACATAGTCCTCCATACAGTATAATGGGCCCCACATAGTCCTCCATACAGTATAATGGCCCCACATAGTCCTCCATACAGTATAATGGCCCCACATAGTCCTCCATACAGTATAATGGGCCCCACATAGTCCTCCATACAGTATAATGGGCCCCACATAGTCCTCCATACAGTATAATAGCCCCACATAGTCCTCCATACAGTATAATGGCCTCACATGGTACTACATACAGTATAATGGGCCCCACATAGTCCTCCATACAGTATAATGGCCCCACATAGTCCTCCATACAGTATAATGGCCCCACATAGTCCTCCATACAGTATAATGGCCCCACATAGTCCTCCATCCAGTAAAATGGGCCCCACATAGTCCTCCATACAGTATAATGGGCCCCACATAGTCCTCCATACAGTATAATGGCCCCACATAGTCCTCCATACAGTATAATGGGCCCCACATAGTCCTCCATACAGTATAATGGGCCCCACATAGTCCTCCATACAGTATAATAGCCCCACATAGTCCTCCATACAGTATAATGGGCCCCACATAGTCCTCCATACAGTATAATGGCCCCACATAGTCCTCCATACAGTATAATCGCCCCACATAGTCCTCCATACAGAATAATGGCCCCACATAGTCCTCCATGCAGTATAATGGCCCCACATAGTCCTCCATACAGTATAATCGCCCCACATAGTCCTGCATACAGTATAATGGCCCCACACAGTCCTCCATACAGTATAATGGGCCCCACATAGGGGTGGTGGTTCAGGTGCTACACTGCTCAAAAAACTAAAGGGACCCCTGAAATCCCCCCTCCTAGATGTGAATGAATGAAATCTTCTCATTGAATACTTTGTTCTGTAGAAGCTGAATGTGCTGACAACAAAATCACACAAAAATCATCAATGAAAATCACATTTATTAACCAATGGAGGCCTGGATGTGGAGTCACCCCCAAAATTACAGTGGAAAAACCCACTACAGGCCGATCCAACTGTGATGTAATGTCCTTAAAACAAGTCACAATGAGGCTGAGTATTGTGTGTGGCCTCCACGTGCCTGTATGACCTCCCTACAACGCCTGGGCATGCTCCTGATGAGGCTCAGTATTGTGTGTGGCTTCCACGTGCCTGTATGACCTCCCTACAACGCCTGGGCATGCTCCTGATGAGGCTGAGTATTGTGTGTGGCCTCCACGTGCCTGTGTGACCTCCCTACAACGCCTGGCCATGCTCTTGATGAGGCTGAGTATTGTGTGTGGCCTCCACGTGCCTGTATGACCTCCCTACAACACCTGGGCATGCTCCTAATGAGGCTGAGTATTGTGTGTGGCCTCCACGTGCCTGTATGACCTTCCTACAACGCCTGGTCATGCTCCTGATGAGGCTGAGTATTGTGTGTGACCTCCACGTGCCAGTATGACCTCCCTACAACGCCTGGGCATACTCCTGATGAGGCTGAGTATTGTGTGTGGCCTCCACGTGCCTGTATGACCTCCCTACAACGCCTGGAAATGCTCCTGATGAGGCTGAGTATTGTGTGTGGCGTCCACGTGCCTGTATGACCTCCCTACAACTCCTGGCCATGCTCCTGATGAGGCTGAGTATTGTGTGTGGCCTCCACGTGCCTGTATGACCTCCCTACAACGCCTGGAAATGCTCCTGATGAGGCTGAGTATTGTGTGTGGCCTCCACGTGCCTGTATGACCTCCCTACAATGCCTGGGCATGCTCCTGATGAGGCTGAGTATTGTGTGTGGCCTCCACGTGCCTGTATGACCTCCCTACAACGCCTGGGCATGCTCTTGATGAGGGTGAGTATTGTGAGTGGCCTCCACGTGCCTGTATGACCTCCCTACAACGCCTGGGCATGCTCCTGATGAGGCTGAGTATTGTGTGTGGCCTCCACGTGCCTGTATGACCTCCCTACAACGCCTGGCCATGCTCCTGATGAGGCTGAGTATTGTGTGTGGCCTCCACGTGCCTGTATGACCTCCCTACAACACCTGGGCATGCTCCTGATGAGGCTGAGTATTGTGTGTGACCTCCACGTGCCTGTATGACCTCCTTACAACGCCTGGGCATGCTCCTGATGAGGCTGAGTATTGTGTGTGGCCTCCACATGCCTGTATGACCTCCCTACAACGCCTGGGCATGCTCCTGATGAGGCTGAGTATTGTGTGTGGCCTCCACGTGTCTGTATGACCTCCCTACAACGCCTGGGCATGCTCCTGATGAGGCTGAGTATTGTGTGTGGCTTCCACGTGCCTGTATGACCTCCCTACAACGCCTGGGCATGCTCCTGATGAGGCTGAGTATTGTGTGTGGCCTCCACGTGCCTGTATGACCTCCCTACAACGCCTGGGCATGCTCCTGATGAGGCTGAGTATTGTGTGTGGCCTCCACGTGTCTGTATGACCTCCCTACAACGCCCGGGCATGCTCCTGATGAGGCTGAGTATTGTGTGTGGCCTCCACGTGCCTGTATGACCTCCCTACAACGCCTGGGCATGCTCCTGATGAGGCTGAGTATTGTTTGTGGCCTCCACGTGCCTGTATGACCTCCTTACAATGCCTGGGCATGCTCCTGATGAGGCTGAATATTGTGTGTGGCCTCCACGTGCCTGTATGACCTCCCTTCAACGCCTGGGCATGCTCCTGATGAGGCTGAGTATTGTGTGTGGCCTCCACGTGTCTGTATGACCTCCCTACAACGCCTGGGCATGCTCCTGATGAGGCTGAGTATTGTGTGTGGCCTCCATGTGCCTGTATGACCTTCTTACAACGCCTGGGCATGCTCCTGATGAGGCTGAGTATTGTGTGTGGCCTCCACGTGCCTGTATGACCTCCCTACAACGCCTGGGCATGCTCCTGATGAGGCTGAGTATTGTGTGTGGCCTCCACGTGTCTGTATGACCTCCCTACAACCCCTGGGCATGCTCCTGATGAGGCTGAGTATTGTGCGTGGCCTCCACGTGTCTGTATGACCTCCCTACAACGCCTGGGCATGCTCCTGATGAGGCTGAGTATTGTGTGTGGCCTCCATGTGCCTGTATGACCTTCTTACAATGCCTGGGCATGCTCCTGATGAGGCTGAGTATTGTGTGTGGCCTCAACGTGTCTGTATGACCTCCCTACAACCCCTGGGCATGCTCCTGATGAGGCTGAGTATTGTGCGTGGCCTCCACGTGCCTGTATGACCTCCCTACAACGCCTGGGCATGCTCCTGATGAGGCTGAGTATTGTGTGTGGCCTCCACGTGCCTGTATGACCTCCCTACAACGCCTGGGCATGCTCCTGATGAGGCTGAGTATTGTGTGTGGCCTCCACGTGCCTGTATTGACGCACCCCTGGGCCTGTGTCGCGCAGCGTTGCGCACGCGGGAGCTTACCCGGAGCCGGATCTGTGGAGGGTTGTAGTCTCGTGGCGGTGACCCGGTCCGTGCCCAGGGAGTCAGACTAAGTGGCGCTGTATCAGCGGTAGATGTAGGACGACTACGCCACCCGTTGAATGCAGCTATGGAGCTGCTGCTGCAGGGCAGACCGCTGAGGCCGGTGGTAGGATTGTGCAGCGTGATAGTATAACCCCCAACGGGAGGGGTATGGCCTCAGGGCAGCCGACGTGGATGATGAGGATAGCAGGAACCACTCGGAGACGGTACTGTGTAGTTCAGGGTCTTTACTGGTCACAAAGATAGACCCTCCCGGAGTACTGGCTAGCGATTGGGGCCTGGTCAGTCCTTGAGCAGATGGGATCTCCCCTGGCCAGGCGGAGTTGTAGGCCTCCCAAACTAACTGTACTCTTCTGGCTACCTTGCTAGAGGCAGGTATAAGTAGCCCACGTCCCTGAGTGTACCGTGTGGTGCTCACCCGTATGGCCGGTGACTCGGGGCCTTCGGGTTTCTGGGCCAGAGGACCTGCAATCCCCTGCCGGTCGGTTTCTGCTGCTGGATAGGAGTTAGTCCCCACAGCCTCGGACTCCGGGTCCGGTGATAACTTCTCAGTCAGGGCGAGCTCTGCAGCTGCCAGCCCCTGACTCCTTGTAACACTGCTCCCACAGAGCTCCTGTTGTTTCTTCCTATATTTGCTTCTTTTCTCTGCTTCTTCTCTACTCACTCACCCTGCCTCAGCCCTAGGTTTATATAGGGGAAGTTCTTCCCCTCCCAGGACTGGGCAGGAGGTGTGGCATGCATAGGATCCCTGACCAAGAGACCTCCCACCTGCTCTCAGACGTAATATCTCTATCACTGTGGCAACCAGACCCCTGGGGTGTCACATTCCCCCCTAGTGAAATTTAGTACTCCGGGACTAAACATATTTTTTGGAAAAACATAACAAGGTATAACAATAACAATACAATAAGAAAACACATAAAGATGGTTACGGCGTGTCCGCAACCGGGTGCAGTTTTGAAGAAAAGCAAGGTGTCCATTTCACCAAAACAGGGAGACGTAACCAGGTAGGGGTCTGTCCTACCCCAAGTCCTTAACAGTCTTTAGTCCGTCCTGGGTTACGCTCCAACTATGTACAAAGGATTCCCGGTAAATCCACCAAGGACTCCTAAAAATAACTAGAAACACATAATTATTTACAAGTAACAGACAGGTGATCACAAATAAAACAATTTAAACACTTCAAATCCTCCAACGTGCGGGTAACTGGCCTCTAGTGGCCCTAGTGGACCTACGGAGCTGACTGTCTAGCCCTGAACTACAGGGTGTAGGAGCTGTCAAGGGTAAACTGGGCAGCTGTCTACCGGCTCTTTGGCTCACTAGGGGTACGGCAGGCTCACTATAAGCAGAGGGTTGATCCTCCTGTTCTGCTTGTGTGGAGTCTTCTGCCTCCTGGACCGGCTGCTCTTCCAGCTCTACCTGTCGCTCCGTAGGTGCTTGGGATGCTGGTTGGAGGAAGGTGAGTACGGGTACCACTACTGCGCCATTGACTTGAGTCCAAGACCGAGGGAAGTCTCCGAGCACAGTACTAACCATGTCTTCCCTTTCCTCTACGGGTCGAGGGTCTTCTTGTTCCTCTTCAGGGTTCCGTAGCTGTTCGGGGCACTTCTTCAGGTGATCCCGGGATACAATGGTCGTGGTTTCCCCTCCGTCTTTACTGATGGTACAGACCTTTGGGTTGTCGTGGCTTGAGGGCAGTACGGTGTACGGGTCCTTCTCCCACTGGTCGTCCAACTTGTGGAGCCGTCTTTTTCTCTTCAAGACCTGCTCTCCGGGTACCAGGGGAACAGCGGGAGCATACTGGTTGTAAGTTTTCTCTTGTCTTTCCCTAGCCTGACAGAGACTTTGCTCCACGCTCTCCTGTACTCTCCGGTACTGCTGCTGCCTCTCTGTGTCCCAGTCTGCTTCTGGTGAAGTGTCCTCGGGTGTCAGGACTCCCATTTCCAGGTCAACAGGTAACTTACCAGGTCTCGCCCTCATTAGGTAAGCCGGGGTACAGTTGGTGGAACCTACCGGGATGTGGTTGTATAGGTCCACCAGATCGGGCAGCTTCTCAGGCCACAGACCGCGTTCTTCCAGGGGCAACGTTTTCAGAAGATCCATTACCACCTGGTTCATTTTCTCACAAAGTCCATTAGTTTGCGGATGATAGGGTGTCGTCCTTATCTTCCGGCAGCCATACAGAGTGCAAAATTCTTGGAAGACCTCCGCTTCAAAGGCAGGTCCCTGGTCTGTCAACACTTGGTCCGGGTACCCGTGTGGACGGCAGAAATGCTGCTGGAAGGCTCTAGCTGCTGTTCGAGCTGTTAAGTCCTTGACGGGGACGACAACCAAGAACCGGGAGTAGTGATCCACGATGGTTAGTGCGTAGACGTAGCCACTTCTGCTTGGGGTCAGTTTTACATGATCCAAGGCTACCAGTTCCAACGGCTGCCGGGTGACGATGGACTGCAGGGAGTCTTCTGGCTGGCACGGTCCTTCCTTCTTAGGTTGCACGGGCCACAGTCTCTGCACCACCTCTCGATGGTTCCCCTCATGCCTACCCAGTGGAACCGCTCGCGCAGCAGGAACTCCAGCTTCTTCCATCCGAAGTGTCCAGCCCCGTCATGGTATGCCTCCATCACCATGGCTGCGTCTCTTCGTGGCACCACTACTTGCCAGATTAGTTCATGCGTCCGGGAGTTAACCATTCTGCGGCACAACTTCCCCTTGTAAAGGAACAGTCTACTCTTTTCTGCCCACAGTTGCTTGGCTTCCTCCGGAGCATCTGGGTCAAGGCGAGCCTCTGGCCGAGTCAGCATCTCCTTCACCAGCCGGACGGCAGGGTCACTGTCTTGCGTTTCCGCCCAGTTGTAGTGAGGTAAGGGGTTAAGCGTAGCGTCTTGCTTACTCCTTACCCGATGGGAATACTGGATAGTCCCATGACGGTGAAACGCGGGGAGTTCGACTTCTTCCAGTCCCTCTGGATCTTCTCCTACGTCCGGTAGGTTTGGCATCCTGGACAGGGCGTCCGCGTTGGTATTGGAGCGTCCTGCCCGGTATTTGATGGTGAACTCGTAGTTGGACAGGCGGGCCATCCATCTCTGCTCTAGGGCACCGAGTCTTGCCGTGTCCAGGTGTGTCAACGGGTTGTTATCCGTGTACACGATGAACCGGGAAGAAGCGAGGTAGTGCTTAAAGCGTTCGGTGACTGCCCACACCACTGCCAGGAACTCTAGCTTGAATGAGCTGTTATTCTCAGGGTTTCTTTCGGTGGGTCGCAGTTTTCGGCTGGCGTAAGCGATTACTCGCTCTTTCCCCTGCTGGATCTGGGACAGCACGGCTCCTAGCCCGATGTTACTTGCGTCGGTGTAGAGGATAAAGGGCTGGCTGTAATCCGGGTACGCCAGGATTTCATCCCCCGTGAGGGCCATCTTCAGCTGGCGGAAGGACTCTTCTTCCAACTTCTCCCATCTGAAGGGCGGCTTCTGGTTCTTGGCCTTCCGGGACTGGCCTATCAGGAGGTCCTGCATAGGAGCTGCCTTTTTGGTGAAACCGGGGATGAACCTGCGGTAGTAGCCTACCAACCCGAGGAACTGCCGCACTTCCTTTACACTGGAGGGACTTGGCCATTCCTTAATTGCGGTGATCTTATCAGGGTCGGGAGCCACTCCGTCAGCGCTCACCACGTGTCCCAGGTACTGCACCTTTGGTTTCAGGAGGTGACACTTGGAGGGTTTCACCTTTAGGCCGTAGCTTGCCAGAGCTTCGAACACTTCCGCCAGGTGTTTCAGGTGGTCCTCATAAGTCTTAGAATATACGATGACATCGTCCAGGTACAACAGGACCGTCTCGAAGTTTCTGTGGCCCAGACAGCACTCCATTAATCGTTGGAAGGTTCCTGGTGCGTTGCAGAGTCCGAACGGCATGCAGGTAAACTCGCTAAGTCCCATCGGGGTGGTGAATGCGGTCTTCTCCCGGTCCGCCTCTGCTACAGGAACCTGCCAGTACCCGCTAGTGAGATCCAAGGTAGAGAAGAAGTTAGCAGATCTTAAAGCAGCCAAAGACTCCTCTATCCTTGTTAAGGGGTACGCATCCTTGTGTGTGATACGGTTGATTTTCCGGTAATCTACACACATCCTCATGGTGTTGTCTTTCTTTTTGACTAAGACTAGTGGAGCTGCCCAGGGGCTACAGCTATCCCTGATCACCCCAGCCTCCTTCATGTCTCTAAGCATCCCCTTGGCGTGTTGGTAGTGTGCAGGGGGTACGGGTCGATACCTCTCTTTTATGGGAGGATGGTCTCCCGTGGGGATGTGGTGTTCTATCCCCTTGACTCGCCCGAAGTCTAACGGGTGTTTACTAAACACTCTCTCGTACTCTTGAACCACCCGATAGACTCCCTGTTTCTGGTGTGAGGGAGTGGAGTCAGTACCCAAATGTAGTTGCTGACACCAGTCCTCCATTGTTTTCTTAGAGCCGTTACCTTCCTCCGGGTGAGATGGAGGCAAGGGTTCCACAGATTGGATAGCATTTTGATTAATGGTATATAATTTGGCTAGCGTGGCATACCGGGGCAGGTACACTTCCCTCTTCCCGATATTGATTATGTGAACGGGCACCCTCCCATGGCGTACATTAACCACCCCCCGTGCTGTCAAGATGGTGGGCCTACTGTCTGAGTAAACTGGTTCTACCATTGCCTGGTAATCTCTACCTCTCAGACCAATAGCTGCCCGGCACCAAATCATCATTTCACTTTTTGGGGGCATGGCAATAGGGAAAGGGTCACACATTCTCACGCTACCAATCTCACCGCCGGAGAGTTCCACCTGTTGCCGTCGCATCAGTGCCCGGATCTCTTTTTGGAGCACTCGCTGCTCGCCGGAGCTGGCGTTCTTGGCAACCTGCTGTAAAAGGAAAATCACCTCTGCAAGACAATTTTCAATTACATTAGTTCCTAGAGTTATCTTTGGGTGACTCTCGTGTTTGTCAATGTCTACAATGATCAGTCCCTGTGCTGCCAGTTCAACTCTACCAATTTTAATGGTCACCTCTTTAAATCCGATCTGTGGCACGGGCTGACCATTGCTGGCGATGATACTCAAGTCGTCGTCAGGGTAGCGGGTTATATCCGAGTCATTCCAGTACTGCTTGAAGAGCACGTACGGGATGGTGGTGACCTGTGACCCGGTGTCCAGTAGGGCACTCATAGGAATGCCATCCAGTACCACAGGCAAGACTGGACGTCCTCCCACATATTTGTCGCGCCAGTTCGATGGGCCTGATGATCTTTTTCCTAGGGGTTGGCCCTCTACCCTAGGTTGTGCCAGTTTAAAGGACAGTACCTTGCCATATGTCCGGGTTGATTACAGCGGCGGCAGATGGGTCGTCCGTCCTCGTTGTATCGGTCGCTGGGTCTTCCTCTGGCCGGTGGGGTCCTCCTTGGTTGACGCCACGGGATGTCCTCCGGTCCGGATGCCAGCTGGATCTTCCCTGGAGTGGAAACCTGTAAAGACTGCACAGTTCGGGTTAGCGCAGCAACGCTTTTAGCTAGCTCTTGGACCTGATGGTGCAGGTCTGGAGCCGAGTCATTGTTCAAAGCCTGCGCATCAGCTCCCACAGGCCCTGCCGACAAGGGCGCCGCCTCCTGGTGGTAAGTGGTAGTGGGGCGTCTGTGGGTCACAACGCCACCTGGTGCCGGTTCTCGGAGCACCCGGATGGCTCTGTCCTTGAACTGTGCAAATCCCAGATGAGGGTCCTGTAAGGCCATTGCCCGCAACTGGGTTCGGTGGGCATTGCAATATAAACCCTCTATAAATTGTTCAGTTAACAGCCTGTCCTCGTCTCCCACGCCGTCAGGGTCGGTCTGCTTAATGGCTCTCAGGGCCTCTTGTAGGTTCAGGGCATAGTCCCTTATACTCTCATGTGCCCGCTGTTTGCACCCGTAGAATCTAAGCTTGATCTCGGCTGAGGTGCGGGTATCAAAGGTGTCCCTCAGCCGGGTTAGTATCCCTGCGACAGTCCTCCCCCCAGGTGGCCAGGACTTTACCTCCCTTTGGGCTGCCCCGGTTAATTGGGCCACCAGGATGCTCACTTTTTGCTCTTCTGTGAGGGAGTACACCTGGAAGAGGCTATCCAGTTTTTCTCTAAAGTCCTGCAGGGTATGTGACTCCCCTGAGTACTGGGGTAGCCAGGCTGCCCCCGGGATATAGGGCATGGTGAAAGGCATGACCGCAACAGCGGTGGCGCTGGCGGGGGTTGGAGCGGTGAAGCTCTCCTCCGTATCCGACATCCTTCTCCCCCCTAGTGGACCGTGGCCTACCTTGCGATGATCCTCTTCCGTAGGCCGCGGCTCCGCAGTGGATCGTCAGGGTTGAGGACCTTCCGTCGCGCTCCTGTGACGTCGGCGTCTGCTGGGCTCCTTCCAGGACCTTACGCAACGTCCGGACGTGAGGCGGGGCTTCAGTTCTCGCGCGCTTTCGGAGTCCACGCCCCTCTTCTTCCCGCGCGGCGTCCTCAAGATGGCGTCCAACGGCGGGAAAACTCCACGGATGGCGGGAAGAAGGCCGAAGATGGCGCCGGATGGCGGGAAAACTCCACCGATGGCGGGAAGAAAGCGGAAGATGGCGCCGGATGGCGGGAATCTTCACCACGGGTAAGTTTTCACAGTCTTTTTCAGGCACGCAGTACCCGGTGGTTGCGGGCACGAAATCCTGCCGACTACGCCAAAAGTTGACGCACCCCTGGGCCTGTGTCGCGCAGCGTTGCGCACGCGGGAGCTTACCCGGAGCCGGATCTGTGGAGGGTTGTAGTCTCGTGGCGGTGACCCGGTCCGTGCCCAGGGAGTCAGACTAAGTGGCGCTGTATCAGCGGTAGATGTAGGACGACTACGCCACCCGTTGAATGCAGCTATGGAGCTGCTGCTGCAGGGCAGACCGCTGAGGCCGGTGGTAGGATTGTGCAGCGTGATAGTATAACCCCCAACGGGAGGGGTATGGCCTCAGGGCAGCCGACGTGGATGATGGGGATAGCAGGAACCACTCGGAGACGGTACTGTGTAGTTCAGGGTCTTTACTGGTCACAAAGATAGACCCTCCCGGAGTACTGGCTAGCGATTGGGGCCTGGTCAGTCCTTGAGCAGATGGGATCTCCCCTGGCCAGGCGGAGTTGTAGGCCTCCCAAACTAACGATACTCTTCTGGCTACCTTGCTAGAGGCAGGTATAAGTAGCCCACGTCCCTGAGTGTACCGTGTGGTGCTCATCCGTATGGCCGGTGACTCGGGGCCTTCGGGTTTCTGGGCCAGAGGACCTGCAATCCCCTGCCGGTCGGTTTCTGCTGCTGGATAGGAGTTAGTCCCCACAGCCTCGGACTCCGGGTCCGGTGATAACTTCTCAGTCAGGGCGAGCTCTGCAGCTGCCAGCCCCTGACTCCTTGTAACACTGCTCCCACAGAGCTCCTGTTGTTTCTTCCTATATTTGCTTCTTTTCTCTGCTTCTTCTCTACTCACTCACCCTGCCTCAGCCCTAGGTTTATATAGGGGAAGTTCTTCCCCTCCCAGGACTGGGCAGGAGGTGTGGCATGCACAGGATCCCTGACCAAGAGACCTCCCACCTGCTCTCAGACGTAATATCTCTATCACTGTGGCAACCAGACCCCTGGGGTGTCACAGTATGACCTCCCTACAATGCCTGGGCATGCTCCTGATGAGGCTGAGTATTGTGTGTGGCCTCCACGTGCCTGTATTGTGTCACCCTACCTGGATGCCACAAGTGTAATTAAAGCTGTGTCTGAGAGCAAGGGGGAGGTTCTCTGGTCAGGGGAACATTAGCATGCAGTACCTCCTGTCTCAGGCCAGTAGGGGGAGCAGGCTGCCCCTATAAAAGCTGGTGCTGAGGGCAGGGTTAGGGAGAACTGGATTGCCTGTCTCAGTTCTGAGACGTGTCCCAGAGTGGAGCAGGGACAGAAAGTTGATTGCACCTAAGAGGAAGTTTGGCGGTAGGAGAGAGCCACCAGCCAGAGACAAGAGGCGAGGAGAGCCTGTCTTGGCAGATAAAGACTTACTTTACCAGACTTTGGTGTCTGAGGCTGGAAGGATTCTACATCCCCCAGCAGAGAACCAGTCCGCAAGGGACTATACATTCCTTGGCCTAAGAAGCCTGGAGGCCCTGCCACAACCGAAGGGACCAGTAAAGCCGTACAAGGCTGGGAGCAGAAAGGAACCCACGTCGCAGGCCATACAGGCGAGAAAGCACGGAAAGCTCGGAAACGTGGGCTGTTACCCTATAACGAGGAGATAGCCAGAAGGAGCGCAGAAAGCACGGTAGGCCTACACCCTCACCCTGACCAGGGCCAATTTCCCCGTTGCTCTCAGACATCCAGGTCCCCTCCTAGCTGGGACTGTTTGTGGGTCAGTTTACCTGTTCAAGTAAAGACCCTGGACTACAACCTGTTGTCTGTGTGCTCCTTGCTCCTCCAGCACTATCATCACTGGGACTCTCACTACCATCACTCCCACCATCCACTATACTGCCCTGGGGCCGCACTCTTCCCGTGGGGAGTCACACTACCCTAGCTGCACACCTCATCAGCCCCAGCGGTCTGCAAGCAGCGGCGGTTCCTAATAACCGCAAATCCACGGGTGGCGTAGTCGGACATAATTAATAACACATAACGGACTACCATTGGCCTGACCACCCTGAGCCACGGAACCGGGTTGCCACTACTACTCCCATCGCTCCCTATTGCCCGGATCCGAGTGCCCCACGGCCCAGGGGGCGAGTCTGCTTTGGCGTAGTCGGCAGGATTTCGTGCCCGCAACCACCGGGTACTGCGTGCCTGAAAAAGACTGTTGTAAACTTACCTGTGGAGAAGTTTCCCGCCGTCCGGAGTCGTTTCCCGCCATCCGGAGCCGATTCCCGCCATCAGACGCCATCTTGGACCGTTTCCCGCCGTCTTCTGCCGTCTTCCCGCCATCGGACGCCATCTTCAGGACGCCGCGCGGGAAGAAGAGGGGCGTGGACGTCAAAACCGCGCGAGATCCGAAGCTCCGCCCCACGCACCGACGCTGCGCAAGGTCCTGGAAGGGAGAGAGAGCGACGCTGACGTCATCGGAGTGCGACGCCAGGTCCTCGTCCAGAGCAGCAGCGGAGCCGCGGCCTACAGAAGAGGATCGTCGGAAGGTAGGCCACACTTCACTAGGGGGGGAGGAAGATGTCGGACACAGAGGCGCCCACTACCACCAACGCAGCTGCAGCAGCGGTTATTCCCTTTTCCTTAACCTACATCCCGGGAGCGGCCTGGCTGCCCAAATACTCAGGGGAGCCCCATGCCCTAACTGACTTCAAGGAAAGGCTATACAGTTTGTTCCAGGTTTACCCCCTGACAGAGGAACAGAAGGTCAGCATATTGACAGGGCAGTTAACTGGCGCAGCCCAAAGGGAGGTAAAATCATGGCCCATTGAGGAGAAAGGGACTGTGAAGGGTATTCTGGCCCGGCTGTGGGGTACCTTTGATACACGTACCTCCGCTGAGATTAAAATGAGGTTCTATGGGTGTAAGCAGCGGGCACAGGACAGCATCAGAGACTATGCCCTAAATCTGCAGGAAGCCTTGAGGGCTATTCAACAAACTGACCCTGGCAGTGTGCAGGAAACCGATAAGCTGCTAACCGAATAATTCATAGAGGGTCTGCTGTCTAGCGCCCACAGGGCCCAACTGCGCCTCATGTACTTTCAGAACCCCGACCTGACCTTTGCCCAATTTAAGGACAGGGCCATAAGGGTGCTCCGTGAATCTGCAACCAGTGGCGCTATAAACCCCCGGCGCCCTGCTATCACCTACCACCAGGAGGCGGCGCCCTCCTCTATGGACTCCGTGGAGGCTGATGCACAGGCCCTGAACCAAGCCCCGTCGAAAGACCTGCACCACCAAGTCCAGGAGTCAAAAGCCACCCTTCAAGTGGGATAAACCGGAAGAGGAGTCCTTCCGCCAGCTAAAGTTGGCCCTCACAGGGGATGAGATCCTGGCCTACCCTGATTATGGCCAGCCTTTCATTCTCCACACAGATGCCAGTAATGTGGGACTGGGAGCCGTACTGTCCCAAAACCAACAGGGCAGAGAACGGGTGATCGCATACGCCAGCCGGAAGCTGAGGCCCACCGAGAGGAACCCGGAGAATTACAGCTCCTTCAAGCTAGAATTCTTGGCGGTGGTGTGGGCCGTGACGGAACGCTTCAAGCATTACCTGGCCTCCGCAAAGTTCACCGTGTACACGGACAACAACCCGTTGACACACCTGGACAATGCAAGACTGGGTGCCCTGGAACAGCGGTGGATGGCCCGTCTCTCCAACTATGACTTTGTGATCAAGTACCGGGCAGGCAAAACCAACGCCAACGCGGACGCCCTATCAAGGATGCCTCACTTACCTGAAGGTGACGAACACCCAGAAGAGCTGGAGGAGGTAGAACTCCCCGCGTTTCACCGGTATGGAGCCGCTCAACACTCTCACCGCGTGAAGGAGGAGGATCTAACAACTGTGATGATGAATCCCCTACCTCACCACAGCTGGGCCGAGACCCAAGATAGTGACCCTGCAGTCCGCCTGGTGAAAGATCTGCTGACCCGGGAAGACGCCCGCTTAGATCCAGATGCCCCAGAGGAAGCCAAACAGCTATGGAAGGAGAAGAGCAAGCTGTTCCTCTACGAAGGCAAGTTGTGCAGAAGGATTGTTAACCACCGGACGCACGAGCTGACCTGGCAAGTCGTGGTCCCAAGGCGGGATGCAGCTATGGTCCTGGGGGCTTACCATGACAGAGCGGGACACTTCAGTTGGAAGAAACTGGAGTTCCTGCTAAGAGGAAGGTTCTTTTGGGTCGGCATGAGAGGAGCAGTAGAAAAGTGGTGCAGAGACTGTGGCCCTTGCCACCTGAGGAGGAAGGACCGCACCAGCCAGAAGACACCCTTGAGGCCCATCGTCACCACGCAGCCTCTTGAGCTGGTAGCTCTGGACCACGTCAAATTGGCTCCAAGCCGGTCCGGATACATCTACGCCCTGACAATCGTGGACCACTATTCCCGTTTTCTAGTGGTGGTCCAGGTAAAGGACTTGACAGCCCAAACAGCGGCCCGAGCCTTCCAGCAATACTTCTGCCGTCCACACGGGTATCCGGAACAGGTCCTGACAGACCAGGGTCCAGCGTTTGAAGCTGAAATCTTCCAGGAGTTCTGCAACCTCTATGGCTGTAAGAAGATTCGTACAACGCCTTACCACCCCCAAACCAACGGGATGTGTGAGAAAATGAACAATATAGTCATTGATCTCCTGAAGACGTTGCCCCTGGAGGAACGCAGCCTGTGGCCAGAAAAACTGCCGGACCTGATAGACATGTACAACAATATCCCGGTGAATGCTACAAACTGCACCCCGGCTTACCTGATGCGAGCTAGACCAGGTAAGCTGCCCGTAGACCTGGAAATGGGAGTCCTAATACCTGAGGACACCTCTCCGGATGCGGACTGGGATACGGAAAGGCAACTGCAGTACAAGAAGGTACAGGAGAGTGTGGAGAAGAGCCTGGCCCAGGTGAGAGAGAAGCAAGAAAGACTCTTCAATCAACACGCCCCTGCTAGTCCCTTAGAACCTGGTGAGCAAGTCCTAAAGCGAAAAAGAAGGCTACATAAGTTGGACAACCAGTGGGAAAGGGAACCCTACACCGTACTGCAGTCTGACCACGACAACCCAAAGGTGTGCGTAATCACCAAGGACGGAGGAGAAACCACTAGTGTCGTCTCCAGAGACCTCCTCAAAAGATGCCCCGAGCAACTCCGTAGTGCTGAAGAGGATCAGAGTGACCTTGAACCCGCAGAGGACAAGGAAGAAATGATCAGCACCGTTCTCGGAGAGTTCCCTCAGTCCTGGACTCGCATAAATGATGCCATAGTGGTACCTGTCCTGCATTTCCTGCAACCGGCCCAGCAACAACCAACACCAGAGCCGGAAGGTGAAGAGGAGCAAGCGGTTCCAGAGGCAGAAGAGCCTGTACCAGCAGCCCAGGAGAGTCAACCCTCTGCTGACAGTGAGCCTGCCATGCCTGCGGTAAGCCAAAGGACCCGCAGATAGCTGCCTGCCCTACCTGTACACCCAGCTGGTAGCTGTACCCCTAGTGGGGAAAGCCAGGTTGGTCCACCACCAGACAGTGGGCTACGTAGGTCAACCAGGAGCACAAAGGGGCAGATACCCGCTCGCTGGAGAATATAGAGTGTACTAAAATTGTAAATAACCCTGTTGCTAAATGTTGAAATGTTTGCAAAGTTACCTGCATGTTTATTAATAGAGTGTTTCAGTTTCTTGCAGCTACCGTAAGGACTCACAGGTTATGGACTTTTTATAACCGGGACCTTGTGTGGACTGCATTCTGAGCCTAACCCAGGAATGAACTAAGACTGTGAAGGACTTGGGGTAGGACAGACCCCCACCTGGTTAAGGCTCCCCGTTGTTTTGGTGATATGGACACCCGGTCACAGACCACACTGTGACCTAAAGAACTCAATTTGTGCGTCGTCTGTCTATTAATGTTTTATTGTTATGCATATTGTCTTTGTTTACTGTTTAGTCCCGGAGTACTACATTTCACTAGGGGGGAATGTGTCACCCTGGCCTGGATGCCACAAGTGTAGATAAAGCTGTGTCTGAGAGCAAGGGGGAGGTTCTCTGGTCAGGGGAACATTAGCATGCAATGCCTCCTGTCTCAGGCCAGTAGGGGGAGCAGGCTGCCCCTATAAAAGCTGGTACTGGGGACAGGGTTAGGGAGAACTGGATTGCCTGTCTCAGCTCTGAGACGTGTCCCAGAGTGGAGCAGGGACAGAAAGTTGATTGCACCTAAGAGGAAGTGTGGCGGTAGGAGAGAGCCACCAGCCAGAGACAAGAGGCGAGGAGAGCCTGTCTTGGCAGATAAAGACTTACTTTACCAGACTTTGGTGTCTGAGGCTGGAAGGATTCTACATCCCCCAGCAGAGAACCAGTCCGCAAGGGACTATACATTCCTTGGCCTAAGAAGCCTGGAGGCCCTGCCACAACCGAAGGGACCAGTAAAGCCATACAAGGCTGGGAGCAGAAAGGAACCATACAGGCGAGAAAGCACGGAAAGCTCGGAAACGTGGGCTGTTACCCTATCAGGAGGAGATAGCCAGAAGGAGCGCAGAAAGCACGGTAGGCCTACACCCTCACCCTGACCAGGGCCAATTTCCCCGTTGCTCTCAGACATCCAGGTCCCCTCCTAGCTGGGACTGTTTGTGGGTCAGTTTACCTGTTCAAGTAAAGACCCTGGACTACAACCTGTTGTCTGTGTGCTCCTTGCTCCTCCAGCACTATCATCACTGGGACTCTCACTACCATCACTCCCACCATCCACTATACTGCCCTGGGGCAGCACTCTTCCCGTGGGGAGTCACACTACCCTAGCTGCACACCTCATCAGCCCCAGCGGTCTGCAAGCAGCGGCGGTTCCTAATAACCGCAAATCCACGGGTGGCGTAGTCGGACATAATTAATAACACATAACGGACTACCATTGGCCTGACCACCCTGAGCCACGGAACCGGGTTGCCACTACTACTCCCATCGCTCCCTATTGCCCGGATCCGAGTGCCCCACGGCCCAGGGGGCGAGTCAGTATGACCTCCCTACAACGCCTGGGCATGCTCCTGATGAGGCTTAGTATTGTGTGTGGCCTCCACGTGCCTGTATGACCTCCCTACAACGCCTTGGCATGCTCCTGATGAGGCTCAGTATTGTGTGTGGCCTCCACGTGCCTGTATGACCTCCCTACAATGCCTGGGCATGCTCCTGATGAGGCTGAGTATTGTGTGTGGCCTCCACGTGCCTGTATGTCCTCCCCACAACGCCTGGACATACTCCTGATAAGGCTGAGTATTGTGTGTGGACTCCACGTGCCTGTATGACCTCCCTATGACGCGCCCCTGGGCCTTCTGTGTCGTGCGGCATCGCGTGCACGGGGGCTTACCCGGAGCCGGATCAGATGGGGGTAGTAGTCTCGTGGCGGTCACCCGGTCCGTGCCCAGGGAGTCAAACTAAGTGGCGAGTCTATTAGCAGTAGATGTTGGATGACTACGCCACCCGTTGAATGCAGCTTTGGAGCTGCCGCTGCAGGGCAGACCGCTGAGGCCGGTGGAAGGATGGTGCAGCGGGGATGGTGTAACCCCCAACGGGAGGGGTATGGCCTCAGGGCAGCCGACGTGGATGATGGGGGTAGCAGGAACCACTCAGAGACGATGCGTGTAGTTCAGGGTCTTTACTGGTGACAAAGATAGACCCTCCCAGAGTACTTGCTAGCGATCGGGGCCTGGTCAGTCCTTGAGCAGATGGGATCTCCCCTGGCCAGGCGGAGTTGTAGGCCTTCCCAGCTAACTGTACTCTTCTGGCTACCTTGCTAGAGGCGGGTAAAAGTAGCCCACGTCCCTGAGTGTACCGTGTGGTGCTCACCCGTATGGCCGGTGACTCGGGGCCTTCTATTGGCTTCCGCTCCACGATGGCGGTGCTGGTCCCACGCGTGTGACCGTGCCTTCGGGTTTCTGGGCCAGAGGACCTGCAATCCCCTGCCGGTCGGTTTCTGCTGCTGGGTAAGGATTAGTCCCCACAGCCTCGGACTCCGGGTCCGGTGATAACTTCTCAGTCAGGGCGAGCTCTGCAGCTGCCAGCCCCTGACTCCTTGTAGCACTGCTCCCACAGAGCTCCTGTTGTTTCTTCCTATGCTGCTTCTCTTCTCTACTCTTCTTCTCTCTCTCTCCCTAACCCTGCCTCAGCCACAGGTTTATATAGGGGAAGTTCTTCCCCTCCCAGGACTGGGCAGGAGGTGTGGCATGCATAAGATCCCTGACCAAGAGACCTCCCACCTGCTCTCAGACATAATATTGCTATTATTGTGGAGACCAGACCCCTGGGGTGCCACATTCCCCCCTAGTGAAATTTAGTACTCCGGGACTAAACATATTTTACAAAAACATAACAGGGTACAACAACAACAATAAAATACAATAAGGAAACACATAAAGATGGTCACGGTGTGTCCGCAACCGGGTGCAGTCTTTGAAGAAAACAAAGGTGTCCATTTCACCAAAACAGGGAGACGTAACCAGGTAGGGGTCTTCCTCTGGCCGGTGGGGTCCTCCTTGGTCGGCGCCACGGGATGTCCTCCGGTCCGGATGCCAGCTGGATCTTCCCTGGAGTGGAAACCTGTAAAGACTGCACAGTTCGGGTTAGCGCAGCAACGCTTTTAGCTAGCTCTTGGACCTGATGGTGCAGGTCTGGAGCCGGGTCATTGTTCAAAGCCTGCGCATCAGCCCCCACAGGCCCTGCCGACAAGGGTGCCGCCTCCTGGTGGTAAGTGATAGCTGGGCGCCTGTGGGTCACAACGCCACCCGGTGCCGGTTCTCGGAGCACCCGGATGGCTCTGTCCTTGAACTGTGCAAAGTCCAGATGAGGATCCTGTAAGGCTATGGCCCGCAACTGGGTTCGGTGGACATTGCAATATAGTCCCTCTATAAATTGTTCGGTCAACAGCCTGTCCTCGTTTCCCACGCTGTCGGGGTCGGTCTGCTTAATGGCTCTCAGGGCCTCTTGTAGGTTTAGTGCATAGTCCCTTATACTCTCATGTGCTCGCTGCTTGCACCCATAGAATTTAAGCTTAATCTCGGCTGAGGTGCGGGTATCAAAGGTGTCCCTCAGCCGGGTTAGTATCCCTGCGACAGTCCTCCTCCCAGGTGGCCAGGACTTTACCTCCCTTTGGGCTGCCCCGGTTAGTTGGGCAACCAGGATGCTCACTTTTTGCTCTTCTGTGAGGGGGTACACCTGGAAGAGGCTATCCAGCTTTTCTCGAAAGTCATTCAGGGTATGTGACTCCCCTGAGTATTGGGGTAGCCAGGCTGCTCCCGGGATATAGGGCATGGTGAAAGGCATGACTGCAGCAGCGCTGGCGCTGGCGGGGGTTGAGGCAGTGAAGCTCTCCTCCGTATCCGACATCTTCCTCCGCCCAGTGGACCGTGGCCTACCTTGCGATGATCCTCTTCCATAGGCCGCGGCTCCGCAGTGGATCGTCAGGGTCGAGGACCTTCCGTCGCGCTCCTGTGACGTCGGCGTCTGCTGGGCTCCTTCCAGGACCTTACGCAACATCCGGACGTGAGGCGGGGCTTCAGTTCTCGCGCGCCTTCGGAGTCCACGCCCCTCTTCTTCCCGCGCGGCGTCTTCAAGATGGCGTCCAACGGCGGGAAAACTTCACGGATGGCGGGAAGAAGGCAGAAGATGGCGCCTGATGGCGGGAAAACTTCGCGGATGGCGGGAAGAAGGCAAAAGATGGCGCTGGATGGCGGGAAACTTCACCACTGGTAAATTTGAACAGTCTTTTTCAGGCACGCAGTACCCGGTGGTTGCGGGCACGAAATCCTGCCGACTACGCCAAAAGTTGACGCGCCCCTGGGCCTTCTGTGTCGTGCGGCATCGCGTGCACGGGGGCTTACCCGGAGCCGGATCAGATGGGGGTAGTAGTCTCGTGGCGGTCACCCGGTCCGTGCCCAGGGAGTCAAACTAAGTGGCGAGTCTATTAGCAGTAGATGTTGGATGACTACGCCACCCGTTGAATGCAGCTTTGGAGCTGCCGCTGCAGGGCAGACCGCTGAGGCCGGTGGAAGGATGGTGCAGCGGGGATGGTGTAACCCCCAACGGGAGGGGTATGGCCTCATGGCAGCCGACGTGGATGATGGGGGTAGCAGGAACCACTCAGAGACGATGCGTGTAGTTCAGGGTCTTTACTGGTGACAAAGATAGACCCTCCTGGAGTACTTGCTAGCGATCGGGGCCTGTTCAGTCCTTGAGCAGATGGGATCTCCCCTGGCCAGGCGGAGTTGTAGGCCTTCCCAGCTAACTGTACTCTTCTGGCTACCTTGCTAGAGGCGGGTAAAAGTAGCCCACGTCCCTGAGTGTACCGTGTGGTGCTCACCCGTATGGCCGGTGACTCGGGGCCTTCTATTGGCTTCCGCTCCACGATGGCGGTGCTGGTCCCACGCGTGTGACCGTGCCTTCGGGTTTCTGGGCCAGAGGACCTGCAATCCCCTGCCGGTCGGTTTCTGCTGCTGGGTAAAGATTAGTCCCCACAGCCTCGGACTCCGGGTCCGGTGATAACTTCTCAGTCAGGGCGAGCTCTGCAGCTGCCAGCCCTTGACTCCTTGTAGCACTGCTCCCACAGAGCTCCTGTTGTTTCTTCCTATGCTGCTTCTCTTCTCTACTCTTGTTCTCTCTCTCTCCCTAACCCTGCCTCAGCCCCAGGTTTATATAGGGGAAGTTCTTCCCCTCCCAGGACTGGGCAGGAGGTGTGGCATGCATAAGATCCCTGAACAAGAGACCTCCCACCTGCTCTCAGACATAATATTGCTATTATTGTGGAGACCAGACCCCTGGGGTGCCACACCTACAACGCCTGGGCATGCTCCTGATGAGGCTGAGTATTGTGTGTGGCCTCCACGTGCCTGTATGACCTCCCTATAATGCCTGGGCATACTCCTGATGAGGCTGAGTATTGTGTGTGGCCTCCACGTGCCTGTATGACCTCCCTACAATGCCTGGGCATGCTCCTGATGAGGCTGAGTATTGTGTGTGGCCTCCACGTGCCTGTATGACCTCCCTACAATGCCTGGGCATGCTCCTGATGAGGCTGAGTATTGTGTGTGGCCTCCACGTACCTGTATGACCTCCCTACAATGCCTGGGCATGCTCCTGATGAGGTTGAGTATTGTGTGTGGCCTCCACGTGCCTGTATGACCTCCCTACAGCGCCTGGGCACGCTCCTGATGAGGCTGAGTATTGTGTGTGGCCTCCACGTGTCTGTATGACCTCCCTACAACGCCTGGTCATGCTCCTGATGAAGCTGAGTATTGTGTGTGGCCTCCACGTGCCTGTATGACCTCCTTACAACGCCTGGGCATGCTCCTGATGAGGCTGAGTATTGAGTTTGGCCTCCACGTGCCTGTATGACCTCCCTACAATGCCTGGGCATGCTCCTGATGAGGCTGAATATTGTGTGTGGCCTCCACGTGCCTGTATGACCTCCCTACAACGCCTGGGCATGCTCCTGATGAGGCTGAGTATTGTGTGTGGCCTCCACGAGCCTGTATGACCTCCCTACAACGCCTGGGCATGCTCCTGATGAGGCTGAGTATTGTGTGTGGCCTCCACGTGCCTGTATGACCTCCCTACAATGCCTGGGCATGCTCCTGATGAGGCTGAGTATTATGTGTGGCCTCCACGTGCCTGTATGATCTCCCTACAACGCCTGGGCATGCTCCTGATGAGGCAGAGTATTGTGTGTGGCATCCATGTGCCTGTATGACCTCCCTACAACGCCTGGGCATGCTCCTGATGAGGCTGAGTATTGTGTGTGTCCTCAACGTGCCTGTATGACCTCCTTACAACGCCTGGGCATGCTCCTGATGAGGCTGAGTATTGTGTGTGGTCTCCACGTGCCTGTATGACCTCCCTACAACGCCTGGGCATGCTCCTGATGAGGCTGAATATTGTGTGTGGTCTCCACGTGTCTGTATGACCTCCCTACAACGCCTGGGCATGCTCCTGATGAGGCTGAGTATTGTGTGTGGCCTCCACGTGCCTGTATGACCTCCCTACAACACCTGGGCATGCTCCTGATGAGACTGAGTATTGTGTGTAGCCTCCTCGTGCCTGTATGACCTCCCTACAACGCCTGGGCATGCTCCTGATGAGGCTCAGTATTGTGTGTGGCCTCCACGTGCCTGTATGACCTCCTTACAACGCCTGGGCATGCTCCTGATGAGGTTCAGTATTGTGTGTGGCCTCCACGTGCCTGTATGACCTCCCTACAACGCCTGGGCATGCTCCTGATGAGGCTGAGTATTGTGTGTGGCCTCCACGTGCCTGTATGACCTCCCTACAACGCCTGGGCATGCTCCTGATGAGGCTGAGTATTGTGTGTGGCCTCCACGTGCCTGTATGACCTCCCTACAACGCCTGGGCATGCTCCTGATGAGGCAGACTATTGTGTGTGGCATCCATGTGCCTGTATGACCTCCTTACAACGCCTGGGCATGGTCCTGATGAGGCTGAGTATTGTGTGTGGCCTCCACGTGCCTGTATGACCTCCCTACAACGCCTGGGCATGCTCCTGATGAGGCTCAGTATTGTGTGTGGCCTCCACGTGCCTGTATGACCTCCCTACAACGCCTGGGCATGCTCCTGATGAGGTTCAATATTGTGTGTGGCCTCCACGTGCCTGTATGACCTCCCTACAACGCCTGGGCATGCTCCTGATGAGGCTGAGTATTGTGTGTGGCCTCCATGTGCCTGTATGACCTCCCTACAACACCTGGGCATGCTCCTGATGAGGTTGAGTATTGTGTGTGGCCTCCACGTGCCTGTATGACCTCCCTACAGCGCCTGGCACGCTCCTGATGAGGCTGAGTATTGTGTGTGGCCTACACGTGTCTGTATGACCTCTCTACAACGCCTGGTCATGCTCCTGATGAGGCTGAGTATTGTGTGTGGCCTCCACGTGCCTGTATGACCTCCTTACAACGCCTGGGCATGCTCCTGATGAGGCTGAGTATTGTGTGTGGCCTCCACGTGCCTGTATGACCTCCCTACAACGCCTGGGCATGCTCCTGATGAGGCTGAATATTGTGTGTGGCCTCCACGTGCCTGTATGACCTCCCTACAACGCCTGGGCATGCTCCTGATGAGGCTGAGTATTGTGTGTGGCCTCCACGAGCCTGTATGACCTCCCTACAACGCCTGGGCATGCTCCTGATGAGGCTGAGTATTGTGTGTGGCCTCAACGTGCCTGTATGACCTCCCTACAATGCCTGGGCATGCTCCTGATGAGGCTGAGTATTGTGTGTGGCCTCCACGTGCCTGTATGACCTCCCTACAACGCCTGGGCATGCTCCTGATGAGGCTGAGTATTGTGTGTGGCCTCCACATGCCTGTATGACCTCCCTACAACGCCTGGGCATGCTCCTGATGAGGCTGAGTATTGTGTGTGGCCTCCACGTGCCTGTATGACCTCCCTACAACGCCTGGGCATGCTCCTGATGAGGCTGAGTATTGTGTGTGGCCTCCACGTGCCTGTATGACCTCCCTACAACGCCTGGGCATGCTCCTGATGAGGCTGAGTATTGTGTGTGGCCTCCACGTGCCTGTATGTCCTCCCTACAACGCCTGGGCATGCTCCTGATGAGGCTGAGTATTGTGTGTGGCCTCCACGTGCCTGAATGACCTCCTTACAATGCCTGGGCATGCTCCTGATGAGGCTGAGTATTGTGTGTGGCCTCCACGTGCCTGTATGACCTCCCTACAACGCCTGGGCATGCTCCTGATGAGGCTGAGTATTGTGTGTGGCCTCCACGTGCCTGTATGACCTCCTTACAATGCCTGGGCATGCTCCTGATGAGGCTGAGTATTGTGTGTGGCCTCCACGTGCCTGAATGACCTCCTTACAACGCCTGGGCATGCTCCTGATGAGGCTGAATATTGTGTGTGGCCTCCACGTGCCTGTATGACCTCCCTACAACGCCTGGGCATGCTCCTGATGAGGCTGAGTATTGTGTGTGGCCTCCACGTGCCTGTATGACCTCCCTACAACGCCTGGGCATGCTCATGATGAGGCTGAGTATTGTGTGTGGCCTCCACGTGCCTGTATGACCTCCCTACAATGCCTGGGCATGCTCCTGATGAGGCTGAGTATTGTGTGTGTCCTCCACGTGTCTGTATGACCTCCCTTCAACGCCTGGGCATGCTCCTGATGAGGCTGAGTATTGTGTGTAGCCTCCACGTGCCTGAATGACCTCCTTACAACGCCTGGGCATGCTCCTGATGAGGCTGAGTATTGTGTGTGGCCTCCACGTGCCTGTATGACCTCCCTACAACGCCTGGGCATGCTCCTGATGAGGCTGAGTATTGTGTGTGGCCTCCACGTGCCTGAATGACCTCCTTACAACGCCTGGGCATGCTCCTGATGAGGCTGAATATTGTGTGTGGCCTCCACGTGCCTGTATGACCTCCCTACAACGCCTGGGCATGCTCCTGATGAGGCTGAGTATTGTGTGTGGCCTCCACGTGCCTGTATGACCTCCCTACAATGCCTGGGCATGCTCCTGATGAGGCTGAGTATTGTGTGTGGCCTCCACGTGCCTGTATGACCTCCCTACAACGCCTGGGCAAGCTCCTGATGAGGCAGAGTATTGTGTGTGGCCTCCACGTGCCTGTATGACCTCCCTACAACGCCTGGGCATGCTCCTGATGAGGCTGAGTATTGTGTGTGGCCTCCACGTGCCTGTATGTCCTCCCTACAACGCCTGGGCATGCTCCTGATGAGGCTGAGTATTGTGTGTAGCCTCCACGTGCCTGTATGACCTCCCTACAGTGCCTGGGCAAGCTCCTGATGAGGCAGAGTATTGTGTGTGGCCTCCACGTGCCTGTATTACCTCCCTACAACGCCTGGGCATGCTCCTGATGAGGCTGAGTATTGTGTGTGGCCTCCTCGTGCCTGTATGACCTCCCTACAACGCCTGGGCATGCTCCTGATGAGGCTGAGTATTGTGTGTGGCCTCCACGTGCCTGTATGATCTCCCTACAACGCCTGGGCACGCTCCTGATGAGGCTGAGTATTGTGTGTGGCCTCCACGTGCCTGTATGACCTCCCTACAACGCCTGGGCATGCTCCTGATGAGGCTGAGTATTGTGTGTGGCCTCCACGTGCCTGTATGACCTCCCTACAACGCCTGGGCATGCTCCTGATGAGGCTGAGTATTGTGTGTGGCCTCCACGTGCCTGTATGACTTCCCTACAACGCCTGGCCATGCTCCTGATGAGGCTGAGTATTGTGTGTGGCCTCCACGTGCCTGTATGACCTCCCTACAACGCCTGGGCATGCTCCTGATGAGGCTGAGTATTGTGTGTGGCCTCCACGTGCCTGTATGACCTCCCTACAACGCCTGGGAATGCTCCTGATGAGGCTGAGTATTGTGTGTGGCCTCCACGTGCCTGTATGACCTCCCTACAACGCCTGGGCATGCTCCTGATGAGGCTGAGTATTGTGTGTGGCCTCCACGTGCCTGTATGACCTCCCTACAACGCCTGGTAATGCTCCTGATGAGGTTGAGTATTGTATATGGCCTCCACATGCCGGTATGACCCCCCTACAATGCCTGGGCATGCTCCTGATGAGGCTGAGTATTGTGTGTGGCATCCACGTGCCTGTATGACCTCCCTACAATGCCTGGGCATGCTCCTGATGAGGCTGAGTATTGTGTGTGGCCTCCACGTGCCTGTATGACCTCCCTACAACGCCTGGGCATGCTCCTGATGAGGCTGAGTATTGTGTGTGGCCTCCACGTGCCTGTATGACCTCCCTACAACGCCTGGCCATGCTCCTGATGAGGCTGAGTATTGTGTGTGGCCTCCACGTGCCTGTATGACCTCCCTACAACGCCTGGGAATGCTCCTGATGAGGCTGAGTATTGTGTGTGGCCTCCACGTGCCTGTATGACCTCCCTACAATGCCTGGGCATGCTCGTGATGAGGCTGAGTATTGTGTGTGGCCTCCACGTGCCTGTATGACCTCCCTACAACGCCTGGTAATGCTCCTGATGAGGTTGAGTATTGTGTATGGCCTCCACATGCCGGTATGACCCCCCTACAATGCCTGGGCATGCTCCTGATGAGGCTGAGTATTGTGTGTGGCATCCACGTGCCTGTATGACCTCCCTACAATGCCTGGGCATGCTCCTGATGAGGCTGAGTATTGTGTGTGGCCTCCACGTGCCTGTATGACCTTCTTACAACGCCTGGGCATGCTCCTGATGAGGCTGAGTATTGTGTGTGGCCTCCACGTGCCTGTATGACCTCCCTACAACGCCTGGCCATGCTCCTGATGAGGCTGAGTATTGTGTGTGGCCTCCACGTGCCTGTATGACCTCCCTACAATGCCTGGGCATGCTCCTGATGAGGCTGAGCATTGTGTGTGGCCTCCACGTGCCTGTATGACCTCCCTACAACGCCTGGGCATGCTCCTGATGAGGCTGAGTATTGTGTGTGGCCTCCACGTGCCTGTATGACCTCCCTACAACGCCTGGGAATGCTCCTGATGAGGCTGAGTATTGTGTGTGGCCTCCACGTGCCTGTATGACCTCCCTACAACGCCTGGGCATGCTCCTGATGAGGCTGAGTATTGTGTGTGGCCTCCACGTGCCTGTATGACCTCCCTACAACGCCTGGTAATGCTCCTGATGAGGTTGAGTATTGTGTATGGCCTCCACATGCCGGTATGACCCCCCTACAATGCCTGGGCATGCTCCTGATGAGGCTGAGTATTGTGTGTGGCATCCACGTGCCTGTATGACCTCCCTACAATGCCTGGGCATGCTCCTGATGAGGCTGAGTATTGTGTGTGGCCTCCACGTGCCTGTATGACCTCCCTACAACGCCTGGGCATGCTCCTGATGAGGCTGAGTATTGTGTGTGGCCTCCACGTGCCTGTATGACCTCCCTACAATGCCTGGCCATGCTCCTGATGAGGCTGAGTATTGTGTGTGGCCTCCACGTGCCTGTATGACCTCCCTACAATGCCTGGGCATGCTCCTGATGAGGCTGAGCATTGTGTGTGGCCTCCACGTGCCTGTATGACCTCCCTACAACGCCTGGGCATGCTCCTGATGAGGCTGAGTATTGTGTGTGGCCTCCACGTGCCTGTATGACCTCCCTACAACGCCTGGGAATGCTCCTGATGAGGCTGAGTATTGTGTGTGGCCTCCACGTGACTGTATGACCTCCCTACAACGGCTGGGCATGCTCCTGATGAAGTTGCGGATGGTCTCCTGTAGGATATCCTCCCAGACCTGGACTAAAGCATCCGCCAACTCCTGGACAGTCTGTGGTGCAGCGTGACGTTGGTGGATGGAGCGAGACATGATGTCCCAGATGTGGTCAATCGGATTCAGGTCTGGGGAACGGGCGGCCAGTCCATAGCGTCAACGCCTTCATCTTGCAGGAACTGCTAACACACTACAGCCACATGAGGTCTGGCATTGTCCTGCATTAGGAGGAGCCCAGGGTCAACCGCACCAGCATATGGTCTCACAAGGGGTTTGAGGATCTCATCTCGGTACCTAATGGCAGTCAGTCTACCTCTGGCGAGCGCATGGAGGGCTGTGCGGCCGTGGGGAGTTACACTACCTCAGCTGCATATACCATCAGCCCCAGCGGTCTGCCTTGCAGTGGCGGTTCATAACAGCCGCAATCCACGGGTGGCGTAGTCGGACATCACTCAGAACTGATAAAGGATTACCACTGGTCTGACCACCCTGAGCCACGGACCGGGTTGCCACTACTACCCCCATCGTCTCCCTATTGCCCGGCTCCGAGTGTCCCACGGCCCAGGGGGCGAGTCAGCTTTGGAGTAGTCGGCAGGATCGTTACCAACCCACCACCAGCAGGTATTGCGTGCCTGAAAAGAGACTGTTTCACCGTGTTAAAAATGGCGCCCGCCCCAGAAGAACGAGCGCCATAATGTGCATGCCAAAAGACCACAGGAAGCCACCTCCCATCGTGGGCCAGGTCCCAGAATGGCGCCGGAGAAGGAGCCCACCCCCAACAGCCATGAGCGTGGCTGTGGAGATGTCCATCAAGGTGGGGGGGCTGCCCCTGAAAGTGATTGTCACCAAGTTGCCCCAGGACCACCCCCAATGGGGGTGGGAAAAGAAGAAAACTGTGGGGCAGGGCGCGGTCTGGATCAGTCTAGACAGACCGCACCCGGGAATGGAATTCAGCAGCACCCATACCTTGGCCCGGAGCCTGCTGCAGGCTGAACCGCCATGCAGCCTGGCGGAGATCCTGGCGCAGCTCCCTAGAGGTCCGGAGCGTGCGCAAGCTGCGCTGGAGGACCTGGATCGAAGGATGGTCCGTTCGCAGTGGAGTGCACTCACCGAGTGGAAAGGATAACTGGCCCGGCAGGCTGGAACCCGCCAGCGGCAGGCATCACCCGCACCCCGGAGTACGCCTGCCTCTGAGGACGGTGAAGGAGGAGTGAAGGCCAGAGGCGACGCCGCGGAGGGAGCCACGAGGACCGAGGCAAGTAAAGGGGACGTTACCACCCCAGGCCCAGCAGCTGCAAGCCTGCCCCAGCCTCCCGTCGCAGAGCCCGAAGTCCCACTCACCGCACCTGTTGCCGCGCCGCCACCACTCCCAGCTAGGCCTCAAGCGGCGGAAGCCGCGGCCACGCCCCGCCCGGCGCCACGCTCCCTGACCCCGGGCGCGGTGAAGAAGGAGGCGTCACCGGCCGAGTCGCAAGGCCTGGTAAACCCGGGCGCCGTCACCCCACCAGCGCCCCCCTCCTGGACTGGGCTGCCATCGGGCACAACCAGAAGACCCCCGGCCTGGTCGCAAGGCCGAGTGCCCCCGGACGCTGCTCCCAAATCGAGGCCCTCCGCTATACCACCGCTGGGCGCGGACCTGTTTGCCCAACACACCGGTCCGGATGGACTGCCGTTAGTGTGGCCGGCCGAGCTGGTCAGCGGCCAACCATGGAAGACCCAGCCCACGCGCGAGCCCCTGCTCCCTGCTCCGGAGCCCATAGAAGTCACCCTGCCCCCACTAGAGGACGCCCAATTCGAGTGGGATCCCGCTGGTGAGAACTTAATGGGGTTCACTCAGGAGACCCGGGCGGACGCAGCCCGTCGTCTGGAGGCCTGCCAACAGCAGCGGGTGACCTTTGAGCGGGAACGGCGAGAGAGGCGCGTTAGGGAGGAGCGGCTCCAGGCCCAGAGCGCCGAGCAGAAGCGCAGGGCCCGTCGAGATCCCCGGGCCGCCTGCGGTCCCCGAGCCACCGGGACCGTGATAAAGTTCCACATGGAGAATGGCTGGGGCTTTATAAGAGATCCGGAAACCGTCGGCGACGTCTTTGTGACCCGCAGGGACGTCGAAAGCCATCTACCCGAGGGACACCATGGATGTGACCTATACCCTGGTGATGTGGTCACCTTTACCCGACACGAGGGCGCCATAAGACCGTATGCCCTCCATCGGCTTACGGAGGAGGAACTGCAGCACCACGGCTACGAGGAAAGCCAAGAGGACCCGGACTTGTCTGAAGACTATCCTGAGAAAGGTGCGCAAGGAGGACATCGCCACTGAAAAATGGCAGCGCACAAATGTATATAGTTACCCGTCAGGGTAAAAGGAACTGTTTTGGGACTGCTTCCAGAGAGTGTGTGGTCCCCGTTGGGACTGTTAAGAGACTGTTTCCTGTTTGAAAAGTTGCCCCATTTCCCTAATCTGGCTGAGGACTGAGAACAGCCATCCCTCTTCCCTTACCTGGCTGAGGACTGAGAGCAGCCAATCCCCTTCCCAAACTGGCCGAGGACTGAGAGCGGCCGTCCCTGTAAATAGTTGCGCTTCCTAAAGTGCCCCCTACTGGTTTTATAAAAAGACTACAATGTCTACCTCGGGACAGAGAGTTCCTCACGTCTAAAAGTTTGCTGAAGTTTTGGCATTTAAAAGAAGAATGAACACCTGGTCGCAAGTTGCACCGCGGCCAGGATCCAAGAATGTGTTTTGCTTAAAAATGTTTTATATGAAAAGTTTTATATGCTGCTAAATAGTAATGTGAAAGTTTTCTATAATGTTTTGACAAAAGAAAAGTGAGGTGTGTTAAAAGTGAGAAAAATGTTTTTCCCCTAAAGGGAATTGAACTGTGTCGTCCGTTTTCTAAATGTGAAAAGTTTTGAAAAGTTTTGCATGTCCTGTACTTAATTGTTTTTGCTCTTTTCCAGCCCGAGGACGTGCTGTGGTTTACAGGGGGGGAATGTAGCGCCCCGAGGGCTCGGCCGCTACATGGGTATTACACCTCTGCCAGAGGTGTGATATTCCACTCCCAGGTAAGGATGGAGTATGGACCAGGGCTCAGGTAGCTGCATACATCAAACTCACCCCATTTCCGGGGGACAGTTCAACAGACCATGACCCTGGCTGGAGTGGGGAAGGGGGAGGAAAACCCGGTGATGTAGGGGCAGAAGGGGACGGTTCCTGAGCGTAGGTAGGAGCTCATTGGTTGCTGGTCACCTGGGCTCATGTTCTAGAGGGAAGTATAAAAGGTGGGCACCATCTTAGAACAGTAGTCAGTTCAGTGAGAGGAGAAGACAGGGAGTGGAGGCTCTGTTGGAGCTCCGCTCAGAAGTGGGCCTAGAGAAGAGGCCGAGGAAGGAGGAGAATAAGGAACAGGGAGCGAAGGAACAGGAGAAGAAGGAACAGGAAAGGAGGAGGAGAAATAGAGAAACAGAAGGGCTCAGGAACAAGAAGGTGGAAGGGACCCTAAGAACCCATGAGAATACCGGGTGAAGGGTCAGGCAGATTAAGGGTACGGGATCCCAAGTTGGTGGAGGAGAAACTACCCTCAGTCAAAGACCGGAGGTCGCGATCATTTATTGGTGCGACACCTCATCAAACCTGCTAGGAAGGCACCATATAGGACAGCGGGGAATGGGGCCCACGTTTACCCGCGCAGATCCGCGGCAGCTGGACAAAAGTGGATCACTGGTGAGGCAGGCCAGAGAAAGGAAAGAAGGGGGTCCTGTGCCATACTTCTGAACTGCCTGGGGGTTGACCGAGCCCCACACCTGGTGGACGCAGCATGGCTCGGGCGGTCACTACCTGTACAGAAGTGACCCGGAGCATATGAACTGTGAGTAAAAGACATTGGATTGCAGTACGTTGTCTGTGTACTTTTTCGCTCCTCCAGCACTAACGGTACTGGGACTCTCTTCACCATCACCCCCACCATTCACTGCACTGCCCTGGGGTTACACTCTTCCCGTGGGGAGTTACACTACCTCAGCTGCATATACCATCAGCCCCAGCGGTCTGCCTTGCAGCGGCGGTTCATAACAGCCGCAATCCACAGGTGGCGTAGTTGGACATCACTCAGAACTGATAAAGGACTACCACTAGTCTGACCACCCTGAGCCACGGACCGGGTTGCCACTACTACCCCCATCGTCTCCCTATTGCCCGGCCCCGAGTGCCCCACGGCCCAGGGGGCGAGTCATTAGCGCAATTATTAGACAATGGAAGAAGCACAAGATGACTGTCAGTCTTCCTCGGTCTGGGGCTCCATGCAAGATCTTGCCTCATGGGGTAAGGATGATTCTTAGAAAGGTCAGGAATCAGCCCAGAACTACATGGGAGGACTTGGTCAATGCCTTGAAGATAGCTGGGACCACAGTCTCAAACATTACCATTAATCACACACTGCGCCGTCATAGATTAAAATCCTACAGAACATGCAAGGCCCTGCTCATGCCAGCATATGTCCAGGCCCGTTTGAAGTTTGCCAATGACCATCAGGATGGTCCAGAGGAGGCATGGGAGATGGCCATGTGGTCAGATGAGACCAAAATAGAACTTTTTAGTATCAACTCCACTCGCCGTGTTTGGAGGAAAGAGAAGAATACACAACCCCAACAACACCGTCTCAACCGTGAAGCATGGTGGGGAAAACATTATACTTTGGGGTGATTTTCTGCAAAGGGGAAAGGATGACTGCACCGTATTTAAGGGAGGATGGATAAGGTCATGTATCGCGAGATTTTGGCCAACAACCTCCTTCCCTCAGTAAGATGATTGAAGATGGGTCGTAGCTGGGTCTTTCAGCATGACAATGACCTGAAACACACAGCCGGGGCAACTAAGGTCTGACTCCGTAAAAAGCATTTCAAGTTCCTGGACTTCCAGTCTCCAGACCTGAACCCAATAGAAAATCTTTGGAGGGAGCAGAAACTCAATGTTGCCCAGTGACAGCCCCGAAACCTGAAAGATCTGGAGAAGATCTGTATGGAGGAGGGGGCCAAAATCCCTGCTGCAGTGTGTGCAGACTTGGTCAAGATCTACAGGAAACGTATGACCACTGTAATTGTAACAAAGGTTTCTGGACCAAATATTAAGTTCTGTTTTTCTACTGTATCAAATACTTATTTCATGCAATAAAATGCAAATTAATTATGTAAAAATCATAAAATGTGATTTACTGGATGTTATTTTTAGATTCTGTCTCTCACAGGTGAAAAGTGTTCTGTCAAGATTATCGCCACCTGGGAAGGTCGCGCAGAACCACCCGCTATAATCTCTTGAGCGAACAGCTCTCTGCTGCCCCCTATTGGCCATACAATTACACGGTTGGCCGACGATTAACGTAGGCGGTTGCAAGCTATTTGCATTAACAGGCAAGTTATTGGAAAACTAACAGTGAGCGTATGGTATATACACCTCCGGATTCCAACACATGAAATATATGTATATACCCTCGTACGATCACTGCAAACTTCACGATAATCCAAGAAAGATTACTAGCTGCCACCACTAGCTGGTTTTATACAGGCTGACTGGCCGCCTTGTTCTGTTAGCGTATGGCTCCGGGCACAGTTTACAGAACAAAAGGAACAGAGTTATTGGCAGGGTCGCTGGGGGCGTTTGTCGGCTTACCCCCTTTCCAGCTGTCAACGGCTGACTTCCACACCTCTGGCATGTGATTGGCCTCATACGCGTCAGCGATCTGTGCTGCTTTAGCGGCCTCCTTTGGCTCCCGGTCCAGCACGAACTGTTGCATCTCCACTGGGCAAAGCTAAAGGAACTGGTCCTTCACCATCAGTTCCTTCAGGTCCTCGAAGGTGGTGACAGACAGTCCTTGGACCCACTGTTCAAAGTTGGTTCTGAGTCCGTCCACCACATCATTATAGCTGTCGTGTGGTACACGCTGGATGGCCCAGAACTTTTTGCGGTACACCTCGGGTGTCAGCTGGTACTTTTTTATCAGGGCCTGCTTGATGGCCTTATAGTCTTGACGCGCCCCCCTGGCTGTGGGGTACCCGGTGCAGGGCCGGTAGATGCTGGGGGAATGTCACAGTGGCGGTGACCCGGTCCGTGACCCAGGGCGGTCAATAAAAGGAGTGATGGATAGGGGATTTATAGTGTTTTTATAGAGTTCATGACGCCACCTGTGGTATGCGGCTAAAGGGAGCCGCCGCTGCGGAGCAGTCCTCTGAAGCTGATGTTAGTGCAGCAGGGATGGTGTGGCTCTCCACAGGAAGAGCTAGCTCCAGGGCAGTGTGGATATGGCAGGTTGTGCTGGGCGTTGTAGTGCAGGGGTTGATGGCGCAGCAAGAACACAGAGACAAGGAAGTGCAGTCCCAGGGTCTTTACTGGTGGTGATTAGACAAGCCGGGACTAGGGTACTGGCTAGAAGTGGAAGTCCGGGCAGCCCGGAAGCAAGTAAAGAATCCTCCTTGCCAGGTAAAGTTGGAGGCCTTCCCTTTCCACTAAACTCTTTGGCCCTGCTGCTTGTAGCTATGCTGCGGCCCTCGTCCCTGAGTGCAACGTTTCTGTGCTCACCCGTATGGCAGGCAGCTCGGGCCTTGCTTGTGCATCGCTCCCACGTGGCGGTGCTGGGCCCTGCGGTGCTGCTGAGCCTCCGGGTGTCTGATGGGGCCAGGAGACCTGCAGTCTCCTGCCCTCTGGTTTCTGCGGCTGGGCCTTCAGTGCTCCACAGCCTCGGACTCCCGTGTCCGGTTCTTCTGTGCAGTACTTCTTCTGGGGTTAGCTGCCGCGCAGCTCCAGTCCCCAGCTCCTCTCTCTTCAACGTCCTCGCTTCAATTCCTCACACTAAGTCTCACTAACCAACCCCGCTCCCAGATCCCAGTTGCCAAGGGGAGTGGCTCCCCTTGCTGGTCTGGAGCCGGGAAAGTGTTGCATGTTTAGTATACCTGACTAGGGGATCCCTGCTTGCTTCCAGGCATGGCATTACTTCTTTTGAGGGAGGCAATGCCACTATGGCAACCGGACCCCTGAGGTGCCACATTCCCCCCTAGTTAATTTCAGTACTCCTGGACTGAGGATACTTTTCAAAATTAGCAAATAACAATTCACATTAGAAGATTATGAATTTAACATTTCTTGAACGTTACTGGTTATCAAAACATTATAAAACACTGTTAATAACATTCTTCAACAGGTTACAGTACATTCTGTAACCGGGTGTCCATTCTTCTTTAGTCAGGTGCAATTTTGAGCAACATGAGGGACCCGTCCGAAAACCCTCAACGTAGGCCCTGGGTGTGGCTGCAGGGCATAGATGATCCAGGTGTTGGACCACGTATTCGGCCACGCCAAACGGGTTTTTGTTCTGAGGTCATTTGTTGTAACCATAAAACCAATAGGGGGCACTTTAATAAGTGCAACTATTTACAATGGAAAGTTCTTTGGTTATTCACCGTCCATAACCTACAAGTCTTTATACCCTTACCGGGTAACTAAATGCAGCATACATTTTAGTTCTGTTATACTTTAATTCTTTACATTTTAGTTTCTCCAACGGGCAGGGGGCTGACCTTTTGTACTCCTGGCCAATCTACGTAGTACATTGGTAGTCACTGCTCTACCCTGGTCCCTTGTGTCTACCCCTGGTGGGAACTACTCTATGGGTAGTCTGAGGTAACACTGCTGGCTGGGTAATCTCCTACGAATTCTTTGACTCACCCTGGGTACGACAGGTTCACTGCTAGCAGAGTGTTGATTCTCCTGGTCTGCTGATGATGAAACCTCTGTCTCTGGGGCCGACTGGTCTTCCAGAAGTTCTGGAGCCTCTGCCGCTTCCGGTGAGGCCGCTTGGAGGAAGGTTAGGACAGGCACCACAATGGCTTTGTTCACCTGCGTCCAAGACCGGGGAAATTCTCCGAGTACTGTTTGGACCACTTCCTCCACTTCTTCTGTGGGCTGAGAGTTTTCTTGATCTTCTTCTGTGTGTTTCAACTGTTCAGGACATATCTTCAAGTGGTCCCTTGAGACTGCCGCTGAAGTTTCCCCTCCATCCTTACTGATGAGGCACACTTTGGTGTTGTCATAATTCGAGGGTAGGACGGTGTATGGCTCAACCTCCCACTGGTCATCTAATTTATGGAGTCGTCTCTTTCTCTTAAGTACCTGCTCTCCAGGTGATAAGGGAACGGCAGGTGCGTGCTGATTATAAGTTTTCTCTTGCTTCTGTCTAGCCTGGGACAAACTTCTTTCAACACACTTTTGCACTTTGCGGTATTGTTGCTGCCGCTCTGTATCCCAATCCTCATCTGGTGATGTCGTCTCTGGTGTTAAGACTTCCATGTCCAAGTTAATGGGTAGCTTACCAGGTCTTGCTCTTTTCAGGTAAGCGGGTGTACAGTTGGTGAAGTTCACCGGGATATGGTTATACAGGTTCACCAAATCTGGTAACCTCTCTGGCCACAGGCTACGTTCTTCAAGGGGCAACGTCTTCAACAGGTCTATCACCACCTGGTTCATCTTTTCACACAACTCGTTGGTCTGGGGATGGTACGGCGTCGTCCTTATTTTCTTGCAGCCATACAAGTTACAGAATTCCTGGAACACCACTGCTTCAAAGGCTGGACCTTGGTCGGTAAGCACCCGTTCAAGGTAACCGTGCGGGCGACAAAAGTGCTGTTGGAACGCTTTGGCTGCCGTCTGCGTTGACTGGTCTTTAACTGGCACTACTACCAGGAACCGGGAGTAGTGGTCTACTATGGTGAGAGCGTAGACATAGCCTGACCTGCTTAGGGCTAGCTTCACGTGGTCCAAGGCTACCAGTTCTAGTGGCTGTTTGGTGATTATGGTTTGCAGGGGAGCCCTCTGGTTGTCACGGTCTTTTCGTCTCAGGTTGCATGGACCACATTCTCGACACCATCTCTCGATTGCGTTCCTCATGCCAGCCCAGTAGAATCGCTCACGTAGCAGGACTTCCAACTTCTTCCACCCGAAGTGTCCTGCTCCTTCGTGGTACGCTTCTAAGACCATTGACGCATCCCGCCTCGGGACTACCACCTGCCAGACCAGTTCATTTGTCCGGGAGTTGATGCTTCTTCGACTCAGCTTTCCTTCATAGATGAACAGTTTGCCCTTCTCCTTCCACAACTGTTGGGTCTCCTGTGGAGCATCTGGAGCAGGGTACGAGTCAGCTTGCACCAGCAACTCCTTGACTAGGCGGACAGCCGGATTGCTATCCTGCGTTTCTGCCCATCCATGGTGGTTGAACGTGGCCTCTCTGTTGGCGGAGCGCTTGTCCCTTACACAGTGGGAGCACTGGGTCACCCCATGACGATGGAAAATGGGTATCTCTATCTCTTCCAGCTCTTCCGGGTCTTCTCCCCCATCTGGCAAGTTGGGCATCCTGGACAGCGCATCAGCATGTTTTTATGCCCCGCCCGATACTTGATGATAAACTCGTAGTTAGACAGTCGGGCTATCCGTCGTTGTTCTAGAGCACCAAGCTTCGCAGTCTGCAGGTGCGTCAGAGGGTTATTGTCCGTGAAGACTGTAAATTTGGAGGAGGCGAGATAGTGCTTGAAGCTCTCTGTTACAGCCCAGACTATGGCGAGAACCTCCAACTTGAAGGAAACAGTAGTTGTCGGGGTTCCTTTCCGTGGGCTAGAGCTTCCTGCTGGTGTAGGCAATCACTCTCTCTCTGCCTTTCTGTACCTGGGACAGCACCGCTCCTAATTCCACGTTGCTGGCATCTGTATAGAGTGTAAAGGGATGGCCATAGTCGGGGTAGGCCAGGACTTCGTCTCCGGTCAGAGCCATCTTCAGTTGGGTGAAGGATTAGTCTTCTGGTTTACCCCATTTGAACGGAGGATTCAGGTTCTTGGCCTTCTTGGACTGGCCTACGAGGAGGTCATGCATGGGTGCTGCCATCTTGGTGAAACTTTTGATAAATCTTCTGTAGTAGCCTACCAGCCCGAGGAACTGCCGCACTTCCTCAATAGTGGAAGGTCTTGGCCAGTCCTTGATTACGGTGACTTTTTCAGGGTCTGGCGCTACACCTTCGGCGCTTACCACATGACATAGGTACTGCACCTTGGGCTTCAACAGGTGGCACTTGGACGGCTTTACCTTCAGGCCAAAACCAGATAGGGCTTCAAACACCTCGGCCAGGTGCTCCAGGTGGTCTTCATATGTCTTCGAGCAGACAATTACGTCGTCCAGGTACAGCAGGACAGTGTCGAAGTTCTTGCGTCCTAGGCAGCACTCCATTAACCGCTGGAAGGTTCCTGGGGCGTTGCAGAGCCCGACTGGCATGCAGTTGAACTCGCTGAGGCCCATTGGTGTTGTAAATGCGGTCTTTTCCCTGTCCGCTTCTGCCACAGGAACCTGCCAATACCCACTGGTGAGATCCAAAGTGGAGAAATAATTAGCAGATCTTAATGCAGCTAGTGACTCCTCAATTCTGGGTAATGGGTAGGCGTCTTTATGTGTAATGTGGTTAATCTGCCTGTAGTCAACACACACCTCATTGTACCATCCTTCTTTCTAACGAGAACTAATGGAGCTCCACAGGGGCTACAACTATCTCTGATCACCCCAGCCTCCTTCATCTCCCGTAACATTCCTTTGGCACATTGATAGTGAGCTGGGGGTACAGGCTGGTACCTCTCTTTAATGGGTGGATGATCTCCCGTGGGGATATGATGTTGGACCCCTTTTACCTGCCCAAAGTCTAATGGGTGTTTACTGAAGACCCGCTCATACTCTTGGACCACCCGGTATACTCCATGTTTTTGGTGCAAAGGGGTAGAGTCAGTGCCCACTTGTAGCTTCTGACACCAATCCTCCATCTGCCCCTTGGAGCCGTTATCCTCCACCGGTTTGGATGGAGGCAAGGGTTCCACTGCCTTTATTGCGTTGTTACTGACAGTGAACAGCTTAGTAAGGGTAGCATACTGGGGTAAATGGACCTCTTTCTCCCCACAATTCAGGATGCGGATCGGCACTCTCACCTTGCGGACATCAACTACCCCCCTGCCCGTCAAGATGGTGGGCCTACTATCATAGTACACGGGTTCTACCAGGGCCTGATAATCTTGACCCCTGAGACCAATTGTTGCTCGACATCATATTAACATTTCACTCCTAGGGGGCATTGCAATGGGGAACGGATCACTCATCCTGACACTGCCGACTTCTCCACCAGACAGCTCTACCTGTTGTCTTCTCATCAGGGCTCTGATCTCCTTCAGCAGAACCCGCTGCTGACTGGAACTGGCGGTCTCTGCAACCTGCTGCAACAAAGGAATAATTTCCCCAAGACAATTCTCTATCACATTGGTGCCTAAGGTTATCATGGGATGACTTTCTCGGCGATCAATATCAACAATAATCATTCCTTGTGATGGCAATTCTACCTTGCTGACTTTTATGGTCACCTCTTTATACTCCACCTGAGGCAAGGGCTGACCATTGCTGGCATAGATGCTGAGATGTTCATCTGGACGGCGGGTAATGTCTGAATCAGTCCAGTATTGTTTATAAAGGATATATGGCATCGTGGTCACCTGGGACCCAGTGTCCAGTAACGCGTTCATCGGGATGCCATCAAGCACGACAGGTAGGACCGGCCATCCTCCCACGTACTTGTCTCGCCAGCTTTGTGAGCCTGGTCATCTTACTCCTGGGGGTTGGCCCTCTGCCCCAGGGGTTGCTTGTTTAAATTTCAGAATCTTGCGAGGTGCCCCGCCTATTTACAGCGGCGGCAGATGGGTTGTCCGCCCTGGTCGTAGCGATCGCTGTTCCTCCCTCTGATCGGTGGAATTCTTCTCTGTCGTCACCACGGGACATCATCTGGACTGGAAGCCAGCTGGATCTTCTCTTTTGGAGACACTTGCATGGCCTGCACGGTTTTGGTTAGTGCAGCTACACTTTTAGTCAGCTCTTGGACCTGAAGGTGCAGGTCTGCAGATGGGTCATTGTCCAGAGTCTGCGCGTCAGCCCCCACTGGTTATGGGGAAAAGGGGGCCACCTCCTGGTGGTAGGTAATAACTGGGCGCCGGTGGGATGCAGCGCCTCCTGGTGTTGATTCCCGCAGCACCCTGATGGCTCTGTCTTTAAATTGTGCAAAGTCCAGATCAGGGTTTTGCAGAGCCATAATGCGCAGCTGTGTCCTGTGAGCGCTGGACAGGAGCCCCTCAATAAACTGCTCAGTCAGCAATCTGTCCTCGTCTTGCACACTGTCAGGGTCTACCTGTTTGATGGCCCGCAGCGCCTCCTGCAGGTTTAGAGCATAGTCCCGTACACTGTCCTGCACCCTTTGTTTGCACCCGTAAAACTTCATCTTTATTTCTGCTGCGGTGCGGGTGTCAAAGGTATCCTTAAACCGGGCCAGTATTTCTTTTACAGTGCCTTTGTCCCTGCCCGGCCAGGACTTCACCTCTCTCTGGGCTGCACCGATTAGCTGGCCTATGAGGAGGCTGACTTTTTGCTCCTCAGACAGGGGGTACACTTTAAACAAACTGCGCAGTCTCTCCTTAAAGTCATTCAGGGTGTGCGACTCCCCTGAGTCCTGGGGCAACCATGCCGCCCCGGTATATACGGCATCGGTAACGGCATTACAGTGGCAGCGGCCGCGCCCACGGCTGAACCCTCCTCCATGTTGGTCATCCTCCTCCCCCCTAGTGAACCTCAGCCAGGTCCTGGGCGTCTCCTGATGTACCAGTATGCTGCTCTGCAGGCGGAAGGATCTCTTACCCGGCGGTTCCAGATCGGGACTTCTTTCTTCCCCTCGGCGGGCGGCAAACCACGTGATCACACCGTTCAATAAAGTCTATGGCACACAGGACCCGGTTATACCGGGCTTCGTGAATCCTGTTCGTGACGCCAAGTATGACGCGCCCCCTGGGCCATGGGGTACTCGGTGCCGGGCCGGTAGATGCTGGGGGATGTCACAGTGGCGGTGACCCGGTCCGTGACCCAGGGCGGTCAATAAAAGGGGTTATGTATAGGGGATTTATAGAGTTCGTGACGCCACCTGTGGAATGCGGCTAAAGGGAGCCGCCGCTGCGGAGCAGGTCCTCTGGGGCTGGTGTTACGGTTGCAGGGATGGTGTGGCTCTCCACAGGAAGAGCTAGCTGCAGGGCAGTGTGGATATTGCAGGTTGTGCTGGGCGTTGTAGTGCAGGGGTTGATGGCGCAGCAAGAAACACAGAGACAAGGAAGTGCAGTCCCAGGGTCTTTACTGGTGGTGATTAGACAAGCCGGGACTAGGGTACTGGCTAGAAGTGGAAGTGCGGCAGCCTGGAAGCAAGTAAAGAATCCTCCTTGCCAGGTGAAGTTGGAGGCCTTCCCTTTCCACTAAACTCTTTGGCCCTGCTGCTTGTAGCTATGCTGTGGCCCTCGTCCCTGAGTGCAACGTCTTTGTGCTCACCCGTATGGCAGGCAGCTCGGGCCTTCCTGGAGTCTCGCTCCCACGTGGCGGTGCTGGGTCCTCTGTGCTGCTGAGCCTCCGGGCGTCTGATGGGGCCAGGAGACCTGCAGTCTCCTGCCCTCCGGTTTCTGCTGCTGGGTCTTCAGTGCCCCACAGCCTCGGACTCCGGTGTCTGGTTCTTCTGTGTTGGTTCCTTCTGGGGTGAACTGCCACGCAGCTCCAGTCCCCAGCTCCTCTCTCTTCGACGTCCTCACTTCAACTCCTTACACTAAGTCTCACTAACCCCGCCCCCAGATCCCAGTTGCTAAGGGGAGGAGCTCCCCTTGCTGGTCTGGAGCCAGGAAAGTGTTGCATGTTTAGTATCCCTGACTAGGGGATCCCTGCTTGCTTCCAGGCATGGCATTACCTCTTTTGAGGGAGGCAATGCCACTGTGGAAACCGGACCCCTGGGGTGCCACAGTGTCCATTTTGGTCTCGAGGAAGAGAGGCGAACACCTCCAGAGCCCTGAGGTTAAGTATCGGGCCCACTGGTCCTCAGGCAGCTGGTACTGCCTGCAGGTCTTTTCAAACCCCCGCAGAAATATGTCCAAGTCCCATCCTTGTCCATCACAGTAAAATGCTCAGAAGTGGTTTAAAACTGTTGGTATTGTTGGACTTACAGTTCTGTGGTGTGGGTGTATCCTTCTGGATTCGGGCTAACTTCAGCTAGTAGTCTCGCTCCTCCCGCTCGGCCTGGATCGGTCGGTCAGCTTGACGCTCTCGCTCAGCGACCTCTCGATACTGCTGAATCAGCTTCAGACATCCCTCATGATCGTCTGCTTCGAGTTGCTCCAACGCCATCCACATCACCCTGGTTGCGGGTATGGCTGGCTTTCACATGTGGGACCTCTGCAACAGCACCTGTAGCGCCCCGAGGGTTCGGTCTCTACAGGGGTATTGCACCTCAACCAGAGGTGTGATATCCCACTCCCGGGTAAGGATGGTGTGTGGACCGGGACTCCCTTAGCTGCATGCATCACATACACCCCATTTCCGGGGGACAGCTCAACGGTGCTCCCATTAGTACAGTAATGCAGGCACGACAGAACATGTCCCTGGCTGGAGTGGGGAAGGGGGAGGAAAACCCAGTGATGTAGGAGCAGGAGGGGACGGTTTCTGGGCATAGGTAGGAGCCCATTGGTTGCAAGTCACCTGGGCTCATACACAGAGAGGGAGATATATAAGGTGGGCACCATCTTAGATCAGTGTTCAGTCTGAGAGAGGAAGTGACATAGCAGGGCCTCTGTGGAGCTCTGCTCCGGAGGTGGGCCTAGCCTGTGAGGCCCAGCCAGCACTGGAAGAGAAGAGGAGTTCAGCCAGAGAGGGCTGACAGGGAGCTGTGGCTCAGTCTGGGCCCAGCTCCACAAGGCAGGCCTAGAGTGAAGGCCAGAGCCAGAGGAGAGGAACGGAAACAGAAAGGAAAGTAAGAAGGAACAGAACACCAAGAGAGGCCCAGAGACACGAAGGCAGAAGGAACCCTAAGGACCCAGGAGATTGCGGGTGACGGGTTGGCAGAACAGGGTACCGGATCCCAAATTGGTGGAGGCGACTAATCCTTAACCAAGGACCGGCGGTCGTGACCATTTACTGGTGCGACCCCTCACTACACCTACCAGAAAGGCACACCACATAGGGTCAGGGAAGTGGACACCCAGCCTCCCAAGAGAAGACCCGAGGCAGCTGGACAGAAGTAGTGTCACTGGTGGGGCACGGCTGACAAAAGGATAGAAGGGAGTCCTGTGCCACACTCTGGAATTACCTGGGGGTTGAGTGAGCCCCTTGCCTGGTGAACGCAGCATGGCTCGGGCGGTCCTATCTGTGCACAATTGACCTGGATGAGAACTGTGAGTAAAGAACCTGAACTGCAATACCTTGTCTCTGTGCTTTCTCACCGCATACAGCACTACTAGTGCTGGAACGCCCACACCATCACCCCACCATCTACTACACTGCCCTGGGGCTGCACTCTTCCCGTGGGGAGTCACACTACCTCAGCTGCATACACCATCAGCCCCAGCTTTCGGCCTTGCAGCGGCGGTCCGCACTGACCGCAATCCACGGGTGGCGTAGTCGGACAATTAACCTAAAACCTTACAAATAGACTGCCACTGGTTTGACCACTCTGAGCCACGGGACCGGGTCGCCGCCATGGTGACTGCAACCCACAGCATCCCACAAAAGGCCCGGTTCCGGGTTCCCCACGCGGCCCAGGGGGCGAGTCACACCACCTGCGCCTTGGCTGGCCTCCCCATCATCATCGCTCTGCTGATGGACTGGCTCTGAGGCACCTTGCAACAGTTCACCAACCATTTGATTCTTTGTTTTGCCCATGCAATCAATCTGTCTCAGCTCACAGAGGGCCATAAGAGTCTCCTTAGACTGCTGGTTATATTTTTTTTCTCTCAGGGTTCTCCAAATGTAGACATAATTGGCAAGCAGATTTTGACAGAAAAACAAGAGAGGAGGGTTGTAACTTCTACACATACAGTAATGTCCCAGATAAAAAATGATAAAACCACTGAGTCTGACTCTTCAAAACTTTGCACAAAATCTCGCAAGAACCGTGCAAGTTTTCAGTGACAGGAATGACTTCTCAAACCAGATCACTGATGTTCTGTAATATCCCACCGCTGCCACTAATTTGTCAAGATTATCGCTGCCAGCGAAGGTCACACAGAACCAGCTGCTGTGATCTCTTGATCGAACAGCTCTCTGCTGCTTCCTATCATCCGGACAATTACATGATTGGCTGACGATTAACGTAGGAGGTCATTGGCTGTTTGCATTAACAGGCCAGTTATTGCAAAACTAACAGTGAGCTTATGGTATATACACCTCTGGATTCCAACACATGGAATATATGTATATACCTCCATACGAACACTGCTAACTTTACAATAACTCAAGAAAGATTATTAGCTGCCCCCATCAGTCGGGTTTTATACAGACTGACTGGATGCCTGGTTCTGGTATCGTATGGCTTCAGGCGCAGTTTACAGAACAAAAGGAACAGAACTATTAAATTTTATATTTAATCCAGAATGATAGGCAGCGTTTATAACAAATATATACAAAAGATTTTACAAAGGGGACAAAACAATACAGAATATACAGTTACATAAAATAAAAGGATAAACCAAGAAAACTTACTAGACCTGTTGTCACAGCAATGGCTTCAGGTTAAAGGAGGGAGGCTCTCCAGAAAAACGGACAGCACCTACAGTGAACTGTGCCTCCACGTACTGACAATGGCATTTACCTTTTAGTAGCTCCTAAGTTACACCCACACAATGCCCCTTCATGACTCCATACAGGGTTGGACTTGGACTGTGGCTTTAGTTTCAGAAAAATTATGAGATTCCATAAATAGATGATATCTTTGCTTCGGAGAGTCGCATGTACTCGATATCGTGATTTTATCTTTACATAGAGACCAAATATGCCAGGCGTAGCTTCGTCTATCAGGTTTGTATTCAATTGAGAGTTATCTGGTCATCGCTCAGTGACTTGAAACTATGCTCTGCATAGAATCATAGAATCATAGAATGGTAGAGTTGGAAGGGACCTCCGGGGTCCTCGTGTCCAACCCCCTGCTCAAAGCAGGATTCACTAGATCATCTCAGACAGATGTCTGTCCAGCCTCTGTTTGAAGACGTCCATTGAAGGGGAACTCACCACCTCTCGTGGCAGCCTGTTCCACTCATTGATCTCCTCACTGTCAAAAAGTTTTTTCTAATATCTAATCTGTGTCTCCTCCCATTTAGTTTCATCCCATTGCTTCTAGTCTTTCCCTGTGCAAATGAGAATAAAGATGATCCTTCTACAATGTGACAGCCCTTGACATATTTGTAGACAGCTATTAAGTCTCCTCTCAGTCTTCTTTTTTGCAAGCTAAACATTCCCAAATCCTGCAACCGTTCCTCATAGGACATGGTTTGCAGACCAGTCACCATTCTGGTCGCTCTTCTCTGAACTTGCTCCAGTTTGTCGATGTCTTCTTTAAAATGTGGTGCCCAAAACTGTACACAGTATTCCAGATGAGGTCTGACCAAAGAGGAGTAAAGACCGATAATGACTTCACGTGATCTAGACTGTATGCTTCTGTTACTACATCCCAGAGCTGTGTTTGCCTTTTTTGCTGCTGCATCACACTGTTGACTCATGTTCAGTCTATGATCTATTAGTATACCTAAGTCTTTTCCACACGTACTGTTGCTTAGCTCTATTCCTCCCATTCTGTAGATGCTTTTTTCATTTTTCTTGCCCAGATGTAGTACTTTGCATTTTTCCCTGTTAAAAACCATTCTGTTGGTTGCTGCCCACTGTTCCAGTTTATTTAGGTCTTTTTGAATCCTCTGTCTCTCTTCTCTAGTATTAGCTATCCCTCCTAGCTTTGTGTCATCAGCAAATTTAATCAGTTTACCCTCAATTCCTTCATCTAAATCATTGATAAAGATGTTGAACAATACAGGTCCCAGGACGGAGCCCTATGGTACCCCACTTGAGACATTCATCCAACTGGATGTGAAGCCATTTACAACCACCCTTTGAGTCCGATCACTAAGCCAGTTATGAATCCACCTAACAGTTGCCTGGTCCATTGCATACTTGGTCATTTTTTCAATAAGGATGGTGTGAGATACTTTGTCAAATGCTTTGCTGAAGTGAAGATATACTATATCTACAGCATTTCCCTGATCCACCCAGTCAGTGATTCTGTCATAGAAGGAAATTAAGTTAGTCTGACATGACTTGTTAGTTACAAACCCATGCTGTTTCTGGTTAATCACTTCATTCTTATCCAGGTACTTACATACATGTTGTTTAATAATTTGTTCAAAGATCTTTCCTGGTATAGAAGTCAGACTCACCGGCCTATAATTCCCTGGGTCCACCATCTTCCCCTTTTTGAAGATAGGAACAACATTTGCTCTTCTCCAGTCTTCTGGGACTTCTTGCCATTTGCCACTTCATCACGTTTCCGAAAATGTGATTTTCCTATGTATTGGATCGACGCAGTTCATGCAAACCTCCCTTCTTAATTTTCTAGTTAACAAAGGATCCCAGATCTTTACATTCCTAAAATGCTTATCTCAATTGTAAATCTAATCCACATTTCTGAAGAAGGGCCTCACATCTGTTTAGCCATTGGAGTATCTATGGTTACCTAATTACAAAGGAGGGGGTCAGCTGCACAGAAGAGAGTGCAAGCTCTTCTCTCTCATCTCTGTAAGCATTTTATTTTTCTCCATGACATGTACCTAGGATAAAAATTACAGACCTCTCCATTCTTTGTAGATGGGAAAACTTGCAAAATCGGCAGTATATCAAATATTTATTTTCCCCACTGTATATAGAGGAGCAGTGTGCAAGGATATTTTGGAGAGGGGCTGTGTGTGTGTGGGGGGGATTTTGGAGATGGGCAGTGTGGGGGGGATATTGTACAGATAGGCAGAGTGGGGGATATTTTGGAGAAGGCCGTGTGTGTGGAGGTATTTTATAGAGGAGAAGTGTGGGGGAGTATTTTAGAGATGGTCAGTGTGTGGGGGGTATTATAGAGAGGGGCAGTGTGGGGGGATATTTCGGAGAAGGGCAGTGTATGTACTGGGGTATTTTGTGCAGGAAGCACAGTGAGGGGCAATTATTCAGGGGCAGTACATGGGAGACATTTTTATTCATAGAGCAGTATAATGATGCTTTTATTTTTAAGGGAACCATGTCATGATGTGCTGCTGAAGTCGGCAATTCTGGAGAGATGAGCTCTGCGCATGAAATCTCATCATGGCGTTTGTGCTACATGGAAACAGAAGGGATGGGAATTATAATTATTTATTTTTAGAGCACCATTGATTCTGTACATGTGAGGAGGTTACATACAAAATATAAATTACAGTGAACAAACTAATAATGACAGACAGGTACAGAGGGGAGAGGGCCCTGCACTTTCAGGCTTATAGTGTACATGATAATGGGGAAGGAGACAGTAGGTGGGGGGATTGCAGCAGATTCAGTGGTGGTGAGGTGACATCAGGGTCATTGCCGGCTGTAAGTTTGCTTGAAGAGATGCTTTTTCAAGTTCCGCCTGTAAATTCTGAAACTGATGGAATCGGACATGTTGGGGCACAGAAATCCCGAGTATGGGGGGTGTTCGGGAGAAGTCTTGGAAGCGATTGGGTGAGGAATGTATAAGTGTGGAGGAGAAAGGAAGATCTTGAGATGATGGGAAATAATGTGTTGGAAGGTAACTGGAGATTACTTCTGAGATGTACGGAGGACACAGATTATGGACGGCTTTGTAGATCAATGGTAATAGTTTGAACTGAATACTTTGGGGAATTGGGAGCCTGTAAAGATCTGAGGTTGTGGGTTGTAAGTAATCACCTCGGCAGGTTAACTATGCAGCAATATTTTATTGATCACAGCCATGGTAATAAAGCAATTCCAGGTAAATGGCCAAAATACAGTTCTCTCAGTCCTCAAATTCCCAATCTGGGTTCAGTAGTTCCACTGGCTTTGTATAAGGCCATACTCACTGTCTCCATCTTCTTCTTTCAATCCTTCCACACAACTCTCCTAAAAAACATCTCTGTCCTTTCTTCCACTGGGCTCAGTCCCCTCCCAGGTCAGAAGTGATCACCCTCCCCCTTAAACATTCACTGTTTGCTAAAACAATGAAGAATATTCTAGAAGCCTTCATCTGAGACTGCATGTAAGACCCCTGTGGTGACGGCTCCACTGTGTCTACAATCTACACACACATAATGAGATTATTGGCTGTTGGAACCATGGTTAGATACTCCTGAGATACAGATATCCTGAGATACTGATTAGTGGAATGCTGGACACTTTACAAGTGAATCTAGTGCACATACTGACAAGTTAGCAGAACTATATAAAACATAACAAGTGAATCACTAATAAAACACAATAATAATATTAACAAAAATGGTGGAAAAGTATCATAGTCTTTAGAAAATGGGCAGCTCCTCACAGAGCCAATGAAGGGATTTGCAGAGGAATAGAGAGGCAAGAGATGGATTAGTTGTGTAGCAGAGTTAAGGATGGACTGGAGAGGTGCGAGAGTGTTAGCAGAGAGGCCAGAGAGGAGGATATTGCAGTAGTTGAGGCAGGAGACGATGAGGTCATGCACTAACATTTTAGTAGATTCAAGGTTGAGGAAAGGATGGATTCTGGAAATGTTTTTAAGCTGGAGGTGGCAGGAGGTGGAAAGAGCTTGGATGCGTGGTTTGAAGGACCGGACAGAGTTGAGGGTCACTCCAAGGCAGCGGACTTGTGGTACAGAGGAAAGCATGATATCATTTATTGTGATAGATAGATCAGATAGGCGAGTTAGGTGAGATGTAGGAAAGATGATGAGTTCAGTTTTGTCCAAATTAAGCTTTAGGAAACATGATGAGAAGGAGGATATGGATGATAGACACTCTGGGATTCTGGACAGCAGAGAGGTGACATCTGGGCCAGAGAATTAGATCTTAGTATCATCAGCGTATAGGTGGTACTGGAAGCCATGGGACTTTGAGTTGTCCCAGGCCAAAGGTATAGATTGTGAAGAGTAGGGGTCCAGGACAGAGCCTTGAGGGACACCGAAAGAGAGAGGGCGGGGTGAGGAGGTAGCGTGGAAGTGCGCTTGGAGCGGTATGAGATCTAGGAGAGGGCGAGGTCTTTGACACTAAGGGAAGAGAGAATTTGCACCAGGAGGTTGACTGTGTCGAAGGCAGAGGACAGGTCAAGAAGGAGGACAGGTCACGGAGTACAGAGTATTGTCTGTTATTGGCAGTAAGTAAGTAATTAGTAATTTTAGTCAGGGCAGTTTCGGTGGACTGGTGGGGACGGAAGCCGGATTGCAGGTTTCCAAAGAGTGAGGTAGATGAAAGGTGGGAGGTAAGTTCAGCATGCACATGTTGTTCAAAGAGTTTGGAGGTGAATGGGAGCAGCGATATGGGGTGATAGCTGGATGTAGTGGATGGGCCAAGGGATGGCTTCTTTAGAATAGGTGTGATAGTGGCACACAAGGGAAGGTACCAGAAGTTACCGATAGATTGAAAAGATAGATTAAGGCTGAGATAAGCATGGGGAAGAGGTGGAATGGGATGGGGTCCAATGCACAAGTGGTGAGGTGTGATTTGGAGAGGAGATGAGTGAGCTCACCTTCCGTGATGGTGGGGAGGAAGGTTATAGGGGAGGGGCAGTGGTCTGTTATACGTAGGGGTTGTGATGGATGGGCAGTAAAGACTTGGCTTGTTTGGTCAATATAAGTTTTGAAATGTGCGGCAAAGTCTTCTGCAGAGATGAGAGAGGTTGGAGGGGGCAGTGGAGGGAGGTAACAGTATTGAATAACTGTTTGGGGTTGTGGGATAAAGAAGATACAAGGGTGGTGAAATAGTCTTGTTTAGCAGAGGTGAGGGACGAATTGAAAGTGAAAGTTGACGTTTGTAGATGTAACCTGTAAGGTACTTTGATGTAAATGTTTTTTCGTTTTACTGACTAATTCTCATCAGTGCTGTCGATCCTTTATGGTCTGCAATCAGATGATGAATGGTAACAACAACTCCTAGCATCTCCTTCCCATTGTTAGGGACATACTGGGAATTGTAGGTTCATGCAATACAAATGTATATGGGGCTGACCTGACATTACATTTGATAACTGTACTAAGCTTGGTGCTGCATTCATAGATTAATGGTATTTCTGGCACTGCATTCTTGTATTGATGTTGGTTCTGGTGCTGCATTCATGTACTGACGTTGGTTCTGGCACTGCATTAATGTAGTGACAGTGGCTCCGGTGCTGAATTCTTCTACTGACGGAGTTTCTGACACAGCATTCATGTATTGACGGCGGTTTTGATGCAGTATTCATGTATTGAGAGAAAAGTTAAACTGGCACATCCGACCAGGATATCTAAAAAAATTCTATACTTTATGTAGAAAAAGGATTAAAACATGGTGATAAAACTTGAAACCTCAGAGAAACCTGACGCGTTTCTGGTGCATAAAAGCACCCTTAGTCATAGGATAACAGAGGTAAAGCATGAAGTGATGATATATATATATATAGAGGACTAGTGTCGATTAATGTCAGGGATCACCACAGGGACGACACCGGGGAGATCATGCAATATCTCACCGTGCCGTCACGCTGTCAGTATTTTGTCCGGAATCGTGAGCACACGATCCAGACTACTCACTCCTTAGGTATCAGCAAGTGACCAGTGAGCATATGGCCTCACACCTCCGGGTTCCAAAGCATGGAATACGTGTTTATGCCCTCTGTACGCTCACTGTCAGCTTCACGATAGCCCGATTATTAATATTATTCGCTGCCACCACCGGCCAAGTTTGAAATATAATAGAGGTCTGGCCGGATGCCTGCGTTTTGGTAGCGTATATGGCTTTGGGGAAGGGAACGATTACAGGACAAAAGAAACAGAACTATTAAATTTTATATTTAACCCCTTCCCGACATGCGCCGTACATGTACTGCTCTGTAGGAATTGCGTTCCTGCAAAGAGCAGTATATGTACGGCACCGCTATTTCTGGTCACCGCGCTTCATCGCGCGGTGACCGGGCTAAGATGGCTGCTGTCTCTGACAGCAGGCCATCCCTGCACGTTGCCACCTCTCCTGTTTAACCCCTGTGGTACTGATTGGCTGAACAATAGTTTCTGACCAATCAGTGCCAAAGGGGTTAATCTAAAATAGTGATCACCGCTCTGCAAGCCATCTTTACCTCCGTGTTGGTGTGCAGAGCGGTTGTGAGACCCCCTTGCTGTACCTGAGAGAGAGAGACATTGGTGGCTAGTGCGATCCCCCCTGCGATCCAGAGCCTGTCTGAGGAGCCTCCTGCGATCTCCTGCGTGATCTAAGCTGTGTGCTCAGATCTCCTCCTGTGCTGCGGTGTGCAGCTGTGTTACTCCTCTGATCACAGCAGCAGCAGTTTACCAGTCCCTGTTCCAGTCCCTTCCTAGTGCTCCTTCCCTTCTGAGCCCTGCCGTGCGCCCAAACACTGGTTTAAACCCACATATGAGGTATCAGGGTACTCAGGAGAAATTGCACAACTACTTTTGGTGTCCATTTTCTCCTGTTACCCTTGTGAAAATAAAAAAAATTGGACAAAAAGATCATTTTTGTGGAAAAAGTGTTTCTCTCTCCATTGCTCTACGTTATAAACTTCTGTGAAGCACCTGTGGGTTCAAAGTGCTCACTACACATCTAGATAAGGTTTTTGAGGGGTCTAGTTTCCAAAATGGTGTCACTTGTGGGGAGGTTTCCACTATTTAGGCACATCAGGGGCTCCCCAAACGTGACATGGCGTCCGCTCTCAATTCCAGCCAATTTGGCGTTCAAAACGTCACACAGTGCTCCTTCCCTTCTGAGCCCTGCCATGCACCCAAACAGTGGTTTTACCCCAGCTATGAGGTATCAGCGTACTCAGGAGAAATTGCACAACAAATTTTGGTGTCCATTTTCTCCTGTCACCCTTGTAAAAATAACAAATTTGGGGCGAAAAGATCATTTTTGTTACTAAAAAGTAAAATGTTCATTTTTTCCTTCCACATTCTATTAATTCCTGTGAAGCACCTGAAGGGTTAATAAACTTCTTCAATGTGGTTTTGAGTACCTTGAGGGGTGCAGTTTTTAGAATGGTGTCACTTTTGGGTATTTTCTGTCATAAAGACCCCTCAAAGTGACTGTGAATGTGATGTGGTCACAAAAAAAAAAGGTTTTGTAAATTTTGTTGTAAAAATGAGAAATCGCTGATCAACTTTTAACCCTTCTAACTTCGCAACAAAAAAAAATTTGGGTTCCAAAATTGTGCTGATGTAAAGTAGACATGTGGGAAATGTTATTTATTAACTATTTTGCGTGACATATCTCTCTGATTTGAGGGCATAAAAATTACAAATTTGAAAATGTCCAAATTTTCAAAATTTTCACCAAATTTCCTTTTTTTTCACAAATAAACGCAAGTCATATCAAAGAAATTTTACCACTAGCATGAAGTACAATATGTCACGAAAAAACATTCTCAGAATCAGTGAAATCTGTTGAAGCGTTTTGGAGGTATTACCTCATAAAGTGACAGTGGTCAGAATTGAAAAAAAAGGCCTGGTCAGGAAGGTGAAAACAGGCTTCAGGGTGAAGGGGTTAATCCAAAAGGGAGGCAGTGTTTAAGAAAAATATATACAAGGATGTTACAAAGGAGACATTAAAATACATAAGCAGTTACATAAAATAAACAGGATAAAAGAAGACCACTTACTCTATAAAGATCGCTGCAACGATTCAATATAGGGGAGGAGGGGCTCACCAGTTTGATTTGAACTTTATCGAACACGACCCATAGCTTATAATCCTTATACCCCCTGGCAATGAGTGCTCCTCTATTCTCCATGGGTTCTCTTATACCTAAGGGGAGATCTGCCCACACACCCCTTGTGGTGACATCATGTGGGATGGTCTCCAGTCTGTACATTTTTATTCTAAACTCTAACTTCTGCAATAACTCATCGCTCGTTGATCGCAGAAGCTTGCAAACAATGCCATTGTTTCCGTTATGACTTTACCTTCATTTAGAGACCACACATCGCATAGCTGCAGTCTGCTATTCTGGTGTTTTTGCGCTAAAGCTCTATGTAGCATTTTTCAGCGACAGAAAAATATCCCTATCATTCCCTAGCTGGTCCTACCCCTAAAAATATGGGTCCCGTTATTGTCCTGCCACTAATTACCCCCAGCGTCTGCCAGGGACAAGATGCTCGCATTTTAACTAAGTTATAACACTTCTCGGCTGGCATTTGTTTGTGTAAGCTATTTTGGCTGTGGGTGATAATTTGAAGGAAGACACTGTAGATTGTCATCTCTGGACTGTCAGCTCTCCAAATATGGATAAGGGAGGGGGTGAAGAGAGGCTTGGGAGAAATGGTCAATATCTATGGTAAGGGGAGAAAGAATATTTTAAATATTCCTCAATATTTCCCTGACAACTCCCCCTCTTTGAGGTGGCGTGGAGGCTGACTGACAGGTTACCTCTTAAGCCCACCTCCTGGCCCACCCTTCCGGCTGATCCGACAACCCGTGGACCCAACTTGCCCACCACCCTGACCAACTGGGGATCCAGCTTTCCGATCACCCTGACTGGTTCGGGATACATTTTCCTCACACCTCTGACAGGCTATGGGTACCTTCCTCCCATACTCCTGACAGACAGGGGGACATACCTTCCTGTTACCCTGCCTGGTTATGGGGCCTACCTTTTTACCTGTCACTGTTAACCTGGGAGCTGTGCTCCCCGTGGGGCAGCTACGACCGGCCATGTCACAGTTCGTCGTGACACTGGTCGGTGGCACGGGACCACTTTCCCTATGATCCCCGTGTTTCTCCCCATCCTGTCTCGTCACCTCTGGAGCCGTGCTAGTCATGGGGCAGCTACCACTGACCATGTTACCATCTGGTGTGACACTGGTCACCTGCACGGGACGACCTGCTTCCTGGTGCCCGTGCCTGCTCCCCTTGCCCATAGCACTTATGTTGGTTCGCTTTAGGGGATCCTCAGCAGCATCACCCCGCGGGGTGAAGTGGCTGAGTTCCCCTTTACCACAACACACACTTTTATTATACATCACATTGACATTTTTGACAGCGGCATTATATGACATATCAGATCTGGGAGGGTTGTCAGGAATGTATCGGGCAACAAACTGTCTCAGATCAGTTCCCAATAGTACATTAGTGGGGAGATTCCTCGACACCCCCACTTCCCTTAACCCCCTCCCCGCACCCCAGTCAAGGAAAACTTGGGCTATCGGTATGGGATGACAAACACCCCCAAACCTGGTGACAGTCATGGTCTTCCCAGGAATGAGTTCCTCTGGTAACACAAACGCAGGGCGGATGATGGTACATTCTGCCCCAGTGACCTTAAGGCCAACAGTGATGGTGTTGCCACAGTAACCGGTTGTAAGTTCTGCCGGGCCCGGCCAACCGCCCCACCCACAAAAAGAATGGCTGCAGTAGGCCCTGAGGCCTCAGGTGTGGGGTCCATCTTCTGCCTCTCTGGGCAGACAAGGCTGATATGGCCCGTTTGGTAACAAGTATAGCACTTACGGGAGTCCAGGTGCTGGAAGATGGGGCAGAACCCGCTGAGCGCCGGCTGGCTGGAACACTGGGGGTGGTTGAAGGCTTACCCACTTTCCAGCTGGCGGTGGCTGACTTCCGCACCTCTGGTGTGCGGTTGGCCTCATAGGTATCCGCGATCTGGGCTGCTTTGGCAGCTTCCTTCGGCTTCCGGTCAAGCACAAACTGTCGCACTTCCACTGGGCAAAGATGAAGAAACTGGTCCTTTCACCATCAGATCCTTCAGGTCCTAGAAGCTGGTTACTGACAGTCCTCGGATCCACTGCTCAAAGTTGGTTCTGAGAGCGTCTACCAAGTCACTGTAGGTGTCATGCGGTCCACGTTGGAGGGCTCTGAACTTTTTCCGATAAATCTCCGGAGTCAGCTAGTACTTTCTTATCAGGGCCTGCTTGATGGCCTCATAGTCTCCATCCTCTTCTCAAGGGAGAGAAGCAAACACCTCCAGGGCTTTTCCTCTGAGCCCTGGAGTTAAGCACCTTGCCCACTGGTACGTGGGCAGCTGATACTGCCTGCAGGCCTTTTCAAAGCCTCGCAGAAATGTGTCCAAGTCCCCATCCTTTTCCATCACAGGGAAATGCTGAGGACGGGGTTTAAAACAATTGGCACTGTTGGACTTACGGGTCTGTGTGGAGGGTGGCTCCTTCTGAAACCAGGCTAGCTACAGCTAGTGTTGTTGCTCAGCTTGTCGCTCCTGTCGATCAGCTTGGCGCTCCTCTCGGTCAGCTTGGGCCTGGCACTCAGCCGCCTCTTCGTCAGCTTGGGCCTGGCGCTCGGCTCTTTCAGCCTCTCTCTCCTGGAATTTTAGAATCAGCTGCAGTTATCCGTCACGATCGTCTGAAGCGAGCTGCTCCAGGGCCATCTGCAGGTCCACACTACCCTGGCTGCGGGTCTGTCTGGCAATCACAGGTGTGACCCCTGCAGCATTGCCGTCCGGGCCCTGGCTGGTTGCCCCATCATCAGGGCTCTGCTGTGGGACGGGCTCTGCAGCACCTTGCAACAGTTCAGCAATCATTTGGACCCTGTTTTTGCCCATGGGGTCAATCTGTCTCAGCTCACAGAGGGCAGTGAGAGTGGCAGTGAGAGTGGCCTTCATCTGCTGTTGATACCAGGGCTCTTCAGGTGTAGCCATCATTGCCAAATAAAAGATAGGACAGAAAAACAAGAGAAGGGAAGGGGATGCAACTGCTACACGTATAGTAATGTCCCAGATGCAAAAAAATATTAAAACACTGAGTCTGATTTCTTAAAACTCTGCACAGAATACTCGCAAGAACCGTGCAAGTTTTCCGTGACAGAAATGATTGCTCAGTCCAGCCACTGATGTTCTGTAATATCCCACCGCTGCCACCAATTTTTCAGGGATCACCACAGAGATGCCACCAGGGAGATCACGCAGTATCTCACCGTGCCGTCACGCTGTCAGTATTTCATTCGGAATCGTGAGCACACGATCCAGACTACTCACTCCTTAGGTATCGGCAATCGACCAGTGAGCGTATAGCGTCACACCTCCAGGTTCCAAAGCATGGAATAGGTGTTTACGCCCTCTGTACGGTCACTGTCAGCTTTACGATAGCCCGATTATAAATATTATTCGCTGCCACTGGCTGAGTTTGAAATATAATACAAGCCTGGCCGGCTTGGTAGCATATATGGATTCGGGGAAGGGAACTATTACAGGACAAAAGATACAGAGCTATTAAATTTTATATTTAATCCAAAAGGGAGGCAGTGTTTGAGAAAAATATATACAAGGATGTTACAAAGGAGACATTAAAATACATAAGCAGTTACACAAATAAACAGGATAAAAGACAACTTGCTCTATAAAGATCGCTGCAACGATTCAAAATAGGTGGAGGAGGGGCTCCCCAGTTTGATTTGTGCGTTATCGAACGCAAACTGTTGCTTATAATCTTTATACCGCCTGGCAATGAGTGCTCCTCTATTCTCCATGGGTTCTCTTATACCTAAGGGGAGATCTGCCCACATGCCCCTTGTTGTGACATCATTGTTTCCGTTATGACTCGGTCACCCCTCTTGTGCATGGCAGAGTGCGACAAATCAATAGGCAACCCTGGCACAACAACCTCACTAAACAGCTTTGGCAAGCGTCCAGGGTTGCGGAGCGGCATTGGAAGAAAACACATTCACAAGATGACTTCACTGCATTCAAACAAGCAACACTCGCATTCAAATCAGTCCTCACCTCTGTTAAACAGACCTAATTCACAACTCTCATATCTTCCCTATCCTACAACCCCAAACAGTTATTCAACACTTTTAACTCTCTCCGCCCTCCACTGCCCCCTCCGACCTCCATCATCTCTGCTGAGGAGTTTGCCACACACTCCAAAAAAAAGATTGACCAAACAAGGCAAGTCTTTACTGTCCAACCACCACAACCCCTTTGTTTACCAGACCATTGCCCTTCCCCCATAACCTCCCTTTGCAACATCACTGAAGGAGACCTTACTCATCTCCTCTCCAAATTACACCCCACCACTTGTGCACTCAACCTCATCCCACTTCCTCCCCAACCTCACCCCCACACTCATCCCATGCCTAACCCATCTCTTCAACCTATCACTATCTTCTGGTACCTTCCCATTTGCCTTCAAACATGCCACAATCACGCCCATCCTCAAAAAGCCATCCCTCGACCCAACCAACTTGTCCAGCTACCGCCCCATATCGCTGCTCCCATTTGCCTCCAAACTCCTTGAGCAACACGTTCACGCTGAACTTTCCTCTCACCTCTCATCTAACTCTCTCTATTCGCCCACTGACAATCTGGCTTCCGCCCCCACCAAATCTGCCCTTACCAAAATTACTAATGACTTACTTACAGCCAAAGCTAACAGACAATTCTCTGTACTCCTTCTTCTTGATCTGTCCTCTGCTTTCGATACAGTTGACCACCGCCTCCTACTACAGATCCTCTCTTCCTGTGGCGTCAAAAACCTTGCCCTATCCTGGATCTCCTCATAACGTTCTAACCGCACATTTAGCGTCTCCCACTCCCACACTACCTCCTCATCCCACCCTCTCTCTGTTTGAGTCCCTCAAGGCTCTGTCCTAGGACCCCTACTCTTCTCATTATATACCCTTGGCCTGGGACAGCTCATAAAATTCCATGGCTTCCAGTACCATCTGTACGCTGATGACACCCAGATCTACCTCTCTGGAGCAGATGTCACCTCTCTGCTGTCTAGAATTCCAGCATGTCTGTCAGCCATATCCTCCTCCTTCTCCTCTCGCTTCCTCAAGATCAATGTGGACAAATCTGAACTCATCATCTTTCCACCATCTCGCATATCTTCCCCACCTGATCTTTCTATCACAATAAATGACATCACGCTTTCCCCTGTACCGGAAATCTGCTGCCTCGGAGTAACCCTTAACTCTGCCCTGTCCTTCAAACCACACATCCAAGCTCTCGCCACCTCCTATCGCCTCCAGCTCAAAAATATTTCCAGAATCCGTCCTTTCCTCAATCTTCAATTTACTAAACTGCTTGTGCATGCCCTCATCATCTTCCGCCTTGACTACTGTAACAACCTCCTCTGTGGCCTACCTGCTAACACTCTTGCACCCCTTCAGTCCATCCTTAACTCTGCTACTCGACTAGTTCATCTTTCACGTCGCTGCTCCTCGCTACCCCTTTGCAAATCCCTTCACTGTCTCCCATTTCCCCAGCGTATCCAGTTCAAACTACTAACAGTGATTTACAAAGCCATCCATAACCTCTCTCCTCCCTACATCTCTGTAATCTAATCTCTTGATATATTCCCTTACGTAATCTCCGGTCCTCCCAAGACCTCCTTCTCTCCTCCACACTTATTCGTTCCTCACCAATCGCCTCCAAGATTTCTTCCGAATATCCCCCATCCTCTGGAATTCTGTGCCTCAACACGTCCGATTAACCTCCACATTTGGATCCTTCAGACAGAACCTGAAAACCCATCTGTGAAGAAACGGCACCAGGGGGGCACTGCAGAGTTCTGTTATTGCCGCTTATTGTGGTGGATCCACACCCCGCCACCCGCCTGACATCACACTATGCCAGACGGAGCACGTGATACAGATCTACCCTTTGGACCAACGTGACGTTCCGCACTCCCCTTGAGGACACGTAAGGTCAGATTGGTACAGTTCTATACCGTATATAACTCGTACTTGCTCGTCATCCAGGTGGTAAGGCAACCGCGGACCTCCACTCTCGTCGTTTTTGGTGGCCGGGGTTGCATCGGGTTGTGATTGAACACGTATCTGCTTGTAGTATTTGCGCGCGTTCTAAGGTTTCGCATACCCGTCCGTCTGGTACTCTTCTTCCGCTAACTATCCCTAGTAGGCCATGGACACACTTGTCCATGGATTTTGTTAGTGACCTACCGGTTTCTGCAGGCAAAACGGTGGTTTTGGTGGTTGTAGATAGGGTCAGTAAAATGGTTCACTTCGTCGCATTACCTGCACTTCCAAATGCCAAGACACTTGCTCAGGTGTTCATAAATGAGATCGTAAAGTTTTACGGGGTTCCCTCTGATGTGGTGTCAGATCGGGGGACCCAATTTGTTTCCAAGTTCTGGAAGGCATTCTGTTCTCGACTGGGGGTGCAGCTGTCCTTTTCCGCGGCCTCCCACCCTCAGTCTAAAGGACAGACCGAGCGTGTCAATCAGAATTTGGAGACCTACCTCAGGTGTTTCGTCTCCGAAAATCAGGATTGGGCATCCTACTTACTGCTGGCAGAATTTGCCATTAATAATCATCGACAAAAATCCACTGGCAGGTCACCGTTCTTCGGTGCATACGGTTACCACCCACAGTTTGGTACCTTTAGTGGGAGAGGATCTTCAGGAGTTCCTGAGGAGGAACGCTTTACTTCGTCGCTCTCCTCGTTGTGGCGGGGGGTTCTGAGTAATTATAGATCATGGGAGACAGGTATAAACATATGGCTGACAGAAAACGCTTGCCAGGTCCGGGCCTGAAAGTGAATGACTTTGTGTGGTTGTCTACCAGGAATATAAGATTGAAAGTTCCTTCTTGGAAGTTGGGACCTAGGTTTATTTGTCCCTATAAAATAACTGCCGTCATTAACTCAGCAGCGTTTCGTCTTGAACTTCTTTACGCCCTAAAGGTCCACAACATGTTCCACAGGTCCTTACTCAAGAACTATGTGAAACCTCTTGAGCCCTCACCTCTACCACCGCCTCCAGTAATGGTTGATGGTAATCTGGAGTTCCAGATTTCAAGGATTGTAAATTCTCCTCTCCAACGTCGTTTTCTACAATACTTGGTGCACTGGAAGGGTTATGGTCCAGAGGAGAGGATGTGGGTTTCAGCATCAGAGGTGAACGCTCCCAGGTTGGTTCGTTCATTCCACATCTCTTATCCTGAGAAACGCGGTCCTGAGTGTCCGGAGGCCACTCGTAGAGGGGGGTACTGTCACGGGTGTGTCAGAAGTGACAGACAGTCGCCCTACAGTTGGTTGCAGGAGATCTCCTTGTTTGGCATTACAGACACCTTCTTAGAAGCTGCCTCTAGGACCCAGCGGCTACCTTCCTCTTGCTAATTAACACCCTGGCCTGGGTGTATAAATACCTGCAGTTTCCTATAGGGAGGTGCTGGTGATATTCACATGACCTCTTGTGAAGGCTTAAGCAAAAGCAGTACTACTTCCTCTCTGGAGCAAAGAGGACGGGTGATCATCTCTCTGAAGTCAACAAAAGCTAAGCTATCTTCCCTTGTTTGTTCCCCCTTGTTGTCTTTAGTTGTCAGTGGGGATCGACTAGCACTCATCTCCTCCCTTCCCTAGCCAGGGTCAAACGCGAGGGAAAGGCAGGATGAGGTTCCTGTACGCCGACTGGTGTGGAACCAATATAGGTATGTTAGGGAAGACGGTGATATAAGGTCAGCCTAGGAGGTCTCCACTACCCCCTTTCCCTAGAGTCTGGGCTCCCTTCCCCTCTTCCCTTCATGTTGCACTTAGTCTTTCCTACACCTTGCGTGACACCATCTCTACAAGCCTAAAAGGCAACATTTCCAGTGCAGGCAGTCGAGAAATGTGGCAGTTTAGTATTCTGGTCTGTGGGTGGTTGGCTGCGTATTTGTACTCGCGTTCAAAGGACTGGGGTAGGGACAACTGAACACTGCGCTGGGACAAGGATTTCGTTGCTGATGGTGTTGGCTGCGAGTGTGCAACGACTGGAGCAGGGCAGAAGGCATCTTTACCTGCACCATGGACAGGGGATTGCGACCTCTTGCGACAGTAATTACAGTTTCCCATTGTCGCCTTCGTGTGACCGTGGCTATTAAAATATTTGGGCATCGCTACATGCGATCTCCTTTTGCCCCGCTTGAAGCTGGTCAGGCGAGAGGCCCGAATCTATAAATGGGAAAGTGAACAGCTCTTCAGAGTGTCCAAGTGTGGGATCTGTTGTCTTCGGGCACTCGGCATGGTGGGAGGAAGGAGGATCAGGGTGAGGAATATGTGATCCAAACTCACGGCTACTGAGACTGGACCTTGTGGAAGACAGGGTGGTGGTGGTGGTGGTGGTGGCAAACTGACTGGAAGCATTATCTGCGATCCAACTAACAACCTTTTCACACTGCTCCGGCTTCAATAGTGGTGTTCCGCGGTCCCCTAGAAAATGGGACAGGAAGGTAGGTCGACATGATGTGGGTGCTTGTTGTGCTTCCTCTGCAGGCACAGTTTCATCTTGCCCATGGCCTCGGCCTCTGCATCCACCATCACCATCACGTCCACTTCTCGGTCCCTTGACCATTTTAAATGGAGTGTAATATTTGTCACGCTCCGAAAAATGTGACGATTATTACCGCAGTAATGTCGGATCACGTCTGTTGACCACAGTTTTAGTAAGCGGCCTTATAGATATGGTATTGGTCAGCGACTAAGTGTAGAAAAGTTTCAACACACAACTGTCAGACTTTAAATGGAGAGTAATATTTGGCACGTTCCCAAAAAAGTGACGATTATTACCACAGTAATATTGGATCCCATCTGATGACCATGGTTTTAGGCAGTGGCCTTATAGTATGGTATTGGCAATGGTCAGCGACCTAGTGTGAATAGTTTTGAACAACACACGACTGGCAGACTTTAAATGGAGTGTAATATCTGCCACGCTCCCCAAAAATCCTGTATTATTATCGAAGTAATATCAGATCGCGCCGATGATGCCAACGAATGCGTCAGTAACTCCACCCGTCCTCACTCCCCATGCCTTATGTTGTGATAGTCTATTGGCCGCTTGAGCCATAAAAAGGAGACCGCCCCTGATACAGGTATACGCCCCCGGAAGAAGCGAGTGTGAAACGGCGTCGAGGCGAGGGAGACCGTCCACAACACCCTCCACTCTGTGATCCTTACTTAAGGTAAATTCAAGGAGTTACAACTATGGGATAATCCCTTTATAGATAACCTAACACACTACCATTGGCATGATTAACTAGTGCTTTATGATGTCAGCTCTTTGACCCCATGTGATTATATCCTCTATATATATTGATGGTGTCTCCATAGACTGAAGTATTAAGGAGATGATTGGCGTGACCAGGTGAGGTGCTGATGCAATGGGCATATGCTGCCCTGCCAACACTTCAACATGAATTCATCGCACACTCGGGTGTTGAATAATGTTCACTTATTTACACGTAAGACAAAAGCAATACTAAACCAATTGTGGAAGGCGACAGTAAAAACGCTTAGGCCTATTATTCGGCCTTCATTATTTTGGTTGCTAGTGCAAACTGGTTTGTAGTCACATCAAACATAAGAATAAGGTAAAGGGGAAGATCCACTATGGTGGGGGACTTGTGTGAGTCCCGCACGTTTGTAGGGCTAACTGCTCCTTACTGCGGCAGGCGTGGGAGCTCCGTTTTAAACACCCCCACACTACAAACCAGTTTGCACTAGCGACCAAAATGATTAAGGCTGAATAATAGACCGAAACCTCTTTACCATCGCCTTCCACAATTGGTCTAGTATTGCTTTTGTCTTACGTGTAAATAAGTGAACTTTGTGTTATTCAACACTCGAGTGTGCGATGAATTCATCTTGGTCCATAGACTGAAGGGCATTGCCTTTGTATTATTGGTTGATTTACAGCATTTCTTCTGGCACTATAATATGTAACATACCTGGTGGCGGGCTTGCATGGTGCACCATCTCTCACTATGCAAGATCGCAAACTTGTTCTTCAGTCCAGTCTGCTAGCCTGGCTTCTATTCATGCTGTCTGTTTGTCTCTGTTCTGACTGCTTAGGGCGACGGCCCGGTTACTTCCTGTTTCTTGTAGCTGCTGTGGGCACACCCCTAACGCGTCCTCAGCCTATTGCTGTCTGTCACTGGATATTTAAACCAGCTCCACCTGGAAGCTGGTGCCTGAGCAACTCTATCATTCAGTGTGCTCCTTAACTCTGAATGTGCCAGGTCCTGTTCTGTTCTTGCCTGTCCGCCAACCTGGGGGCTGCATTCCCAGGCCTGTCTGAACTAGCTCCTAGCCCGTTGTCTGTCCGCCTTCCTGGTGGCTGTATTTCCAGGCCAGTCTGAACACGCTCCTAGCCTGTTCGTCCCGCCCTCTGGGGGCCGCATACCCAGACTCGCTCCTGTATCTCGCTGCAGTGTGAGTTCCTGTCTGAACACTCAGTTCCTGTCTGAAAACTCTCCTAGCCTGTTACCTGTTTTTCTCTATGTCTGTACCTTCCCTTTTTCTGCAGAGTCTGAACCTGCATCTAACTCCTACTCGTTGTCGCTGTACTACCGTTTGTGAGTTTAGAGTCCACGCGCTACTTCATTGCAAGTATCTTGTGTGTATCTGGTTCTGCCTTTCCCTTCCAGTCTGTTCGGTGTGAACAGAGCCCTGTCCTCTCTGCTCAGCCTTTGCTCACCGCTCCGGCGGTTTATCTCTGATCTGCCTTACTCACCGCTCTGGCGGTTCCTGCCCGCTCTGCTTTGTTCACCGTTCCGGCGGTTCCTGCCCGCTCTGCCTTGTTCACCGCTTCGGCGGTTCCTGCCTGCTCTGCCTAGCTCACCGCTCCGGCGGTTCCTGCCTGCTCTGCCTAGCTCACCGCTCCGGCGGTTCCTGCCTGCTTTGCCTTGCTCACCGCTCCGGCGGTTCCTGCCTGCTCTGCCTTGCTCACCGCTCCGGCGGTTCCTGCCTGCTCTGCCTTGCTCACCGCTCCGGCGGTTCCTGCCTGCTCTGCCTTGCTCACCTCTCCGGCGGTTCCTGCCTGCTCTGCCTTGCTCACCTCTCCGGCGGTTCCTGCCTGCTCTGCCTTGCTCACCGCTCTGGTGGTTCCTGCCTGCTCTGCCTTGCTCACCGCTCCGGCAGTTCCTGCCTGCTCTGCCTTGCTCACCGCTCCAGCGGTTTCTCCCTGCTCTGCTTGCTCACCGCTCCGGCGGTACCTCTCTGCTCCGCCTTGCCCACCGCTCCGGCAGTTCCTCTCTGCTCTGCTTGTCTACCGCATCTGCGGTTCTGTTCCTGAATCCCAGTCTGTACTGGACCCTATCCAGCCTGTGCTTCAACCAGCTAGTACCTCTCCGTCTGCATGCCAGCCGTACTTGTCAGTACCCTCCTGTCTGCAAACCAGCCGTGCCTGCCAGTATCCTCCTGTCTGCACTCCAGCCGTGCCTGCCAGTGCCCACCTGTCTGCATGCCAGCCATGCCTGCCAATACCCACCTGTCTGTGTGCCAGCCTAACCTGCCTGTTCCTGTATTCCCCGGTGTGGGTCAACAGCCGTGTCCAGGGTCTGACCTGGAGTAGCACCTGGTCTCTCTGCTCGGTTCCTCCCTGGTGCACGGCATCGTTAGCTGTCGTGCGACCTTGGTCGGATCGGGTGGATACTTAGTTACGCCCCTCCAGGCACTCTCCGGTCCATGGCACAGTGGAATCACTAAATCACACACACGCCAGTCAGTCCGGGCGTGTGCATAATAGTTTGCTCAGGCCATGGTTCCCATTGAGCCCCACGGCCCTTCACTCTCAGAGACATTTTCTGGCAAAAACGTGCACCAAGAAATTTTTTTTTCGCAAGCTGATGTCCAGACGATGTACACACCAGCCCAAATGGAGCTTTCTGCACCCGTTCCTGCGGATCCGCCACGGTACTATGGGGATCTTAAACAAAGCCGTGCATTTGTGGAGCAATGCATGCTGCATTTCAAGTTCTACCCTCTCTATTTTCCTACCGATTGGGCTAAAGTGGCATTTATGATATCCTACCTAGCGGGTGATGCCTTGAAATGGATCACCCACCTATGGGAAGCATGGGATCCTATCGTCCTTGACCTGCAGGCCTTCCTGGTGGCCTTTCTAATGGTCTTCGATGACCCCAATCCTGAAGCCTCTGCTAAAGCTTCCCTTCCCAATATCCTGGAGCAGCCCCGATGGGTAATGTGTGTGGGTAACTCACCAGTTCTCCAGCCTGAAAAGACTGCTGCCCACCCAGAATCCTCACAGGATGACTACGCTCCACAGAATACTTCTCTTCCCAACCTCAAGAGGCAGTCCAGACGTGCTAGGCGTAGAGGCAAGCCATCACGCCAGGTTCTGTCCTCCCAAAGACCTCCTGTTCCCCAGCCTGTAGAAGCTGCTACCCACATTGAATCCATGAAGGTTGACCTGTTCGTCAGGCAAAGCAGAGGCCGGAACTCAGTCATGAAATCAGATTGCAGTCCTGCTGCGGTTGTTTGGGACCCCCTGACGGTCTTTGTCCAGTGAAGGTTGGAGAATCCCAAGACATTAGGCCTGTAGGAGAGGCTGCCCTGGGCGTTAGTGTTTCTGTCGGGGTAAAAGAGAATATATATTTTTTGTAACTTTTATACTTTTGTAACTTTTATACGCTTTTTTGCTAATGTACTAACCACCATTTTGTGTCTTATAACAATAAGCTTTCCTTGCTACGTATTACTTAAATCGAAACTTAAACTAAGACAGTTCCAGTGTTGCCAAGACTTATTTCAGAGAAACGAAACAAGATTATAAGCTGACGGCTGCAATATCTGCCCAGAGACTGAGATAAGGAGATGTGGACCAATCAGGAGTGGCCAGACACTGGACTTTCATGGCTTACCCCGCCCCGGACAACCCCTTTCCCCTCCCCATTATGTAGTGTATTTAGGTTTGTGTATGTAGGAATAAACACAGAACATTGCTGAAAGCGTTGTCTGTAGTAGTCTTTTGAGCGTGCTCTGAGTTTGAACCAGCTTGTTGTCTGACTCATTCTTTGAATGGTTGACCCATGCTCATAGCCTTAATTTGGAGTGACTGGAGGACGAGTGGAATGTCATCACGACCCTCACATTTCCTCTCCACAGATGACCATGACTGTCTCCGTGGCAAGTAAAAACCTTGGATTAATCGGAAGTTTCGGGCTTAAAGCCTTGAAGAGTCAGTGTCAGATTCCCATCCGAAAAATCCAGAAGCCGGTTTGGGCATTGTCTGCAGAAGGAAAAGCCCTACTCAGATCTGGTGAGCAAGGCAGAGCAGGCAGGAACCGCCGGAGCGGTGAGCAAGGCAGAGCAGGCAGGAACCGCCGGAGCTGTGAGCAAGGCAGAGCAGGCAGCGGTTTCTCCATGCTCTGCTTGCTCACCGCTCCGGCGGTACCTCTCTGCTACTCCTTGCCCACCACTCCGGCGGTTCCTCTCTGCTCTGCTTGTCTTGTCTACCTGCGGTTCTGTTCCTGAATCCCAGTCTGTACTGGAGCCTATCCAGCCTGTGCTCCAACCTGCTAGTACCTCTCCGTCTGCACGCCAGCCGTACTTGTCAGTACCCTCCTGTCTGCACACCAGCCGTGCCTGCCAGTACCCTCCTGTCTGCACTCCAGCCGTGCCTGCCAGTGCCCACCTGTCTGCATGCCAGCCGTGCCTGCCAATACCCACCTGTCTGTGTGCCAGCCTAACCTGCCTGTTCCTGTATCTCCCGGTGTGGATCAACAGCCGTGTCCAGGGTCTGTCCTGGAGTAGCACCTGGTCCCTCTGCTCGGTTCCCTCCTGGTGCACTGGCGTCGTTAGCCGGTGTGCGACCTTGGTCGGATTGGGTGGATACTTAGTTACGCCCCTTCAGGCACTCTCCGGTTCATGGCACAGTGGAATCACTAATCACGCACACGCCAGTCAGCCCGGGCGTGTGCATAACATAATACTTTGAAGGCATTAAATAAACTTTATTTGGTTAGCTATGCCTGTGTATATAGTTAATTGATATTGGGAGTGATAATCACTAAATTAAGCCTTGCTACTTTATGCTATTGCCTACCACTAATACGACAGCGCTGTGATTGTGGATGGAAACGCTCTCCCCTCCATGGTGAGGTTCCCCCTTTTTTCTTGTTGTTGTGACATTGTTTTTAAAGTTGCATCAATAAAACGGTGTATTTTTATTACAATTGTAGCTAGAGTCTCTTTTGCCCTGGTCTGCGATTATGACTTATAGGGATCTTGTGGTATCAGTTATGTTGAAAGTGTCTAGCAGTAAATTAATATTGGACTTATGAAATTAATCCATTTTAACTGGAATGTAGTATTTGGCACGTTCCAAAAAATGTCTGTATTATTACCGCAGTAGTATGGGATCACGTCTAATGATGGACTAGTTTCTCGGCTTACACAAAAAATCTGGCTGTATTCTGCTAACAAGCAACTGGAGCAGTAAAATGGTGGACTGTACAGCTTTTTAAGCAAATAATCAGGATTAAGAGCAAAAAAATAGCCCTGATATCTAGGGCTATGGATGTCTGTAAAGCAGCAGACAGAACGTGCAATGGACCCTATTGTGCTGTATACACTCTCCACAAACTCTGCCTGCCTAACTCCTGCTATCACCACTGAATATATGTAGCTGGATTAGTCCTCAGAAGGACTGTTAGTTCAGATGGATATGTATCTTGCTGTGGAATACCTAATACCTCACTAATAAACCGCCAATTCTCTCCCTATTCTGCCTGTTTCCGGGGATGACTGTGATGAGTATAGGGTCCCAGGTCTTATATAGACCCGATGACGCTACGCGGCCAGCCAATCACTGTAATGCCACAACTAACATGGCTGCAGCATTACAGTGAGTGACAGGCAATCTCCACATGTCTATTCGCTGTTAAAACAACGCCAAACATGCAGGGAGGAGACCCGAGCTCCCGCCCGAGCATCCCGGAAATACTCGCCGAATGCCTCGAACAGTGAGATGCTCAGGCAAGTACCGAACAGTTGCGAGTATGCTCACTCATCACTAATACCAAACTGACTTTTTTCTTACCCATCCTTCTAAAGACGTTGGTCTTTCTTTTAAGGAGGGGTTTTGGATGCAGAACCACCACATATATATCCCTGAATCTGTCGATTTGGAAGTCCTCAAACTTGTCTATGATTCTAAACTTGTAGGACACCCTGGACTCATGAAAACTCAAGAACTACTGCTTCGTTCTTTTTTATGGCCTAATTGTAGGAAGGATGTTGGAAAATATGTTTCCTCCTGTTTAACATGTACATGGAACAAGACACCAGGATCTTCTCCTTTAGGACTCCTTCAACCTCTTCCAGTTCCATCCAGGCCTTGGGGATCAATCTCAATAAATTTTATCGTGGGCCTACCTCCATCTAAAGAACTGACTGTTCTCCTTGTTGTGGTGGATCGGCTCACAGAGATGGCCCATTTTATTACAACTAAAGGGATTCCTACCGCTGAACAAACCGCAGAATTAATGGTCAGAGAAGGTGAGTTCCCCTTCAATGGACGTCTTCAAACAGAGGCTGAACAGACATCTGTCTGAGATGATTTAGTGAATCCTGCTTTGAGCCGGGGGTTGGACCAGATGACCCAGGAGGTCCCCTCCAACTCTACCATTCTAGGATTCTATATTCAGGCTGCATGGAATTCCTGACAATGTCATTTCTGATCGAGGTGTTCAGTTAACATCACTATTTTGGAAAAGTTTCTGTACAGCTTTAGGAGCTACTGTCAATTTGTCTACTGCCTTCCATCCACAATCCAATGGCCGGACTGAAAGAACTAACCAAACTCTCGAACAATACCTGCGCTGTTTTATCTCTTACCTGCAGGATGACGGGGTGGACCATTTACCGACAGCAGAATTTGACTATAATCGCTCCAAACACAGCTCTACATACCAAAGTCCATTTTTTGCTAATTATGGCTCGCACCCAGTATTTATTCCTAATCTTCCATTTAATACTTCGGTTCCTGCTGTTACTGACAGACTGACAAAGCTGCAGAAAGAACTAATTGAGCTGCTACAGAAAACCCAAAAAGACTATAAAGAAGCAGCAGATAAAGATTGCAAAGCCGCTCCTTCCCTTCAGGTTGATGACAAGGTTTGGCTATCTACAAAAAAATCTGAAAACGAGCGTACCTTCTTCTAAATTGGGTCAAAAATTCATAGGAACTTTTCAAATTTCTGCACAAATTAACCAAGTTGCCTTCCGTTTAAAGCTTCCTAAACAGCCTGAAAATTCACCCTGTGCTCCATGTATCCTGGCTCAAACAATTCAGTGAGAACCCGTTTCCAGGAAGAAGTCCGCCACCTCCTCCGCCAGAAATAGTCCATGGTGAAGAAGAGTACATCGTGGATAAAATTCTGGACTCTATAAGATTCAGAGTAAGATTACAGTATTTAGTGCAATGGAAGGGTTACAGACCAGAAGATAATTCATGAGAGCCGGAGTGCAATGTCCATGCACTCAGGCTTAAAGGAGACTTTCATGAGAGACATCCAGAGAAGTCAGAGCCTGAGATGTCCAGAGGCCATCGTGGAAGGAGGGGACTATTGTCAGGACTCACTCAGCCGCTCTTGTGCACCAGGCAGCAGCTCTTCCCTCTGAGCTATTCAGCTTGCTGGACAGTTCCTTGCTTATGTCACGGGTTTGACAGAGGTGACAGACAGTCGCCCTGCAGTTGGTTGCAGGAGATCTCTACGTTTGGCATTACAGACATCTTCTTAGAGGCTGTCTGTCTCTAGGACCCAACGGCTACCTCCCTCTGGCTAACTAGCTCCCTGGCCTGGGTGTATAATTACCTGATGTGTCTGAGAGGGAGGTGCCGGTGATATTCATTACTACTTGTGAGGCTTTAACAAGAGCAGTACTTCGTCCTCTCTGGAGCTTGAGGCCGTGTGCACATTGGTCTGGAGTCGTCTAAAGCTAAGCAATTCCCCCGTTTGTCTACCCTTGTTGTCTAAAGAGTTTAGTGGAGATCGGCTAGTGCTCATCTCCTCCCTAGCCTTAGCCATACGCCAGGGAAAGTCAAGGCGAGGCACGTGTGCGGCGATTGCTGAAGAGACAATATAGGGATGGTAGTTGAGACAGGGTGACACTCGACCAGACTAGGAGGTCTCCTCTTCCCCCTTTCCCTAAAGTCTGGGCTCCAATTCCCTCTTCCCTTTGTGTAGCACTAAGTCTTTCCCACACCTGGCGTGACAGCTTACCTAGATTCTAGTACCTGTGTTGTTCCAGAGTGGCTCCACTTTGTGTTGTTCCTGATTGGCTTCATCCTGTGAGTTCCTGATTGAACATCCTATTTAAATTTGGCCTGGCACCTCCTTCCTTGCGAGATTATTGAACTCCCAGCCTTTAGACAAGCTTTCCTTTCATCTGCTGCTTCATCCAAGACTATATTACTGCTCCTGTGTATCGACCTCTGGTTATTCCTGACTACGCAATACCACAATTGCAACCCAGATGAGTTCATAACAGACGGTCACTGACTGCTGCTGCCCGGTGTACTATTAGATTACTGTGTAAAACAGATATGATGTCACGCTGTCTCAGCGTACAGGGGGGTCAGGGGCCTGAGCTGACCCTAGACGGGGGCCCTGACTAATCCCTCAACCTGGAGGTACTGTTAATGGTACAGAGGTCCAGGCCGCCAGCGTAACCCTAAACTCCTGAATATCCCTGAACCTAAGTAATCTAGTCCTGAGAAGGACCCCGATCACAACAATGGGGAACAGGATAGAAAATGCCCAAAACACAGTACTAGACAAACGAGACAGTACAAGGGGAAAACCAAAAACCACCTTGCATACAACAACTAACACCACAATTACAGAGGGAACAACAACAGGTTAGGAGATAAATGATAAAGGGAGGAAGGGAACAAACCACACCGCATACTCCTCGCTCCGAACTCCACCAAACAACGATCCACTCTGAAGGTCTGCAAGAAATGCTTTCACCGACAACTTCCCTATCAGACCAGCAGGTATTTGAAGGAATCCCAATACTGCAGCATTAACTGCAGCTGGGCGAGGCTGAGCCTCCTCAAGCACAGAGAGAGAGAATTAACTCCCTCACAACCAAAAAACACAAAGCACCAAAAACTCAGCTGCGAGAAGTCAGGCTGTGTAGTCGCGACGATCTTCGTGGCGACACACCCATGACATATGAGCATCAAATAGTCAGTCCCCAATTACCCTATCCCTGCATAGGTCAGGACAAGCCTATCCCAATGCGTGTTTTGCCCGTGTTACCAGCTTTTTCTAGGGGCTTGATTGGCAGCATTCATAACCTTATTAAGGGTGGTGTCCTGATTGACAGCTGTGACAGCCAAAGGGCATTAGCCCATAAAGACACTGTTGCAGTATATGCCCCCAAGCCAATACTGAGCTGTACAGCGTCACTTCCGGGTCTCGGCGAGACCGGAAGTGTTACATGGCCGCCACTATTTAACTCCCAAAGGCCGGTTCAGGGCCTTTGGACTCCAGCCGACAGAGCGACACAGGTCGCCATTCGCCTATGCTGTAAATACACCATGTGAAGCCCAGGAACTGCGGGGTAATAAACAGACTGGGGGAGTTTACCAGATTGGAACAGGCAGCATGACCCACATTTCCCTACCCTTTATTTTTTTCCTCGAGTTACTAGGACACACATTACCTTACTGAAGGTGCGCTTCTTGTTTTGGACGCTTATTTCTTATACCAGGACATTAAAGGGAGAAGCCCCGAAGTACCGCATGGTTCAAGATCTCCGAGCTGTTAATGCTGCAACTGTACTAGAAAGTCCCATTGTGCCCAATACACATACATTGTTGTCAGAAATACCATCAGATGCAAAACGTTTCACTGTCATCGATCTGGCCAATGCTTTCTTCAGCGTACCACTACATCCAGAAGATTGGTATCTGTTTGCCTTCACTTACAGTGATCACAATACACCTGGACGGTCTTACCACAAGGAGCACAGAACTCACCAAGTCATTTCTCTCAGGCCCTTGCCTCTTGTTTACAGCCGTGGAGAGAGACTAACCATCAAGTTGTCCTTCTTCAGTATGTGGATGACCTCCTACTATGTTGTCCAGATCAGGCGACAGCTGAAGAGTTGAGCCTCAGTCTTCTTCTTCATCTCGCACAACAAAACTGCAAGGTGTCCGTCAACAAAATACAGTGGTGTCAGCCCAAAGTTGTGTTTTTAGGCCACTGTCTCTCTCCAAACCTGAAACATCTAACGGGTGAAAGGAAAATTGCTATTGAGACCGTTCCTCTACCAAAAGGACCTAAGCAATTACAAGCTTTCTTAGGACTTATCACATATTGTCGCCAATGGATTCCAGATGCCTCAAAGCTGATGCAACCGTTGTACGATGACCTCAAGAAGTCAGCTTTTCCACTACGTACCAAATCCGTGGAAGCCTTCTACGCTCTTAAGCAGGCCATACAGTCTGCACCAGCTCTTGGAATCCCAAATTATCAACTACCTTTTTACTTGTTTGTCAGTGAAGTAGCAGGACATGCTTCCGGAGTCCTAGCACAGAAACATGGGGGAAGAACAAGACCCATCGGCTATTACTCTGCCCGCCTGGACTCGGTGTCTCAAGCTTCCCCGACTTGCCTCAGAGCCGTTCATGCTGCACATGTGCTTCTGGACAAAACTTCTGATATCATTTTAGGACACCCGGTTCTCTTAATGGCTCCACACGACATAAAAGCTATTCTTGACCAAACTCAACCTAAACATCTGTCGGTGCAGCATCATATGAGACTCCAATGTTCCCTCTTGATTCCGGATAATGTCACTCTTGTCCGCTGCACCATCCTCAACCCGTCCACGCTACTTCCTCTTTCCAGGGGGGATGTGAATGATGATACTGATGCTCTAAATGAAGATGCCCTTACACACTCAGAGGATCATGATTGTCTGGAACAGATGCAGGAAGAAGCTGCCTCCAAGAGAAATGTGTCTGAAGACCCACTCCCGCATGCTGACCTGACTTTCTTCACCGATGGTTCCAGATTTGCAGATGAAACAGGAAGATTCCATACGGGATATGCCGTGGTTACACATGACCAGGTCGTCTCAGCCGGATCTCTATCACCACACATGTCTGCACAAGAAGCGGAACTTAAGGCTTTGACACTGGCCTGTCAGGAAGCCGCTGAGAAGGTGGTCAACATCTACACGGATTCAAGATATGCTTTCGGAGTGGCTCATGACTTCGGCGTTATCTGGGCAGCCAGAGGATACCTCACATCCAGTGGAACTCCTGTAAAGCATGCTGCTGCCATACAAGAACTTGTGGGCGCTCTAGATCTACCTTCGGAGGTTGCGGTGATCAAGATCAAAGCTCACGGGAGATTGGATTCTCTAGAAGCAAGAGGGAACTTCTTTGCTGACAAAACAGCAAAAACTTATGCTGTGGATTCATTTAGGAAAGAGAAAGCAGTGGTGTACGTGTCTCAAGACACTGAAGGAGGACCTCAAAGCCCTCTTATGAAATTTATCCATTTACATCAAGACAAGACACCGGATGATGAAAAGAAGTCATGGCAAGAAGCAGGAGCTAAAAAGGATGAAGATGGAGTCTGGAGGAAGAACAAAAAGATCTGTCTACCTCGTAATCTGTACCCCTCGGTGACAGAATGGGCACACGGTATCACCCATAGAGGCAAGAATCAGATGAATGACTTGATTTGGAAGACCTATATAGCACCTGGAATTTCTACTGTCACCCAAAAATATTGCAAGTCCTGCTTTGTGTGTGCAGCATGCAATCCAGCACCGCCTCAGAAAGTTACTCATAAACATTTGGCTAAACCACTCTATCCATTTCAAAGAATTCAAATCGATCATATTCAAATGCCAAAAGTAGGGAAGTACGAGTATGTACTGGTAGTGACTGACATGTTCTCGGGATGGCCTGAAGCCTATCCAGTAACCAACATGACTGCCAGACTGACTGTTAAGAGACTGATGACTGAGGTAGTGTGCAGATATGGAATCCCAGAGGTGATTGAGAGTGACCAAGGACCCGCATTCATTGCAGCACTGACTAAGGAACTATGGACATTAGTAGGGGCCGATTTAGGTTTATATACTCCATATCACCCCCAGAGCAGTGGTAAAGTAGAAAGGCTAAATGGCACCTTGAAAAACAAAATACTGAAAGCCAGTCAGGAGGTCAGACTTCCTTGGACAGACATTTTGCCCATTGCCTGATATTTAGTCAGAAACACTCCGAGTGGTCCCACTAAACTTACACCATATGAGATTCTTTTTGGGGGGCCTCCAAGGTTGGGTCAATATTTTCCACAACAGCTAGCCTTAGGAAGTGATACTCTTGTAAATTATGTCATTGCCCTTACTAAAGAATTGTCAGTAACACATGCACGAGTTTTATCATCCATTTCAGATCCAGATTTCAGTGAAGGTACTCTCACACTTTCTAACCTGGTGACTATGTGCTGGTAAAGAAGTTCATCAGAAAGACATCCCTGGAGTTGAGATTTGAGGGTCCCTACCAAGTGCTCCTGACCACTCCTACTTCAGTCAAACTTGAAGGAAGACCGATGTGGATACACGCCTCCCACTGCAAGAAGTTTATGCCTCCATCAGAACCTTCTGCATAATGTTGCATATCTTTTACTTTGTGTGTTGTGCCATTCTATACTTATTTGTAGGAGCACAACAGGTCGCAATCACCCAAGCAAGGGGGGTGATCACGTTCTGGTATAACACCACAGCACATGTTGCTTCTTTCAAATTTGATTATTGTGATGTAGTACAGTGTAATACTCAATTGGTTTCCTCACCCTCCGCAATGAGTCAACCGGCACAGCTGAGATCAGGGCAACAATATATATGTGTTACGGGAGATGGATGGGGACAAACTTATAGTTCATGGAGGGCGGTCGGGTGGAACACTGGTGAAGATTGGGGGTATAGACCGAACAATGCCTTAAATAAACAAGATCCACAGGGTAAATCCCTACTCACTAGGATGAGGATGACACTTTCCCGTACAAAAGTTCTTAAGCCTTGTGATACCATCGGGCAATGTAATCCTTTAGTCCTCAACCTGGAGAACCCTCAACCTGGCAATAAGGGCACTTATCTGCTGGGTACATATGTATATGGTGTGTGTGCCAGTTGTGCCCAGTTGGGTATGTTCAAATTAGCGGACATAAAAGAAATGTCAACGAAAGATAATAATGCACACTCAAACTCCATAATGTTTCGTATCCAAAAATTTAACAAAATGATAGCCGTTGCAAATCCCACATTTGAAGATATTCTTGCCGTTGAAACGGGGTACACTGAGACCAACTTATGGTTGAAGTGGATGAAATATACAGCCAATCAATATAATAAATCCAATTGCTTTGTCTGTGCAGGAGCGAGACCCCACTTGGGATCTGTCCCTCTAGACTTACCCCCAGATGTGGAAAAATGTTTTCTGAGTCTGTTCACTAACAAATCCCTTGACGGAATGAATTGCGAAAACTGGAAAAAAAAGTACCCATAGTCACAGAAACTCCTAACCCAGTTCAAGGCATTACCATATACCCGGGAAAATACACCTGTTATACCAGTACCGAAGGGAGCACATTTTTGGGTAATTTCAAAGGGATATTGCAGTAGATATAGTAATGCAACCAGAGGAGATCTGATCAACCAAACCCAGTCTATTTCTGATGTTTTCTGGATATGTGGAGACATGAAGATCAGAACTCATTTAGAAGGAGAATGGATAGGAGAATGTACACTAGCCAAAGCCATAATGCCCTTCTACATAGCAGCAGAAGGTAGGGAAGCCCTAACTTCAGAAGATCTCCACAGAACAAAAAGGGAAACCATTTCGGAACCAAAAGGCAGTTTCGACCCCCCACATTTATATCGATGGTATAGGTGTTCCAAGGGGGGTACCGGATGAATTTAAAGCCAGAGATCAAGTCAAAGCAGGTTTCAAATCATTTATCTTACCCCTAGTGACCATAAATAAAAATGTAGACTGGATCAATTACATCTATTATAATCAACAGAGATTTGTCAATTAGACTAGAGCTCTTCAAGGTTTAGCAGACCAACTAGGCCCTACATCGATAATGGCGTTTCAGAACAGAATGGCCCTTGACATGATATTAGCAGAAAAAGGAGGTGTTTGCAAAATGGTGAAATCTGCATGTTGTACCTATATTCCAGATAATACAGGTCCCACTGGGAAGGTTACAGTAGCCATAAAAAAGCTGAATTCTCTACAAAAAGAATTAAAAAGGAATTCAGGGGTAGAAGATCCTTGGGATCAATACTTTTCGTGGATGAATGGATGGCAGAGGTGGCTAGCTCAGATAGGCGTAGTTATCCTTGTCGTCTTAATTATTGCAGCTATTATCGTTTGTTGTGTTCTTCCTTGTGTAAGGAAGATGATTGAGAAAGGAGTAGAAACATCAGTGCCCACCTTCCTAGCTCAAGAGGTTAGTTATTCTGCAGATATAGAACAGCTAGCCCCCTTCAGTCTTTTACAGTCCCCAACTAGGCAGTCAGAGCAGGTGTCCATGAAGCCTCTGATGTCATAGTGACACTGAACACTGATGGGTGAGGGAACCACAGTAGGGACAGAAGGTTAATACAGTATTTAGGGGGGACGGTTGAGGAGAGCTATAGGCTCAAATACTTAATTAACCTCAAGACATAGGAGATTGAGAGAAAAGACCCAAAAAGTCTATTATTTCACCTTACATAAGGTTGTTGTAATGCACACGCCCGGACTGACTGGCATGTGCGTGTTTATGTAGTGATTCCACTGTGCAATGAACCGGAGAGTGCCTGGAGGGGCGTAACTAAGTATCTGCCCGATCCGACCAAGGTCGCACGACGGCATACGACGCCAGTGCACCAGGGAGGAACCGAGCAGAGGAACCAGGGTCTACTCCAGGTCAGACTCCAGACACGGCTGTTGACCCACACCGGGGAATACAGGAACAGACAGACTAGAGCGCAGGCTGGGTAGGGTCCAGTACAGACTGGGAGACAAATTCGAAACCGCAGACGCGGTGGACAGGGCAGAGCAAAGCGAAAACCGCAGACGCGGTGGACAGAGCTGAGCAAAGCGAAAACCGCAGACGCGGTGGACAGAGCTGAGCAAAGCGAAAACCGCAGACGCGGTGGACAGAGCTGAGCAAAGTGAAAACCGCAGACGCGGTGGACAGAGCTGAGCAAAGCGAAAAACGCAGACGCGGTGGACAGAGCTGAGCAAAGCGAAAACCGCAGACGCGGTGGACAGAGCTGAGCAAAGCGAAAAATGCAGACGCGGTGGACAGAGCTGAGCAAAGCGAAAACCGCAGACGCGGTGGACAGAGCTGAGCAAAGCGAAAACCGCAGACGCGGTGGACAGAGCTGAGCAAAGAGAAACCGCAGACGCGGTGGGGACAGGGCTCTGTACACACGGAACAGACTAGAAGGGAAAGGCAGAACCAGATACCCACAGGGTACTTGCAGAGAAGTAGCGAGTGGACCACAAACTCACAAACGGAAGTACAGTGACAACGAGCAGGAGTTAGGTACGAGTTCTGACTCTGCAGAAAAAGGGAAAGTACGGACATAGAGAAAAACAAAACAGACTAGGAGAGTATTCAGCCAACAACAGACACAGCAGCAAGATACAGGAGCGGGTCTAGGTATACGGTCCCTAGAAGGCGGATCGAACAGGCAGGAGCGAGTTCACACAGGCCTGGAAATACAGCCTCCAGGATAGGCAGAAGACAACAGGCTAGAAAATAATACAGACAGGACACAGTTCAGACACGGGAACTGATACCGAAGGCAGGAAACATAAACGGGACCTGGCATATCAGTGACCAAAGGCCAACTGACAGAACACAATGCTCAGGCAGGGATTCATTGGAGCAGCTGGGTTAAATACCAGATGGCAGACAGCAATAGGCTGAGGACGCACAAGGGGTGTGTCTGCAGCAGGTACAAAAAGCAGGAAGTGATCGGGCGCCGCCCTTAAGCAGCAGACACAGAGGCAAACAGACAGCATGGAGGAAAGCCAGGCTAACAAACTGGACTGGAGATCAAGTGTGCGCTCTTGCACAGTGGGAGATGGACCACTATGCAAGGACGCCGCCAGGTATGTTACAGTTGTTTAGATCAAAAGATGGCTGCCATTTCCTGTTTCATCACACCATGCTCTGTTCTGGGAGGAAGCTGCATTCTATAGAAAGACTAACCCACCTTGATGAACTCATGGACTACGCCCCCTGATGACCTCATGGACTACGCCCCCTGATGACCTCATGGATCACGCCCCCTGATTACCTCATGGACCACGCCCACATGGACTAACCAATCAATACATCTGGTTATTCACATTCTGGGGCTATCCGAGCCCACATACAGTGTTTATATAAGTCTATGTTCGGGTTGAATAAAGAGACTTGGAGCTGCGCCATAGCTGATCAAGGAGAGCTTACATCCGGCTGTGTGTGTGTGTGATGTTATTCTTTCTTGCATGCACTTGATCATATCCATTAGGCCAGGAGCCGGCAACGAGTGAACATACCAAACTGTTCACCATAACAGACACAGTGGCGCCGTCCCCACAGGGGGTCTTACATGCAGTCTCAGATGAAGGCTTCTAGAATATTCTTCATTGTTTTAGGGAACAGTGAATGTTTAAGGGGGGGGGTGATCACTTCTGACCTGGGAGGGGACTGAGCTCAGTGGAAGAAAGTGGAGACATGTTTTAGGGAGTTGGGTGGAAGCATTGAAGGAAGAGGATCATGGACTGTGGCTACAGACTATACTGGCTGGAGATACGAGATCTGTGGGCCAACCAAAAGTTGGGAGACAGTGAGTATGGCCTTATACAAAGCCAGTGGAACTACTGAACCCAGATTGGGAACTTGAGGACTGAGAGAACTGGATATTGACCAATTACCTGGAATTGCTTTATTACCATGGCTGTGATCAATAAAATATTGTTGCATCGTTAACCTGCCGAGGTGATTACTTACAACCCACAACCTCGGATCTCTACACATGGGGGTGGCAGCATCATGTTGTGGGGTTGTTTTGCTGCAGGAGGGATGGTGCACTTCACAAAATAGATGTCATCATGAGAAAAGAAGATTATATAGCAATACTGAAGCAACATCTCAAAACATCAGCCAGGAAGATAAAGCTTGGGCGGAAATGGGTCTTCCAAATGGACAATGACCCGAAGCATACTGCCAAAATGGTAACAAAGTGGCTTAAGGATAACAGAGTCCATGTTTTGGAGCGGCCATCACAAAGCCCCGATCTCAATCCTATTGAAAATGTACGGGCAAAGCTGAAAAGGCTGCGAGCGCCGAGCAAAGCGACCTACACACCGGGATCAGTTACACCAGTTTTGTCAGGAGGAATCGGCCCAAATTCCACCAACTATAGTGAGAAGCTGTGGAAGGAGATCCCGAACGTGTGACCCAAGTCATTCAGTGTAAGGACAATGGTACCAAATACTAATGAGATGGATGGAAACTTCTGACTCTGCAGTAAGTATTAAAAATGCCTTAAACCTTCTCTCTCTCTCATTATTCTGCCATTGGGCAAATATTAAACATTATGGTAAAATCCTAATTGTCCTAAAACGGGAAAGGATTATTCTGATCTCATGTCAGATATTGAGAAGAACCTGCAGATGTGTCTTTATATATTGTGGATGGAAACTTCAGGTGTCACCTGTATCTACCTTTTACAAGAGCTTTGGGTTCTTTGCATTGGATCCAGTGTTCTATCCCACAGCCGTTCATTAGATGTATTCTGGACCATACTACATGTACAATGGATCTTTGAGTTCTGATAAAAACTGCAGGATGTTTGTATATTGTGACAGTGCATCTCAGATGGTCTCCTCTCCTTGGCAGGCGGCTATCTGACTTCTTGATCAGCCGGACTCTTTCTTATACGTGCTTCCGTTACATGATGAATCTATAGGTAATTACATTATGTTCTATGGGACATATGTTACATTTCTATGGGTCCGCGCACCTGCTACAGATCCTTTTTTGCTGTTTTTCTTATCCTGTGGCTGGATGTCTGGATTGTACTTTATAGTTTGTCAGCTATATTTTGCGTTTATACACATGAATTTCAAATGTTACTTTGTCTTTCTTATTTTAGTAGATCCTGAAGAAGGTCATATAGAGCGAAACATCAATATTAATACAGTACTCTTTTTTCAATCATATAACACTTGATTGAGTGGCGGATTCCACCATTATCTGTTCTATAGGGTCAGGACCCTATCCAAGCACCAGCTATACGAGGAGAGCCCTTCTTCTTTCATGAATTGCAGTATATTCTACCTGCAAACATTAGAGATGGGGTCTGCAACCACAAAGTGTTGATCTCAGGTGTGATGATCTCCTCTGAGAGCAGCAGAGTTATGAGCTGGTACATTTCTCAGGAAGAATTAATAAAACAATAATCACAGTTAAAGTTCAAACATCAGGATATTCTAGTTGGCTGCAGTGGTGGGCATATCATTGGTGCACCCAAGGCCCGGGACAAGGTACTTTGGTGCCCTAGGCAGATGAAGTCAGTGGTGCCCCCCCTTGCCACGAAGCAAATGAGTGGGTCATAAAATAAGGTAACAAGACCCCTAATGCTCCCTCCCCCGATAGGTCAGGTAACAATCTCTGAAGACCACTTCCACTAGAATTATTTCCATTTTCACCAAAAAAAAAGTAAAAAAAAGTGGTGTACTTTAGGGGTGAGGCTTAACATGGGGGCAATTTCACAGTCAGATATGGAATCATTCAATGCAAGGGAAAAATAGTGATATTCATCATTTTATGTCAGACCCAAGGACAGTCATGGAAACTAATATAGCTTAACTATAATGGGGAGTTTGCCTTCAATTAAGCTGTCCAGCAATTGGCGGATATGCTAATGGAAAGTAAACAGACTATTACAGATAAAGGGATACGTATGATGGTTTCCGCATCCATCATGCGACAAATACAGCTGCAGAGAATTGATGATGGTTCTGGTGATGTATTCATGTACTGATGGTGGTTCTAGGGACATATTTATGTACTGAAGATTGATCTGATTCTGTATTCATGTACTTCTGAGGAGTCTGGTGATGTATTCATGTGGTGATTGTGACAGAGTCACTGGTGATGTATGAGAGAGGAGATATGTTTCACTGCGACTACTAGCTTCAGTGAACTGAAACCTAGAAGTTGTCTCCAGCATGTTCGGTGCTGTAGAGGTTAATCGGCCATTTTGTAGGATGGGTTTTTGTGAGCAGGTGTGAGATGGGCGGGACGCCTACTCACCATAACTCCATCTCAAGGGTTTGGCTGGGGAGTTAAATGCCAGCCACTGTTTTTTTTCTCTGGTGTGGTCTGAAGAAGGAAGTCTCCAGACTATGTGTGTAGAAGCCAGAGAGCTCCACAGAAGGACTTTGTGGTGAAACCTTATTGTGCTACCCAGAGAGGGCGAAACCCCTCTCGCCTATGAACTGTACTAAACTTTATCTTTTTGTTTTCTGTTATCCCGGAGAGGCCGTGTTTATTTTGTGGTTTATGCCATATATCAATAAACCTACAGGAAGTTAACCCAAGAAGTGTTTCCTGTGTCTGCCTCTGTGAGATCGAGCAAGTCGCTTTACTACAGTTGCTGTGTCGAGTGCGGGCAAGATTCCAGGAACACGTGTACCTGCCACAGAGAACGGTGGATGTCCTGGGTGAAGGCCATCAGCCAGCCAGAGATGTCCGGTAGCATGGAGGAGGTCATCAAGCATCTAGTCCAGAGCCAGCAGCAACACCAGCAGCAATTACAGCAGCACCGGGAGCTACAGCAGCAGATCCTGCAGCAGCAGCAAGCTCAGCAGAAAACAACCAAGCTGTTGCTACAACAGATCCAGTTGCAGCAGAAAGCGCAGCAGCAGCACCACCAGGAGCAGCAGCAGCAGATACAGCTACTGGCGGACGTCATCCAGGGCAGAGCGACCACCCCACTCTCAGGTCCAGCTGATGACTCACGCGTCAGGAAAGCGGTAAGACGGGCCATGCAGAAAATGACCCCGTGGGGGTCTTTATGACAATCTTTGAGAAGGTGGCGGATTGGGAGAGTCCTCAACCAGAACAGTGGGCAGAGGTTCTGGTGCCACATTTGTCGGGCGAACCCCTAAAAGGCATATTATGACTTAGCACTGCAGGATGCCAAGGAAGATGCCAAACCAAAGACAGAGATCTTGGCATGCCAGGGAGAATGTCAAGTCAGACCCATATATAACTGTATGGCATGAAGCTACAACCACCAGTATGCCCTTAACAATGGTAAGGTGATAGTGGGAGTTGTTCTTATCAGTCATTATCAGACAAATGACACCAGTCAGTATCACAAGTAAATACACTGCTCAAAAAGATAAAGGGAACACTTACACAACAGAATATAACTCCAAGTAAATGAAACTTCTGTGAAATCAAACTGTCCACTTAGGAAGCAACACTGATTGACAATCAATTTCACATGCTGTTGTGCAAATGGAATAGACAATAGATGGAAATTATTGGCAATTATCAAGACCCCCTCAATAAAGGAGTGGTTCTGCAGGTGGGGACCACAGACCACATCTCAGTACCAGTGCTTTCTGGCTGATGTTTTGGTCACTTTTGAATGTTGGTTGTGCTTTCACACTCGTGGTAGCATGAGACGGACTCTACAACCCACAGAAGTTGCTCAGGTAGTGCAGCTCATCCAGGATGGCACATCAATGAGAGCTGTGGCAAGAAGGTTTGCTGTGTCTGTCAGCGTAGTGTCCAGAGGCTGGAGGCGCTACCAGGCGACAGGCCAGTACACCAGGAGATGTGGAGGGGGCCATAGGAGGGCAACAACCCAGCAGCAGGACCGCTACCTCCGCCTTTGTGCAAGGAGGAACAGGAGGAGCACTGCCAGAGCCCTGCAAAATGACCTCCAGCCAGGCCACAAACGTGCATGTGTCTGCACAAACGGTTAGAAACCGACTCCATGAGGGTAGTATGAGGGCCCGACGTCCACAGATGGGGGTTGTGCTCACAGCCCAACACCGTGCGGGACGATTGGCATTTGCCACAGAACACCAGGATTGGCAAAGTGGCCACTGGCGCCCTGAGCTCTTCACAGATGAAAGCAGGTTCACACTGAGCACATGTGACAGACGTGACAGAGTCTGGAGACGCCGTGGAGAGCTATCTGCTGCCTGCAACATCCTTCAGCATGACCGGTTTGGCAGTGGGTCAGTAATGGTGTGGGGTGGCAATTCTTTGGAGAGCCGCACAGCCCTCCATGTGCTCGCCAGAGGTAGCCTGACTGCCATTAGGTACCGAGAGGAGATCCTCAGACCCCTAGTGAGACCATATGCTGGTGCGGTTGGCCCTGGGTTCCTCCTAATACAGGACAATGCCAGACCTCATGTGGCTGGAGTGTGTCAGCAGTTCCTGCTAGATGAAGACATTGAAGGTATGGACTGGCCGCCCGTTCCCCAGACCTGAATCCGATTGAGCACATCTGGAACATCATGTCTCGCTCCATCCACCAACGTCACGTTGCACCACAGACTGTCCAGGAGTTGGCGGATGCTTTAGTCCAGGTGTGGGAGGAGATCCCACAGGAGACCATCCGCAACCTCATCAGGAGCATGCCCAGGCGTTGTAGGGAGGTCATACAGGCACGTGGAGGCCACACACAATACTCAGCCTCATCAGGAGCATGCCCAGGCATTGTAGGGAGGTCATACAGGCACGTGGAGGCCACACACAATACTCAGCCTCATCAGGAGCATGCCCAGGCGTTGTAGGGAGGTCATACAGGCACGTGGAGGCCACACACAATACTCAGCCTCATCAGGAGCATGCCCAGGCGTTGTAGGGAGGCCATACAGGCACATGGAGGCCATACACAATACTCAGCCTCATCAGGAGCATGCCCAGGCATTGTAGGGAGGTCATACAGGCACGTGGAGGCCACACACAATACTCAGCCTCATCAGGAGCATGCCCAGGCGTTGTAGGGAGGTCATACAGGCACGTGGAGACCACACACAATACTCAGCCTCATCAGGAGCATGCCCAGGCGTTGTAGGGAGGTCATACAGGCACGTGGAGGCCACACACAATACTCAGCCTCATCAGGAGCATGCCCAGGCGTTGTAGGGAGGGCATACAGGCACGTGGAGGCCACACACAATACTCAGCCTCATCAGGAGCATGCCCGGGCGTTGTAGGGAGGGCATACAGGCACGTGGAGGCCACACACAATACTCAGCCTCATCAGGAGCATGCCCGGGCGTTGTAGGGAGGTCATATAGGCACGTGGAGGCCACACACAATACTCAGCCTCATCAGGAGCATGCCCAGGCGTTGTAGGGAGGTCATACAGACACGTGGAGGCCACACAGAATACTCAGCCTCATCAGGAGCATGCCCAGGCGTTGTAAGGAGGTCATACAGGCACGTGGAGGCCACACACAATACTCAGCCTCATCAGGAGCATGCCCAGGCGTTGTAGGGAGGTCATACAGGCACGTGGAGGCCACACACAATACTCAGCCTCATCAGGAGCATGCCCAGGCGTTGTAGGGAGGTCATACAGGCACGTGGAGGCCACACACAATACTCAGCCTCATCAGGAGCATGCCCAGGCGTTGTAGGGAGGTCATACAGGCACGTGGAGGCCACACACAATACTCAGCCTCATCAGGAGCATGCCCAGGCATTGTAGGGAGGTCATACAGTCACGTGGAAGCCACACACAATACTCAGCCTCATCAAGAGCATGCCCAGGCGTTGTAGGGAGGTCATACAGGCACGTGGAGGCCACACACAATACTCAGCCTCATCAGGAGCATGCCCAGGCGTTGTAGGGAGGTCATACAGGCACGTGGAGGCCACACACAATACTGAGCCTCATCAGGAGCATGCCCAGGCGTTGTAGGGAGGTCATACAGGCACGTGGAGGCCACACACAATACTGAGCCTCATCAGGAGCATGCCCAGGCGTTGTAGGGAGGTCATACAGGCACGTGGAGGCCGCACACAATACTCAGCCTCATCGGGAGCATGCCTAGACGTTGTAGGGAGGTCATACCAGCACGTGGAGGCCACACACAATACTCAGCCTCATCAGGAGCATGCCCAGGCATTGTAGGGAGGTCATACAGGCACGTGGAGGCCACACACAATACTCAGCCTCATCAGGAGCATGCCCAGGCGTTGTAGGGAGGTCATACAGGCACGTGGAGGCCACACACAATACTCAGCCTCATCGGGAGCATGCCCAGGCGTTGTAGGGAGGCCATACAGGCACGTGGAGGCCACACACAATACTCAGCCTCATCAGGAGCATGCCCAGGCATTGTAGGGAGGTCATACAGGCACGTGGAGGCCACACACAATACTCAGCCTCATCAGGAGCATGCCCAGGCGTTGTAGGGAGGTCATACAGGTACGTGGAGGCCGCACACAATACTCAGCCTCATGAGGAGCATGCCCAGGCGTTGTAGGGAGGTCATACAGGCACGTGGAGGCCACACACAATATTCAGCCTCATCAGGAGCATGCCCAGGCGTTGTAGGGAGGTCATACAGGCACATGGAGGCCACACACAATACTCAGCCTCATCGGGAGCATGCCCAGGCATTGTAGGGAGGTCATACAGGCACGTGGAGGCCACACACAATACTCAGCCTCATCAGGAGCATGCCCGGGCATTGTAGGGAGGTCATACAGGCACGTGGAGGCCACACACAATACTCAGCCTCATCAGGAGCATGCCCAGGCGTTGTAGGGAGGTCATACAGGCACGTGGAGGCCACACACAATACTCAGCCTCATCAGGAGCATGCCCGGGCGTTGTAGGGAGGTCATACAGGCACGTGGAGGCCACACACAATACTCAGCCTCATCAGGAGCATGCCCAGGCGTTGTAGGGAGGTCATACAGGCACGTGGAGGCCACACACAATACTCAGCCTCATCAGAAGCATGCCCAGGCGTTGTAGGGAGGTCATACAGGCACGTGGAGGCCACACACAATACTCATCCTCATCAGGAGCATGCCCAGGCGTTGTAGGGAGGTCATACAGGCACGTGGAGGCCACACACAATACTCAGCCTCATCAGGAGCATGCCCAGGTGTTGTAGGGAGGTCATACAGGCACGTGGAGGCCACACACAATACTCAGCCTCATCAGGAGCATGCCCAGGCGTTGTAGGGAGGTCATACAGGCACGTGGAGGCCGCACACAATACTCAGCCTCATCAGGAGCATACCCAGGCATTGTAGGGAGGTCATACAGGCACGTGGAGGCCACACACAATACTCAGCCTCATCAGGAACATGCACAGGCGTTGTAGGGAGGTCATACAGGCACGTGGAAGCCAGACACAATACTCAGCCTCATCAGGAGCACGCCCAGGCGTTGTAGGGAGGTCATACAGGCACGTGGAGGCCACACGCAATACTCAGCCTCATCAGGAGCACGCCCAGGCGTTGTAGGGAGGTCATACAGGCACGTGGAGGCCACACACAATACTCAGCCTCATCAGGAGCACGCCCAGGCGTTGTAGGGAGGTCATACAGGCACGTGGAGGCCACACACAATACTCAGCCTCATCAGGAGCACGCCCAGGCGTTGTAGGGAGGTCATACAGGCACGTGGAGGCCACACACAATACTGAGCCTCATCAGGAGCATGCCCAGGCGTTGTAGGGAGGTCATACAGGCACGTGGAGGCCACACACAATACTGAGCCTCATCAGGAGCATGCCCAGGCGTTGTAGGGAGGTCATACAGGCACGTGGAGGCCGCACACAATACTCAGCCTCATCAGGAGCATGCCTAGACGTTGTAGGGAGGTCATACCGGCACGAGGAGGCCACACACAATACTCAGCCTCATCAGGAGCATGCCCAGGCGTTGTAGGGAGGTCATACAGGCACGTGGAGGCCACACACAATACTCAGCCTCATCAGGAGCATGCCCAGGCGTTGTAGGGAGGTCATACAGGCACGTGGAGGCCACACACAATACTCAGCCTCATCGGGAGCATGCCCAGGCGTTGTAGGGAGGCCATACAGGCACGTGGAGGCCACACACAATACTCAGCCTCATCGGGAGCATGCCCAGGCATTGTAGGGAGGTCATACAGGCACGTGGAGGCCACACACAATACTCAGCCTCATCGGGAGCATGCCCAGGCGTTGTAGGGAGGTCATACAGGCACGTGGAGGCCACACACAATACTCAGCCTCATCAGGAGCATGCCCGGGCGTTGTAGGGAGGTAATACAGGCACGTGGAGGCCACACACAATACTCAGCCTCATCAGGAGCATGCCCAGGCGTTGTAGGGAGGTCATACAGGCACGTGGAGGCCACACACAATACTCAGCCTCATCAGGAGCATGCCCAGGCGTTGTAGGGAGGTCATACAGGCACGTGGAGGCAACACACAATACTCATCCTCATCAGGAGCATGCCCAGGCGTTGTATGGAGGTCATACAGGCACGTGGAGGCCACACACAATACTCAGCCTCATCAGGAGCATGCCCAGGCGTTGTAGGGAGGTCATACAGGCACGTGGAGGCCGCACACAATACTCAGCCTCATCAGGAGCATGCCTAGGCGTTGTAGGGAGGTCATACAGGCACGTGGAGGCCACACACAATACTCAGCCTCATCAGGAGCATGCACAGGCGTTGTAGGGAGGTCATACAGGCACGTGGAAGCCACACACAATACTCAGCCTCATCAGGAGCATGCCCAGGCGTTGTAGGGAGGTCATACAGGCACGTGGAGGCCACACACAATACTCAGCCTCATCAGGAGCATGCCCAGGCGTTGTAGGGAGGTCATACAGGCACGTGGAGGCCACACACAATACTCAGCCTCATCAGGAGCATGCCCAGGCGTTGTAGGGAGGTCATACAGGCACGTGGAGGCCACACACAATACTCAGCCTCATCAGGAGCATGCCCAGGCGTTGTAGGGAGGTCATACAGGCACGTGGAGGCCACACACAATACTCAGCCTCATCAGGAGCATGCCCAGGCATTGTAGGGAGGTCATACAGTCACGTGGAAGCCACACACAATACTCAGCCTCATCAAGAGCATGCCCAGGCGTTGTAGGGAGGTCATACAGGCACGTGGAGGCCACACACAATACTCAGCCTCATCAGGAGCATGCCCAGGCGTTGTAGGGAGGTCATACAGGCACGTGGAGGCCACACACAATACTGAGCCTCATCAGGAGCATGCCCAGGCGTTGTAGGGAGGTCATACAGGCACGTGGAGGCCACACACAATACTGAGCCTCATCAGGAGCATGCCCAGGCGTTGTAGGGAGGTCATACAGGCACGTGGAGGCCGCACACAATACTCAGCCTCATCAGGAGCATGCCTAGACGTTGTAGGGAGGTCATACCGGCACGTGGAGGCCACACACAATACTCAGCCTCATCAGGAGCATGCCCAGGCGTTGTAGGGAGGTCATACAGGCACGTGGAGGCCACACACAATACTCAGCCTCATCAGGAGCATGCCCAGGCGTTGTAGGGAGGTCATACAGGCACGTGGAGGCCACACACAATACTCAGCCTCATCGGGAGCATGCCCAGGCGTTGTAGGGAGGCCATACAGGCACGTGGAGGCCACACACAATACTCAGCCTCATCAGGAGCATGCCCAGGCATTGTAGGGAGGTCATACAGGCACGTGGAGGCCACACACAATACTCAGCCTCATCAGGAGCATGCCCAGGCGTTGTAGGGAGGTCATACAGGTACGTGGAGGCCGGACACAATACTCAGCCTCATGAGGAGCATGCCCAGGCGTTGTAGGGAGGTCATACAGGCACGTGGAGGCCACACACAATATTCAGCCTCATCAGGAGCATGCCCAGGCGTTGTAGGGAGGTCATACAGGCACATGGAGGCCACACACAATACTCAGCCTCATCGGGAGCATGCCCAGGCATTGTAGGGAGGTCATACAGGCACGTGGAGGCCACACACAATACTCAGCCTCATCAGGAGCATGCCCGGGCGTTGTAGGGAGGTCATACAGGCACGTGGAGGCCACACACAATACTCAGCCTCATCAGGAGCATGCCCAGGCGTTGTAGGGAGGTCATACAGGCACGTGGAGGCCACACACAATACTCAGCCTCATCAGGAGCATGCCCGGGCGTTGTAGGGAGGTCATACAGGCACGTGGAGGCCACACACAATACTCAGCCTCATCAGGAGCATGCCCGGGCGTTGTAGGGAGGTCATACAGGCACGTGGAGGCCACACACAATACTCAGCCTCATCAGAAGCATGCCCAGGCGTTGTAGGGAGGTCATACAGGCACGTGGAGGCCACACACAATACTCATCCTCATCAGGAGCATGCCCAGGCGTTGTAGGGAGGTCATACAGGCACGTGGAGGCCACACACAATACTCAGCCTCATCAGGAGCATGCCCAGGTGTTGTAGGGAGGTCATACAGGCACGTGGAGGCCACACACAATACTCAGCCTCATCAGGAGCATGCCCAGGCGTTGTAGGGAGGTCATACAGGCACGTGGAGGCCGCACACAATACTCAGCCTCATCAGGAGCATACCCAGGCATTGTAGGGAGGTCATACAGGCACGTGGAGGCCACACACAATACTCAGCCTCATCAGGAACATGCACAGGCGTTGTAGGGAGGTCATACAGGCACGTGGAAGCCAGACACAATACTCAGCCTCATCAGGAGCATGCCCAGGCGTTGTAGGGAGGTCATACAGGCACGTGGAGGCCACACGCAATACTCAGCCTCATCAGGAGCACGCCCAGGCGTTGTAGGGAGGTCATACAGGCACGTGGAGGCCACACACAATACTCAGCCTCATCAGGAGCACGCCCAGGCGTTGTAGGGAGGTCATACAGGCACGTGGAGGCCACACACAATACTCAGCCTCATCAGGAGCACGCCCAGGCGTTGTAGGGAGGTCATACAGGCACGTGGAGGCCACACACAATACTGAGCCTCATCAGGAGCATGCCCAGGCGTTGTAGGGAGGTCATACAGGCACGTGGAGGCCACACACAATACTGAGCCTCATCAGGAGCATGCCCAGGCGTTGTAGGGAGGTCATACAGGCACGTGGAGGCCGCACACAATACTCAGCCTCATCAGGAGCATGCCTAGACGTTGTAGGGAGGTCATACCGGCACGTGGAGGCCACACACAATACTCAGCCTCATCAGGAGCATGCCCAGGCGTTGTAGGGAGGTCATACAGGCACGTGGAGGCCACACACAATACTCAGTCTCATCAGGAGCATGCCCAGGCGTTGTAGGGAGGTCATACAGGCACGTGGAGGCCACACACAATACTCAGCCTCATCAGGAGCATGCCCAGGCATTGTAGGGAGGTCATACAGGCACGTGGAGGCCACACACAATACTCAGCCTCATCAGGAGCATGCCCAGGCGTTGTAGGGAGGTCATACAGGCACGTGGAGGCCACACACAATACTCAGCCTCATCAGGAGCATGCCCGGGCGTTGTAGGGAGGTCATACAGGCACGTGGAGGCCACACACAATACTCAGCCTCATCAGGAGCATGCCCAGGCGTTGTAGGGAGGTCATACAGGCACGTGGAGGCCACACACAATACTCAGCCTCATCAGGAGCATATCCAGGCATTGTAGGGAGGTCATACAGGCACGTGGAGGCCACACACAATACTCAGCCTCATCAGGAACATGCACAGGCGTTGTAGGGAGGTCATACAGGCACGTGGAAGCCAGACACAATACTCAGCCTCATCAGGAGCATGCCCAGGCGTTGTAGGGAGGTCATACAGGCACGTGGAGGCCACACGCAATACTCAGCCTCATCAGGAGCACGCCCAGGCATTGTAGGGAGGTCATACAGGCACGTGGAGGCCACACACAATACTCAGCCTCATCAGGAGCACGCCCAGGCGTTGTAGGGAGGTCATACAGGCACGTGGAGGCCACACACAATACTCAGCCTCATCAGGAGCACGCCCAGGCGTTATAGGGAGGTCATACAGGCACGTGGAGGCCACACACAATACTCAGCCTCATCAGGAGCACGCCCAGGCGTTGTAGGGAGGTCATACAGGCACGTGGAGGCTACACACAATACTCAGCCTCATCAGGAGCACGCCCAGGCGTTGTAGGGAGGTCATACAGGCACGTGGAGACCACACACAATACTCAGCCTCATCAGGAGCATGCCCAGGCGTTGTAGGGAGGTCATACAGGCACGTGGAGGCCACACACAATACTCAGCCTCATCAGGAGCATGCCCAGACGTTGTAGGGAGGTCATATAGGCACGTGGAGGCCACACACAATACTCAGCCTCATCAGGAGCATGCTCAGGCGTTGTAGGGAGGTCATACAGGCACGTGGAGGCCACACACAATACTCAGCCTCATCAGGAGCATGCCCAGGCATTGTAGGGAGGTCATACAGGCACGTGGAGGCCACACACAATACTCAGCCTCATCAGGAGCATGCCCAGGCGTTGTAGGGAGGTCATACAGACACGTGGAGGCCACACACAATACTCAGCCTCATCAGGAGCATGCCCAGGCGTTGTAGGGAGGTCATACAGGCACGTGGAGGCCACACACAATACTCAGCCTCATCAGGAGCATGCCCAGGCGTTGTAGGGAGGTCATACAGACACGTGTAGGCCACACACAATACTCAGCCTCATCAGGAGCATGCCCAGGTGTTGTAGAGAGATCATACAGGCACGTGGAGGCCACACACAATACTCAGCCTCATCAGGAGCATGCCCAGGCGTTGTAGGGAGGTCATACAGGCACGTGGAGGCCACACACAATACTCAGCCTCATCAGGAGCATGCCCAGGCGTTGTAGGGAGGTCATACAGGCACGTGGAGGCCACACACAATACTGAGCCTCATCAGGAGCATGTCCAGGCGTTGTAGAGAGATCATACAGGCACGTGGAGGCCACACACAATACTCAGCCTCATCAGAAGCATGCCCAGGCGTTGTAGGGAGGTCATACAGGCACGTGGAGGCCACACACAATACTCAGCCTCATCAGGAGCATGCCCAGGCATTGTAGGGAGGTCATACAGGCACGTGGAGGCCACACACAATACTCAGCCTCATCAGGAGCATGCCCAGGCGTTGTAGGGAGGTCATACAGGCACGTGGAGGCCACACACAATACTGAGCCTCATCAGGAGCATGTCCAGGCGTTGTAGAGAGGTCATACAGGCACGTGGAGGCCACACACAATACTCAGCCTCATCAGAAGCATGCCCAGGCGTTGTAGGGAGGTCATACAGGCACGTGGAGGCCACACACAATACTCAGCCTCATCAGGAGCATGCCCAGGCGTTGTAGGGAGGTCATACAGGCACATGGAGGCCACACACAATACTCAGCCTCATCAGGAGCATGCCCAGGCGTTGTAGGGAGGTCATACAGGCACGTGGAGGCCACACACAATACTGAGCCTCATCAGGAGCATGTCCAGGCGTTGTAGAGCGGTCATACAGGCACGTGGAGGCCACACACAATACTCCGCCTCATCAGAAGCATGCCCAGGCGTTGTAGGGAGGTCATACAGGCACGTGGAGGCCACACACAATACTCAGCCTCATCAGGAGCATGCCCAGGCGTTGTAGGGAGGTCATACAGACACGTGTAGGCCACACACAATACTCAGCCTCATCAGGAGCATGCCCAGGTGTTGTAGAGAGATCATACAGGCACGTGGAGGCCACACACAATACTCAGCCTCATCAGGAGCATGCCCAGGCGTTGTAGGGAGGTCATACAGGCACGTGGAGGCCACACACAATACTCAGCCTCATCAGGAGCATGCCCAGGCGTTGTAGGGAGGTCATACAGGCACGTGGAGGCCACACACAATACTGAGCCTCATCAGGAGCATGTCCAGGCGTTGTAGAGAGATCATACAGGCACGTGGAGGCCACACACAATACTCAGCCTCATCAGAAGCATGCCCAGGCGTTGTAGGGAGGTCATACAGGCACGTGGAGGCCACACACAATACTCAGCCTCATCAGGAGCATGCCCAGGCATTGTAGGGAGGTCATACAGGCACGTGGAGGCCACACACAATACTCAGCCTCATCAGGAGCATGCCCAGGCGTTGTAGGGAGGTCATACAGGCACGTGGAGGCCACACACAATACTGAGCCTCATCAGGAGCATGTCCAGGCGTTGTAGAGAGGTCATACAGGCACGTGGAGGCCACACACAATACTCAGCCTCATCAGAAGCATGCCCAGGCGTTGTAGGGAGGTCATACAGGCACGTGGAGGCCACACACAATACTCAGCCTCATCAGGAGCATGCCCAGGCGTTGTAGGGAGGTCATACAGGCACGTGGAGGCCACACACAATACTCAGCCTCATCAGGAGCATGCCCAGGCATTGTAGGGAGGTCATACAGGCACGTGGAGGCCACACACAATACTCAGCCTCATCAGGAGCATGCCCAGGCGTTGTAGGGAGGTCATACAGGCACGTGGAGGCCACACACAATACTGAGCCTCATCAGGAGCATGTCCAGGCGTTGTAGGGAGGGCATACAGGCACGTGGAGGCCACACACAATACTCAGCCTCATCAGGAGCATGCCCAGGCGTTGTAGGGAGGTCATACAGGCACATGGAGGCCACACACAATACTCAGCCTCATCAGGAGCATGCCCAGGCGTTGTAGGGAGGTCATACAGGCACGTGGAGGCCACACACACAAAACTGAGCCTCATTGTGACTTGTTTTAAGGACATTACATCACAGTTGGATCGGCCTGTAGTGGGTTTTTCCACTGTAATTTTGGGGGTGACTCCACATCCAGGCCTCCATTGGTTAATAAATGTGATTTCCATTGATGATTTTTGGGTGATTTTGTTGTCAGCACATTCAGCTTTCTACAGAACAAAGTATTCAATGAGAAGATTTCATCATTCACATCTAGGAGGGGGGATTTCAGGGGTCCCTTTATTTTTTTGAGCCGTGTACTTACATCCATGTACCTTATAGGTGACACCTTCTGTGATTGAGTCATCTTTCTTTTCGTCTCCATGTTGCCCAGACTCCATGACGGGGTCCTGGCATCTCACCGTAACAGAGGTGTTGGTTATTCGGTTCGATTTCATGCATGGTTGCAAATCTCACTTCTGATTACTGTTCAATATCTAAATTACGCTGTCACTTGGCTTCAATGCCTCGTTCAGGTAGGATATCCATACTACTTGTCACCCGGCTTCTAGGCTTAGAATTCACACAATTAGATATATTCTTTTCTACTTTTCATGTAACGAGCACCAATCATTTCTGATAGTCCCTCTTGTGTTGCAATGCCGTTCACGGACTGATTCGCCCTGCTTTTAACCTTTGACCTATGCATTTAATAAAACTTATTTACATCAAAGGTTCTCTGCTCACATATTCCTTTCTGTGCTTCCCTACTCGGGCTAGCTGGATCAATCTGCAATCTGTGGAACAAGCAGAGCGGATAAGGAGTGTGTTTCTGTGGGGTCTTAACAGCACATATGATACAAGACCACCTAGGTACTGAACCCTAGCGCCATCCAGACCTTGTTTACCAAAGCACACAAAGCGTTTTTTGACAAGCGTGTTAGTCTATGGGTTGCCTGGGCCGTCATTGAGTAGAGAGCTCGTGCCAGACAAAGTTTATTGCCCTTTTTCCTCAGTCAGTGGGCTCCCTGCGTCTCCACTCCTCCGGCTTCTGTAGGGCATTAGGAATATCAGGAGTGACCGGTGTCACTGAGGTCCTGGTCTGCATTGATAATGGCTCTCAGCCTCTTCTCTGCTTCATTGGCGGCTTCATCAGTGTCAGCTCTGGTGTGAGCTCTATCTTCACTATGTCATGCTTGGTCAGTAACAGCAGCGCCTCAATCAGGGCCCTTACACACTCTGCAGTTTTTATAGGTTTATCATGTGCATTAGGAAATGTCTGCTGTCTACATACACGTTGGCCGTCTTACCCTCTTCCGCTCTACATGCCTCAGTGCCTCCAGCTCTGCCTCCTGTGATGATAGGTGAGGAGGGAGCGGTTCGGCTGTTACTACATCATGTTGATGACCACAGCCCCATATCCTCCACACCGCCATCCTCCTGTCAGGAGCCCCATATCCTCCACACCGCCATCCTCCTGTCAGGAGCCCCATATCCTCCACACCGCCATCCTCCTGTCAGGAGCCCCATATCCTCCTCACTCCCATCTTCCTGTCAGGAGCCCCATATCCTCCACACCCCCATCCTCCTGTCAGGAGCCCCCATATCCTCCACACCCCAATCCTCCTGTCAGGAGCCCCATATCCTCCTCACTCCCATCTTCCTGTCAGGAGCCCCATATCCTCCACACCGCCATCCTCCTGTCAGGAGCCCCCATATCCTCCTGTCAGGAGCCCCCATATCCTCCACACCCCCATCCTCCTGTCAGGAGCGCCCATATCCTCCACACCCCCATCCTCCTGTCAGAAGCCCTCATATCCTCCACACACCCCATCCTCCTGTCAGGAGCCCCCATATCCTCCACACCCCCATCCTCCTGTCAGGAGCCCCCATATCCTCCACACCCCCATCCTACTGTCAGGAGCCCCCATATCCTCCACACCCCCATCCTACTGTCAGGAGACCCCCATATCCTCCACACCCCCATCCTCCAGTCAGGAGACCCCCATATCCTCCACACCCCCATCCTCCAGTCAGGAGACCCCATATCCTCCACACCCCCATCCTCCTGTCAGGAGCCCCCATATCCTCCACACCCCCATCCTACTGTCAGGAGCCCTCATATTCTCCACACCCCTATCCTCCTGTCAGAAGCCCCCATATCCTCCACACCCCCATCCTCCTGTCAGGAGTCCCCATATCCTCCTGTCAGGAGCCCCCATATCCTCCACACCCCCATCCTCCTGTCAGGAGCCCCCATATCCTCCACACCCCCATCCTCCTGTCAGGAGCCCCCATATCCTCCACACACCCCCATCCTCCTGTCAGGAGCCCCCATATCCTCCACACCCCCATCCTCCTGTCAGGAGCCCCCATATCCTCCACACCCCCATCCTCCTGTCAGGAGCTCCCATATCCTCCACACCCCCATCCTCCTGTCAGGAGCCCCCATATCCTCCACACCCCCATCCTCCTGTCAGGAGCCCCCATATCCTCCACACCCCCATGCTCCTGTCAGGAGCCCCCATATCCTCCACACCCCCATCCTCCTGTCAGGAGCCCCCATATACTCCACACCCCCATCCTCCTGTCAGGAACCCCCATATCCTCCACACCCCCCATCCTCCAGTCAGGAGCCCCCATATCCTCCACACCCTCATCCTCCTGTCAGGAGCCCCCATATCCTCCACACCCCCATCCTCCTGTCAGGAGCCCCCATATCCTCCACAGCCCCCATCCTCCTGTCAGAGCCCCCATATCCTCCACACCCCCATCCTCCTGTCAGGAGCCCCCATATCCTCCACACCCCCATCCTCCTGTCAGGAGCCCCCATATCCTCCACACCCCCATCCTCCTGTCAGGAGCCCCCATATCCTCCACACCCCCATCCTCCTGTCAGAGCCCCCATATCCTCCACACCCCCATCCTCCAGTCAGGAGACCCCATATCCTCCACATCCCCATCCTCCTGTCAGGAGCCCCCATATTCTCCACACCCCCATCCTCCTGTCAGGAGCCCCCATATCCTCCACACCCCCATCCTCCTGTCAGGAGTCCCCATATCCTCCTGTCAGGAGTCCCCATATCCTCCACACCCCCATCCTCCTGTCAGGAGCCCCCATATCCTCCACACCCCCATCCTCCTGTCAGGAGCCCCCATATCCTCCACACACCCCCATCCTCCTGTCAGGAGCCCCCATATCCTCCACACCCCATCCTCCTGTCAGGAGCCCTCATATCCTCCACATTCCCCCATCCTCCTGTCAGGAACCCCCATATTCTCCACACCCCCATCCTCCTGTCAGGAGCTCCCATATCCTACACACCCCCATCCTCCTGTCAGGAGCCCTCATATCCTCCACACCCCCATCCTCCTGTCAGGAGCTCCCATATCCTCCACACCCCCATCCTCCTGTCACGAGCCCCCATATCCTCATCCTCCTGTCAGGAGCCCCCATATCCTCCACACCCCCATCCTCCTGTCAGAAGCCCCCATATCCTCCACACCCCCATCCTCCTGTCAGGAGCCCCCATATCCTCCTGTCAGGAGCCCCCATATCCTCCACACACCCCCATCCTCCTGTCAGGAGCCCCCATATCCTCCACACCCTCATCCTCCTGTCAGGAGCCCCCATATCCTCCACACCCCATCCTCCTGTCAGGAGCCCTCATATCCTCCACATTCCCCCATCCTCCTGTCAGGAACCCCCATATTCTCCACACCCCCATCCTCCTGTCAGGAGCCCCCATATCCTCCACACCCCCATCCTCCTGTCAGGAGCTCCCATATCTTCCACACCCAATCCTTCTGTCAGGAGCCCCCAAATCCTCCACAGCCTCATCCTCCTGTCAGGAACCCCCATATCCTCCACACCCCCATCCTCCTGTCAGGAGCCCCCATATCCTCCACACCCCCATCCTCCTGTCAGGAGCCCCCATATCCTCCACACCCCCATCCTCCTGTCAGGAGCTCCCATATCCTCCACACCCCCATCCTCCTGTCAGGAGCCCCCATATCCTCCACACCCCCATGCTCCTGTCAGGAGCCCCCATATCCTCCACACCCCCATCCTCCTGTCAGGAGCCCCCATATACTCCACACCCCCATCCTCCTGTCAGGAACCCCCATATCCTCCACACCCCCATCCTCCTGTCAGGAGCCCCCATATCCTCCACACCCCCATCCTCCTGTCAGGAGCCCCCATATCCTCCACACCCTCATCCTCCTGTCAGGAGCCCCATATCCTCCACAGCCCCCATCCTCCTGTCAGGAGCCCCCATATCCTCCACAGCCTCCATCCTCCTGTCAGAGCCCCCATATCCTCCACACCCCCATCCTCCTGTCAGGAGCCCCCATATTCTCCACACCCCCATCCTCCTGTCAGAGCCCCCATATCCTCCACACCCCAATCCTCCAGTCAGGAGACCCCATATCCTCCACACCCCCATCCTCCTGTCAGGAGCCCCCATATTCTCCACACCCCCATCCTCCTGTCAGGAGCCCCCATATCCTCCACACCCCCATCCTCCTGTCAGGAGTCCCCATATCCTCCTGTCAGGAGCCCCCATATCCTCCACACCCCCATCCTCCTGTCAGGAGCCCCCATATCCTCCACACCCCCATCCTCCTGTCAGGAGCCCCCATATCCTCCACACACCCCCATCCTCCTGTCAGGAGCCCCCATATCCTCCACACCCCCATCCTCCAGTCAGGAGCCCCCATATCCTCCACACCCCATCCTCCTGTCAGGAGCCCTCATATCCTCCACATTCCCCCATACTCCTGTCAGGAACCCCCATATTCTCCACACCCCCATCCTCCTGTCAGGAGCTCCCATATCCTACACACCCCCATCCTCCTGTCAGGAGCCCTCATATCCTCCACATCCCCATCCTCCTGTCAGGAGCTCCCATATCCTCCACACCCCCATCCTCCTGTCACGAGCCCCCATATCCTCATCCTCCTGTCAGGAGCCCCCATATCCTCCACACCCCCATCCTCCTGTCAGGAGCCCCCATATCCTCCACACCCCCATCCTCCTGTCAGGAGACCCCCATATCCTCCACACCCCCATCCTCCTGTCAGGAGCCCTCATATCCTCCACATTCCCCCCATCCTCCTGTCAGGAACCCCCATATTCTCCACACCCCCATCCTCCTGTCAGGAGCTCCCATATCCTACACACCCAATCCTCCTGTCAGGAGACCCCAAATCCTCCACAGCCTCATCCTCCTGTCAGGAGCCCCCATATCCTCCACACCCCCATCCTCCAGTCAGGAGCCCCCATATCCTCCACACCCCCATCCTCCTGTCAGGAGCCCCCATATCCTCCACACCCCCATCCTCCTGTCAGGAGCCCCCATATCCTCCACACCCCCATCCTCCTGTCAGGAGCCCCCATATCCTCCACACCCCCATCCTCCTGTCAGGAGCCCCCATATCCTCCACACCCCCATCCTCCTGTCAGGAGCCCCCATATCCTCCACACCCCCATCCTCCTGTCAGGAGCCCCCATATCCTCCACACCCCCATCCTCCCGTCAGGAGCCCCCATATCCTCCACACCCCCATCCTCCTGTCAGGAGCCCCCATATCCTCCACACCCCCATCCTCCCGTCAGGAGCCCCCATATCCTCCACACCCCCATCCTCCCGTCAGGAGCCCCCATATCCTCCACACCCCCATCCTCCTGTCAGGAGCCCCCATATCCTCCACACCCCCATCCTCTTGTCAGGAGCCCCCATATCCTCCACACCCCCATCCTCCTGTCAGGATCCCCCATATCCTCCACACACCCATCCTCCTGTCAGGAGCCCCCATATCCTCCACACCCCCATCCTCCTGTCAGGAGCCCCCATATCCTCCACACCCCCATCCTCCTGTCAGGAGCCCCCATATCCTCCACACCCCCATCCTCCTGTCAGGAGCCCCCATATCCTCCACACCCCCATCCTTCTGTCAGGAGCCCCATATCCTCCACACCGCCATTCTCCTGTCAGGAGCCCCATATCCTCCACACCGCCATCCTCCTGTCAGGAGCCCCATATCCTCCACACCGCCATCCTCCTGTCAGGAGCCCCATATCCTCCACACCCCCATATCCTCCTCACTCCCATCTTCCTGTCAGGAGCCCCATATCCTCCACACCGCCATCCTCCTGTCAGGAGCCCCATATCCTCCACACCGCCATCCTCCTGTCAGGAGCCCCATATCCTCCAGACCCCCATCCTCCTGTCAGTAGCCCTCATATTCTCCACACCCCCATACTCCTGTCAGGAGCCCCCATATCCTCCACACCCCATCCTCCCGCCAGGAGCCCCCATATACTCCTGTCAGGAGCCCCCATATCCTCCACACCCCCATCCTCCTGTCAGGAGCCCCCATATCCTCCACACCCCCATCCTCCTGTCAGGAGCCCTCATATCCTCCACACACCTCATCCTCCTGTCAGGAGCGCCCATATCCTCCACACCCCCCATCCTCCTGTCAGGAGCCCCCATATCCTCCACACCCCCATCCTACTGTCAAGAGACCCCCATATCCTCCACACCCCCATCCTCCAGTCAGGAGACCCCATATCCTCCACACCCCCATCCTCCTGTCAGGAGCCCCCATATCCTCCACACCCCCATCCTCCTGTCAGGAGCCCTCATATTCTCCACACCCCTATCCTCCTGTCAGGAGCCCCCATATCCTCCACACCCCCATCCTCCTGTCAGGAGTCCCCATATCCTCCTGTCAGGAGCCCCCATATCCTCCACACCCCCATCCTCCTGTCAGGAGCCCCCATATCCTCCACACCCCCATCCTCCTGTCAGGAGCCCCATATCCTCCACACCGCCATCCTCCTGTCAGGAGCCCCATATCCTCCTCACTCCCATCTTCCTGTCAGGAGCCCCATATCCTCCACACCCCCATCCTCCTGTCAGGAGCCCCCATATCGTCCACACCCCCATCCTCCTGTCAGGAGCCCCATATCCTCCACACCGCCATCCTCCTGTCAGGAGCCCCATATCCTCCTCACTCCCATCTTCCTGTCAGGAGCCCCATATCCTCCACACCCCCATCCTCCTGTCAGGAGCCCCCATATCCTCCTCACTCCCATCTTCCTGTCAGGAGCCCCATATCCTCAGCACCGCCATCCTCCTGTCAGGAGCCCCATATCCTCCACACCGCCATCCTCCTGTCAGGAGCCCCATATCCTCCACACCCCCATCCTCCTGTCAGGAGCCCTCATATTCTCCACACCCCCATACTCCTGTCAGGAGCCCCCATATTCTCCACACCCCCATCCTCCTGTCAGGAGCCCCATATCCTCCTCACTCCCATCTTCCTGTCAGGAGCCCCATATCCTCCACAGCCCCATCCTCCTGTCAGGAGACCCCATATCCTCCACAGCCCCATCCTCCTGTCAGGAGCCCTCATATTCTCCACACCCCCATACTCCTGTCAGGAGCCCCCATATCCTACACACCGCCATCCTCCTGTCAGGAGCCCCCATATCCTCCACACTCCCATCTTCCTGTCAGGAGCCCCATATCCTCCACACCGCCATCCTCCTGTCAGGAGCCCCCATATCCTCCACACTCCCATCTTCCTGTCAGGAGCCCCATATCCTCCACACCGCCATCCTCCTGTCAGGAGCCCTCATATTCTCCACACCCCTATCCTCCTGTCAGGAGCCCCCATATCCTCCACACCCCCATCCTCCTGTCAGGAGTCCCCATAGCCTCCTGTCAGGAGCCCCCATATCCTCCACACCCTCATCCTCCTGTCAGGAGCCCCCATATCCTCCACACCCCCATCCTCCTGTCAGCAGCCCCATATCCTCCTCACTCCCATCTTCCTGTCAGGAGCCCCCATATCCTCCACACCCCCATCCTCCTGTCAGGAGTCCCCATATCCTCCACACCCCCATCCTCCTGTCAGGAGCCCCATATCCTCCTCACTCCCATCTTCCTGTCAGGAGCCCCATATCCTCCACACTGCCATCCTCCTGTCAGGAGCCCCATATCCTCCACACCGCCATCCTCCTGTCAGGAGCCCCATATCCTCCACACCCCCATCCTCCTGTCAGGAGCCCCATATCCTCCTCACTACCATCTTCCTGTCAGGAGCCCCATATCCTCCACACCGCCATCCTCCTGTCAGGAGCCCCCATATCCTCCACACTCCCATCTTCCTGTCAGGAGCCCCATATCCTCCACACCGCCATCCTCCTGTCAGGAGCCCTCATATTCTCCACACCCCTATCCTCCTGTCAGGAGCTCCCATATCCTCCACACCCCCATCCTCCTGTCAGGAGTCCCCATATCCTCCTGTCAGGAGCCCCCATATCCTCCACACCCCCGTCCTCCTGTCAGGAGCCCCCATATCCTCCACACCGCCATCCTCCTGTCAGGAGCCCCATATCCTCCACACCCCCATCCTCCTGTCAGAAGCCCCCATATCCTCCTCACTCCCATCTTCGTGTCAGGAGCCCCATATCCTCCACACCACCATCCTCCTGTCAGGAGCCCCATATCCTCCACACCGCCATCCTCCTGTCAGGAGCCCCATATCCTCCAGACCCCCATCCTCCTGTCAGGAGCCCCATATCCTCCAGACCCCCATCCTCCTGTCAGGAGCCCTCATATTCTCCACACCCCCATACTCCTGTCAGGAGCCCCCATATCCTCCACACCCCCATCCTCCCGGCAGGAGCCCCCATATCCTCCACACCCCCATCCTCCTGTCAGGAGCCCCCATATCCTCCACACCCCCATCCTCCTGTCAGGAGCCCTCATATCCTCCACACACCTCATCCTCCTGTCAGGAGCGCCCATATCCTCCACACCCCCATCCTCCTGTCAGGAGCCCCCATATCCTCCACACCCCCATCCTACTGTCAGGAGCCCCCATATCCTCCACACCCCCATCCTACTGTCAAGAGACCCCCATATCCTCCACACCCCCATCCTCCAGTCAGGAGACCCCATATCCTCCACACCCCCATCCTCCTGTCAGGAGCCCCCATATCCTCCACACCCCCATCCTCCTGTCAGGAGCCCTCATATTCTCCACACCCCTATCCTCCTGTCAGGAGCCCCCATATCCTCCACACCCCCATCCTCCTGTCAGGAGTCCCCATATCCTCCTGACAGGAGCCCCCATATCCTCCACACCCCCATCCTCCTGTCAGGAGCCCCATATCCTCCTCACTCCCATCTTCCTGTCAGGAGCCCCATATCCTCCACACCGCCATCCTCCTGTCAGGAGCCCCATATCCTCCTCACTACCATCTTCCTGTCAGGAGCCCCATATCCTCCACACCCCCATCCTCCTGTCAGGAGCCCCCATATCCTCCTCACTCCCATCTTCCTGTCAGGAGCCCCATATCCTCCACACCGCCATCCTCCTGTCAGGAGCCCTCATATTCTCCACACCCCCATACTCCTGTCAGGAGCCCCCATATCCTCCACACCCCCATCCACCTGTCAGGAGCCCCATATCCTCCTCACTCCCATCTTCCTGTCAGGAGCCCCATATCCTCCACAGCCCCATCCTCCTGTCAGGAGACCCCATATCCTCCACAGCCCCATCCTCCTGTCAGGAGCCCTCATATTCTCCACACCCCCATCCTACTGTCAGGAGACCCCCATATCCTCCACACCCCCATCCTCCAGTCAGGAGACCCCCATATCCTCCACACCCCCATCCTCCAGTCAGGAGACCCCATATCCTCCACACCCCCATCCTCCTGTCAGGAGCCCCCATATCCTCCACACCCCCATCCTCCTGTCAGGAGCCCTCATATTCTCCACACCCCTATCCTCCTGTCAGGAGCCTCCATATCCTCCACACCCCCATCCTCCTGTCAGGAGTCCCCATATCCTTCTGTCAGGAGACCCCATATCCTCCACACCCCCATCCTCCTGTCAGGAGTCCCCATATCCTCCTGTCAGGAGCCCCCATATCCTCCACACCCCCATCCTCCTGTCAGGAGCCCCCATATCCTCCACACCGCCATCCTCCTGTCAGGAGCCCCATATCCTCCACACCCCCATCCTCCTGTCAGGAGCCCCATATCCTACACACCGCCATCCTCCTGTCAGGAGCCCCATATCCTCCACACCGCCATCCTCCTGTCAGGAGCCCCATATCCTCCAGACCCCCATCCTCCTGTCAGGAGCCCCATATCCTCCAGACCCCCATCCTCCTGTCAGGAGCCCTCATATTCTCCACACCCCCATACTCCTGTCAGGAGCCCCCATATCCTCCACAACCCCATCCTCCCGGCAGGAGCCCCCATATCCTCCACACCCCCATCCTCCTGTCAGGAGCCCCCATATCCTCCACACCCCCATCCTCCTGTCAGGAGCCCTCATATCCTCCACACACCTCATCCTCCTGTCAGGAGCGCCCATATCCTCCACACCCCCATCCTCCTGTCAGGAGCCCCCATATCCTCCACACCCCCATCCTACTGTCAGGAGCCCCCATATCCTCCACACCCCCATCCTACTGTCAAGAGACCCCCATATCCTCCACACCCCCATCCTCCAGTCAGGAGACCCCATATCCTCCACACCCCCATCCTCCTGTCAGGAGCCCCCATATCCTCCACACCCCCATCCTCCTGTCAGGAGCCCTCATATTCTCCACACCCCTATCCTCCTGTCAGGAGCCCCCATATCCTCCACACCCCCATCCTCCTGTCAGGAGTCCCCATATCCTCCTGACAGGAGCCCCCATATCCTCCACACCCCCATCCTCCTGTCAGGAGCCCCCATATCCTCCACACCCCCATCCTCCTTTCAGGAGCCCCATATCCTCCTCACTCCCATCTTCCTGTCAGGAGCCCCATATCCTCCACACCGCCATCCTCCTGTCAGGAGCCCCATATCCTCCTCACTACCATCTTCCTGTCAGGAGCCCCATATCCTCCACACCCCCATCCTCCTGTCAGGAGCCCCCATATCCTCCTCACTCCCATCTTCCTGTCAGGAGCCCCATATCCTCCACACCGCCATCCTCCTGTCAGGAGCCCCATATCCTCCTCACTACCATCTTCCTGTCAGGAGCCCCATATCCTCCACACCCCCATCCTCCTGTCAGGAGCCCCCATATCCTCCTCACTCCCATCTTCCTGTCAGGAGCCCCATATCCTCCACACCGCCATCCTCCTGTCAGGAGCCTCATATTCTCCACACCCCCATACTCCTGTCAGGAGCCCCCATATCCTCCACACCCCCATCCTCCTGTCAGGAGCCCCATATCCTCCTCACTCCCATCTTCCTGTCAGGAGCCCCATATCCTCCACAGCCCCATCCTCCTGTCAGGAGACCCCATATCCTCCACAGCCCCATCCTCCTGTCAGGAGCCCTCATATTCTCCACACCCCCATCCTACTGTCAGGAGACCCCCATATCCTCCACACCCCCATCCTCCAGTCAGGAGACCCCCATATCCTCCACACCCCCATCCTCCAGTCAGGAGACCCCATATCCTCCACACCCCCATCCTCCTGTCAGGAGCCCCCATATCCTCCACACCCCCATCCTCCTGTCAGGAGCCCTCATATTCTCCACACCCCTATCCTCCTGTCAGGAGCCTCCATATCCTCCACACCCCCATCCTCCTGTCAGGAGTCCCCATATCCTTCTGTCAGGAGACCCCATATCCTCCACACCCCCATACTCCTGTCAGGAGCCCCCATATCCTCCACACCCCCATCCTCCTGTCAGGAGCCCCCATATCCTCCACACACCCCCATCCTCCTGTCAGGAGCTCCCATATCCTCCACACCCCCATCCTCCTGTCAGGAGCCCCCATATCCTCCACACCCCCATGCTCCTGTCAGGAGCCCTCATATCCTCCACATTCCCCCATATTCTCCATACCCCCATCCTCCTGTCAGGAGCTCCCATATCTTCCACACCCAATCCTTCTGTCAGGAGCCCCCAAATCCTCCACAGCCTCATCCTCCTGTCAGGAACCCCCATAATCCTCCACACCCCCATCCTCCTGTCAGGAGCCCCCATATCCTCCACACCCCCATCCTCCTGTCAGGAGCCCCCATATCCTCCACACCCCCATCCTCCCGTCAGGAGCTCCCATATCCTCCACACCCCCATCCTCCTGTCAGGAGCCCCCATATCCTCCACACCCCCATGCTCCTGTCAGGAGCCTTCATATCCTCCACATTCCCCCATCCTCCTGTCAGGAACCCCCATATTCTCCACACCCCCATCCTCCTGTCAGGAGTCCCCATATCCTCCACACCCCCATCCTCCTGTCAGGAGCTCCCATATCTTCCACACCCAATCCTTCTGTCAGGAGCCCCCAAATCCTCCACAGCCTCATCCTCCTGTCAGGAACCCCCATATCCTCCACACCCCCATCCTCCTGTCAGGAGCCCCCATATCCTCCACACCCCCATCCTCCTGTCAGGAGCCCCCATATCCTCCACACCCCCATCCTCCTGTCAGGAGCTTCCATATCCTCCACACCCCCATCCTCCTGTCAGGAGCCCCCATATCCTCCACACCCCCATCCTCCTGTCAGGAGCCCCCATATCCTCCACACGCCCATGCTCGTCAGGAGCCCCCATATCCTCCACACCCCCATCCTCCTGTCAGGAGCCCCCATATCCTCCACACCCCCATCCTCCTGTCAGGAACCCCCATATCCTCCACACCCCCATCCTCCAGTCAGGAGCCCCCATATCCTCCACACCCCCATCCTCCTGTCAGGAGCCCCCATAACCTCCACACCCTCATCCTCCTGTCAGGAGCCCCCATATCCTCCACACCCCCATCCTCCTGTCAGGAGCCCCCATATCCTCCACACCCCCATCCTCCTGTCAGGAGCCCCCATATCCTCCACACCCCCATCCTCCTGTCAGGAGCCCCCATATCCTCCACACCCCCATCCTCCTGTCAGGAGCCCCCATATCCTCCACACACCCCCATCCTCCTGTCAGGAGCCCCCATATCCTCCACACCCCCATCCTCCAGTCAGGAGCCCCCATATCCTCCACACCCCCATCCTCCAGTCAGGAGCCCCCATATCCTCCACACCCCATCCTCTTGTCAGGAGCCCTCATATCCTCCACATTCCCCCATCCTCCTGTCAGGAGCCCCCATATCCTCCACACCCCCATCCTCCAGTCAGGAGCCCCCATATCCTCCACACCCCCATCCTCCTGTCAGGAGCCCCATATCCTCCAGACCCCCATCCTCCTGTCAGGAGCCCTCATATCCTCCACACACCTCATCCTCCTGTCAGGAGCGCCCATATCCTCCACACCCCCATCCTCCTGTCAGGAGCCCCCATATCCTCCACACCCCCATCCTACTGTCAGGAGCCCCCATATCCTCCACACCCCCATCCTACTGTCAAGAGACCCCCATATCCTCCACACCCCCATCCTCCAGTCAGGAGACCCCATATCCTCCACACCCCCATCCTCCTGTCAGGAGCCCCCATATCCTCCACACCCCCATCCTCCTGTCAGGAGCCCTCATATTCTCCACACCCCTATCCTCCTGTCAGGAGCCCCCATATCCTCCACACCCCCATCCTCCTGTCAGGAGTCCCCATATCCTCCTGACAGGAGCCCCCATATCCTCCACACCCCCATCCTCCTGTCAGGAGCCCCCATATCCTCCACACCCCCATCCTCCTTTCAGGAGCCCCATATCCTCCTCACTCCCATCTTCCTGTCAGGAGCCCCATATCCTCCACACCGCCATCCTCCTGTCAGGAGCTCCATATCCTCCTCACTACCATCTTCCTGTCAGGAGCCCCATATCCTCCACACCCCCATCCTCCTGTCAGGAGCCCCCATATCCTCCTCACTCCCATCTTCCTGTCAGGAGCCCCATATCCTCCACACCGCCATCCTCCTGTCAGGAGCCCTCATATTCTCCACACCCCCATACTCCTGTCAGGAGCCCCCATATCCTCCACACCCCCATCCTCCTGTCAGGAGCCCCATATCCTCCTCACTCCCATCTTCCTGTCAGGAGCCCCATATCCTCCACAGCCCCATCCTCCTGTCAGGAGACCCCATATCCTCCACAGCCCCATCCTCCTGTCAGGAGCCCTCATATTCTCCACACCCCCATCCTACTGTCAGGAGACCCCCATATCCTCCACACCCCCATCCTCCAGTCAGGAGACCCCCATATCCTCCACACCCCCATCCTCCAGTCAGGAGACCCCATATCCTCCACACCCCCATCCTCCTGTCAGGAGCCCCCATATCCTCCACACCCCCATCCTCCTGTCAGGAGCCCTCATATTCTCCACACCCCTATCCTCCTGTCAGGAGCCTCCATATCCTCCACACCCCCATCCTCCTGTCAGGAGTCCCCATATCCTTCTGTCAGGAGACCCCATATCCTTCTGTCAGGAGACCCCATATCCTCCACACCCCCATCCTCCTGTCAGGAGTCCCCATATCCTCCTGTCAGGAGCCCCCATATCCTCCACACCCCCGTCCTCCTGTCAGGAGCCCCCATATCCTCCACACCGCCATCCTCCTGTCAGGAGCCCCATATCCTCCACACCCCCATCCTCCTGTCAGGAGTCCCCATATCCTCCTGTCAGGAGCCCCCATATCCTCCACACCCCCGTCCTCCTGTCAGGAGCCCCCATATCCTCCACACCGCCATCCTCCTGTCAGGAGCCCCATATCCTCCACACCCCCATCCTCCTGTCAGGAGCCCCATATCCTCCACACCGCCATCCTCCTGTCAGGAGCCCCATATCCTCCACACCGCCATCCTCCTGTCAGGAGCCCCATATCCTCCACACCGCCATCCTCCTGTCAGGAGCCCCATATCCTCCAGACCCCCATCCTCCTGTCAGGAGCCCCATATCCTCCAGACCCCCATCCTCCTGTCAGGAGCCCTCATATTCTCCACACCCCCATACTCCTGTCAGGAGCCCCCATATCCTCCACACCCCCATCCTCCCGGCAGGAGCCCCCATATCCTCCACACCCCCATCCTCCTGTCAGGAGCCCCCATATCCTCCACACCCCCATCCTCCTGTCAGGAGCCCTCATATCCTCCACACACCTCATCCTCCTGTCAGGAGCGCCCATATCCTCCACACCCCCATCCTCCTGTCAGGAGCCCCCATATCCTCCACACCCCCATCCTACTGTCAGGAGCCCCCATATCCTCCACACCCCCATCCTACTGTCAAGAGACACCCATATCCTCCACACCCCCATCCTCCAGTCAGGAGACCCCATATCCTCCACACCCCCATCCTCCTGTCAGGAGCCCCCATATCCTCCACACCCCCATCCTCCTGTCAGGAGCCCTCATATTCTCCACACCCCTATCCTCCTGTCAGGAGCCCCCATATCCTCCACACCCCCATTCTCCTGTCAGGAGTCCCCATATCCTCCTGACAGGAGCCCCCATATCCTTCACACCCCCATCCTCCTGTCAGGAGCCCCCATATCCTCCACACCCCCATCCTCCTTTCAGGAGCCCCATATCCTCCTCACTCCCATCTTCCTGTCAGGAGCCCCATATCCTCCACACCGCCATCCTCCTGTCAGGAGCCCCATATCCTCCTCACTACCATCTTCCTGTCAGGAGCCCCATATCCTCCACACCCCCATCCTCCTGTCAGGAGCCCCCATATCCTCCTCACTCCCATCTTCCTGTCAGGAGCCCCATATCCTCCACACCGCCATCCTCCTGTCAGGAGCCCTCATATTCTCCACACCCCCATACTCCTGTCAGGAGCCCCCATATCCTCCACACCCCCATCCTCCTGTCAGGAGCCCCATATCCTCCACACTCCCATCTTCCTGTCAGGAGCCCCATATCCTCCACAGCCCCATCCTCCTGTCAGGAGACCCCATATCCTCCACAGCCCCATCCTCCTGTCAGGAGCCCTCATATTCTCCACACCCCCATCCTACTGTCAGGAGACCCCCATATCCTCCACACCCCCATCCTCCAGTCAGGAGACCCCCATATCCTCCACACCCCCATCCTCCAGTCAGGAGCCCCCATATCCTCCACACCCCCATCCTCCTGTCAGGAGCCCCCATATCCTCCACACCCCCATCCTCCTGTCAGGAGCCCTCATATTCTCCACACCCCTATCCTCCTGTCAGGAGCCTCCATATCCTCCACACCCCCATCCTCCTGTCAGGAGTCCCCATATCCTTCTGTCAGGAGACCCCATATCCTCCACACCCCCATACTCCTGTCAGGAGCCCCCATATCCTCCACACCCCCATCCTCCTGTCAGGAGCCCCCATATCCTCCACACACCCCCATCCTCCTGTCAGGAGCTCCCATATCCTCCACACCCCCATCCTCCTGTCAGGAGCCCCCATATCCTCCACACCCCCATGCTCCTGTCAGGAGCCCCATATCCTCCACACCCCCATCCTCCTGTCAGGAGCCCCATATCCTACACACCGCCATCCTCCTGTCAGGAGCCCCATATCCTCCACACCGCCATCCTCCTGTCAGGAGCCCCATATCCTCCAGACCCCCATCCTCCTGTCAGGAGCCCCATATCCTCCAGACCCCCATCCTCCTGTCAGGAGCCCTCATATTCTCCACACCCCCATACTCCTGTCAGGAGCCCCCATATCCTCCACAACCCCATCCTCCCGGCAGGAGCCCCCATATCCTCCACACCCCCATCCTCCTGTCAGGAGCCCCCATATCCTCCACACCCCCATCCTCCTGTCAGGAGCCCTCATATCCTCCACACACCTCATCCTCCTGTCAGGAGCGCCCATATCCTCCACACCCCCATCCTCCTGTCAGGAGCCCCCATATCCTCCACACCCCCATCCTACTGTCAGGAGCCCCCATATCCTCCACACCCCCATCCTACTGTCAAGAGACCCCCATATCCTCCACACCCCCATCCTCCAGTCAGGAGACCCCATATCCTCCACACCCCCATCCTCCTGTCAGGAGCCCCCATATCCTCCACACCCCCATCCTCCTGTCAGGAGCCCTCATATTCTCCACACCCCTATCCTCCTGTCAGGAGCCCCCATATCCTCCACACCCCCATCCTCCTGTCAGGAGTCCCCATATCCTCCTGACAGGAGCCCCCATATCCTCCACACCCCCATCCTCCTGTCAGGAGCCCCCATATCCTCCACACCCCCATCCTCCTTTCAGGAGCCCCATATCCTCCTCACTCCCATCTTCCTGTCAGGAGCCCCATATCCTCCACACCGCCATCCTCCTGTCAGGAGCCCCATATCCTCCTCACTACCATCTTCCTGTCAGGAGCCCCATATCCTCCACACCCCCATCCTCCTGTCAGGAGCCCCCATATCCTCCTCACTCCCATCTTCCTGTCAGGAGCCCCATATCCTCCACACCGCCATCCTCCTGTCAGGAGCCCTCATATTCTCCACACCCCCATACTCCTGTCGGGAGCCCCCATATCCTCCACACCCCCATCCTCCTGTCAGGAGCCCCATATCCTCCTCACTCCCATCTTCCTGTCAGGTGCCCCATATCCTCCACAGCCCCATCCTCCTGTCAGGAGACCCCATATCCTCCACAGCCCCATCCTCCTGTCAGGAGCCCTCATATTCTCCACACCCCCATCCTACTGTCAGGAGACCCCCATATCCTCCACACCCCCATCCTCCAGTCAGGAGACCCCCATATCCTCCACACCCCCATCCTCCAGTCAGGAGACCCCATATCCTCCACACCCCCATCCTCCTGTCAGGAGCCCCCATATCCTCCACACCCCCATCCTCCTGTCAGGAGCCCTCATATTCTCCACACCCCTATCCTCCTGTCAGGAGCCTCCATATCCTCCACACCCCCATCCTCCTGTCAGGAGTCCCCATATCCTTCTGTCAGGAGACCCCATATCCTCCACACCCCCATACTCCTGTCAGGAGCCCCCATATCCTCCACACCCCCATCCTCCTGTCAGGAGCCCCCATATCCTCCACACACCCCCATTCTCCTGTCAGGAGCTCCCATATCCTCCACACCCCCATCCTCCTGTCAGGAGCCCCCATATCCTCCACACCCCCATGCTCCTGTCAGGAGCCCTCATATCCTCCACATTCCCCCATATTCTCCATACCCCCATCCTCCTGTCAGGAGCTCCCATATCTTCCACACCCAATCCTTCTGTCAGGAGCCCCCAAATCCTCCACAGCCTCATCCTCCTGTCAGGAACCCCCATAATCCTCCACACCCCCATCCTCCTGTCAGGAGCCCCCATATCCTCCACACCCCCATCCTCCTGTCAGGAGCCCCCATATCCTCCACACCCCCATCCTCCCGTCAGGAGCTCCCATATCCTCCACACCCCCATCCTCCTGTCAGGAGCCCCCATATCCTCCACACCCCCATGCTCCTGTCAGGAGCCTTCATATCCTCCACATTCCCCCATCCTCCTGTCAGGAACCCCCATATTCTCCACACCCCCATCCTCCTGTCAGGAGTCCCCATATCCTCCACACCCCCATCCTCCTGTCAGGAGCTCCCATATCTTCCACACCCAATCCTTCTGTCAGGAGCCCCCAAATCCTCCACAGCCTCATCCTCCTGTCAGGAACCCCCATATCCTCCACACCCCCATCCTCCTGTCAGGAGCCCCCATATCCTCCACACCCCCATCCTCCTGTCAGGAGCCCCCATATCCTCCACACCCCCATCCTCCTGTCAGGAGCTCCCATATCCTCCACACCCCCATCCTCCTGTCAGGAGCCCCCATATCCTCCACACCCCCATCCTCCTGTCAGGAGCCCCCATATCCTCCACACGCCCATGCTCCTGTCAGGAGCCCCCATATCCTCCACACCCCCATCCTCCTGTCAGAAGCCCCCATATCCTCCACACCCCCATCCTCCTGTCAGGAACCCCCATATCCTCCACACCCCCATCCTCCAGTCAGGAGCCCCCATATCCTCCACACCCCCATCCTCCTGTCAGGAGCCCCCATAACCTCCACACCCTCATCCTCCTGTCAGGAGCCCCCATATCCTCCACACCCCCATCCTCCTGTCAGGAGCCCCCATATCCTCCACACCCCCATCCTCCTGTCAGGAGCCCCCATATCCTCCACACCCCCATCCTCCTGTCAGGAGCCCCCATATCCTCCACACCCCCATCCTCCTGTCAGGAGCCCCCATATCCTCCACACACCCCCATCCTCCTGTCAGGAGCCCCCATATCCTCCACACCCCCATCCTCCAGTCAGGAGCCCCCATATCCTCCACACCCCCATCCTCCAGTCAGGAGCCCCCATATCCTCCACACCCCCATCCTCCAGTCAGGAGCCCCCATATCCTCCACACCCCATCCTCCTGTCAGGAGCCCTCATATCCTCCACATTCCCCCATCCTCCTGTCAGGAGCCCCCATATCCTCCACACCCCCATCCTCCAGTCAGGAGCCCCCATATCCTCCAGACCCCCATCCTCCTGTCAGGAGCCCCATATCCTCCAGACCCCCATCCTCCTGTCAGGAGCCCTCATATTCTCCACACCCCCATACTCCTGTCAGGAGCCCCCATATCCTCCACACCCCCATCCTCCCGGCAGGAGCCCCCATATCATCCACACCCCCATCCTCCTGTCAGGAGCGCCCATATCCTCCACACCCCCATCCTCCTGTCAGGAGCCCCCATATCCTCCACACCCCCATCCTCCCGTCAGGAGCTCCCATATCCTCCACACCCCCATCCTCCTGTCAGGAGCCCCCATATCCTCCACACCCCCATCCTCCCGTCAGGAGCTCCCATATCCTCCACACCCCCATCCTCCTGTCAGGAGCCCCCATATCCTCCACACCCCCATGCTCCTGTCAGGAGCCTTCATATCCTCCACATTCCCCCATCCTCCTGTCAGGAACCCCCATATTCTCCACACCCCCATCCTCCTGTCAGGAGTCCCCATATCCTCCACACCCCCATCCTCCTGTCAGGAGCTCCCATATCTTCCACACCCAATCCTTCTGTCAGGAGCCCCCAAATCCTCCACAGCCTCATCCTCCTGTCAGGAACCCCCATATCCTCCACACCCCCATCCTCCTGTCAGGAGCCCCCATATCCTCCACACCCCCATCCTCCTGTCAGGAGCCCCCATATCCTCCACACCCCCATCCTCCTGTCAGGAGCTCCCATATCCTCCACACCCCCATCCTCCTGTCAGGAGCCCCCATATCCTCCACACCCCCATCCTCCTGTCAGGAGCCCCCATATCCTCCACACGCCCATGCTCCTGTCAGGAGCCCCCATATCCTCCACACCCCCATCCTCCTGTCAGAAGCCCCCATATCCTCCACACCCCCATCCTCCTGTCAGGAACCCCCATATCCTCCACACCCCCATCCTCCTGTCAGGAACCCCCATATCCTCCACACCCCCATCCTCCAGTCAGGAGCCCCCATATCCTCCACACCCCCATCCTCCTGTCAGGAGCCCCCATAACCTCCACACCCTCATCCTCCTGTCAGGAGCCCCCATATCCTCCACACCCCCATCCTCCTGTCAGGAGCCCCCATATCCTCCACACCCCCATCCTCCTGTCAGGAGCCCCCATATCCTCCACACCCCCATCCTCCTGTCAGGAGCCCCCATATCCTCCACACACCCCCATCCTCCTGTCAGGAGCCCCCATATCCTCCACACACCCCCATCCTCCTGTCAGGAGCCCCCATATCCTCCACACCCCCATCCTCCAGTCAGGAGCCCCCATATCCTCCACACCCCCATCCTCCAGTCAGGAGCCCCCATATCCTCCACACCCCATCCTCCTGTCAGGAGCCCTCATATCCTCCACATTCCCCCATCCTCCTGTCAGGAGCCCCCATATCCTCCACACCCCCATCCTCCAGTCAGGAGCCCCCATATCCTCCAGACCCCCATCCTCCTGTCAGGAGCCCCATATCCTCCAGACCCCCATCCTCCTGTCAGGAGCCCTCATATTCTCCACACCCCCATACTCCTGTCAGGAGCCCCCATATCCTCCACACCCCCATCCTCCCGGCAGGAGCCCCCATATCATCCACACCCCCATCCTCCTGTCAGGAGCGCCCATATCCTCCACACCCCCATCCTCCTGTCAGGAGCCCCCATATCCTCCACACCCCCATCCTACTGTTAGGAGCCCCCATATCCTCCACACCCCCATCCTACTGTCAAGAGACCCCCATATCCTCCACACCCCCATCCTCCAGTCAGGAGACCCCATATCCTCCACACCCCCATCCTCCTGTCAGGAGCCCTCATATTCTCCACACCCCTATCCTCCTGTCAGGAGCCCCCATATCCTCCACACCCCCATCCTCCTGTCAGGAGTCCCCATATCCTCCTGACAGGAGCCCCCATATCCTCCACACCCCCATCCTCCTGTCAGGAGCCCCCATATCCTCCACACCCCCATCCTCCTTTCAGGAGCCCCATATCCTCCTCACTCCCATCTTCCTGTCAGGAGCCCCATATCCTCCACACCGCCATCCTCCTGTCAGGAGCTCCATATCCTCCTCACTACCATCTTCCTGTCAGGAGCCCCATATCCTCCACACCCCCATCCTCCTGTCAGGAGCCCCCATATCCTCCTCACTCCCATCTTCCTGTCAGGAGCCCCATATCCTCCACACCGCCATCCTCCTGTCAGGAGCCCTCATATTCTCCACACCCCCATACTCCTGTCAGGAGCCCCCATATCCTCCACACCCCCATCCTCCTGTCAGGAGCCCCATATCCTCCTCACTCCCATCTTCCTGTCAGGAGCCCCATATCCTCCACAGCCCCATCCTCCTGTCAGGAGACCCCATATCCTCCACAGCCCCATCCTCCTGTCAGGAGCCCTCATATTCTCCACACCCCCATCCTACTGTCAGGAGACCCCCATATCCTCCACACCCCCATCCTCCAGTCAGGAGACCCCCATATCCTCCACACCCCCATCCTCCAGTCAGGAGACCCCATATTCTCCACACCCCCATCCTCCTGTCAGGAGCCCCCATATCCTCCACACCCCCATCCTCCTGTCAGGAGCCCTCATATTCTCCACACCCCTATCCTCCTGTCAGGAGCCTCCATATCCTCCACACCCCCATCCTCCTGTCAGGAGTCCCCATATCCTTCTGTCAGGAGACCCCATATCCTTCTGTCAGGAGACCCCATATCCTCCACACCCCCATCCTCCTGTCAGGAGTCCCCATATCCTCCTGTCAGGAGCCCCCATATCCTCCACACCCCCGTCCTCCTGTCAGGAGCCCCCATATCCTCCACACCGCCATCCTCCTGTCAGGAGCCCCATATCCTCCACACCCCCATCCTCCTGTCAGGAGTCCCCATATCCTCCTGTCAGGAGCCCCCATATCCTCCACACCCCCGTCCTCCTGTCAGGAGCCCCCATATCCTCCACACCGCCATCCTCCTGTCAGGAGCCCCATATCCTCCACACCCCCATCCTCCTGTCAGGAGCCCCATATCCTCCACACCGCCATCCTCCTGTCAGGAGCCCCATATCCTCCACACCGCCATCCTCCTGTCAGGAGCCCCATATCCTCCAGACCCCCATCCTCCTGTCAGGAGCCCCATATCCTCCAGACCCCCATCCTCCTGTCAGGAGCCCTCATATTCTCCACACCCCCATACTCCTGTCAGGAGCCCCCATATCCTCCACACCCCCATCCTCCCGGCAGGAGCCCCCATATCCTCCACACCCCCATCCTCCTGTCAGGAGCCCCCATATCCTCCACACCGCCATCCTCCTGTCAGGAGCCCCATATCCTCCAGACCCCCATCCTCCTGTCAGGAGCCCCATATCCTCCAGACCCCCATCCTCCTGTCAGGAGCCCCCATATCCTCCACACCCCCGTCCTCCTGTCAGGAGCCCCCATATCCTCCACACCGCCATCCTCCTGTCAGGAGCCCCATATCCTCCACACCCCCATCCTCCTGTCAGGAGTCCCCATATCCTCCTGTCAGGAGCCCCCATATCCTCCACACCCCCGTCCTCCTGTCAGGAGCCCCCATATCCTCCACACCGCCATCCTCCTGTCAGGAGCCCCATATCCTCCACACCCCCATCCTCCTGTCAGGAGCCCCATATCCTCCACACCGCCATCCTCCTGTCAGGAGCCCCATATCCTCCACACCGCCATCCTCCTGTCAGGAGCCCCATATCCTCCAGACCCCCATCCTCCTGTCAGGAGCCCCATATCCTCCAGACCCCCATCCTCCTGTCAGGAGCCCTCATATTCTCCACACCCCCATACTCCTGTCAGGAGCCCCCATATCCTCCACACCCCCATCCTCCCGGCAGGAGCCCCCATATCCTCCACACCCCCATCCTCCTGTCAGGAGCCCCCATATCCTCCACACCCCCATCCTCCTGTCAGGAGCCCTCATATCCTCCACACACCTCATCCTCCTGTCAGGAGCGCCCATATCCTCCACACCCCCATCCTCCTGTCAGGAGCCCCCATATCCTCCACACCCCCATCCTACTGTCAGGAGCCCCCATATCCTCCACACCCCCATCCTACTGTCAAGAGACCCCCATATCCTCCACACCCCCATCCTCCAGTCAGGAGACCCCATATCCTCCACACCCCCATCCTCCTGTCAGGAGCCCCCATATCCTCCACACCCCCATCCTCCTGTCAGGAGCCCTCATATTCTCCACACCCCTATCCTCCTGTCAGGAGCCCCCATATCCTCCACACCCCCATTCTCCTGTCAGGAGTCCCCATATCCTCCTGACAGGAGCCCCCATATCCTCCACACCCCCATCCTCCTGTCAGGAGCCCCCATATCCTCCACACCCCCATCCTCCTTTCAGGAGCCCCATATCCTCCTCACTCCCATCTTCCTGTCAGGAGCCCCATATCCTCCACACCGCCATCCTCCTGTCAGGAGCCCCATATCCTCCTCACTACCATCTTCCTGTCAGGAGCCCCATATCCTCCACACCCCCATCCTCCTGTCAGGAGCCCCCATATCCTCCTCACTCCCATCTTCCTGTCAGGAGCCCCATATCCTCCACACCGCTATCCTCCCGTCAGGAGCCCTCATATTCTCCACACCCCCATACTCCTGTCAGGAGCCCCCATATCCTCCACACCCCCATCCTCCTGTCAGGAGCCCCATATCCTCCACACTCCCATCTTCCTGTCAGGAGCCCCATATCCTCCACAGCCCCATCCTCCTGTCAGGAGACCCCATATCCTCCACAGCCCCATCCTCCTGTCAGGAGCCCTCATATTCTCCACACCCCCATCCTACTGTCAGGAGACCCCCATATCCTCCACACCCCCATCCTCCAGTCAGGAGACCCCCATATCCTCCACACCCCCATCCTCCAGTCAGGAGCCCCCATATCCTCCACACCCCCATCCTCCTGTCAGGAGCCCCCATATCCTCCACACCCCCATCCTCCTGTCAGGAGCCCTCATATTCTCCACACCCCTATCCTCCTGTCAGGAGCCTCCATATCCTCCACACCCCCATCCTCCTGTCAGGAGTCCCCATATCCTTCTGTCAGGAGACCCCATATCCTCCACACCCCCATACTCCTGTCAGGAGCCCCCATATCCTCCACACCCCCATCCTCCTGTCAGGAGCCCCCATATCCTCCACACACCCCCATCCTCCTGTCAGGAGCTCCCATATCCTCCACACCCCCATCCTCCTGTCAGGAGCCCCCATATCCTCCACACCCCCATGCTCCTGTCAGGAGCCCTCATATCCTCCACATTCCCCCATCCTCCTGTCAGGAACCCCCATATTCTCCATACCCCCATCCTCCTGTCAGGAGCTCCCATATCTTCCACACCCAATCCTTCTGTCAGGAGCCCCCAAATCCTCCACAGCCTCATCCTCCTGTCAGGAACCCCCATAATCCTCCACACCCCCATCCTCCTGTCAGGAGCCCCCATATCCTCCACACCCCCATCCTCCTGTCAGGAGCCCCCATATCCTCCACACCCCCATCCTCCCGTCAGGAGCTCCCATATCCTCCACACCCCCATCCTCCTGTCAGGAGCCCCCATATCCTCCACACCCCCATGCTCCTGTCAGGAGCCTTCATATCCTCCACATTCCCCCATCCTCCTGTCAGGAACCCCCATATTCTCCACACCCCCATCCTCCTGTCAGGAGTCCCCATATCCTCCACACCCCCATCCTCCTGTCAGGAGCTCCCATATCTTCCACACCCAATCCTTCTGTCAGGAGCCCCCAAATCCTCCACAGCCTCATCCTCCTGTCAGGAACCCCCATATCCTCCACACCCCCATCCTCCTGTCAGGAGCCCCATATCCTCCACACCCCCATCCTCCTGTCAGGAGCCCCCAAATCCTCCACAGCCTCATCCTCCTGTCACGAACCCCCATATCCTCCACACCCCCATCCTCCTGTCAGGAGCCCCCATATCCTCCACACCCCCATCCTCCTGTCAGGAGCCCCCATATCCTCCACACCCCCATCCTCCTGTCAGGAGCTCCCATATCCTCCACACACCCATCCTCCTGTCAGGAGCTCCCATATCCTCCACACCCCCATCCTCCTGTCAGGAGCCCCCATATCCTCCACACCCCCATCCTCCTGTCAGGAGCCCCCATATCCTCCACACGCCCATGCTCCTGTCAGGAGCCCCCATATCCTCCACACGCCCATCCTCCTGTCAGGAGCCCCCATATCCTCCACACCCCCATCCTCCTGTCAGGAACCCCCATATCCTCCACACCCCCATCCTCCAGTCAGGAGCCCCCATATCCTCCACACCCCCATCCTCCTGTCAGGAGCCCCCATAACCTCCACACCCTCATCCTCCTGTCAGGAGCCCCCATATCCTCCACACCCCCATCCTCCTGTCAGGAGCCCCCATATCCTCCACACCCCCATCCTCCTGTCAGGAGCCCCCATATCCTCCACACCCCCATCTTCCTGTCAGGAGCCCCCATATCCTCCACACCCCCATCCTCCTGTCAGGAGCCCCCATATCCTCCACACACCCCCATCCTCCTGTCAGGAGCCCCCATATCCTCCACACCCCCATCCTCCAGTCAGGAGCCCCCATATCCTCCACACCCCCATCCTCCAGTCAGGAGCCCCCATATCCTCCACACCCCCATCCTCCTGTCAGGAGCCCCCATATCCTCCACACCCCCATCCTCCTGTCAGGAGCCCCCATATCCTCCACACCCCCATCCTCCTGTCAGGAGCCCCCATATCCTCCACACCCCCATCCTCCTGTCAGGAGCCCCCATATCCTCCACACCCCCATCCTCCAGTCAGGAGCCCCCATATCCTCCACACCCCCATCCTCCTGTCAGGAGCCCCCATATCCTCCACACCCCCATCCTCCTGTCAGGAGCCCCCATATCCTCCACACCCCCATCCTCCTGTCAGGAGCCCCCATATCCTCCACACCCCCATCCTCCTGTCAGGAGCCCCCATATCCTCCACACCCCCGTCCTCCTGTCAGGAGCCCTCATATCCTCCACATTCCCCCATCCTCCTGTCAGGAACCCCCATTTTCTCCACACCCCCATCCTCCTGTCAGGAGCCCCCATATCCTCCACACCCCCATCCTCCTGTCAGGAGCCCCCATATCCTCCACACCCCCCAACCTCCTGTCAGGAGCCCCCATATCCTCCACACCCCCCATCCTCCTGTCAGGAGCTCCCATATCCTCCACACCCCCATCCTCCTGTCAGGAGCCCCCATATCCTCCACACCCCCATCCTCCTGTCAGGAGCCCCCATATCCTCCACACCCCCCATCCTCCTGTCAGGAGCTCCCATATCCTCCACACCCCCATCCTCCTGTCAGGAGCCCCCATATCCTCCACAGCGCATCTTCCAGCCAGCAGGTTTTCTGCCAGACATGCGCAGTATGGCCACACATCTCCTATAGGAGACACCTCTTCTGCACGTTCCTTTCTCGTCTCTATGACAACACGTACACCTGACGTCAATTTTACATTTTCCAGTGCTATAGACGACAGGCGACGTAAAGGCCGCAAAACAGAACCTCCACGTGATCACTACTTAGCCAATCAAAGCTCATCATCTCAGGGAAACGTCAAAATCCCTCGGACTGACCAATGAGCGGCAGGATTTAAGCCCCGCCCCTCTATCAACGTTAAACCAATCCCAGCGTTCAGTATATTCCGGAAATGATTGTCCGCAGTGAGGAGGAAGCCGGAAGTGGCCGTGCGGCGACTGCGGAGCCCGGAATGGAGCGGTGACCGGAGCCCATGGAAGGGGCGGAGCCTGGGGACACCGGAAACGGAGAACCAGGGGCGGTGTACACCATGGAGAACAAGCCCATAGTCACCTGTGAGAGCCCGCGGCCTGCGCATGTGTCCTCTGTGCCCCTGTATATACCCTGTGCCCCTGTATACCACCCTGTATATACCGTGTGCCCCTGTATACCACCCTGTATATACCTTGTGCCCCTGTATGCCACCCTGTATATACCGTGTGCCCCTGTATACCACCCTGTGCCCCTGTATACACCCTGTATACACCATGTGCCCCTGTATACACCCTGTATATACCCTGTGCACCTGTATACCACCTTGTATATACCCTGTGCCCCTGTATACCACCCTGTATATATCTTGTGCCCCTGTATGCCACCCTGTATATACCCTGTGCCCCTGTATGCCACCCTGTATATACCGTGTGCCCCTGTATACCACCCTGTATATATCTTGTGCCCCTGTATGCCACCCTGTATATACCGTGTGCCCCTCTATGCCACCCTGTATATACCGTGTGCCCCTGTATACCACCCTGTATATACCCTGTGCCCCTGTATACACCCTGTATACACCATGTGCCCCTGTATGCCACCCTGTATACACCGTGTGCCCCTGTATACACCCTGTATATACCCTGTGCCCCTGTATACCACCTTGTATATACCCTGTGCCCCTGTATACCACCCTGTATATACCCTGTGTCCCTGTATACCACCCTGTATATACCCTGTGCCCCTGTATACACTGTGTGCCCCTGTATACACCCTGTATACACCATGTGCCCCTGTATGCCACCCTGTATATACCCTGTGCGCCTGTATACACCCTGTATATGACGCGCCCTGGGCCTATGTGATGCAGCGTTGCGCACGCAGGGACTACCCGGAGCCGGATCTGATAGGGGTAGTAGTCTCGTGGCGGTGACCCGGTCCGTGCCCAGGGAGTCAGACTAAGTGGCGTTGTATTAGCGGTAGATGTTGGACGACTACGTCACCCGTTGAATGCAGCTATGGAGCTGCCGCTGCAGGGCAGACCGCTGAGGCCGGTGGTAGGATAGTGCAGCGTAGATGGTATAACCCCCAACGGGAGGGGTATGGCCTCAGGGCAGCAGACGTGGATGATGGGGGTAGCAGGAACCACTCAGAGACGATGCGGTGTAGTTCAGGGTCTTTACTGGTGACAAAGATAGACCCTCCCGGAGTACTGGCTAGCGGTCGGGGCCTGGTCAGTCCTTGAGCTGATGGGATCCCCCTTGGCCAGGCGGAGTTGTAGGCCTCCCCAACTAACTGTACTCTTCTGGCTACCTTGCTAGAGGCGGGTAAAAGTAGCCCACGTCCCTGAGTGTACCGTGTGGTGCTCACCCGTATGGCCGGTGACTCGGGGCCTTCTAGTGGCTTCCGCTCCACGACGGCGGTGCTGGTCCCACACGTGTGACCGAGCCTTCGGGTTTCTGGGCCAGAGGACCTGAAATCCCCTGCCGGTCGGTTTCTGCTGCTGGGTAGGAGTTAGTCCCCACAGCCTCGGACTCCGGGTCCGGTAAGAAATCTTCAATCAGGGCGAGCTCTACAGCTTCCAGCCCTGATCTCCTCTTAGCACGACTCCCACAGAGCTCCTGATCTTTCTTTCCTATCACTGCTTCTCTTCTTCTCTCTACTCTTCTTCTTAACCCTGCCTCAGCCCCAGGTTTATATAGGGGAAGTCCTTCCCCTCCCAGGACCGGGCAGGAGGTGTGGCATGCATAGGATTCCTGACCAAGAGACCTCCCACCTGCTCTCAGACATAACACTGCTGTTACTGTGGAAACCAGACCCCTGGGGTGCCACATTCCCCCCTTGTGAAATTTAGTACTCCGGGACTAAACATATTTTAGAAAAACATAACCAATACAAACAGAAACGGTACAATAGAAAAAAAAAAACATATTAGCATGGTCACGGCGTGTCCGCAACCGGGTGCAGTTTTTGAAGAAAAGCAAGGTGTCCATTTCACCAAAACAGGGAGACGTAACCAGGTAGGGGTCTGTCCTGCCCCGAGTCCTTAACAGTCTTTAGTCCATTCCTAAGTTACGCTCCAACCAATTGTACAAGGATTCCCGGTAAATCCACCAAGGACTCCTAAAAATAACTAGAAACACATAATTATTTACAAGTAACAGACAGGTGACCACAAATAAAACAATTTAAACACTTCAAATCCTCCAACGTGCGGGTAACTGGCCTTTAGTGGCCCTAGTGGACCTACGGAGCTGACTGTCTGGCCCTGAACTACAGGGTGTAGGAGCTGTCAAGGGTAAACTGGGCAGCTGTCTACCGGCTCTTTGGCTCACTAGGGGTACGGCAGGCTCACTATAAGCAGAGGGTTGATCCTCCTGATCTGCTTGTGTGGAGTCTTCTGCCTCCTGGACCGGCTGTTCTTCCAGCTCTACCGGTTGCTCCGTGAGTACTTGGGATGCTGGTTGGAGGAACGTGAGGACGGGTACCACAACTGCACCATTGACTTGAGTCCAGGACCGAGGGAAGTCTCCGAGCACAGTACTAACCACATCTTCCCTTTCCTCTACGGGTCGAGGGTCTTCATGTTCCTCTTCAGGAGTCCGTAGCTGTTCGGGACACTTCTTCAGGTGATCCCGGGATACAATGGTTGTGGTTTCCCCTCCGTCTCTACTGATGGTACAGACCTTCGGGTTGTCGTGGCTTGAGGGCAGTACGATGTACGGGTCCTTCTCCCACTGGTCGTCCAACTTGTGGAGCCGTCTTTTCCTCTTCAAGACCTGCTCTCCGGGTACCAAGGGAACAGCGGGAGCGTACTGGTTGTAAGTTTTCTCTTGTCTTTCCCTAGCTAGACAGAGACTTCGCTCCACGCTCTCCTGTACTTTCCGGTACTGCTGCTGCCTCTCTGTGTCCCAGTCTGCTTCCGGTGAAGTGTCCTCGGGTGTCAGGACTCCCATCTCCAGGTCAACAGGTAGCTTACCGGGTCTTGCCCTCATTAGGTAAGCCGGGGTACAGTTGGTGGAACCTACAGGGATGTAGTTGTATAGGTCCACCAGGTCGGGCAGCTTCTCAGGCCACAGACTGCGTTCTTCCAGGGGCAATGTTTTTAGAAGATCTATCACCACCTGGTTCATTTTCTCACAAAGTCCATTAGTTTGCGGATGATAGGGTGTCGTCCTGATCTTCCGGCAGCCATACAGAGTACAGAACTCTTGGAAGACCTCCGCTTCAAAGGCAGGTCCCTGGTCCGTCAGCACCTGCTCTGGGTAGCCGTGTGGACGGCAGAAGTGCTGCTGGAAGGCTCTAGCTGCTGTTTGAGCCGTTAAGTCCTTGACGGGGACGACAACCAAGAACCGGGAGTAGTGATCCACGATGGTTAATGCGTAGACGTAGCCACTTCTGCTTGGGGTCAGTTTTACATGATCCAAGGCTACCAGTTCCAACGGCTGCCGGGTGACGATGGACTGAAGGGGGGTCTTCTGGCTGGCACGGTCCTTCCTTCTTAGGTTGCATGGGCCACAGTCTCTGCACCACCTCTCGATGGTTCCTCTCATGCCTACCCAATGGAACCGCCCGCGCAGCAGGAACTCCAGCTTCTTCCATCCGAAGTGCCCAGCCCCGTCGTGGTATGCCTCCATCACCATAGCTGCGTCCCTTCTTGGCACCACTACTTGCCAGATCAGTTCATGCGTCCGGGAGTTAACCATTCTGCGGCACAACTTCCCCTTGTAAAGGAACAGTCGACTCTTCTCTGCCCACAGTTGCTTGGCCTCCTCCGGAGCGTCTGGGTCAAGGCGAGCTTCTGGCTGAGTCAGCATCTCCTTCACCAGCGGACGGCAGGGTCACTGTCTTGCGTTTCCGCCCAGTTGTAGTGAGGTAAGGGGTTGAACGTAGCGGCTTGTTTACCCCTTACACGGTGGGAATACTGGATAGTCCCATGACGGTGGAACGCAGGGAGTTCGACCGCTTCCAAATCTTCTGAATCCTCACCCTCGTCCGGTAGGTTTGGCATCCTGGACAGGGCGTCCGCGTTGGTATTGGAGCGTCCTGCCCGGTATTTGATTGTAAACTCATAGTTGGACAAGCGGGCCATCCATCTCTGCTCTAGGGCACCGAGTCTTGCAGTGTCCAGGTGTGTCAACGGGTTGTTATCCGTGTACACGGTGAACCGGGAAGAAGCGAGGTAGTGCTTAAAGCGTTCGGTGACTGCCCACACCACTGCCAGGAACTCTAGCTTAAATGAGCTGTAATTCTCAGGATTTCTTTCGGTGGGTCGCAGTTTTCGGCTGGCGTAAGCAATTACCCGTTCTTTCCCCTGCTGGATCTGGGATAGTACGGCTCCTAGCCCGATGTTACTGGCGTCGGTGTAGAGGATAAAGGGTTGGCTATAATCAGGGTACGCCAGGATTTCATCCCCCGTGAGGGCCATCTTCAGCTGGCGGAAGGACTCTTCTTCCAACTTCTCCCATCTGAAGGGCGGCTTCTGGTTCTTGGCCTTCCTGGACTGGCCTATCAGGAGGTCCTGCATAGGAGCTGCCTTTTTGGTGAAACCGGGTATGAACCTTCGGTAGTAGCCTACCAACCCGAGGAACTGCCTCACTTCCTTTACACTGGAGGGGCTTGGCCATTCCTTAATTGCGGTGATCTTATCAGGGTCGGGAGCCACTCCGTCAGCACTCACCACGTGTCCCAGGTACTGCACCTTTGGCTTCAGGAGGTGACACTTGGAGGGTTTCACCTTTAGGCCGTAACTTGCCAGAGCTTCAAACACTTCCGCCAGGTGCTTCAGGTGGTCCTCGTAGGTTTTGGAGTAGACGATGACATCGTCCAGGTATAACAGGACCGTCTCAAAGTTCCGGTGTCCCAGACAGCACTCCATCAATCGCTGGAAGGTTCCTGGTGCGTTGCAGAGTCCAAACGGCATGCAGGTAAACTCACTAAGTCCCATCGGGGTGGTGAATGCGGTCTTTTCCCGATCCGCCTCTGCTACAGGAACCTGCCAGTACCCGCTAGTGAGATCCAAGGTGGAGAAGAAGTTAGCAGATTTTAAAGCAGCCAAAGACTCCTCTATTCTTGGTAAGGGGTACGCATCTTTGTGTGTGATACGGTTTATTTTCCGGTAATCTACACACATTCTCATGGTGTTGTCTTTCTTTTTGACCAAGACTAGTGGAGCTGCCCAGGGGCTACAGCTTTCCCTGATTACCCCAGCCTCCTTCATGTCTCTAAGCATCCCCTTGGCGTGTTGGTAGTGTGCAGGGGGTACGGGTCGATACCTCTCTTTTATGGGAGGATGGTCTCCCGTGGGGATGTGATGTTCTACCCCCTTGACTCGCCCGAAGTCTAACGGGTGTTTACTAAACACTCTCTCGTACTCTTGAACCACCCGGTAGACTCCCTGTTTCTGGTGGGAGGGAGTGGAGTCAGTACCCAAATGTAGTTGCTGACACCAATCCTCCATTTGTTGTTTAGAGCCGTTACCTTCCTCCGGAGAAGATGGAGGCAAGGGTTCTACGGACTGTATAGAATTCTGATTGATGGTATACAATTTGGCTAGCGTGGCATACCGGGGCAGGTACACTTCCCTCTTCCCGATATTTATTATGCGAACGGGCACCCTCCCATGGCGTACATTGACCACCCCCCGTGCTGTCAAAATGGTGGGCCTACTGTCTGAGTAAACTGGTTCTACCATTGCCTGGTAATCTCTACCTCTCAGACCAATAGCCGCCCGGCACCAAATCATCATTTCACTTTTTGGGGGCATGGCAATAGGGAAAGGGTCACACATTCTCACGCTACCAATCTCACCGCCGGAGAGTTCCACCTGTTGCCGTCGCATCAGTGCCCGGATCTCTTTTTGGAGCACTCGCTGCTGGCCGGAGCTGGCGTTCTTGGCAACCTGCTGTAAAATAAAAATCACCTCTGCAAGACAATTTTCAATTACATTAGTTCCTAGAGTTATCTTAGGGTGACTCTCGCGCTTATCAATGTCCACAATGATCAGTCCCTGGGCTGCCAGCTCGACTCTACCGATTTTAATGGTCACCTCTTTAAATCCGATCTGTGGCACGGGCTGACCATTGCTGGCGATGATACTCAAGTCATTGTCAGGGTAGCGGGTTATATCCGAGTCATTCCAGTACTGCTTGAAGAGCACGTACGGGATGGTGGTGACCTGTGACCCAGTGTCCAGTAGGGCACTCATAGGAATGCCATCCAGTACCACAGGCAAGACTGGACGTCCTCCCACATATTTGTCACGCCAGTTTGATGGGCCTGATGATCTTTTTCCTAGGGGTTGGCCCTCTACCCTAGGTTGTGCCAGTTTAAAGGACAGTACCTTGCCATATGTCCGGGTTGATTGCAGCGGCGGCAGATAGGTTGTCCGTCCTCGTTGTATCGGTCGCTGGGTCTTCCTCTGGCCGGTGGGGTCCTCCTTGGTCGGCGCCATGGGATGTCCTCCGGTCCGGATGCCAGCTGGATCTTCCCTGGAGTAGAAACCTGTAAAGACTGCACAGTTCGGGTTAGCGCAGCAACGCTTTTAGCTAGCTCTTGGACCTGATGGTGCAGGTCGGGAGCCGGGTCATTGTTCAAAGCCTGCGCATCAGCTCCCACAGGCCCTGCCGACAAGGGCGCCGCCTCTTGGTGGTAAGTGGTAGTGGGGCGTCTGTGGGTCACAACGCCACCTGGTGCCGGTTCTCGGAGCACCCGGATGGCTCTGTCCTTGAACTGTGCAAATCCCAGATGAGGGTCCTGTAAGGCCATTGCCCGCAACTGGGTTCGGTGGGCATTGCAATATAAACCCTCTATAAATTGTTCAGTCAACAGCCGGTCCTCGTCTCCCACGCCGTCAGGGTCGGTCTGCTTAATGGCTCTCAGGGCCTCTTGTAGGTTTAGTGCATAGTCCCTTATACTCTCTTGTGCTCGCTGCTTGCACCCGTAGAATCTAAGCTTGATCTCGGCTGAGGTGCGGGTATCAAAGGTATCCTTCAGCCGGGTTAGTATCCCTGCGACAGTCCTTCCCCCAGGTGGCCAGGACTTTACCTCCCTTTGGGCTGCCCCAGTTAATTGGGCAACCAGGATGCTCACTTTTTGCTCTTCTGTGAGGGGGTACACCTGGAAGAGGCTATCCAGCTTTTCTCTAAAGTCATGCAGAGTATGTGACTCCCCTGAGTACTGGGGTAGCCAGGCCGCTCCCGGGATATAGGGCATGGTGAAAGGCATGACTGCAGCAGCGGTGGCGCTGGCGGGGGTTGAGGCAGTGAAGCTCTCCTCCGTATCCGACATCTTCCTCCCCCCTAGTGGACCGTGGCCTACCTTGCGATGATCCTCTTCCGCAGGCCGCGGCTCCGCAGTGGAAGAAGGTAGAAGATGGCGCCGGATGGCGGGAATCTTCACCACTGGTAAGTTTGAACAGTCTTTTTCAGGCACGCAGTACCCGGTGGTTGCGGGCACGAGATCCTGCCGACTACGCCAAAAGTTGACGCGCCCTGGGCCTATGTGATGCAGCGTTGCGCACGCAGGGACTACCCGGAGCCGGATCTGATAGGGGTAGTAGTCTCGTGGCGGTGACCCGGTCCGTGCCCAGGGAGTCAGACTAAGTGGCGGTATATTAGCAGTAGATGTAGGACGACTACGCCACCCGTTGAATGCAGCTATGGAGCTGCCGCTGCAGGGCAGACCGCTGAGGCCGGTGGTAGGATAGTGCAGCGTAGATGGTATAACCCCCAACGGGAGGGGTATGGCCTCAGGGCAGCAGACGTGGATGATGGGGGTAGCAGGAACCACTCAGAGACGATGCGGTGTAGTTCAGGGTCTTTACTGGTGACAAAGATAGACCCTCCCGGAGTACTGGCTAGCGGTCGGGGCCTGGTCAGTCCTTGAGCAGATGGGATCCCCCTTGGCCAGGCGGAGTTGTAGGCCTCCCCAACTAACTGTACTCTTCTGGCTACCTTGCTAGAGGCGGGTAAAAGTAGCCCACGTCCCTGAGTGTACCGTGTGGTGCTCACCCGTATGGCCGGTGACTCGGGGTCTTCTAGTGGCTTCCGCTCCACGACGGCGGTGCTGGTCCCTTGCGTGTGACCGTGCCTTCGGGTTTCTGGGCCAGAGGACCTGAAATCCCCTGCCGGTCGGTTTCTGCTGCTGGGTAGGAGTTAGTCCCCACAGCCTCGGACTCCAGGTCCGGTAAGAAATCTTCAATCAGGGCGAGCTCTACAGCTTCCAGCCCTGATCTCCTCTTAGCACGACTCCCACAGAGCTCCTGATCTTTCTTTCCTATCACTGCTTCTCTTCTTCTCTCTACTCTTCTTCTTAACCCTGCCTCAGCCCCAGCTTTATATAGGGGAAGTCCTTCCCCTCCCAGGACTGGGCAGGAGGTGTGGCATGCATAGGATGTCTGACCAGGAAACCTCCCACCTGCTCTCAGACATAACATTGCTGTTACTGTGGGAACCAGACCCCTGGGGTGCCACATATACACCATGTGCCGCTGTATACACCCTGTATACACCGTGTGCCCCTGTATGCCACCCTGTATACACCGTGTGCCCCTGTATACACCCTGTATACACCGTGTGCCCCTGTATACACCCTGTATACACCGTGTGCCCCTGTATGCCACCCTGTATACACCGTGTGCCCCTGTATACACCCTGTGCCCCTGTATACACCCTGTATATACCCTGTGCCCCTGTATACACCCTGTATATACCCTGTGCCCCTGTATACACCCTGTATATACCCTGTGCCCCTGTATACACCCTGTATATACCCTGTGCCCCTGTATACACCCTGTATATACCCTGTGCCCCTGTATACACCCTGTATATACCCTGTGCCCCTGTATACACCCTGTATATACCCTGTGCCCCTGTATACACCCTGTATATACCCTGTGCCCCTGTATACACCCTGTATATACCCTGTGCCCCTGTATACACCCTGTATATACCCTGTGCCCCTGTATACACCCTGTATATACCCTGTGCCCCTGTATACACCCTGTATATACCCTGTGCCCCTGTATACACCCTGTATATACCCTCTGCCCCTGTATACACCCTGTATATACCCTCTGCCCCTGTATACACCCTGTATATACCCTCTGCCCCTGTATACACCCTGTATATACCCTGTGCCCCTGTATACACCCTGTATATACCCTGTGCCCCTGTATACACCCTGTATATACCCTGTGCCCCTGTATACACCCTGTATATACCCTGTGCCCCTGTATACACCCTGTATATACCCTGTGCCCCTGTATACACCCTGTATATACCCTGTGCCCCTGTATACACCCTGTATATACCCTGTGCCCCTGTATACACCCTGTATATACCCTGTGCCCCTGTATACACCCTGTATATACCCTGTGCCCCTGTATACACCCTGTATATACCCTGTGCCCCTGTATACACCCTGTATATACCCTGTGCCCCTGTATACACCCTGTATATACCCTGTGCCCCTGTATACACCCTGTATATACCCTGTGCCCCTGTATACACCCTGTATATACCCTGTGCCCCTGTATACACCCTGTATATACCGTGTGCCCCTGTATACACCCTGTATATACCGTGTGCCCCTGTATACACCCTGTATATACCGTGTGCCCCTGTATACACCCTGTATATACCGTGTGCCCCTGTATACACCCTGTATATACCGTGTGCCCCTGTATACACCCTGTATATACCGTGTGCCCCTGTATACACCCTGTATATACCGTGTGCCCCTGTATACACCCTGTATATACCGTGTGCCCCTGTATACACCCTGTATATACCGTGTGCCCCTGTATACACCCTGTATATACCGTGTGCCCCTGTATACACCCTGTATATACCGTGTGCCCCTGTATACACCCTGTATATACCGTGTGCCCCTGTATACACCCTGTATATACCGTGTGCCCCTGTATACACCCTGTATATACCGTGTGCCCCTGTATACACCCTGTATATACCGTGTGCCCCTGTATACACCCTGTATATACCGTGTGCCCCTGTATGCCACCCTGTATATACCGTGTGCCCCTGTATGCCACCCTGTATATACCGTGTGCCCCTGTATGCCACCCTGTATATACCGTGTGCCCCTGTATGCCACCCTGTATATACCGTGTGCCCCTGTATGCCACCCTGTATATACCGTGTGCCCCTGTATGCCACCCTGTATATACCGTGTGCCCCTGTATGCCACCCTGTATATACCGTGTGCCCCTGTATGCCACCCTGTATATACCGTGTGCCCCTGTATGCCACCCTGTATATACCGTGTGCCCCTGTATGCCACCCTGTATATACCGTGTGCCCCTGTATGCCACCCTGTATATACCGTGTGCCCCTGTATGCCACCCTGTATATACCGTGTGCCCCTGTATGCCACCCTGTATATACCGTGTGCCCCTGTATGCCACCCTGTATATACCGTGTGCCCCTGTATGCCACCCTGTATATACCGTGTGCCCCTGTATGCCACCCTGTATATACCGTGTGCCCCTGTATGCCACCCTGTATATACCCTGTGCCCCTGTATGCCACCCTGTATATACCCTGTGCCCCTGTATGCCACCCTGTATATACCCTGTGCCCCTGTATGCCACCCTGTATATACCCTGTGCCCCTGTATGCCACCCTGTATATACCCTGTGCCCCTGTATGCCACCCTGTATATACCCTGTGCCCCTGTATGCCACCCTGTATATACCCTGTGCCCCTGTATGCCACCCTGTATATACCCTGTGCCCCTGTATGCCACCCTGTATATACCCTGTGCCCCTGTATGCCACCCTGTGCCCCTGTATGCCACCCTGTATATACCCTGTGCCCCTGTATGCCACCCTGTATATACCCTGTGCCCCTGTATGCCACCCTGTATATACCCTGTGCCCCTGCATGCCACCCTGTATACACCGTGTGCCCCTGCATGCCACCCTGTATACACCGTGTGCCCCTGCATGCCACCCTGTATACACCGTGTGCCCCTGCATGCCACCCTGTATACACCGTGTGCCCCTGCATGCCACCCTGTATACACCGTGTGCCCCTGCATGCCACCCTGTATACACCGTGTGCCCCTGCATGCCACCCTGTATACACCGTATGCCACCCTGTATATACCCTGTGCCCCTGTATACAGCCTGTATATACCCTGTGCCCCTGTATACAGCCTATATACCCTGTGCCCCTGTATACACCCTGTATATACCCTGTGCCCCTGTATACACCCTGTATATACCCTGTGCCCCTGTATACAGCCTATATACCCTGTGCCCCTGTATGCACCCTGTATATACCCTGTGCCCCTGTATGCACCCTGTATATACCCTGTGCCCCTGTATACAGCCTATATACCCTGTGCCCCTGTATACACCCTGTATATACCGTGCGCCCCTGTATACACCCTGTATGTACCGTGCGCCCCTGTATACACCCTGTATGTACCGTGCGCCCCTGTATACACCCTGTATGTACCGTGCGCCCCTGTATACACCCTGTATATACCGTGTGCCCCTGTATATACCGTGTGCCCCTGTATACACCCTGTATATACCGTGCGCCCCTGTATACACCCTGTATATACCGTGCGCCCCTGTATACACCCTGTATATACCGTGCGCCCCTGTATACACCCTGTATATACCGTGCGCCCCTGTATACACCCTGTATATGCCGTGCGCCCCTGTATACACCCTGTATATGCCGTGTGCCCCTGTATATGCCGTGTGCCCCTGTATACACCCTGTATATGCCGTGTGCCCCTGTATACACCCTGTATATGCCGTGTGCCCCTGTATACACCCTGTATATGCCGTGTGCCCCTGTATACACCCTGTATATGCCGTGTGCCCCTGTATACACCCTGTATATGCCGTGTGCCCCTGTATACACCCTGTATATGCCGTGTGCCCCTGTATACACCCTGTATATGCCGTGTGCCCCTGTATACACCCTGTATATGCCGTGTGCCCCTGTATACACCCTGTATATGCCGTGTGCCCCTGTATATGCCGTGTGCCCCTGTATATGCCGTGTGCCCCTGTATATGCCGTGTGCCCCTGTATATGCCGTGTGCCCCTGTATATGCCGTGTGCCCCTGTATATGCCGTGTGCCCCTGTATATGCCGTGTGCCCCTGTATATGCCCTGTATATGCCATGTGCCCCTGTATACGCCCTGTATATGCCGCGTGCCCCTGTATACGCCCTGTATATGCCGCGTGCCCCTGTATACGCCCTGTATATGCCGCGTGCCCCTGTATACGCCCTGTATATGCCGCGTGCCCCTGTATACGCCCTGTATATGCCGCGTGCCCCTGTATACGCCCTGTATATGCCGCGTGCCCCTGTATACGCCCTGTATATGCCGCGTGCCCCTGTATACGCCCTGTATATGCCGCGTGCCCCTGTATACGCCCTGTATATGCCGCGTGCCCCTGTATACGCCCTGTATATGCCGCGTGCCCCTGTATACGCCCTGTATATGCCGCGTGCCCCTGTATACGCCCTGTATATGCCGCGTGCCCCTGTATACGCCCTGTATATGCCGCGTGCCCCTGTATACGCCCTGTATATGCCGCGTGCCCCTGTATACGCCCTGTATATGCCGCGTGCCCCTGTATACGCCCTGTATATGCCGCGTGCCCCTGTATACGCCCTGTATATGCCGCGTGCCCCTGTATACGCCCTGTATATGCCGCGTGCCCCTGTATACGCCCTGTATATGCCGCGTGCCCCTGTATACGCCCTGTATATGCCGCGTGCCCCTGTATACGCCCTGTATATGCCGCGTGCCCCTGTATACGCCCTGTATATGCCGCGTGCCCCTGTATACGCCCTGTATATGCCGCGTGCCCCTGTATACGCCCTGTATATGCCGCGTGCCCCTGTATACGCCCTGTATATGCCGCGTGCCCCTGTATACGCCCTGTATATGCCGCGTGCCCCTGTATACGCCCTGTATATGCCGCGTGCCCCTGTATACGCCCTGTATATGCCGCGTGCCCCTGTATACGCCCTGTATATGCCGCGTGCCCCTGTATACGCCCTGTATATGCCGCGTGCCCCTGTATACGCCCTGTATATGCCGCGTGCCCCTGTATACGCCCTGTATATGCCGCGTGCCCCTGTATACGCCCTGTATATGCCGCGTGCCCCTGTATACGCCCTGTATATGCCGCGTGCCCCTGTATACGCCCTGTATATGCCGCGTGCCCCTGTATACGCCCTGTATATGCCGTGTGCCCCTGTATACGCCGTGTGCCCCTGTATGCGCCCTGTATACGCCGTGTGCCCCTGTATGCGCCCTGTATACGCCGTGTGCCCCTGTATGCGCCCTGTATACGCCGTGTGCCCCTGTATGCGCCCTGTATACGCCGTGTGCCCCTGTATGCGCCCTGTATACGCCGTGTGCCCCTGTATGCGCCCTGTATACGCCGTGTGCCCCTGTATGCGCCCTGTATACGCCGTGTGCCCCTGTATGCGCCCTGTATACGCCGTGTGCCCCTGTATGCGCCCTGTATACGCCGTGTGCCCCTGTATGCGCCCTGTATACGCCGTGTGCCCCTGTATGCGCCCTGTATACGCCGTGTGCCCCTGTATGCGCCCTGTATACGCCGTGTGCCCCTGTTTGCGCCCTGTATACGCCGTGTGCCCCTGTATGCGCCCTGTATACGCCGTGTGCCCCTGTATGCGCCCTGTATACGCCGTGTGCCCCTGTATGCGCCCTGTATACGCCGTGTGCCCCTGTATGCGCCCTGTATATGCCGTGTGCCCCTGTATGCGCCCTGTATATGCCGTGTGCCCCTGTATGCGCCCTGTATATGCCGTGTGCCACCCTGTAGATATCGTACCCATATATATCTTTACATAATACCTGTATATACTGTGTACCCCTGTATACACTGTGTACCCCTATACATACAGTAGATATAAAAGTCCTTCTTACCCCTAATATTATACCAAGTATTTGTCATGTTAAAATCCCACCAAGAAGAATTATTTCAGGACTTTTCCCCCTTTAATGTCGCCCACAATCGGTACAAATCCAGTGAGAAACAACTGAAATCATTTTGAAGGGAAATAATAAAGCTGCAGTAATGTGGTTGCGTATGTGTGCACACCCCTGTTATAATCGGGGCTGTGGTTGTGCTCAGAATCAGCCGATCACATTCCCCCCTGTTACTTAGCAGTCAGTGCTCGTCTGCTGTCATTTACAGCAATTCTCATTAACCCCAGAGAAAGTGTCGCGGCTCTAGGAGGATTTTTCTGACACTTTGTGGTCCGTAAACAGCTGACAACACAGCAAAGGATCTCAGTGTGGAACGTTGTCAGTCAGAAGACGGAACGATAACTTTCCCAGGCATCAGATCTACCATGGACACCGTGGAGACGTCCTGTGGCTTACTGGGTTAATGTGCCTGTCTTGTGAACAGGAGGTCATGAGTTTGAATCCACGGAGCGCTTAGTTAAACGCTAACATGGCTGAGTTGCTAATGCACTAGGTGTGGGCTTCAATCCCACTGGTGCCAGAATCAGTCCTTTTAAGTGTAGGGAGGACAATTAGGGGAGAAAGGTTGAACTTGATGGACCGAGATCTTTATTCAACCTACGTTACTATGTTACTGGAAGCGTCTGAAACCTGACACCACGGTGACATTACCCAGAACTGGATGTCCACCAAAAATCGATGAAAAGACCAGAAGGAAATTGAATCTGGAGGCTGCAAGAGGCCGACAGCAACATTAAAGGAGCTGCAGGAATTTTTGGCCAGTCCCGGTTGTGTCCTGCGGTTGACCACAATCTCCCATATTCCTCATATGTCCAGCCTCTTGGGTGACAAGATGGAAGCCTTTTCTTACAAAAAAAACCCCATCCAGGCCGGCGATGTTCTGCCAAAACCTCCATCACGTCTGCCAGAAGCAGGAAACGTGTTCTGTCTGATGAGACCGAGAGGGAACTCTATGGCTATAATTCCAAAACGTGTAAAGCCGACACCGGTCATCACCAGAAGATCACCATCCCCACAGTGAGACATGGTGGAAGGCAGGATTGTCCTTTGAGACAGTGTTTCTGCAGCTGGAACTGAGGCTTTAGTCAATTTGGAAGGAATTATGGACAGTTCCAAAAATCAGTCAGTTTGTAACAAAACCTTCCGACCTCTGCTAAAAAGCTGAAGATGAGGAGGAATGGCACCTTTCAGCACAACAATAACCCTAAGTGACCTCCAAATCACCAAAAGAACGGCTTCTCCAAAACAAGATGGAAGTTCTGGTTTGGCCCAGCTCAAGCCCAGACCTGAACCCCAAGGGACAATCTGGTGACCTGAAGAGGGCGCTGTATATTGGAGATGTCCCCGCGATCTGACAGATGTGGAGCAGCTGCATGGAAGAGCCGGCAAAGATCTCCAATTCTAGATGTGCCGTGCTGGTAGACCTTGACCCAAAAAGACCGAAGGCTGCTAGAAACTCACAGGAGATTGGAGCAAAGTATTAGTGGAGGGGTGTGCAGACTTATGTAACCTCGTTGTTCTTATTCTCTCCCCAGTTGTTCTTACTATGTGTGTGTATCTGTTAAGGGGATTGAGTTCTGACCTGAATCTGGTTCCTTCAGGTGCTGGAGACCAGAGTCTGTTCACTGCAGTTTATTCTACCCTGACCCAGCAGCTGCCGCGGGACGCCATGGAGTGGCGGAGGTGAGAGGAGACATTTATTGGTAATTAGTTTCCTTCTCAAGCTGATTGTATCGGGGTCTATCTCATCCACATTATAACGCTGTATGACTCGGGGCCGCAAGGTATGGGGCGGGAGGCGCTCCTGGTTTACAAGGATTAAAGTTGGGTTGTGGTCCCATGGGGCCGCAGGGTTTGGCATGGGTGGCAGTCCCAGGGATGCAGGTTATTGTGTAGGTGGCGGTCCCGGTTTACAAGGTTTGGGGTTGGGTGCCAGTCCCGGGGCTGCAGAGTATGGGGATGGTGGCTGTCCCGGTTTACAAGGTTTGGGGTTGGGTGCCAGTCTCGGGGCTGCAGGGTATGGGGTAGGTGGCGGTCCCGGTTTACAAGGTTTGGGGTTGGGTGCCAGTCTCGGGGCTGCAGGGTATGGGGTAGGTGGTGGTACCGGTTTACAAGGTTTGGGGTTGGATGTCAGTCTCGGGGCTGCAGGTTATGGGGTAGGTGGCGGTCCCGGTTTACCAGGTTTGGGGTTGGGTGCCAGTCTCGGGGCTGCAGGGTATGGGGTAGGTGGCGGTCCCGGTTTACAAGGTTTGGGGTTGGGTGCCAGTCCCGGGGCTGCAGGACTTGGGGTAGGTGGCGGTCCCGGTTTACCAGGTTTGGGGTTGGGTACCAGTCTCGGGGCTGCAGGGTATGGGGTAGGTGGCGGTCCCGGTTTACAAGGTTTGGGGTTGGGTGCCAGTCTCGGGGCTGCAGGGTATGGGGTAGGTGGCTGTCCCGGTTTACAAGGTTTGGGGTTGGGTGCCAGTCCCGGGGCTGCAGGGTATGGGGTAGGTGGCGGTCCCGGTTTACAAGGTTTGGGGTTGGGTGCCAGTCTCGGGGCTGCAGGGTATGGGGTAGGTGGTGGTCCCGGTTTACAAGGTTTGGGGTTGGGTGCCAGTCTCGGGGCTGCAGGGTATGGGGTAGGTGGCGGTCCCGGTTTACAAGGTTTGGGGTTGGGTGCCAGTCCCGGGGCTGCAGGGTATGGGGTAGGTGGCGGTCCCGGTTTACAAGGTTTGGGGTTGGGTGCCAGTCTCGGGGCTGCAGGGTATGGGGTAGGTGGTGGTCCCGGTTTACAAGGTTTGGGGTTGGGTGCCAGTCTCGGGGCTGCAGGGTATGGGGTAGGTGGCGGTCCTGGTTTACCAGGTTTGGGGTTGGGTGCCAGTCTCGGGGCTGCAGGATTTGAGGCAGTTGGAGGTCTCTGGGCCGTAGGGTCATTCTTAGTAATCATTTCTTCTTCTCCTCTCCAGGGCTTATGGCCGTGCTCCGAAGATGATCTACTTGGAGTCCAACTTTGTCCAGTTTAAGGAAGAACTTCTGCCTAAAGAAGGGAACAAAGCGCTGCTGACTTTCCCGTTCCTACACATCTATTGGACCGAGTGCTGTGTCAGTATTCTCCGCTTCCTCTGTGGTGGGTGGCTGGGGTCACTGGTCAAAGGGTAACGGGCTTCCCAGTAATGAGGAGACCCCAAACAACGTAATAATGCGGTGCAACACCGTGCTAACTGTAGTCCTGGCAGTCAGAAGATTCACTCGGTGGGTTTGGCGGTGTTCACTATGAGGTCCGCTTTCCCCCCGCCCGCTCCGGGCTGACTTGTTTTTTTACCCATAATGGTGCACAATCCTAAAATGCAGCTGTGCTTTGTAGGGTTAAGTGAGGCCCAATAAGGCTCGAAACCTGGAGGGGGGAATTAATTTTCCCAAGGGGCCACATGCGAGACCCCAACTGTTGTGGAGGCCGAACCAAGACGCTGAAATGAATTCTGCTCCATATTATTATTAATTATAATACAATTAATATAAAATTGTCACTTAATATTGAGCAGAACTGAGTCTGGGGCTTCACGGCTGCCGATATTGGTTACGGGGCTGAATTTGTCACCGGTGTCTTTCCAGTGACGGCCAATCAGAACCACGTGATTTTACTGCTTTTATAACTCATCTGCCACTGTTATTCAGCACTTGTATCTTGATCAACAGGTCCTTCCACACAGTATGATGTACCCCCACATACAGTATGATGTCCCCCCAATATATTCCCCAACACAGTATGATGTACGCCCACATACAGTATGATGTCCCCCCAATACATTCCCCAACACAGTATGATGTCCCCCCAATACATTCCCCAACACAGTATGATGTCCCCCCAATACATTCCCCAACACACAGTATGATGTCCCCCCACATACAGTATGATGTCCCCCCAATACATTCCCCAACACAGTATGATGTCCCCCCCAATACATTCCCCAACACACAGTATGATGTCCCCCCACATACAGTATGATGTCCCCCAATACATTCCCCAACACAGTATGATGTCCCCCCAATACATTCCCCAACACAGTATGATGTCCCCCCAATACATTCCCCAACACAGTATGATGTCCCCCCAATACATTCCCCAACACAGTATGATGTCTCCCCAATACATTCCCCAATACAGTATGATGTCTCCCCAATACATTCCCCAACACAGTATGATGTCCCCCCAATACATTCCCCAACACAGTATGTCCCCCCACATACAGTATGATGTCCCCCCAATACATTCCCCAGCACAGTATGATGTACGCCCACATACAGTATGATGTCCCCCCAATACATTCCCCAACACAGTATGATGTCCCCCAATACATTCCCCAACACAGTATGATGTCCCCCCACATACAGTATGATGTCCCCCCAATACATTCCCCAACAGAGTATGATGTCCCCCCAATACATTCCCACATACAGTATGATGTACCCCCACATACAGTATGATGTCCCCCCAATATATTCCCCAACACAGTATGATGTACGCCCACATACAGTATGATGTCCCCCCAATACATTCCCACATACAGTATGATGTCCCCCCAATATATTCCCCAACACAGTATGATGTACGCCCACATACAGTATGATGTCCCCCCAATACATTCCCACATACAATATGATGTCCCCCAATACATTCCCCAACACAGTAGGATGTCCCCCCACATACAGTATGATGTCCCCCCAATACATTCCCCAACACAGTAGGATGTCCCCCCAATACATTCCCCAACACAGTAGGATGTCCCCCCAATACATTCCCCAACACAGTAGGATGTCCCCCCAATACATTCCCCAACACAGTATGATGTCCCCCCAATACATTCCCCAACACAGTATGTCCCACCACATGCAGTATGATGTCCCCCCAATACATTCCCCAGCACAGTATGATGTACGCCCACATACAGTATGATGTACGCCCACATACAGTATGATGTACGCCCACATACAGTATGATGTCCCCCCACATACAGTATGATGTCCCCCCAACACAGTATGATGTCCCCCCAACACAGTATGATGTCCCCCCACATACAGTATGATGTCCCCCCAATACATTCCGATGTCCCCCCAATACATTCCGATGTCCCCCCAACACAGTATGATGTCCTCCCAATACATTCCCCAGCACAGTATGATGTCCCCCCACATACAGTATGATGTCCCCCCAATACATTCCGATGTCCCCCCAATACATTCCGATGTCCCCCCAACACAGTATGATGTCCTCCCAATACATTCCCCAACACAGTATGATGTCCCCCCACATACAGTATGATGTTCCCCAACAGAGTATGATGTCCCCCCAATACATTCCCACATACAGTATGATGTCCCCCCAATACATTCCCCAACACAGTATGATGTCCCCCCAATACATTCCCCAACACAGTATGATGTCCCACCACATACAGTATGATGTCCCCCACATACAGTATGATGTCCCCCCACATACAGTATGATGTCCCCCCAATACATTCCGATGTCCCCCCAACACAGTATGATGTCCCCCCAATACATTCCCCAACACAGTATGATGTCCCCCCAGTACATTCCCCAACACAGTATGATGTCCCCCCACATACAGTATGATGTCCCCCAATACATTCCCCAACAGAGTATGATGACCCCCCAATACATTCCCACATACAGTATGATGTCCCCCCAATACATTCCCCAACACAGTATGATGTACCCCCACATACAGTATGATGTTCCCCAACAGAGTATGATGTCCCCCCAATACATTCCCACATACAGTATGATGTCCCCCCAATACATTCCCCAACACAGTATGATGTCCCCCCAATACATTCCCCAACACAGTATGATGTCCCACCACATACAGTATGATGTCCCCCCACATACAGTATGATGTCCCCCCACATACAGTATGATGTCCCCCCAATACATTCCGATGTCCCCCCAACACAGTATGATGTCCCCCCAATACATTCCCCAACACAGTATGATGTCCCCCCAATACATTCCCCAACACAGTATGATGTCCCCCCACATACAGTATGATGTCCCCCAATACATTCCCCAACAGAGTATGATGACCCCCCAATACATTCCCACATACAGTATGATGTCCCCCCAATACATTCCCCAACACAGTATGATGTACCCCCACATACAGTATGATGTCCCCCCAATATATTCCCCAACACAGTATGATGTACGCCCACATACAGTATGATGTCCCCCCAATACATTCCCACATACAGTATGATGTCCCCCCAATATATTCCCCAACACAGTATGATGTACGCCCACATACAGTATGATGTCCCCCCAATATATTCCCCAACACAGTATGATGTACGCCCACATACAGTATGATGTCCCCCCAATACATTCCCACATACAGTATGATGTCCCCCAATACATTCCCCAACACAGTATGATGTCCCCCCACATACAGTATGATGTCCCCCCAATACATTCCCCAACACAGTATGATGTCCCCCCAATACATTCCCCAACACAGTATGATGTCCCCCCACATACAGTATGATGTCCCCCCAATACATTCCCCAACACAGTATGATGTCCCCCCAATACATTCCCCAACACAGTATGATGTCCCCCCAATACATTCCCCAACACAGTATGATGTCCCCCCACATACAGTATGATGTCCCCCCAATACATTCCCCAACACAGTATGATGTCCCCCCAATACATTCCCCAACACAGTAGGATGTCCCCCCAATACATTCCCCAACACAGTAGGATGTCCCCCCCAACACAGTAGGATGTCCCCCCAATACGTTCCCCAACACAGTAGGATGTTCCCCCAATACGTTCCACAACACAGTAGGATGTTCCCCAACACAGTAGGATGTTCCCCAACACAGTAGGATGTTCCCCAACACAGTAGGATGTTCCCCAACACAGTAGGATGTCCCCCCAATACATTCCCCAACACAGTGGGATGGCCCCACCCAATACATTCCCACACACAGTAGGATGTCCCCACAATACATTCCCACACACAGTAGGATGGTCCCCCCCAATACTTTCCCACACCGTAGGATGTCTGCCCCCCCCACGCACACACCGTAGGATGTCTGTCCCCCCCCACGCACACACCGTAGGATGTCTGTCCCCCCCCACGCACACACCGTAGGATGTCTGTCCCCCCCCCCCATGCACACACCGTAGGATGTCTGTCCCCCCCCCCCCACGCACGCACCGTAGGATGTCTGTCCCCCCCCCACGCACGCACCGTAGGATGTCTGTCCCCCCCCCCACGCACGCACCGTAGGATGTCTGTCCCCCCTACGCACGCACCGTAGGATGTCTGTCCCCCCCCACGCACGCACCGTAGGATGTCTGTCCCCCCCCCCACGCACGCACCGTAGGATGTCTGTCCCCCCCCACGCACGCACCGTAGGATGTCTGTCCCCCCCCCACGCACGCACCGTAGGATGTCTGTCCCCCCCCACGCACGCACCGTAGGATGTCTGTCCCCCCCCACGCACGCACCGTAGGATGTCTGTCCCCCCCCACGCACGCACCGTAGGATGTCTGTCCCCCCCCACGCACGCACCGTAGGATGTCTGTCCCCCCCCCACGCACGCACCGTAGGATGTCTGTCCCCCCCCCACGCACGCACCGTAGGATGTCTGTCCCCCCCCACGCACGCACCGTAGGATGTCTGTCCCCCCCCCCACGCACGCACCGTAGGATGTCTGTCCCCCCCCCCACGCACGCACCGTAGGATGTCTGTCCCCCCCCCCACGCACGCACCGTAGGATGTCTGTCCCCCCCCACGCACGCACCGTAGGATGTCTGTCCCCCCCCACGCACGCACCGTAGGATGTCTGTCCCCCCCCACGCACGCACCGTAGGAGGTCTGTCCCCCCCCCCCACGCACGCACCGTAGGAGGTCTGTCCCCCCCCCACGCACGCACCGTAGGAGGTCTGTCCCCCCCCACGCACGCACCGTAGGAGGTCTGTCCCCCCCCACGCACGCACCGTAGGAGGTCTGTCCCCCCCCACGCACGCACCGTAGGAGGTCTGTCCCCCCCCCACGCACGCACCGTAGGAGGTCTGTCCCCCCCCCCCCCCCCACGCACGCACCGTAGGAGGTCGTGCGGGTGGCAGAGGGGTCATTTTATGTTTTATAGCCAGGGGAAGTCTAGGATGTCTTTATATAAGATACAATAAATGCCGCTATAATAATAAATAATAATACGGTTGGGTTGTTGTGTCCAGAGAGTGGTCTGGTAATGAAAAGCGTTTCCCACAGGCGGGGGAGGTGCGGGATCCTGCAAATGTAGTGGGATTGGAGATTCCCACAGGATCTGGTGGAGCGTTGTGAGGTCAGAGGGGAGGTCTTGGTATTTGACGTCTGAGTCTGGTGACGTCTTGTGTTATATATGAAGCTTTTTCGAGTTTCTGCCTGAATGTAGCGGAGTAGCCGAGGTGAGAGGACTCCACACTGCGCACCCACATCTATAGAGGGGCGGCTGAGGAGTTGTATAGGCGGTGGGGGGCTACATATGGGGTTTGTACAGCTTGTATTGTTGCGTAGCTGGCTGTCGGATCTGTATGTATGGGGTTGTTCTGGTGCTGGTGGACGGGGCGCTGCTGGGGCAGTCCTGTGAAATGCAGGTGGACGGGGTGGTGTTACTTGTGGACATTGTGGCCCTGCGGGTGGCGCATGAGATGTTGCTATGACCAATTCCTTGTGTGTACACGTGTCCTCTGCTGTCTGGACGTCGCTTGCTGTCACTTTAGGGTGTTGGTAGTCAGTGGGATTCACCGGACCCTGTGCTCAGCGTAGTCTGTGTAGTTGGTGATGTATATGGCCGGGACATCATGTGAAGCATTATATAACCTGACCTGTGACCTCTATGACTGTTCTCAGGACACGGAAGTGTATAAAGCCACCACCAAGGATGACATCACCAAGTGGCAGAATGCTTTGCGCTCTCATGGCACCACCGACTGGCTGATTGTGGTTGTGGAGAGCGAAGCCAAGAAAAAGAACAAAACCAACATCTTACCGCGAACGTCCATCGCCGACAAGATCCGCAGCGACTTCTGCAACAAGCAGAGCGACAGGTGAGGATCCGGGGACTTGTGACATGGGTCACGCTGCCTCCTGTAGCTGCAGCTTCAGGGTCGGTATCTTCCTTTCACTCCCGCAGGTGCATGGTGCTCGTGGACCCCCTGAAGGACACGTCCCGTTCCCAGGAGTCTTGGTCTCTCTTTCTGTCCAAACTGCGAACGCTGCTCCTGACTTCCTTCACCCGAAATCTTGGACACTTTGAAGACGAGATGAGAACCCTCCGAGAGAAGAGGACGGAGCCTGGCTGGAGCTTCTGTGACTACTTCATGGTGCAGGTCGGTGTGACGTCTGCATATTCTCTTCTGATATCTAGTGGTGTGAGGGGTGTGTAATCTCTGTGGAGACCCCCAGAGATCCGCGCCCACCACACTAGCTGTTTTGCTTTGGCTGGATGGTGGTTGATGGTGGGCTCTTAGCCGCAGTCTCTCGCCCTCACAGCCTTGTCTTTTGATGTCTTGGTTGCAGGAGGAGTTGGCTTTTGTCTTTGAGATGCTGCAGCAGTTTGAGGACGCGCTGGTCCAGTATGATGAGTTAGATGCCCTCTTCTCCCAGTATGTGCTAAACTTTGGTGCTGGTGGTGAGTGGACGTGGAGCAGCCCGAGCTCTGCCTTATCTATTATGTCTTCAGTTTGTGTAGTACCTGTAAACACTGGATATGCTCAGTGGCGCCCCCGTCGCTCTGCCTGCCCAGGTGTTCTGTACTGTGGGTATTGTCAGTGTCTGCCGGACTTCCTAATGAACCTGGCACTCACCCCAGTGATGTTTCTTACCAGACGGGGCGAACTGGCTCAGTTCTTTTTGTCAGCCAGTGCAAAGCTGGGACGGTCTGGCACTAAGGAAACCCATTGACATGGAGAAGAGAGACTTGATTCAGCGAAGTCGGGCCAACCTGCTGGAGCTGCGGAGTTACCTCTTCTCTCGCCAGTGCACCCTGCTTCTCTTCCTGCAGCGGCCCTGGGAGGTTGCGGGCCGGGCGCTGGAGCTCCTCCATAACTGTGTGCAAGAGCTGCGACTGCTGGAGGTGAGCGCCGGTGCTTCCAGCTGCACCAAGACCATCGTGATGGCGTATATGCTAACTACTCATGTACTTCTTGTGTGACCCCGCAGGTGGCTGTCCCACCAGGGGCTTTGGACTGTTGGGTGTTCTTGAGCTGTCTGGAAGTTTTGCAGAGGATCGAGGGCTGCTGTGAAAGAGCTCAGATAGATGCCAATATCTCACACACTGTGGGGCTATGGAGCTACGCCACTGAGAAGGTTGGTGTTGAGGTGTGGGCGCTGGAAGGGGTTTGGCGGAGCGACTTTCTGACGCGGGGAGCGGCGATGGTCTGACGTGGGGAGCGACGGCGGAGGGACGGTCTGACGTGGGGAGCGGCGGCGGAGCAACGGTCTGAGGTGGGGGGCACTGAAGTACTACTGTAGTTCTGCCTGTCACATGCAGGGTCCTGCTTCTGCTGCCCACACCCTTGTGCTTTTAGCTGCAGGCTCTGGGATCCCTCTGTGGTTTGGTGTTGGAGTCCGGCCCGTGCTCTGAGGACCTGCAGAGGACGGTGGATTTACTGGCTGGGTTAGGAGCAGAAAGACCGGAAACTGGTAAGTGTCTGGAGTGCGCGGTGGCGTTTCTTCCCCTCTGCTCTCCATTGTGTTTACCCGATCTTTCTTCCACAGAGAACACGGCACAAAGTCCCTACAAGAAGCTGCAGGAGGCGCTGTCCTCAGAGGAGGCCTTCGAGAAGCATTACCTGGTGAGGGCACTGGGTGGCCGAACCCCGACCTAACACATCCCACCACACCCCATTAATTGGCTCACCCTCCATCTCTCTGCAGGACCTAGCACACGCCACCATAGAAATGTACAGCAGCATCGGGAGGAGCCGATCCGCCAAACTGGTGGGGAAAAACCTGGCAGACTTCTATATGTAAGTAAAGAGCCCCGCGACCTGCTGAGTAGTGCCGACCTGCTGCTTAGTACCCCCCCCCCCGCGACCTGCTGCGTAGTACCCCCCCGCGACCTGCTGCGTAATACCCCCCCGCGACCTGCTGTGTAATACCCCCCCCCCCCCCCCCGCGACCTGCTGATTTCCGACCCGCCGAGACCCCCTTTGGCTGTCTTCTCGATCGCTCCCCTTTGGCTGTCTTCTCGATCGCTCCCCTTTGGCTGTCTTCTCGATCGCTCCCCTTTGGCTGTCTTCTCTCTCGCTCCCCCCTTCGCTCTCTTCTCTCTCGCTCCCCCCTTCGCTCTCTTCTCTCTCGCTCCCCCCTTCGCTCTCTTCTCTCTCGCTCCCCCCTTCGCTCTCTTCTCTCTCGCTCCCCCCTTCGCTCTCTTCTCTCTCGCTCCCCCCTTCGCTCTCTTCTCTCTCGCTCCCCCCTTCGCTCTCTTCTCTCTCGCTCCCCCCTTCGCTCTCTTCTCTCTCGCTCCCCCCTTCGCTCTCTTCTCTCTCGCTCCCCCCTTCGCTCTCTTCTCTCTCGCTCCCCCCTTCGCTCTCTTCTCTCTCGCTCCCCCCTTCGCTCTCTTCTCTCTCGCTCCCCCCTTCGCTCTCTTCTCTCTCGCTCCCCCCTTCGCTCTCTTCTCTCTCGCTCCCCCCTTCGCTCTCTTCTCTCTCGCTCCCCCTTTCGCTCTCTTCTCTCTCGCTCCCCCCTTCGCTCTCTTCTCTCTCGCTCCCCCCTTCGCTCTCTTCTCTCTCGCTCCCCCTTTCGCTCTCTTCTCTCTCGCTCCCCCTTTCGCTCTCTTCTCTCTCGCTCCCCCCTTCGCTCTCTTCTCTCTCGCTCCCCCCTTCGCTCTCTTCTCTCTCGCTCCCCCCTTCGCTCTCTTCTCTCTCGCTCCCCCCTTCGCTCTCTTCTCTCTCGCTCCCCCCTTCGCTCTCTTCTCTCTCGCTCCCCCCTTCGCTCTCTTCTCTCTCGCTCCCCCCTTCGCTCTCTTCTCTCTCGCTCCCCCCTTCGCTCTCTTCTCTCTCGCTCCCCCCTTCGCTCTCTTCTCTCTCGCTCTTCTTGAGTCACTAGTGTCCTAAGTAGAACATTAGGGTGATGTACCTTTAGGGTTTCTGAATGTCACCTTCTATGGGTTATGATGGTTGGATCTTCACTTTCTCTCCTCAGGAAGAAATCTCTGCCACAGAAGGCTGAGCCCTACCTACAAGGGGCGCTCCGCATGTACCAGGCTGAGGGTTGGGCTCTACCCCTCACCCACACCCAGAAGCAGCTGGCAGAATGTCAGAAGCAGCTGGGACAGACTGAGCCGTATCTTTTCTGATCTGGTTCATTTCTCGCTCGTGGCCCGGCCTCCCCATCCCGCTCGTGGCCCGGCCTCCCCATCCCGCTCGTGGCCCGGCCTCCCCATCCCGCTCGTGGCCGTGGCCCGGCCTTCCCATCCCGCTCGTGGCCTCCTATTTCTTAACTTTTCTCCAGATACTTGAGGACCTGCAGTCTCCTGGCCACTGATCACAACCTTCGCCAGGACGAGCGCTTGACATATGGGAAAGAGATCCTCAGCCTCTCCTCACAGGGCCCCAATGATGGAGGTACAGACATGACGGGAGGGTACAGTGTGGTGATGGGGGAGTGTACAGTGTGGTGGAGGGTTGTTGAGGGAGGGTACAGTATGGTGGTGGGTGGGGTACACTGTGGTGGAGATGGGGGAGGGTACAGTATGGTGGAGGGTGGGGTACAGTGTGCTGATGGGGGAGGGTACAGTGTGGTGGACGGTGGGGTACAGTGATGGGGGTACATTGTGATGGAGGGTGGGGTGCAGGGTGGAGGGGTACAGTGTGGTGGTGGGGGGTACAGGCAGGGTAAGTCTCAGTGGGAGGTCACATGGGGTCAGCCGCGGGTTCTTCTGCCTGCTCATGCCTCTCCCTCTTCTGCCTGCTCATGCCTCTCCCTCTTCTGCCTGCTCATGCCTCTCCCTCTTCTGCCTGCTCATGCCTCTCCCTCTTCTGCCTGCTCATGCCTCTCCCTCTTCTGCCTGCTCATGCCTCTCCCTCTTCTGCCTGCTCATGCCTCTCCCTCTTCTGCCTGCTCATGCCTCTCCCTCTTCTGCCTGCTCATGCCTCTCCCTCTTCTGCCTGCTCATGCCTCTCCCTCTTCTGCCTGCTCATGCCTCTCCCTCTTCTGCCTGCTCATGCCTCTCCCTCTTCTGCCTGCTCATGCCTCTCCCTCTTCTGCCTGCTCATGCCTCTCCCTCTTCTGCCTGCTCATGCCTCTCCCTCTTCTGCCTGCTCATGCCTCTCCCTCTTCTGCCTGCTCATGCCTCTCCCTCTTCTGCCTGCTCATGCCTCTCCCTCTTCTGCCTGCTCATGCCTCTCCCTCTTCTGCCTGCTCATGCCTCTCCCTCTTCTGCCTGCTCATGCCTCTCCCTCTTCTGCCTGCTCATGCCTCTCCCTCTTCTGCCTGCTCATGCCTCTCCCTCTTCTGCCTGCTCATGCCTCTCCCTCTTCTGCCTGCTCATGCCTCTCCCTCTTCTGCCTGCTCATGCCTCTCCCTCTTCTCAGGTGACCCAATCAGCCTCCCGTTCGGCTCGTTTGCTCAGCTGACGTCTCTCCGCTTCGATCCCCCCAATGCGGTTGTCCATGTCGGGGGGTCCTTGTCCATAGAGCTGACACTCCTCTGCTTGATGCCGGAGCCGTTTCACCTGCAGCATCTCTCAGGATATTTCCATTACAGTCTGGACAAGAACAGCTACCGCAAAACCGCCGAGTGGCTGACCCGCCACAAACCTGCAGGGGGCACTGTGCATTTTCCGCCTGAGACTGCACTGGGCGTCCGAGCCCCCCCAGCCATCCTGGAGCTGTCAGAGATGCAGGAGAAGAGTCCGTCAGAGAGTAGCCTTGTCAGCACAGGTGTGATCTGTAGGAATGTGCACATGTTACTGCGGCCGCAGGACCCCGGCTCCTCATCTCCCCTGGACAGACTCTCTGGTCTCAGCCTCGACGATGGCGCCCACAACCTGTGCTGCAACAACGTGGTCCTGCAGCCGGGACTCAACCATGTGACCTTCCACACCCAGGTACTGAGGGGCTTCTGGTGAGAGTTCAGGCCACACTCCCAAATTGAAGCGTGTACTACCCCATACCCCTGCCCTCCCTGTACGTCCTTTATTCCCTTCATACGCTGGCGATTCCCTCCCATAAATCCTTTATTCCCTCCCATAAATCCTTTATTCCCCCCCATAAATCCTTTATCCCCCACCCATAAATCCTTTATCCCCCACCCATAAATCCTTTATCCCCCTCCCATAAATCCTTTATCCCCCTCCCATAAATCCTTTATCCCCCTCCCAGAAATCCTTTATCCCCCACCCAGAAATCCTTTATCCCCCACCCATAAATCCTCCGCTGGCGGCCGTGCCCCGTAGGTCCTCCGTCTCCTTACTCCGCTGGCGGCCGTGCCCATATTTCAGGGTCTTCACTCCTGATGTCTGTGTCTCTCCACGTTTAGGCTCAGGAGCCGGGCACCTACACCCTGCGCCAGCTGGCGGCGTCCTTTGGAGCAGTACGGTTGCTGCTCCCTCACGTATACCCCATAGTGCAATACGATGTTTACTCCCAGGAGCCGCAGCTGAAGGTGGAGCCGCTAAGTGGTGAGTATGATGGCAGCGGTCTCTGAGCCTCGAGCATGAGCAGCGCTCCCACCGTACTCTTCTGTCACACAGATTGCCTTCTTGCCGGAGTCCCTCAGAAGTTAAAGTTTACGGTGACAACTGGACATTATCGGGTGAAAGGTGGAGACGCCCTGCAGCTGAGTAATGCCGACACTATGCCCATCACCCCGGGACTGGGCACCACCGTCTCAATCTACCAGAACAGCCACGGTGAGTGCAGCTGCTACCTCACATGTACAGAGCCCAGTGAAGTGCTCTGATACTGGAGTGGATGGCAACCCCGGCGCCGCGTGTCTGCGCCGTTGCTCCCCCGGCGCCGCTTGTCTGCGCCGTTGCTCCCCCGGCGCCGCGTGTCTGCGCCGTTGCTCCCCCGGCGCCGCGTGTCTGCGCCGTTGCTCCCCCGGCGCCGCGTGTCTGCGCCGTTGCTCCCCCGGCGCCGCGTGTCTGCGCCGTTGCTCCCCCGGCTCTTCCTCGGTTAACAGTTCCTGGCAGCTGCTGTCTCATGTTACAGGTGAAGTGTCAGTCGGTGCCCTCAGTGTACAGAGTTCTGATAAAGTGACCAGCATCTCCCTCCCTCTGGCCCCTCCGTACCACGTCATGGAGTTTGAGCTCAATGTGGTCTGTCTCCTCCCTGAGGCCGGACGTGTAATGAACGGAGAAGTTCCTCGCAAAGGGAAGGATCCTCACCGCTCCCCCAGTGACGGGATCCTAGAGCAGCGGGTGCGGAGTGTTCCTCTGGAGCAATGGCTTGGTGTGCTCGGCGGACGGAGGTGTCCTCCTCTGGGCGAGAGTGGAGGAAACAGGTGTCCTCCTCTGGGGCCGGGATAAGCAGAGGCGGCGTCCTCTGGGGGAGGGGAGAGAGGATAAGCGGTGGCGTCCTCTTCTGGGGAAGTTGGGAGGATGAGCTGAGGCGTCCTTTTGGGGAGGTAGAAAAATAAGCAAAGGTGTTCTCCTCTGGGGTGTGGTGGAGGCTAAGCGGAGGCGCGTCCTCCTCGGGTGTGGTGGAGGCTAAGAGGAGGCGCGTCCTCTGGGGTGTGGTGGAAGCTAAGCAGAGGCGCGTCTTCCTCTGGGGTGTGGTGGAGGCTAAGCGGAGGCGCTTCCTCTAGGGGGGAAGTGGGGAAACCCGGGGGCGGAGCATCGGCGTCCTTGCTGTTTACTATTGCTCATCTTTCCTTAGGTTTCGGTGGACTGCCCGTGGTCGATATATTCCACTATTATCAGCCTGACGTTCCACCTTCCTCTGAAAGCTCAACACACGCTGCTGTCCTCCGGAACCAGGTGACTGCTCTGTGTGTTGTTATTCGGGGGAGGTGACTGCTCCTCTTTGTCATTATATGGGGGAGGTGACGGCTCCTCTTTGTCATTATATGGGGGAGGTGACGGCTCCTCTGTGTGTTATTATACGGGGGAGGTGACGGCTCCTCTGTGTTATTATACGGGGAGGTGACGGCTCCTCTGTGTTATTATACGGGGGAGGTGACGGCTCCTCTGTGTTATTATACGGGGAGGTGACGGCTCCTGTGTGTTATTATACGGGGAGGTGACGGCTCCTCTGTGTTATTATACGGGGGAGGTGACTGCTCTTCTGTGTTATTATACGGGGGAGGTGACTGCTCTTCTGTGTTATTATACGGGGGAGGTGACTGCTCCTCTGTGTGTTATTATACGGGGGAGGTGACGGCTCCTCTGTGTGTTATTATACGGGGGAGGTGACGGCTCCTCTCTGTGTTGTTATTCGGGAGAGGTGACTGCTCCTCTGTGTTATTATACGGGGAGGTGACTGCTCCTCTGTGTGTTATTATACGGGGAGGTGACTGCTCCTCTGTGTGTTATTATACGGGGGAGGTGACGGCTCCTCTGTGTGTTATTATACGGGGAGGTGACGGCTCCTCTGTGTGTTATTATACGGGGGAGGTGACGGCTCCTCTGTGTGTTATTATACGGGGGAGGTGACGGCTCCTCTGTGTGTTATTATACGGGGGAGGTGACGGCTCCTCTGTGTGTTATTATACGGGGGAGGTGACGGCTCCTCTGTGTGTTATTATACGGGGGAGGTGACGGCTCCTCTGTGTGTTATTATACGGGGGAGGTGACGGCTCCTCTGTGTGTTATTATACGGGGGAGGTGACGGCTCCTCTGTGTGTTATTATACGGGGGAGGTGACGGCTCCTCTGTGTGTTATTATACGGGGGAGGTGACGGCTCCTCTGTGTGTTATTATACGGGGGAGGTGACGGCTCCTCTGTGTGTTATTATACGGGGGAGGTGACGGCTCCTCTGTGTGTTATTATACGGGGGAGGTGACGGCTCCTCTGTGTGTTATTATACGGGGGAGGTGACGGCTCCTCTGTGTGTTATTATACGGGGGAGGTGACGGCTCCTCTGTGTGTTATTATACGGGGGAGGTGACGGCTCCTCTGTGTGTTATTATACGGGGAGGTGACTGCTCCTCTGTGTGTTATTATACGGAGGAGGTGACGGCTCCTCTGTGTGTTATTATACGGAGGAGGTGACTGCTCCTCTGTGTGTTATTATACGGAGGAGGTGACTGCTCCTCTGTGTGTTATTATACGGGGGAGGTGACGGCTCCTCTGTGTGTTATTATACGGGGAGGTGACGGCTCCTCTGTGTGTTGTTATACGGGGGAGGTGACGGCTCCTCTGTGTGTTATTATACGGGGAGGTGACGGCTCCTCTGTGTTATTATACGGGGGAGGTGACGGCTCCTCTGTGTTATTATACGGGGGAGGTGACGGCTCCTCTGTGTTATTATACGGGAGAGGTGACTGCTCCTCTGTGTTATTATACGGGGGAGGTGACTGCTCCTCTGTGTTATTATACGGGGGAGGTGACTGCTCTTCTGTGTTATTATACGGGGGAGGTGACGGCTCCTCTGTGTGTTATTATACGGGGGAGGTGACGGCTCCTCTGTGTTATTATACGGGGAGGTGACGGCTCCTCTGTGTTATTGTACGGGGGAGGTGACTGCTCCTCTGTGTGTTATTATACGGGGGAGGTGACGGCTCCTCTGTGTGTTATTATACGGGGGAGGTGACGGCTCCTCTGTGTTATTATACGGGGGAGGTGACGGCTCTCCTGTGTTATTATACGGGGGAGGTGACGGCTCTCCTGTGTTATTATACGGGGGAGGTGACGGCTCCTCTGTGTGTTATTATACGGGGGAGGTGACGGCTCCTCTTGTGTTATTATACGGGGGAGGTGACGGCTCCTCTGTGTTATTATACGGGGGAGGTGACTGCTCTTCTGTGTTATTATACGGGGGAGGTGACTGCTCCTCTGTGTGTTATTATACGGAGGAGGTGACTGCTCCTCTGTGTGTTATTATACGGGGGAGGTGACGTCACCTCTGTGTGTTATTATACGGGGGAGGTGACGGCTCCTCTGTGTGTTATTATACGGGGGAGGTGACGGCTCCTCTGTGTGTTGTTATACGGGGGAGGTGACGGCTCCTCTGTGTGTTATTATACGGGGAGGTGACTGCTCCTCTGTGTTATTATACGGGGGAGGTGACGGCTCCTCTGTGTGTTATTATACGGGGAGGTGACGGCTCCTCTGTGTGTTATTATACTGGGGAGGTGATGGCTCCTCTGTGTGTTATTATACGGGGGAGGTGACGGCTCCTCTGTGTGTTATTATACGGGGGAGGTGACGGCTCCTCTGTGTGTTATTATACGGGGGAGGTGACTGCTCCTCTGTGTGTTATTATACGGGGGAGGTGACTGCTCCTCTGTGTGTTATTATACGGGGGAGGTGACGGCTCCTCTGTGTGTTATTATACGGGGGAGGTGACGGCCCCTCTGTGTGTTATTATACGGCGAGGTGACGGCTCCTCTGTGTGTTATTATACGGGGGAGGTGACGGCTCCTCTGTGTGTTATTATACGGGGGAGGTGACGTCACCTCTGTGTGTTATTATACGGGGAGGTGACGGCTCCTCTGTGTGTTATTATACGGGGGAGGTGACTGCTCCTCTGTGTGTTATTATACGGGGAGGTGACGGCTCCTCTGTGTGTTATTATACAGGGAGGTGACGGCTCCTCTGTGTGTTATTATACGGGGAGGTGACGGCTCCTCTGTGTGTTATTATACGGGGGAGGTGACTGCTCCTCTGTGTGTTATTATACGGGGAGGTGACGGCCCCTCTGTGTGTTATTATACGGGGGAGGTGACGGCTCCTCTGTGTGTTATTATACGGGGAGGTGACGGCTCCTCTGTGTGTTATTATACGGGGGAGGTGACGGCTCCTCTGTGTGTTATTATACGGGGAGGTGACGGCTCCTCTGTGTTATTATACGGGGAGATGACGGCCCCTCTGTGTGTTATTATACGGGGGAGGTGACGGCTCCTCTGTGTGTTATTATACGGGGAGGTGACGGCTCCTCTGTGTGTTATTATACGGGGGAGGTGACGGCTCCTCTGTGTTATTATACGGGGAGGTGACGGCTCCTCTGTGTGTTATTATACGGGGAGGTGACGGCCTCTCTGTGTGTTATTATACGGGGGAGGTGACGGCTCCTCTGTGTGTTATTATACGGGGGAGGTGACGGCTCCTCTGTGTTATTATACGGGGAGGTGACGGCTCCTCTGTGTTATTATACGGGGGAGGTGACGTCCCCTCTGTGTGTTATAGGCGGGGCTCCTCTGTACATTATATTATTCTCTCTCCTCTCAGGAAGTACATCCAGGTCTGTGTGGAAAATACGTGTGACTTTCATTTCCAGTTGTCTGACAGCTGCCTCCGCTCCACCCAACACCTGCAGTTCCACCCGCTGCACACAGAAGAGAGACAGGTGCCTCCTTCCGAGCGCTCTCTGCTGATCCGCTCCCCCCGTCTGCCTCTCTGGCTTCCGCTCCCCCCGTCTGCCTCTCTGGCTCCCGCTCCCCCCGTCTGGCTCTCTGGCTCCCGCTGCCCCCCGCGTGTCTCTCTGGCTCCCGCTCCCCCCGTCTGCCTCTCTAGCTCCCGCTCCCCCCGTCTGCCTCTCTGGCTCCCGCTCCCCCCGTCTGCCTCTCTGGCTCCCGCTCCCCCCGTCTGCCTCTCTGGCTCCCGCTCCCCCCCGCGTGCCTCTCTGGCTCCCGCTCCCCCCCGCGTGCCTCTCTGGCTCCCGCTCCCCCCCGCGTGCCTCTCTGGCTCCCGCTCCCCCCCGCGTGCCTCTCTGGCTCCCGCTCCCCCCCGCGTGCCTCTCTGGCTCCCGCTCCCCCCCGCGTGCCTCTCTGGCTCCCGCTCCCCCCCGCGTGCCTCTCTGGCTCCCGCTCCCCCCCGCGTGCCTCTCTGGCTCCCGCTCCCCCCCGCGTGCCTCTCTGGCTCCCGCTCCCCCCAGCGTGCCTCTCTGGCTCCCGCTCTCCCCCGCGTGCCTCTCTGGCTCCCGCTCTCCCCCGCGTGCCTCTCTGGCTCCCGCTCTCCCCCGCGTGCCTCTCTGGCTCCCGCTCTCCCCCGCGTGCCTCTCTGGCTCCCGCTCTCCCCCGCGTGCCTCTCTGGCTCCCGCTCTCCCCCGCGTGCCTCTCTGGCTCCCGCTCTCCCCCGCGTGCCTCTCTGGCTCCCGCTCTCCCCCGCGTGCCTCTCTGGCTCCCGCTCTCCCCCGCGTGCCTCTCTGGCTCCCGCTCTCCCCCGCGTGCCTCTCTGGCTCCCGCTCTCCCCCGCCTGCCTCTCTGGCTCCCGCTCTCCCCCGCCTGCCTCTCTGGCTCCCGCTCTCCCCCGCCTGCCTCTCTGGCTCCCGCTCTCCCCCGCCTGCCTCTCTGGCTCCCGCTCTCCCCCGCCTGCCTCTCTGGCTCCCGCTCTCCCCCGCCTGCCTCTCTGGCTCCCGCTCTCCCCCGCCTGCCTCTCTGGCTCCCGCTCTCCCCCGCCTGCCTCTCTGGCTCCCGCTCTCCCCCGCCTGCCTCTCTGGCTCCCGCTCTCCCCCGCCTGCCTCTCTGGCTCCCGCTCTCCCCCGCCTGCCTCTCTGGCTCCCGCTCTCCCCCGCCTGCCTCTCTGGCTCCCGCTCTCCCCCGCCTGCCTCTCTGGCTCCCGCTCTCCCCCGCCTGCCTCTCTGGCTCCCGCTCTCCCCCGCCTGCCTCTCTGGCTCCCGCTCTCCCCCGCCTGCCTCTCTGGCTCCCGCTCTCCCCCGCCTGCCTCTCTGGCTCCCGCTCTCCCCCGCCTGCCTCTCTGGCTCCCGCTCTCCCCCGCCTGCCTCTCTGGCTCCCGCTCTCCCCCGCCTGCCTCTCTGGCTCCCGCTCTCCCCCGCCTGCCTCTCTGGCTCCCGCTCTCCCCCGCCTGCCTCTCTGGCTCCCGCTCTCCCCCGCCTGCCTCTCTGGCTCCCGCTCTCCCCCGCCTGCCTCTCTGGCTCCCGCTCTCCCCCGCCTGCCTCTCTGGCTCCCGCTCTCCCCCGCCTGCCTCTCTGGCTCCCGCTCTCCCCCGCCTGCCTCTCTGGCTCCCGCTCTCCCCCGCCTGCCTCTCTGGCTCCCGCTCTCCCCCGCCTGCCTCTCTGGCTCCCGCTCTCCCCCGCCTGCCTCTCTGGCTCCCGCTCTCCCCCGCCTGCCTCTCTGGCTCCCGCTCTCCCCCGCCTGCCTCTCTGGCTCCCGCTCTCCCCCGCCTGCCTCTCTGGCTCCCGCTCTCCCCCGCCTGCCTCTCTGGCTCCCGCTCTCCCCCGCCTGCCTCTCTGGCTCCCGCTCTCCCCCGCCTGCCTCTCTGGCTCCCGCTCTCCCCCGCCTGCCTCTCTGGCTCCCGCTCTCCCCCGCCTGCCTCTCTGGCTCCCGCTCTCCCCCGCCTGCCTCTCTGGCTCCCGCTCTCCCCCGCCTGCCTCTCTGGCTCCCGCTCTCCCCCGCCTGCCTCTCTGGCTCCCGCTCTCCCCCGCCTGCCTCTCTGGCTCCCGCTCTCCCCCGCCTGCCTCTCTGGCTCCCGCTCTCCCCCGCCTGCCTCTCTGGCTCCCGCTCTCCCCCGCCTGCCTCTCTGGCTCCCGCTCTCCCCCGCCTGCCTCTCTGGCTCCCGCTCTCCCCCGCCTGCCTCTCTGGCTCCCGCTCTCCCCCGCCTGCCTCTCTGGCTCCCGCTCTCCCCCGCCTGCCTCTCTGGCTCCCGCTCTCCCCCGCCTGCCTCTCTGGCTCCCGCTCTCCCCCGCCTGCCTCTCTGGCTCCCGCTCTCCCCCGCCTGCCTCTCTGGCTCCCGCTCTCCCCCGCCTGCCTCTCTGGCTCCCGCTGCCCCCCGTCTGCCTCCCGCTGCCCCCCGTCTGCCTCTCTCTCTCTTCAGGGTCCCGTGGTCTCCGTATCTGATCCGCTGTGGCTTTCCCCGCAGGTTCTCCAGAGTCAGCAGTGTCTGCTGTACGTGTGGGAGGTGACGTGGCGCCAGGCCCTGCCCTCTCCGCTCCCGTGCAGCTTCTCGGTCGGCTTCTTCCCGTTGCCTCCTGCGGAGTCCTCCGCCAACCTCCACCCATTCACCTACTTCTTCCACTTGGAGCACTTCTATGTGAGTGGCACTGGCAGTCCTGCCCGGTGCGGCGGACGTCCTGTACCCACAGCGTGGGATTCTGGGAGATCTGTAGTCACAGGTCGGGTTACTTCCTCTTCCCATAGTGTCCCCATTAACTGTTTTGGGGGTGTCTGAGAGAGCCCAGTGTGTACTTCCTGGGGGCGTCCATGCTGGGAGGGCTCTCCGTCCCCGGCTGTAACCCTCCGTCTTCTCCCCAGCAGACCCTGTACACTGTGCGTGCGGAGATCTCCCCCCCGGCAGAGGCAGACTTCTGTAAGATGGGGTCCCTATGTTCACTGGAAGTTTGCATCACCCGACTGTGTGACCCTGTGGAGACGGACAAGGAGGAGACGCTGACGGACTGCGAGGGGTACACCAGCACTCAGCTCTTCTACCAGGGTGAGGATGGGGGTCTCTTCTTGTCCGGGCTCTGTACATTGGGGGCCTTATCCGGGGGCCCTGTAGTGACACTGTGGGTGAGTGGTGTCAGGATTCTTGGGGGTGCTTGTCTGGAAGCTGTAGGGGTCCTCTGATGTCCCAGTATAGATGTCCCTAAACTGAGGGTGCTATAAGGTCCCTGTATTGAGAGAGCAATGTCCTCTGAAGTTTCTTTGTTAAAGGGGTGGTCCGGAACTAAAATTTATATGAATCCCAAATCTCTATCCATTTAATGTCATAATCTAATATTTTTTCTTATATATATTAATTGAAGTCCGTATCGCTCCCTCTCTGCTCTCTTCAGCTACTTTAGTTTTCTTTTTTCTACTACTCTCTCTTTAATGATGTTTAGTCCAATGAGACGTCATCAGTGACATCACTGGCGGGGGTGGGGTTGGTCTTTGCTTGCTCATTCTCTTCTTCCACTGTGCAATTACAGTGCGCTCTGTTGCCATCTCGTCATTTCTCATCAGAGCCGGCGAAGGAGTGCACTGTCACTGTGCACTGAGAAGACTGGTGCTCAGTGACAGGAATCTACTGAGCATACATAGGAATTGAGATCTGTTGCATGCTCAGCAGAGCAGGAACTTGCCCAGCCCCAGAGGTCACTGATGACCCTTCTTTTTTAGGGAGGGGGCAGAAAATATATAAATAACACTACATGCAAATATCCAATAAAGTGCAATAATAAGTTTGCAAAAAGTGATTGCAAAGTGCAAATGAAGTGCTACCTATAATATGCTGCATACTATGGCATGGATGACGGTCTCCCTCCTAAGCATGTAATGGATGAGGTTCGTCCTGATGCGTCCACATAACACCACACAGGAACAGAAGATAAGAAGCAGTAATCATAATAAGACTGGATCAGACAAACCACATCACCTCAGATGCTTGCACCCAACGTAGTTCCGCTTCAGTGTCATCAGGGGGCAGATCACCACAGATCTGTGCACGCCTAAAAAGATGGATCCCACTGGAGCAGACGCCAGAGTACGATGTGTCTCCATCTGCCTCATTATGGTGGGAGATTCCATCAGGGGTTTCGTCTGAATTTTTGTGGGATTTACACAGAAACCCCGAGATAACAGCTCAGCATAGAACACAAGAATGTGATCCTGCCTTATCCTGAAAGAGACCGAAAAATGTTGTGTAGCCCAACATGTTACCAACAAAACCCCAAAACCAACTCCCACTCAGGTCCGTCATCTGCCACTGGAGATATAGGGGGTCCGATGTTACTGGTAGAACGAAGGCTCTGGAGCAGCGACTGAGCCCCCCTTACTCCTGCTGAGCACCCCTGTGCCTAATCCGCAATGAGCAGCCACATGTTTGGCATTACTGTAGCAGGGAGAGAGAACTTTACAATTTACGGGGTGCGTGTCATCATGGGGGTGCAACAATAAATGGGGTGTGAAGACACGGGGTCTTCCGTGGGCATAATTCTACTCAGACAACACAGGGTGCGGGTAAAACAGCGCGGCAATACTTTATTGAACCACAAAGCTGATAATAAACACATAGAACAGTCCCAGCAAATACCCAAGATGGTGCAAAATTACACAGTCTTACCCTTCCTTCTCCGCCCGCCTGGGATAGGACAGCTGCGACTTTGGGACTTCCAGGGCCGACTACCTCAACCAGTGGCCCCCTCTTCTGGCAGGCCCCCACAGAGAGAAGGTAGCGGCAAGCTTAGGAAGCTAGCAGTCCATCGAGCCACAAGACTAGGAGACCCGAGGGTCCCACCCTGGCCTCTCCCGAGAGTTTCCATGGGGCCAGATGACCGGCTGGTCTCAATCTGGTTTCTCCGAATGTCTCCATGGGTTCCAGGCGACCTGAGGGTCCCACCTAGCAACCCCAAACAACATATCCATGGGACCAGGTGACTGCATCGTCCCAACCTGGTCTCGCCAAATGTATCCATGGGCTCTCTGATGGTTAATGGAGCAGATCCGTATCTTTCCAGTCAGGGCCATATACCCTTAGGCTGGAATCATGTAGAATCCAAATCTGTGTCTCTTTGGATAAAGCCATGCTACCAAGCTGATGGTCTTTGATTCTTCTTAGAAAATCTCTTTAAATTCTGCCTTCTACAGAGGCATTTGTTCCCTAAATAGTTCACATTTGTTCTTTCAAGTACGCATCCACAGGGCAAGGATTAGGGAGGGTATTATTCCACAGGGCTCAGGTCACATTGTTTGAGGATTTAATTATTTTACATAGTTGGTATAGCAGGGGCTGGTGTAAATAAACATCTAGCTGGCTTTAGAACAATATGCAGTTAGCATAGCAATAAACAGCATTGTTTCACCCAGAGTCACTGTCCTTGACCAGCCAAAGTAACACACATACATTCACAAGTCAACACAAATACAATAGTGTATTTCTCTTGGCTTAACAAATCTAGACGTCTGGCTGATTAAGATTAGAAGCTGTTTTGTCACATTGGGGTACAATGTATGAGGGCGCTACAGTGTATGCAGCACTACATTGCTATGGGGTCACACTGTATGTAGGCACTACACTGTTATGGGGTCACAATGTATGTGGGTGCTACAATAAATGAGGTCACAATGTATGGGGCTCTACACTGTATGGGAGCACAATGTATGGGAGAAGCTACAGAATATGGGGGTACAGTGTATGAGGGCTCTACACCTAATGGGGGCACAATGTATGCCGGCTCTACACTGTATGGGGGCACAATGTATGCCAGCTCTACACCTTATGGGGCACTACACTGGGGGCACAATGTATGCGGGCACAATGTATGCGGGCTGTACACTGTATGGAGGCACAATATGTGGGGGCACAATGTATGCGAGCTCTACACCTTATGGGGGCACTACACTGAGGGCACAATGTATGCGGGCTCTGCACTGTATGGGAGCTCTGCACTGTATGGGAGCACAATATATGCTACAGCTATACTGTATGGGCAACAAAGTGGCATATTTACAATTCTCCAGAATAGAGCATGGTGTGGATGTTACAAAATAGTCAATGCAGCCTGAGATTAATTCATGGGTCACTTTTAGGGTTTCCCTGCTGTTTTTGCACCTCAGGGGCCCCATAAATGTCGCCTGCAAACTATTCTAGCAAAATCTGTACTCCGAAAGCCTGATATCGCTCCGTCCGTCCTTCCTCCCCTCCGTCCGTCCGTCCTTGCTCCCCTCCGTCCGTCCGTCCGTCCGTCCTTGCTCCCCTCCGTCCGTCCGTCCGTCCGTCCTTGCTCCCCTCCGTCCGTCCGTCCTTCCTTGCTCCCCTCCGTCCGTCCTTCCTTGCTCCCCTCCGTCCGTCCTTCCTTGCTCCCCTCCGTCCGTCCTTCCTTGCTCCCCTCCGTCCGTCCTTCCTTGCTCCCCTCCGTCCGTCCTTCCTTGCTCCCCTCCGTCCGTCCTTCCTTCCTTCCCTCCGTCCGTCCTTCCCTCCGTCCGTCCTTCCTTCTTCCCCTCCGTCCGTCCTTCCTTCTTCCCCTCCGTCCGTCCTTCCTTCTTCCCCTCCGTCCGTCCTTCCTTCCTCCCCTCCGTCCTTCCTTCCCTCCGTCCTTCCTTCCCTCCGTCCGTCCTTCCTTCTTCCCCTCCGCCCGTCCTTCCTTCCTCCCCTCCGTCCGTCCTTCCTTTTTCCCCTCCGCCCGTCCTTCCTCCCCTCCGTCCGTCCGTCCTTCCTTCCTCCCCTCCGTCCGTCTATCCTTCCTCCCTCCCCTCCGTCCGTCCTTCCTCCCCTCCGTCCGTCCTTCCCTCCGTCCGTCCTTCCTTCTTCCCCTCCGCCCGTCCTTCCTCCCCTCCGTCCGTCCTTCCTTCCTCCCCTCCGTCCGTCTATCCTTCCTCCCCTCCGTCCGTCTATCCTTCCTCCCCTCCGTCCGTCCGTCCTTCCTCCCCTCCGTCCGTCCTTCCTTCCTCCCCTCTGTCCGTCCTTCCTTGCTCCCCTCCGTCCGTCCTTCCTTGCTCCCCTCCGTCTGTCCTTCCTTGCTCCCCTCCGTCCGTCCTTCCTTCCTTCCCTCCGTCCTTCCTCCCCTCCGTCCTTCCTCCCCTCCGTCCGTCCTTCCTCCCCTCGGTCCGTCCGTCCTTCCTCCCCTCCGTCCGTCCTTCCTCCCCTCCGTCCGTCCTTCCTCCCCTCCGTCCGTCCTTCCTCCCCTCCGTCCGTCCTTCCTCCGTCCGTCCGTCCTTCCTCCCCTCCGTCCGTCCGTCCTTCCTCCCCTCCGTCCGTCCGTCCTTCCTCCCCTCCGTCCGTCCGTCCTTCCTCCCCTCCGTCCGTCCGTCCTTCCTCCCCTCCGTCCGTCCGTCCTTCCTCCCCTCCGTCCGTCCGTCCTTCCTCCCCTCCGTCCGTCTGTCCTTCCTCCCCTCCGTCCGTCCGTCCTTCCTCCCCTCCGTCCGTCCTTCCTCCGTCCGTCCGTCCTTCCTCCCCTCCGTCCGTCCTTCCTCCCCTCCGTCCGTCCGTCCTTCCTCCCCTCCGTCCGTCCGTCCTTCCTCCCCTCCGTCCGTCCGTCCTTCCTCCCCTTCGTCCGTCCGTCCTTCCTCCCCTCCGTCCGTCCGTCCTTCCTCCCCTCCGTCCGTCCGTCCTTCCTCCCCTCCGTCCGTCCGTCCTTCCTCCCCTCCGTCCGTCCGTCCTTCCTCCCCTCCGTCCGTCCGTCCTTCCTCCCCTCCGTCCGTCCGTCCTTCCTCCCCTCCGTCCGTCCGTCCTTCCTCCCCTCCGTCCGTCCGTCCTTCCTCCCCTCCGTCCGTCCGTCCTCCCGTCCGTCCGTCCTTCCTCCCGTCCGTCCTTCCTCCCCTCCGTCCGTCCGTCCTTCCTCCCCTCCGTCCTTCCTCCCCTCCGTCCGTCCGTCCTCCCGTCCGTCCGTCCTTCCTCCCGTCCGTCCTTCCTCCCCTCCGTCCGTCCGTCCTTCCTCCCCTCCGTCCGTCCGTCCTTCCTCCCCTCCGTCCTTCCTCCTCTCCGTCCGTCCGTCCTTCCTCCCCTCCGTCCGTCCGTCCTCCCCTCCGTCCGTCCGTCCTTCCTCCCCTCCGTCCGTCCGTCCTTCCTCCGTCCGTCCGTCCTTCCTCCCCTCCGTCCGTCCGTCCTTCCTCCCCTCCGTCCGTCCGTCCGTCCGTCCTTCCTCCCCTCCGTCCGTCCTTCCTCCCCTCCGTCCGTCCTTCCTCCCCTCCGTCCGTCCTTCCTCCCCTCCGTCCGTCCGTCCTTCCTCCCCTCCGTCCTTCCTCCCCTCCGTCCGTCCGTCCTTCCTCCCCTCCGTCCGTCCGTCCTTCCTCCCCTCCGTCCGTCCGTCCTTCCTCCCCTCCGTCCGTCCGTCCTTCCTCCCCTCCGTCCGTCCGTCCTTCCTCCCCTCCGTCCGTCCGTCCTTCCTCCCCTCCGTCCGTCCGTCCTTCCTCCCCTCCGTCCGTCCTTCCTCCCCTCCGTCCGTCCGTCCGTCCTTCCTCCCCTCCGTCCGTCCGTCCTTCCTCCCCTCCGTCCGTCCTTCCTCCCCTCCGTCCGTCCTTCCTCCCCTCCGTCCGTCCGTCCTTCCTCCGTCCGTCCGTCCTTCCTCCCCTCCGTCCGTCCTTCCTCCCCTCCGTCCGTCCGTCCTTCCTCCCCTCCGTCCGTCCGTCCTTCCTCCCCTCCGTCCGTCCGTCCTTCCTCCCCTCCGTCCGTCCGTCCTTCCTCCCGTCCTTCCTCCCCTCCGTCCGTTCGTCCTTCCTCCCCTCCGTCCGTCCGTCCTTCCTCCCCTCCGTCCGTCCGTCCTTCCTCCCCTCCGTCCGTCCTTCCTCCCCTCCGTCCGTCCGTCCTTCCTCCCCTCCGTCCGTCCGTCCTTCCTCCCCTCCGTCCGTCCGTCCTTCCTCCCCTCCGTCCGTCCGTCCTTCCTCCCCTCCGTCCGTCCGTCCTTCCTCCCCTCCGTCCGTCCGTCCTTCCTCCCCTCCGTCCGTCCTTCCTCCCCTCCGTCCGTCCGTCCTTCCTCCCCTCCGTCCGTCCTTCCTCCCCTCCGTCCGTCCTTCCTCCCCTCCGTCCGTCCTTCCTCCCCTCCGTCCGTCCTTCCTCCCCTCCGTCCGTCCGTCCTTCCTCCCCTCCGTCCGTCCGTCCTTCCTCCCCTCCGTCCGTCCGTCCTTCCTCCCCTCCGTCCGTCCGTCCTTCCTCCCCTCCGTCCGTCCGTCCTTCCTCCCCTCCGTCCGTCCGTCCTTCCTCCCCTCCGTCCGTCCTTCCTCCCCTCCGTCCGTCCGTCCTTCCTCCCCTCCGTCCGTCCGTCCTTCCTCCCCTCCGTCCGTCCGTCCTTCCTCCCCTCCGTCCGTCCGTCCTTCCTCCCCTCCGTCCGTCCGTCCTTCCTCCCCTCCGTCCGTCCGTCCTTCCTCCCCTCCGTCCGTCCGTCCTTCCTCCCCTCCGTCCGTCCGTCCTTCCTCCCCTCCGTCCGTCCGTCCTTCCTCCCCTCCGTCCGTCCGTCCTTCCTCCCCTCCGTCCGTCCGTCCTTCCTCCCCTCCGTCCGTCCGTCCTTCCTCCCCTCCGTCCGTCCGTCCTTCCTCCCCTCCGTCCGTCCGTCCTTCCTCCCCTCCGTCCGTCCGTCCGTCCTTCCTCCCCTCCGTCCGTCCGTCCGTCCTCCCCTCCGTCCGTCCGTCCTCCCCTCCGTCCGTCCGTCCTTCCTCCCCTCCGTCCGTCCGTCCTTCCTCCCCTCCGTCCGTCCGTCCTTCCTCCCCTCCGTCCGTCCGTCCTTCCTCCCCTCCGTCCGTCCGTCCTTCCTCCCCTCCGTCCCTCCCCTCCGTCCCTCCCCTCTGTCCCTCCCCTCTGTCCCTCCCCTCTGTCCCTCCCCTCTGTCCCTCCCCTCTGTCCCTCCCCTCTGTCCCTCCCCTCTGTCCCTCCCCTCTGTCCCTCCCCTCTGTCCCTCCCCTCTGTCCCTCCCCTCTGTCCCTCCCCTCTGTCCCTCCCCTCTGTCCTTCTGTCCCTCCCCTCTGTCCATCCCCTCTGTCCTTCTGTCCCTCCCCTCTGTCCATCCCCTCCGTCCCTCCCCTCCGTCCCTCTGTCCCTCCCCTCCGTCCCTCTGTCCCTCCCCTCTGTCCTTCTGTCCCTCCCCTCTGTCCTTCTGTCCCTCCCCTCTGTCCTTCTGTCCCTCCCCTCTGTCCTTCTGTCCCTCCCCTCTGTCCTTCTGTCCCACCCCTCTGTCCCTCCCCTCTGTCCTTCTGTCCCGTCCCTCTGTCCCTCCCCTCTGTCCATCCCCTCTGTCCTTCTGTCCCGTCCCTCCGTCCCTCCCCTCTGTCCATCCCCTCTGTCCTTCTGTCCCGTCCCTCCGTCCCTCCCCTCTGTCCCTCCCCTCCGTCCCTCTGTCCCTCCCCTCCGTCCCTCTGTCCCTCCCCTCCGTCCCTCTGTCCCTCCCCTCCGTCCCTCTGTCCCTCCCCTCCGTCCCTCTGTCCCTCCCCTCCGTCCCTCTGTCCCTCCCCTCTGTCCCTCCCCTCTGTCCCTCCCCTCTGTCCCTCCCCTCTGTCCCTCCCCTCTGTCCCTCCCCTCTGTCCCTCCCCTCTGTCCCTCCCCTCTGTCCCTCCCCTCTGTCCCTCCCCTCTGTCCCTCCCCTCTGTCCCTCCCCTCTGTCCCTCCCCTCTGTCCCTCCCCTCTGTCCCTCCCCTCTGTCCCTCCCCTCTGTCCCTCCCCTCTGTCCCTCCCCTCTGTCCCTCCCCTCTGTCCCTCCCCTCTGTCCCTCCCCTCTGTCCCTCCCCTCTGTCCTTCTGTCCCTCCCCTCTGTCCTTCTGTCCCTCCCCTCTGTCCTTCTGTCCCTCCCCTCTGTCCTTCTGTCCCTCCCCTCTGTCCTTCTGTCCCTCCCCTCTGTCCTTCTGTCCCTCCCCTCTGTCCCTCCCCTCTGTCCTTCTGTCCCTCCCCTCTGTCCTTCTGTCCCGTCCCTCCCCTCTGTCCATCCCCTCTGTCCTTCTGTCCCTCCCCTCTGTCCTTCTGTCCCTCCCCTCTGTCCTTCTGTCCCGTCCCTCCCCTCTGTCCATCCCCTCTGTCCTTCTGTCCCTCCCCTCTGTCCTTCTGTCCCTCCCCTCTGTCCTTCTGTCCCTCCCCTCTGTCCCTCCCCTCTGTCCTTCTGTCCCTCCCCTCTGTCCTTCTGTCCCTCCCCTCTGTCCTTCTGTCCCTCCCCTCTGTCCTTCTGTCCCTCCCCTCTGTCCTTCTGTCCCGTCCCTCCGTCCCTCCCCTCTGTCCTTCTGTCCCGTCCCTCCGTCCCTCCCCTCTGTCCATCCCCTCTGTCCTTCTGTCCCGTCCCTCCGTCCCTCCCCTCTGTCCCGTCCCTCCCCTCTGTCCCTCCCCTCCGTCCCTCTGTCCCTCCCCTCCGTCCCTCTGTCCCTCCCCTCCGTCCCTCTGTCCCTCCCCTCTGTCCTTCTGTCCCTCCCCTCTGTCCTTCTGTCCCTCCCCTCTGTCCTTCTGTCCCGTCCCTCCGTTCCTCCCCTCTGTCCCTCCCCTCTGTCCTTCTGTCCCTCCCCTCTGTCCTTCTGTCCCTCCCCTCTGTCCTTCTGTCCCTCCCCTCTGTCCTTCTGTCCCTCCCCTCTGTCCTTCTGTCCCTCCCCTCTGTCCTTCTGTCCCTCCCCTCTGTCCTTCTGTCCCTCCCCTCTGTCCTTCTGTCCCTCCCCTCTGTCCTTCTGTCCCTCCCCTCTGTCCCTCCCCTCTGTCCTTCTGTCCCGTCCCTCCGTCCCTCCCCTCTGTCCCTCCCCTCCGTCCCTCTGTCCCTCCCCTCCGTCCCTCTGTCCCGTCCCTCTGTCCCTCCCCTCCGTCCCTCTGTCCCTCCCCTCTGTCCTTCTGTCCCTCCCCTCTGTCCTTCTGTCCCTCCCCTCTGTCCTTCTGTCCCGTCCCTCCGTTCCTCCCCTCTGTCCCTCCCCTCTGTCCTTCTGTCCCGTCCCTCCGTCCCTCCCCTCTGTCCATCCCCTCTGTCCTTCTGTCCCTCCCCTCTGTCCTTCTGTCCCTCCCCTCTGTCCCTCCCCTCTGTCCTTCTGTCCCTCCCCTCTGTCCTTCTGTCCCGTCCCTCCGTCCCTCCCCTCTGTCCATCCCCTCTGTCCTTCTGTCCCTCCCCTCTGTCCTTCTGTCCCTCCCCTCTGTCCCTCTCCTCCGTCCCTCTGTCCCTCTCCTCCGTCCCTCTGTCCCTCCCCTCCGTCCTTCTGTCCCTCCCCTCTGTCCTTCTGTCCCGTCCCTCCGTTCCTCCCCTCTGTCCCTCCCCTCTGTCCTTCTGTCCCGTCCCTCCGTCCCTCCCCTCTGTCCATCCCCTCTGTCCTTCTGTCCCTCCCCTCTGTCCTTCTGTCCCTCCCCTCTGTCCCTCCCCTCTGTCCTTCTGTCCCTCCCCTCTGTCCTTCTGTCCCGTCCCTCCGTCCCTCCCCTCTGTCCATCCCCTCTGTCCTTCTGTCCCTCCCCTCTGTCCTTCTGTCCCTCCCCTCTGTCCCTCTCCTCCGTCCCTCTGTCCCTCCCCTCTGTCCTTCTGTCCCTCCCCTCTGTCCCTCCCCTCTGTCCTTCTGTCCCTCCCCTCTGTCCCTCCCCTCTGTCCTTCTGTCCCTCCCCTCTGTCCCTCCCCTCTGTCCTTCTGTCCCTCCCCTCTGTCCTTCTGTCCCTCCCCTCTGTCCTTCTGTCCCTCCCCTCTGTCCTTCTGTCCCTCCCCTCTGTCCTTCTGTCCCTCCCCTCTGTCCCTCCCCTCTGTCCTTCTGTCCCGTCCCTCCGTCCCTCCCCTCTGTCCCTCCCCTCCGTCCCTCTGTCCCTCCCCTCCGTCCCTCTGTCCCGTCCCTCTGTCCCTCCCCTCCGTCCCTCTGTCCCTCCCCTCCGTCCCTCTGTCCCGTCCCTCCCCTCTGTCCCTCCCCTCCGTCCCTCTGTCCCTCCCCTCCGTCCCTCTGTCCCTCCCTTCCGTCCCTCTGTCCCTCCCCTCCGTCCCTCTGTCCCTCCCCTCCGTCCCTCTGTCCCTCCCCTCCGTCCCTCTGTCCCTCCCCTCCGTCCCTCTGTCCCTCCCCTCTGTCCCTCCCCTCTGTCCCTCCCCTCTGTCCCTCCCCTCTGTCCTTCTGTCCCTCCCCTCTGTCCCTCCCCTCTGTCCTTCTGTCCCTCCCCTCTGTCCTTCTGTCCCTCCCCTCTGTCCTTCTGTCCCGTCCCTCCGTTCCTCCCCTCTGTCCCTCCCCTCCGTCCTTCTGTCCCTCCCCTCTGTCCTTCTGTCCCGTCCCTCCGTTCCTCCCCTCTGTCCCTCCCCTCTGTCCTTCTGTCCCGTCCCTCCGTCCCTCCCCTCTGTCCATCCCCTCTGTCCTTCTGTCCCTCCCCTCTGTCCTTCTGTCCCTCCCCTCTGTCCCTCCCCTCTGTCCCTCCCCTCTGTCCTTCTGTCCCTCCCCTCTGTCCCTCCCCTCTGTCCTTCTGTCCCGTCCCTCCGTCCCTCCCCTCTGTCCCTCCCCTCCGTCCCTCTGTCCCTCCCCTCCGTCCCTCTGTCCCGTCCCTCTGTCCCTCCCCTCCGTCCCTCCCCTCCGTCCCTCCCCTCCGTCCCTCCCCTCCGTCCCTCCCCTCCGTCCCTCCCCTCTGTCCCTCCCCTCCGTCCCTCCCCTCCGTCCCTCCCCTCTGTCCCTCCCCTCTGTCCCTCCCCTCTGTCCCTCCCCTCTGGCCCTCCCCTCTGGCCCTCCCCTCTGGCCCTCCCCTCTGTCCTTCTGTCCCTCCCCTCTGTCCTTCTGTCCCTCCCCTCTGTCCTTCTGTCCCTCCCCTCTGTCCTTCTGTCCCTCCCCTCTGTCCCTCCCCTCTGTCCCGTCCCTCCCCTCTGTCCCGTCCCTCCCCTCTGTCCATCCCCTCCGTCCCTCTGTCCCTCCCCTCTGTCCATCCCCTCCGTCCCTCTGTCCCTCCCCTCTGTCCATCCCCTCCGTCCCTCTGTCCCTCCCCTCTGTCCATCCCCTCCGTCCCTCTGTCCCTCCCCTCTGTCCATCCCCTCCGTCCCTCTGTCCCTCCCCTCTGTCCCTCTGTCCCTCCGTCCCTCCGTCCCTCTGTCCCTCCGTCCCTCCGTCCCTCCGTCCCTCTGTCCCTCTGTCCCTCCGTCCCTCTGTCCCTCCGTCCCTCTGTCCCTCCGTCCCTCTGTCCCTCCGTCCCTCTGTCCCTCCGTCCCTCTGTCCCTCCGTCCCTCCGTCCCTCTGTCCCTCCGTCCCTCCGTCCCTCCGTCCCTCTGTCCCTCCGTCCCTCCGTCCCTCTGTCCCTCTGTCCCTCCGTCCCTCCCCTCTGTCCCTCCCCTCTGTCCCTCCCCTCTGTCCCTCCCCTCTGTCCCTCCCCTCTGTCCCTCCCCTCTGTCCCTCCCCTCTGTCCCTCCCCTCTGTCCCTCCCCTCTGTCCCTCCCCTCTGTCCCTCCCCTCTGTCCCTCCCCTCTGTCCCTCCCCTCTGTCCCTCCCCTCTGTCCCTCCCCTCTGTCCTTCTGTCCCTCCCCTCTGTCCCTCCCCTCTGTCCTTCTGTCCCTCCCCTCTGACCTTCTGTCCCTCCCCTCTGTCCCTCCCCTCTGTCCTTCTGTCCCTCCCCTCTGTCCCTCCCCTCTGTCCTTCTGTCCCTCCCCTCTGTCCCTCCCCTCTGTCCATCCCCTCCGTCCCTCTGTCCATCTCCTCCGTCCCTCTGTCCCTCCCCTCTGTCCCTCCCCTCTGTCCCTCCCCTCTGTCCCTCCCCTCTGTCCCTCCCCTCTGTCCCTCCCCTCTGTCCCTCCCCTCTGTCCCTCCCCTCTGTCCCTCCCCTCTGTCCCTCCCCTCTGTCCCTCCCCTCTGTCCCTCCCCTCTGTCCCTCCCCTCTGTCCCTCCCCTCTGTCCTTCTGTCCCTCCCCTCTGTCCCTCCCCTCTGTCCTTCTGTCCCTCCCCTCTGACCTTCTGTCCCTCCCCTCTGTCCCTCCCCTCTGTCCTTCTGTCCCTCCCCTCTGTCCCTCCCCTCTGTCCCTCCCCTCTGTCCTTCTGTCCCTCCCCTCTGTCCCTCCCCTCTGTCCATCCCCTCCGTCCCTCTGTCCATCTCCTCCGTCCCTCTGTCCCTCCCCTCCGTCCCTCTGTCCCTCCCCTCCGTCCTTCTGTCCCTCCCCTCTGTCCTTCTGTCCCTCCCCTCTGTCCTTCTGTCCCTCCCCTCTGTCCTTCTGTCCCTCCCCTCTGTCCTTCTGTCCCTCCCCTCTGTCCTTCTGTCCCTCCCCTCTGTCCTTCTGTCCCTCCCCTCTGTCCTTCTGTCCCTCCCCTCTGTCCTTCTGTCCCTCCCCTCTGTCCTTCTGTCCCTCCCCTCTGTCCTTCTGTCCCTCCCCTCTGTCCTTCTGTCCCGTCCCTCCGTCCCTCCCCTCTCTCCTTCTGTCCCGTCCCTCTGTCCCTCCCCTCTGTCCCTCCCCTCTGTCCCTCCCCTCTGTCCCTCCCCTCTGTCCCTCCCCTCTGTCCCTCCCCTCTGTCCCTCCCCTCTGTCCCTCCCCTCTGTCCTTCTCTCCCTCCCCTCTATCCTTCTGTCCCTCCCCTCTGTCCTTCTGTCCCTCCCCTCTGTCCTTCTGTCCCTCCCCTCTATCCTTCTGTCCCTCCCCTCTGTCCTTCTGTCCCTCCCCTCTGTCCTTCTGTCCCTCCCCTCCGTCCCTCCCCTCTGTCCTTCTGTCCCTCCCCTCCGTCCCTCCCCTCTGTCCTTCTGTCCCTCCCCTCCGTCCCTCTGTCCTTCCGTCCCTCCCCTCCGTCCCTCTGTCCCTCCCCTCTGTCCCTCCCCTCTGTCCCTCCCCTCTGTCCCTCCCCTCTGTCCCTCCCCTCTGTCCCTCCCCCCCTCCCCTCTGTCCCTCCCCCCCTCCCCCCCTCCCCTCTGTCCCTCCCCTCTGTCCCGTCCCTCCCCTCTGTCCTTCTGTCCCGTCCCTCTGTCCCGTCCCTCTGTCCCGTCCCTCTGTCCCGTCCCTCTGTCCCGTCCCTCTGTCCCGTCCCTCTGTCCCGTCCCTCTGTCCCGTCCCTCTGTCCCGTCCCTCTGTCCCGTCCCTCTGTCCCGTCCCTCTGTCCCTCCCCTCTGTCCCTCCCCTCTGTCCCTCCCCTCTGTCCCTCCCCTCTGTCCCTCCCCTCTGTCCCTCCCCTCTGTCCCTCCCCTCTGTCCCTCCCCTCTGTCCCTCCCCTCTGTCCCTCCCCTCTGTCCCTCCCCTCTGTCCCTCCCCTCTGTCCCTCCCCTCTGTCCCTCCCCTCTGTCCCTCCCCTCTGTCCCTCCCCTCTGTCCTTCTGTCCCTCCCCTCTGTCCTTCTGTCCCTCCCCTCTGTCCCTCCCCTCTGTCCCTCCCCTCTGTCCCTCCCCTCTGTCCCTCCCCTCTGTCCCTCCCCTCTGTCCCTCCCCTCTGTCCCTCCCCTCTGTCCCTCCCCTCTGTCCCTCCCCTCTGTCCCTCCCCTCTGTCCCTCCCCTCTGTCCTTCTGTCCCTCCCCTCTGTCCTTCTGTCCCTCCCCTCTGTCCTTCTGTCCCTCCCCTCTGTCCTTCTGTCCCTCCCCTCTGTCCTTCTGTCCCTCCCCTCTGTCCCTCCCCTCTGTCCCTCCCCTCTGTCCCTCCCCTCTGTCCCTCCCCTCTGTCCCTCCCCTCTGTCCCTCCCCTCTGTCCCTCCCCTCTGTCCTTCTGTCCCTCCCCTCTGTCCCTCCCCTCTGTCCTTCTGTCCCTCCCCTCTGTCCCTCCCCTCTGTCCTTCTGTCCCTCCCCTCTGTCCCTCCCCTCTGTCCTTCTGTCCCTCCCCTCTGTCCCTCCCCTCTGTCCCTCCCCTCTGTCCTTCTGTCCCGTCCCTCCGTCCCTCCCCTCCGTCCCTCCCCTCTGTCCATCCCCTCCGTCCCTCCCCTCTGTCCCTCCCCTCTGTCCCTCCCCTCTGTCCCTCCCCTCTGTCCCTCCCCTCTGTCCCTCCCCTCTGTCCCTCCCCTCTGTCCCTCCCCTCTGTCCCTCCCCTCTGTCCCTCCCCTCTGTCCCTCCCCTCTGTCCCTCCCCTCTGTCCCTCCCGTCCCGTCCCTCCCCTCCGTCCCTCTGTCCCTCCCCTCTGTCCATCCCCTCCGTCCTTCTGTCCCTCTGTCCCTCCCGTCCCGTCCCTCCCCTCTGTCCATCCCCTCCGTCCCTCTGTCCCTCCCCTCTGTCCATCCCCTCCGTCCCTCTGTCCCTCCCCTCTGTCCATCCCCTCCGTCCCTCTGTCCCTCCCCTCTGTCCATCCCCTCCGTCCCTCTGTCCCTCCCCTCTGTCCATCCCCTCCGTCCCTCTGTCCATCCCCTCCGTCCCTCTGTCCCTCCCCTCTGTCCATCCCCTCCGTCCCTCTGTCCCTCCCCTCCGTCCCTCTGTCCCTCCCCTCCGTCCCTCTGTCCCTCCCCTCCGTCCCTCTGTCCCTCCCCTCCGTCCCGTCCCTCCCCTCCGTCCCTCCCCTCCGTCCCTCCCCTCCGTCCTTCCCCTCCGTCCCTCCCCTCTGTCCCTCCCCTCCGTCCCGTCCCTCTGTCCCTCCCCTCCGTCCCGTCCCTCCGTCCCTCCCCTCCGTCCCTCCCCTCCGTCCCTCCCCTCCGTCCCTCCCCTCTGTCCCTCCCCTCCGTCCCTCTGTCCCTCCCCTCCGTCCCTCTGTCCCTCCCCTCCGTCCCTCCGTCCCTCCCCTCCGTCCCTCCCCTCCGTCCCTCCCCTCTGTCCCTCCCCTCCGTCCCGTCCCTCCGTTCCTCCCCTCTGTCCCTCCCCTCTGTCCTTCTGTCCCGTCCCTCCCCTCTGTCCATCCCCTCTGTCCTTCTGTCCCTCCCCTCTGTCCTTCCGTCCCTCCCCTCTGTCCATCCCCTCTGTCCTTCTGTCCCTCCCCTCTGTCCTTCTGTCCCGTCCCTCCGTCCCTCCCCTCTGTCCCTCCCCTCTGTCCTTCTGTCCCTCCCCTCTGTCCTTCTGTCCCTCCCCTCTGTCCTTCTGTCCCTCCCCTCTGTCCCTCCCCTCTGTCCTTCTGTCCCTCCCCTCTGTCCTTCTGTCCCTCCCCTCTGTCCTTCTGTCCCTCCCCTCCGTCCCTCTGTCCCTCCCCTCCGTCCCTCTGTCCCTCCCCTCCGTCCCTCTGTCCCTCCCCTCCGTCCCTCTGTCCCTCCCCTCCGTCCCTCTGTCCCTCCCCTCCGTCCCTCTGTCCCGTCCCTCTGTCCCTCCCCTCCGTCCCTCTGTCCCTCCCCTCCGTCCCTCTGTCCCTCCCCTCCGTCCCTCTGTCCCTCCCCTCCGTCCCTCTGTCCCTCCCCTCCGTCCCTCTGTCCCTCCCCTCCGTCCCTCTGTCCCTCCCCTCCGTCCCTCTGTCCCTCCCCTCTGTCCCTCCCCTCCGTCCCTCTGTCTCTGTCCTTCTGTCCCTCCCCTCTGTCCCTCCCCTCTGTCCCTCCCCTCTGTCCTTCTGTCCCGTCCCTCCGTCCCTCCCCTCTGTCCTTCTGTCCCTCCCCTCTGTCCTTCTGTCCCTCCCCTCTGTCCTTCTGTCCCTCCCCTCTGTCCCTCCCCTCTGTCCTTCTGTCCCTCCCCTCTGTCCCTCCCCTCTGTCCTTCTGTCCCTCCCCTCTGTCCCTCCCCTCTGTCCTTCTGTCCCTCCCCTCTGTCCCTCCCCTCTGTCCCTCCCCTCTGTCCTTCTGTCCCTCCCCTCTGTCCTTCTGTCCCGTCCCTCCCCTCTGTCCTTCTGTCCCTCCCCTCTGTCCTTCTGTCCCGTCCCTCCCCTCTGTCCGTCCCTCTGTCCCTCCCCTCCGTCCCTCCCCTCCGTCCCTCTGTCCCTCCCCTCCGTCCCTCTGTCCCTCCCCTCTGTCCCTCCCCTCTGTCCCTCCCCTCTGTCCCTCCCCTCTGTCCCTCCCCTCTGTCCCTCCCCTCTGTCCCTCCCCTCTGTCCCTCCCCTCTGTCCCTCCCCTCTGTCCCTCCCCTCTGTCCTTCTGTCCCTCCCCTCTGTCCCTCCCCTCTGTCCTTCTGTCCCGTCCCTCCGTCCCTCCCCTCTGTCCCTCCCCTCCGTCCCTCTGTCCCTCCCCTCCGTCCCTCTGTCCCTCCCCTCCGTCCCTCTGTCCCGTCCCTCCCCTCCGTCCCTCTGTCCCTCTGTCCCTCCGTCCCTCTGTCCCTCTGTCCCTCCGTCCCTCCGTCCCTCCGTCCCTCCGTCCCTCTGTCCCTCCGTCCCTCCGTCCCTCCGTCCCTCCGTCCCTCCGTCCCTCTGTCCCTCCGTCCCTCCCCTCTGTCCCTCCCCTCTGTCCCTCCCCTCTGTCCCTCCCCTCTGTCCCTCCCCTCTGTCCTTCTGTCCCTCCCCTCTGTCCTTCTGTCCCTCCCCTCTGACCTTCTGTCCCTCCCCTCTGTCCCTCCCCTCTGTCCTTCTGTCCCTCCCCTCTGTCCTTCTGTCCCTCCCCTCTGTCCTTCTGTCCCTCCCCTCTGTCCCTCCCCTCTGTCCTTCTGTCCCTCCCCTCTGTCCCTCCCCTCTGTCCTTCTGTCCCTCCCCTCTGTCCCTCCCCTCTGTCCTTCTGTCCCTCCCCTCTGTCCCTCCCCTCTGTCCCTCCCCTCTGTCCTTCTGTCCCTCCCCTCTGTCCTTCTGTCCCGTCCCTCCCCTCTGTCCTTCTGTCCCTCCCCTCTGTCCTTCTGTCCCGTCCCTCCCCTCTGTCCGTCCCTCTGTCCCTCCCCTCCGTCCCTCCCCTCCGTCCCTCTGTCCCTCCCCTCTGTCCCTCCCCTCTGTCCCTCCCCTCTGTCCCTCCCCTCTGTCCCTCCCCTCTGTCCCTCCCCTCCGTCCCTCTGTCCCTCCCCTCTGTCCTTCTGTCCCTCCCCTCTGTCCCTCCCCCCTCCCCTCTGTCCCTCCCCTCTGTCCCTCCCCTCTGTCCCTCCCCTCTGTCCCTCCCCTCTGTCCCTCCCCTCTGTCCCGTCCCTCTGTCCTTCTGTCCCGTCCCTCCCCTCTGTCCTTCTGTCCCGTCCCTCTGACCCTCCCCTCTGTCCCTCCCCTCTGTCCCTCCCCTCTGTCCCTCCCCTCTGTCCCTCCCCTCTGTCCCTCCCCTCTGTCCCTCCCCTCTGTCCCTCCCCTCTGTCCCTCCCCTCTGTCCCTCCCCTCTGTCCCTCCCCTCTGTCCCTCCCCTCTGTCCCTCCCCTCTGTCCCTCCCCTCTGTCCTTCTGTCCCTCCCCTCTGTCCCTCCCCTCTGTCCTTCTGTCCCTCCCCTCTGTCCCTCCCCTCTGTCCTTCTGTCCCTCCCCTCTGTCCCTCCCCTCTGTCCTTCTGTCCCTCCCCTCTGTCCCTCCCCTCCGTCCCTCTGTCTCTGTCCTTCTGTCCCTCCCCTCTGTCCCTCCCCTCCGTCCCTCTGTCTCTGTCCTTCTGTCCCTCCCCTCTGTCCCTCCCCTCCGTCCCTCTGTCCCTCCCCTCTGTCCCTCCCCTCTCCCTCCCCTCCCCCTCCCCTCCGTCCCTCTGTCCCTCCCCTCTGTCCCTCCCCTCTGTCCCTCCCCTCTGTCCCTCCCCTCTGTCCCTCTGTCCCTCCCCTCTGTCCCTCCCCTCCGTCCCTCTGTCCCTCCCCTCTGTCCCTCCCCTCTCCCTCCCCTCCCCCTCCCCTCCGTCCCTCTGTCCCTCCCCTCTGTCCCTCCCCTCTGTCCCTCCCCTCTGTCCCTCCCCTCTGTCCCTCCCCTCTGTCCCTCCCCTCTGTCCCTCCCCTCTGTCCCTCCCCTCTGTCCCTCCCCTCTGTCCCTCCCCTCTGTCCCTCCCCTCTGTCCCTCTGTCCCTCCCCTCTGTCCCCTCCGTCCCTCCCCTCCGTCCCTCCGTCCCTCCCCTCTGTCCCTCCCCTCTGTCCCTCCCCTCTGTCCCTCCCCTCTGTCCCTCCCCTCCGTCCCTCCCCTCCGTCCCTCCCCTCCGTCCCTCCCCTCTGTCCCTCCCCTCTGTCCCTCCCCTCTGTCCCTCCCCTCTGTCCCTCCCCTCTGTCCCTCCCCTCTGTCCCTCCCCTCTGTCCCTCCCCTCTGTCCCTCCCCTCTGTCCCTCCCCTCTGTCCCTCCCCTCCGTCCCTCCCCTCCGTCCCTCTGTCCCTCCCCTCCGTCCCGTCCCTCCCCTCCGTCCCTCCCGTCCGTCCGTCCTGTGACGAAACAACTTCTAATCTTAATCAGCCAGATGTCTAGATTTGTTAAGGCAATATAAATACACTATTATCTTTGTTGACTTTTAATGTATGTGTTTCTTTGGTGGGTCAAGAAGGACAGACCAGTATTTGTATAACCCTGAATGTTGTCTTCTCTTGGTTCTGAAACAGTGATGTTTGTTACTATGCTAATTGCATATTGTACTAAGGCCAGCTAGATGTTTATTTACAGGAGCCCCCTTCTATATCAACTATGTAAATTGATTAAAGGCTCAAACAATGAGACTTGAACCTTGTGGAATAATACCCTCCCTAACCCTTGCCCTGTGGACGTGTACTTGGAAGGACAAATGTGAACGATTTAAGGGACATGTGTCTCTTGTAGGCAGATTTGAAACCGAGAATTGAAAGAGACTTTACAAGGAGAATCAAAGATCAGACTCTCTTCAGACCATCAGCTTGGTAGCACAGCGGCTCCATCCAGAGAGACACAGATTTGGATTCTACATGATTCCCAGCCTAAGGATATATGGCCCTGACTGGAATGATACGGATCTGCTCCATTGACCATCAGAGAGACCATGGATACATTTGGGGAGACCAGGTTGGGACGATGAAGTCACCTGGCCCCATGGATATGTTGTTTGTGGTTGCCAGGTGGGACCCTCCGGTTGCCTGGAGCCCATGGAGACATTCAGAGAAGACAGATTGGGACCAGACGGTCATCTGGCCCCATGGAAACTCTCGGAGAGGCCAGGGTGGGACCCTCGGGTCTCCTGGTCTTGTAGCTCGATGGTCTGCTAGCTTCCTAAGCTTGCTGCTACCTTCTCTCTGTGGGGTCCTCCAGAAGCGGGGGGCCACTGGTTGAGGTAGTCGGCCCTGGAAGCCCTGACATCGCAGCTGTCCTATCCCAGGCAGGTGGAGGAGGAATGGTGAGGACTGTGTAATGTTCCACCATCTTGGGTATTTGCTGGGACTGTTCTATGTGATTATTGTCCGCCTTGTGGTTCAGTAAAGTATTGCCACGCTGTGTTACCCCCACCCTGTGTTGTCGGAGTAGCGTTACACCCACGGAAGACCCCGGGTCTTCACACTTGCCTCTAGCTCGCTCCTCCTATCTACACAGAGTGTCAGTAGCTGCTCTGATCTATTTAGATCGGAGGGCGGAGCTCTGCCTCTAGCCCCGCCTCTAGCTTCTCCCATCTACATAGAAGATGAGAGCGGCTACTGAGATTCTGTGTGGATGGGAGGAGCTAGAGGCGGGGCTATACTGCTCCTTCCCCTCAGTAGCTGCTTTAATTTCTTATGTAAATAGGAGGGCGGAGCTCCTTGTCTAGCCCCTCCTTTCTGCACAATCTCATCAGTAACCGCTTAGTGACTGGAAAGTCTTCACTGAATACAGATTTTTGACAATGACGGATTGGTGCCGGCAGAGAAAGAAGCCGATGTCTCTGATACAACTGTACCATTGATTGATAGAATAAACCACGCTTCCTCTTGGAGCAGTTTCCAGCATGCGGCCCCTTGTGGGGTCTATGCTGTTCTGGCTCCGCAGGGTCTCGGATAATGTGACATGGTGTCCACTATCTATCCAGCTCCCGGCCGTGCCCCCCAGCAGTGTCCGGCCACACTCATCGCCCCACGTTCCGGAGAAGTTGCCTGATACATTTTAGGGTACATTTTCTCCTATTGTTCCTTGTGAAAATGAAACATTTGCAACTAAATGAATATTTTAGTGGAAACAATGTAACTTTTCATTTTATGGATCCACTTTGCCTTAATTCCTGTGCAGCTCCTGTTAACCCTTTGGACGAGCATGCTCGGGTGCTCGCTGAGAGTCTTCGGAGTGCTCGAATGTTACGTTAGTCACTGTATGCGTGGTTTGCGACTGTCAGGCATTCCTCACATGTATTAAAGCTGTCACACAGTCACAGATCATGAGCAGGAGTGACTGAAACATAACACCCGAGCACGCTGAAGATACTCGGCGAGCACCCAAGCATGCTCGTAAATCTCGAGTAACGAGCATGATCGCTCATCACTAGTTAACACGTTTCCTGACAGCAGTTTAATATAATTTGAGGGGTGCTATATGCTGGTAGCAGTCCCGCTCCGCTCCCGGAACATTAACCCCCGCAATCCTGCGATCAAAGTCTATTGCAGCATTGCGGGGGCAAGGGGAAGTGATCGCGATACTCACCTCTCCTGCCGGCGTCCAACGCTGTCTGCCACTTCTTCCCAAATGTTGCCATGACGACCCAATGTCGTCATGACAACATCTGGGTCACCAGACAGCAGGAAGATACTTGGGTCATGCGCAGTGCATGACCAAAGTATCTTCTGCATCTGCAGCGCTGACAGCCTGTATAGCACAGGGATGGTGCTCCATTACTGTGCTATACAGGCGATCAGAGTAAAAAAAAGTGAAAGTCCTATAGTGGGACAAAGAATAAAAGAGAAAAAAAAATAAATTGTAAAAATATTTAAAAAAAAATAAAAAAAAGAATCCACCAAAAATAAAAATCTAATGTACCCATCAATAAATATTTAGAAAGGAATAAGTCCAGCGCTAGAAGTCCATAAAAAATCCATTCTTCATTTATTTCATAGCTTCAAATAGTATAAAATCCATTAAGTCACAGTCCAGACATTATAAACAGACGCGTTTCGAGGCAAAGCAGCGCGTCTTACTCATAGACAAGGATCTGATGGCGACTGAACCTTTTACACCAGTTAACCATTCAGTCCCCACTCACCAGATCCGGCCACTAGATGGCGACAGCAGAGAAACCTGGCTTGGATTAACCCCTTACAGACTGGAAACACACATTACATCAAATATACATGTCTCTATTCATAGTGGTAAATCAGATCCTGTCTGACATTGGTACCATGTGGTGCCCCCTAGTGTTCAGCTTAATGGATTTTATACTATTTGAAGCTATGAAATAAATGAAGAATGGATTTTTTATGGACTTCTAGCGCTGGACTTTCCGCACAGCAGGACCCGCGCGCTCCAGGAGGTGCTGAGCAGACATTAACTTTTTTGTATGTTCATCAATAAATATTATTATGAAAAAAAAACAATAAAAGTACACATATTTGGTATCTCCGCATCCAGAACGACCTGACCTATAAAACTGTCCCACTAGTTAACCCCTTTCGTGAACACGGTAAAAAAAAAACGAAGCAAAAAACTATGCTTTATCATCATACCGCCAAACACAAAATGGAATAACACGCGATCAAAAAGACTAATATAACTAAAAACTAGATGGTGGCCCGATTCTAACGCATCGGGTATTCTAGCATATGTCTCCCGACCCTCCTTTATAATGCCCCATGCAGGATGTCACATCCCCCGTATATAATACCCCATGCAGGATGTCACATCCCCCGTATATAATACCCCATGCAGGAAGTCACATCCCCCGTATATAATGCCCCATGCAGGAAGTCACATCCCCCGTATATAATACCCCATGCAGGATGTCACATCCCCCGTATATAATACCCCATGCAGGATGTCACATCCCCCGTATATAATACCCCATGCAGGAAGTCACATCCCCCGTATATAATACCCCATGCAGGAAGTCACATCCCCCGTATATAATGCCCCATGCAGGAAGTCACATCCCCCGTATATAATACCCCATGCAGGAAGTCACATCCCCCGTATATAATACCCCATGCAGGATATCACATCCCCCGTATATAATGCCCCATGCAGGAAGTCACATCCCCCGTATATAATGCCCCATGCAGGAAGTCACATCCCCCGTATATAATGCCCCATGCAGGAAGTCACATCCCCCGTATATAATGCCCCATGCAGGAAGTCACATCCCCCGTATATAATACCCCATGCAGGAAGTCACATCCCCCGTATATAATACCCCATGCAGGATATCACATCCCCCGTATATAATGCCCCATGCAGGAAGTCACATCCCCCGTATATAATGCCCCATGCAGGAAGTCACATCCCCCGTATATAATGCCCCATGCAGGAAGTCACATCCCCCGTATATAATGCCCCATGCAGGACGTCACATCCCCCGTATATAATGCCCCATGCAGGAAGTCACATCCCCCGTATATAATACCCCATGCAGGATGTCACCTCTCCCCCATATAATGCCCCATGTAGAATTTCACCTCTCCCCCCATATAATGGCCCATGCAGGATGTCACCTCTCCCCCATATAATGGCCCATGCAGGCTGTCACATCCCCCCTATATAATACCCCATGCAGGATGTCCCATCCCCCCATAGTGCCCCATGCAGGTCCCCTATGGCCCCATACAAAAAAAAAAAAAAAATCCAATACTCACCTCACTGCTTCTCTGGACTCCAGCGTAGCCGGCATCTTCCCGCTCTGCGCTGTGACCGGTCAGGAGAGAGCGCGGTGTAAAGACGTCACCGCGCCCTCTGACCTGAGACGTCACAGAGCATCAGCGGAAGACACAGGAGCTGCTGTGGAGGCACGGGGAGGGATAAGTATGACGCCGGGGTCCTGATCGAGTGGGGGGGGGCGGGAGGAGGGGAGGGATACGTATGACACCGGGTGCCGGGGTCCTGATCGAACGGGGGGAGGGACGGGAGGAGAGGAGAGAGGAGGGGAGGGGTAAGTATGACGCCGGGTGCCGGGGTCCTGATCGAGCGGGGGAGGGGCGTCACACTTGTCCTCGGGAGACAAGCGGCCGTAGCCGCTGATCTTCCGACGATAGCCGCATGTAGGTCAGCGGCGCCTGCGTCGGGGAACTTATGCTGCGAGCAGCCGGCTGCATCTCCCGGCTGCATCGCCGCTGACCTCCGTGGCACACATGAGCCGCTAACGGCCGCCATGTTTTTCTGAAATGCCGCGTCGCTGATTGGTCCGGCCGCAGCCAATCAGCGACCCGGGATTTCCAGGACAGACAGACAGACGGGATAAGACAATTATATAGATAGATGGCACCGCTGAAAACGTCATCTTGTCCCGCAAACAAACAAGCTGCCATATAGCTCCATCAGCCGAAAAATAAAAGTTATAGCTCTCAGAATAAAGCGATGCAAAAAAAATATTTTTTTCTATAAAATAGCTTTTATTGTGTAAAAGCCTCAAAACATAGAACAACGATATAAATGTGGTACTGCTGTAAATGTACTGACCCGAAGAATAAAGCTTCCGTATCAGTTTTACCACACGCGGAACAGAATAAAAAAACAAACATAAAAACAATTCCAGAATTGCTGTTTTTTGTTTATTCTGCCTCCCAAAAATCGGAATAGAAAGCGATCAAAAAATGTCACGTGCCTGAAAATGGCACCAATAACAACGTCAACTCGTCCCGCAAAAAACAAGCCGTCACATGACTCTGTTGGCCAAAATATGGAAAAATTATAGCTCTCAAAATATGGCGATGCAAAAACTAGTCTTTGCACTTGTAGTGTGTGACAGCTGTCAATCATAAAAACCCCATATGAATCTGGTATCGCTGTAATCGCACCGACCCAAAGAATAAAAACGTCTAATCACTTATACCGCATTAGGAACTGCGTAAAATATAACTAGGGTTGGGGTTGGGCTAGGGTTAGGCTTGGGGTTAGGCTTGGGCTTGGGGTTAGGCTTGGGCTTGGGGTTAGGCTTGGGCTTGGGCTAGGGGTTGGGGCTAGGGGTTAGGGTTGGGGTTGGGGTTGGGGTTAGGGCTGGGCTAGGGGTTAGGGTTGGGCTACGGATAGGGTTGGGGTTAGGGTTGGGCTAGGGTTGGGGTTGGGGTTGGGCTAGGGTTGGGTTTGGGTTGGGCTACGGATAGGGTTGGGGTTAGGGTTGGACTTGGTGTTGGGCTACGGATAGGGTTGGGGTTAGGATTGGGCTAGGGTTTGGCTTAGGGTTAGGGTTGGGCTTGAGTTGGGGTTGGGGTTAGGGTTTGGCTTGGGGTTAGGGTTTGGCTTGGGGTTGGAGTTAGGGTTGGGCTATGGGGTTAGGGTTGGGCTATGGGGTTAGAGTTGAGCTAGGGGTTAGGGTTAGGGTTGGGCTACGGATAGGGTTGGGTTAGGGTTGGGCTTGAGTTGGGGTTGGGGTTGGCCTTGGGTTGGGGCTAGGGTTGGGGTTGGGGTTAGGGTTTGGCTTGGGGTTAGGGTTTGGCTTGGGGTTGGAGTTAGGGTTGGGCTAGGGGTTAGGGTTGGGCTATGGGGTTAGGGTTGGGCTATGGAGTTAGAGTTGAGCTAGGGGTTAGGGTTGGGGTTAGGGTTGGGCTACGGATAGGGTTGGGTTAGGGTTGGGCTTGAGTTGGGGTTAGGGTTGGGGTTGGGTTGGGGCTAGGGTTGGGATTTTTTTCAAAAGTAAAAAAAAAAAAAGATGACGATATGGCAACTAGTGTTGAGCGCAAGTGCTCGTTACTTGAGTCTGCATCGGGTGCTCGGGTATGCATTGAGTATCGCGGGTGCTCGAGTCTCTGCCCCATATGCTTCGCGGCCAAAAAAAACTCGCGGGGATTGCCTGCCATGCACGAGCGATCCCCGCATGTTTTTTTTGGGTGTCTAATAACTGTGAAACATCCGGGCGGGGACTCGAGCATTTCACTTGAGCATGCGCGATACTTGGTGCATACCTGAGTACCCGATGCAAACTCAAGTAGCGAGCACTTGCCCTCAAGACTAATGACAACTTTTTCAAAATGATGACCTAATGTAAACAAATTCTGTGTTGTACCTCTGGGTTCAAAATTTCACTATACACCTTGATAAAATCTTTGAGGGGTGTAGTTTCCAAAATGGGGTCACTTGTGGAGGGTTTCCACTGTTTAGGCACACAGGGGCTCCCCAAATGGAACGTGGCGTTCGCTAATTATTCAAGCAAATTTTACATTCTAAAAGTCAAATGGCGCTCCTTCCCTTCCGAGTTTTGCTGTGCGCCCAAACAGTGGTTTTTCCCCACATATGGGGTATCTGCGTGCTCAGGTGAAATTGCACAACAAATTTTGGGGTTCAGTTTTTCCTGTTACCCCTGCGAAAATAAAAAAAATTGGGCCTAAAGTAACATTTTTGTAAAAAAAAGTTAAATGTTCATTGTTTTCTTCCACATTCCAAAAATTCCTGTGAAGCACCTGAAGGGTTAATAAAGTTCTTGAATGTGGTTTTGAGCACCTTGAGGGGTGCAGTTTTTAGAATGGTGTCACTTTTGGGTATTTTCTGTCATAAAGGCCCCTCAAAGTGACTTCAAATAAGATGTGGTCCCTAAAAAAATGGTTTTGTAAATTTTATTGGAAAAATAAGAAATCGCTGGTCAACTTTTAACCCTTATAGCTCCCTAACAAAAAAAAAAAATTTGGATCCAAAATTGTGCTGATGTGAAGTAAACATGTGGGAAATGTTATTAACTCTTTTGTGTGACATATCTCTCTGATTTAAGGGCATAAAAATTCAAATTTTCAAAATTTTCTCCAAATTTCCGTTTTTTCCACAAATAAACGCAAGTGATATCGAAGAAATTTTACCACAATCATGAAGTACAATATGTCACAAAAAACAATCTCAGAATCGGGGATCCGCTGAAGCTCCAGAGTAATTACCTCATAAAGGGACAGTGGTCAGAATTGTAAAAATTGGCCTGGTCATTAACGTGCAGACCACCCGCGGGGGTAAAGGGGTTAATTGAAAAAAAAAAATGACTGCTCCTAAATTTTACTCTTCTAAGATCGTAACGAAATAAAGGGAGGATTGAATGATGTAAAGTGGAGACCTGGGATCGGGCCGTGTGCACTGCTGTGCGGTGCGTGGAGACCTGGGATCGGGCTGTGTGCACTGCTGTGCGGTGCGTGGAGACCTGGGATCAGGCCGTGTGCACTGCTGTGCGGTGCGTGGAGACCTGGGATCCGGCTGTGTGCACTGCTGTGCGGTGCGTGGAGACCTGGGATCCGGCTGTGTGCACTGCTGTGCGGTGCGTGGAGACCTGGGATCGGGCTGTATGAATGCTGTGCGGTGCGTGGAGACCTGGGATCGGGCTGTATGAATGCTGTGCGGTGCGTGGAGACCTGGGATCGGGCTGTATGAATGCTGTGCGGTGCGTGGAGACCTGGGATCGGGCTGTATGAATGCTGTGCGGTGCGTGGAGACCTGGGATCGGGCCGTGTGCACTGCTGTGCGGTGCGTGGAGACCTGGGATCGGGCCGTGTGCACTGCTGTGCGGTGCGTGGAGACCTGGGATCCGGCTGTGTGCACTGCTGTGCGGTGCGTGGAGAACTGGGATCCGGCTGTGTGCACTGCTGTGCGGTGCGTTGAGACCTGGGATCCGGCTGTGTGCACTGCTGTGCGGTGCGTGGAGACCTGGGATCCGGCTGTGTGCACTGCTGTGCGGTGCGTGGAGACCTGGGATCCGGCTGTGTGCACTGCTGTGCGGTGCGTGGAGACCTGGGATCGGGCCGTGTGCACTGCTGTGCGGTGCATGGAGACCTGGGATCGGGCCGTGTGCACTGCTGTGCAGTGCGTGGAGACCTGGGATCCGGCTGTGTGCACTGCTGTGCGGTGCGTGGAGACCTGGGATCCGGCTGTGTGCACTGCTGTGCGGTGCAACGTTCGGCCGTGTGAATAGGCGCCGTCAACTTTGAAAATCACACTTCAGATATTTTCACAAAAACGTATTGACTTAAATTTATCTATGACATGAAGTAAAAAGTTTCACGAAAACACAGTCCCCCCAATCCCCCGGGATGTCTGGAAAAACGCAGTCTCCCCCAATCCCCCGGGATATCCGGAAAAACGCAGTCTCCGCAATCCCCCGACATGTCCGGAAGAATGCAGTCTCCCCCAATCCCTGAGATGTCCGGAAAAACGCAGTCTCCCCCGGGATATCTGGAAAAACGCAGTCTCCCCCGGGATATCTGGAAAAACGCAGTCTCCCCCGGGATATCTGGAAAAACGCAGTCTCCCCCGGGATATCTGGAAAAACGCAGTCTCCCCCGGGATATCTGGAAAAACGCAGTCTCCCCCGGGATATCTGGAAAAACGCAGTCTCCCCCGGGATATCTGGAAAAACGCAGTCTCCCCCGGGATATCTGGAAAAACGCAGTCTCCCCCGGGATATCTGGAAAAACGCAGTCTCCCCCGGGATATCTGGAAAAACGCAGTCTCCCCCGGGATATCTGGAAAAACGCAGTCTCCCCCGGGATATCTGGAAAAACGCAGTCTCCCCCGGGATATCTGGAAAAACGCAGTCTCCCCCGGGATATCTGGAAAAACGCAGTCTCCCCCGGGATATCTGGAAAAACGCAGTCTCCCCCGGGATATCTGGAAAAACGCAGTCTCCCCCGGGATATCTGGAAAAACGCAGTCTCCCCCGGGATATCTGGAAAAACGCAGTCTCCCCCGGGATATCTGGAAAAACGCAGTCTCCCCCGGGATATCTGGAAAAACGCAGTCTCCCCCGGGATATCTGGAAAAACGCAGTCTCCCCCGGGATATCTGGAAAAACGCAGTCTCCCCCGGGATATCTGGAAAAACGCAGTCTCCCCCGGGATATCTGGAAAAACGCAGTCTCCCCCGGGATATCTGGAAAAACGCAGTCTCCCCCGGGATATCCGGAAAAACGCAGTCTCCCCAATCCCCCGACATGTCCGGAAGAATGCAGTCTCCCCCAATCCCTGAGATGTCCGGAAAAACGCCGCCCCCCCCCCCAATCCCTGAGATGTCTGGAAAAACGCAGTCTCCCCCAATCCCCTGGGATGTCTGGAAAAACGCAATCTCCCCCGGGATGTCTGGAAAAACGCAGTCTCCCCAATCCCCCGGGATGTCTGGAAAAACGCAGTCCCCCCCAATCCCCCGACATGTCCGGAAAAACGCAGTCCCCCCCAATCCCCCGACATGTCCGGAAAAACGCAGTCCCCCCCCAATCCCCCGACATGTCCGGAAAAACGCAGTCCCCCCCAATCCCCCGACATGTCTGGAAAAACGCAGTCTCCCCCAATCCCCCGGGATGTCTGGAAAAACGCAGTCCCCCCCAATCCCCCGACATGTCCGGAAAAACGCAGTCCCCCCCAATCCCCCGACATGTCCCGAAAAACGCAGTCCCCCCCAATCCCCCGACATGTCCGGAAAAACGCAGTCTCCCCCAATCCCCCGGGATGTCTGGACAAACACAGTCTCCCCCAATCCCCCGGGATGTCTGGAAGCCCCTGAGCGCTGATGACAGTGACGCCGGTCAGATGTGATAATGGGCTCCGTCACTAAGGGGTTACGTTGCGCTGTGTCTTGCAGTGGTGGATGGTGGAAGTAACTGGGCGGTGTGTGGCAGGAGCTCCGGCGTGGTCCTGATGCCGGTGAAGCACGGGGCGTGCCATACGGTTCGGATGGAGGTGATGCCTCTCTTTGCTGGATACCTGCCCTACCCCGACGTGCAGCTGTTCCGGTACCTGCCCCATCACTCGCACTCGCAGCAGGTGGATGCCGGTGAGTTGTACTTGGCTTCAGTCCCTTCTATCACCTGATCCGGGCTCTGCCTGGAGGGGTCATTGCCCCCGAGGAGACTTGTCAGGGTTTCCTCTCCTCCGGTGCTGATGTGATAGACTGCACATTGCAGCATTCACTGATTGCAGCTCTGGAGCCTAGGACCCCATGATGGATCTCACCCATCTTTTCTCGGCTCTTGCCCGGTTCTGATTGATGGTCTGATCTTCTGTGTTTCTACAGACAGCTGGATGGAGAATGATGCTGTGTCTGTGGAGGACCCGTGTGAGGCCCCTAGTGGGCGACCTTCAAGCACCTCCCTATCTCCTGGCCCCCTGAGTGGCTCCGCAGAACAGAAAGGACTTCCCATGCCACGGCTGCAGCCATTCCACGCCGGGCAAATCGGCAACAGCAGCGCGGGGCGCCAAATCCTGGTTATACCAAGTATGGACGACCATGTGCTGGAGGTCAACGTCACATGACACCGCGCCCCCCCATAGAGGCCGATAGCGTGTTATATATGTACAGCTGGGGTGGGCCTGGACCAAGGCTCGGGGTCACTTTCCATGATGCCTGGATGAATTGGAAGCTCTGGATGATCATAGTGCAATATTGTGTTACTCTGCAGCCAGGACGCCGGCAAGCCACCATACATGATGCTGGGGGAATATGGGGGATGGGTACACACATGATGCTGGGGGAATATGGGGATGGGTACACACTAAGGTCGCGCTTGGCCCTCTCTGGTTATTGCATGTTCTGTTTGCTGCGTTTTCATCAGCAGTGACCTCTAGGACCCTGGGGTGGGGCAGGGGTCTTGGTGCAGAGGCTGGAGCGCAGCATGGGTCTAGTATCAGTCGCCATCTGTTTATCAGGATGGTGGCCCCTGCTCAATCCTTCACCTCCAGCCCTCGTTCTCTCTCATACTAACCAGTGTCCGTCCATTGCTGAGAACTGGCCCGATCCTTGTGTGACTCCATGTTCTGCAAGACCTGATAATGTGACCCAGGGTGAGGTGTCATTGTACCAGGACCCTTCACTTCTGCTCAGTGTGACATCCATATTGTTATCCATGTCATGGGCTGCCGTGATGTTCTTGTCTATAGCTCATGTTTCATCATCCTGCCCCATGCCTTCGTTGGTGTAAAGCCCATGTCTCATGTTGTCTCGGCCTGCTTCAGTCATTGGTCGGCCCAGGTCCGTAGCACATGTTGTGTCAGCCTGCCTCGCTGTGATGTTACTGTCCATTACCCATGTTATGTCGGCCTCCCTCATTCATTGGCTAGTGTGAGATCCATCCCTGAAGCTTAGGTTGTATCAGCACATTCCACTCATTGGCTGGGGCCATGGCCAGAGCTCATGTTGCAGCGGCCCGCTCCAGTCGTCGGCCCCGATCCATGACCAGAGCTCATGTTGCAGCGGCCCGCTCCAGTCGTCGGCCCCGATCCATGACCAGAGCTCATGTTGCAACGGCCCGCTCCAGTCGTCGGCCCCGATCCATGACCAGAGCTCATGTTGCAGCGGCCCGCTCCAGTTGTCGGCCCCGATCCATGACCAGAGCTCATGTTGCAGCGGCCCGCTCCAGTCGTCGGCCCCGATCCATGACCAGAGCTCATGTTGCAGCAGATTGCTCCAGTCGTCGGCCCCGATCCATGACCAGAGCTCATGTTGCAGCGGCCCGCTCCAGTCGTCGGCCCCGATCCATGACCAGAGCTCATGTTGCAGCGGCCCGCTCCAGTCGTCGGCCCCGATCCATGACCAGAGCTCATGTTGCAGCAGATTGCTCCAGTCGTCGGCCCCGATCCATGACCAGAGCTCATGTTGCAGCGACCCGCTCCAGTCGTCGGCCCCGATCCATGACCAGAGCTCATGTTGCAGCGGCCCGCTCCAGTTGTCGGCCCCGATCCATGACCAGAGCTCATGCTGCAGCGGCCCGCTCCAGTCGTCGGCCCCGATCCATGACCAGAGCTCATGTTGCAGCGGCCCGCTCCAGTCGTCGGCCCCGATCCATGACCAGAGCTCATGCTGCAGCGGCCCGCTCCAGTCGTCGGCCCCGATCCATGACCAGAGCTCATGCTGCAGCGGCCCGCTCCAGTCGTCGGCCCCGATCCATGACCAGAGCTCATGTTGCAGCGGCCCGCTCCAGTCGTCGGCCCCGATCCATGACCAGAGCTCATGATGCAGCGGCCCGCTCCAGTCGTCGGCCCCGATTCATGACCAGAGCTCATGTTGGAGCGGCCCGCTCCAGTCGTCGGCCCCGATCCATGACCAGAGCTCATGATGCAGCGGCCCGCTCCAGTCGTCGGCCCCAATCCATGACCAGAGCTCATGTTGCAGCGGCCCGCTCCAGTCGTCGGCCCCGATCCATGACCAGAGCTCATGTTGCAGCGGCCCGCTCCAGTCGTCGGCCCCGATTCATGACCAGAGCTCATGTTGCAGCGGCCCGCTCCAGTCGTCGGCCCCGATTCATGACCAGAGCTCATGTTGCAGCGGCCCGCTCCAGTCGTCGGCCCCGATTCATGACCAGAGCTCATGTTGCAGCGGCCCGCTCCAGTCGTCGGCCCCGATCCATGACCAGAGCTCATGTTGCAGCGGCCCGCTCCAGTCGTCGGCCCCGATCCGTGACCAGAGCTCATGTTGCAGCGGCCCGCTCCAGTCGTCGGCTCCGATCCGTGACCAGAGCTCATGTTGCAGCGGCCCGCTCCAGTCGTCGGCCCCGATCCATGACCAGAGCTCATGTTGCAGCGGCCCGCTCCAGTCGTCGGCTCCGATCCATGACCAGAGCTCATGTTGCAGCGGCCCGCTCCAGTCGTCGGCCCCGATCCATGACCAGAGCTCATGTTGCAGCGGCCCGAATCATGACCAGAGCTCATGCTGCAGCGGCCCGCTCCAGTCATCGGCCGGGTCCAGGGCCAGTGCTCATGTTGTATCGGCCTACTCCAGTCACTGGCCGGCGCTGGGTTGACCTTCTATGCTCCGGCCTCTGCACTACGCTCCCCTTCCTCCTTTCTTGCTGCTATAGAGAAGTCTTCTGGTCCCAACCTATAATAGGCCCGGTGGGATGGAGCATTATGAAGCGCCTCCACCAGTCAGTGGTCAGTACAGCACTTCTTGTGACTGCTGGGGCCATCATGGTGGGGGTTTGTCTTGTAGACGTTGCTGTATTACGGGATTTTAAGGTAACAGCGTTATTTATTTTTTGGTATAGTATACCTCTACAATAAAGTGGAAGCTTGTATTAAGAGTATCCAGAAATACATGTGTTTTACCACCGCGCCTTGTGGTCATTGCTGCTGGGGTCCACATCTCGTGGTTACATGCACGCACTGTGTGAAGACACAGGGTCTGCCGTGGGCGTAATACTACTCAGACAACACAGGGTGAGGGTAAAACAGCGCGGCAATACTTTACTGAACCATAAAGCGGACAATAAACACATAGAACAGTCCCAGCAAATACCCAAGATGGTGGAACATTACACAGTCTCATCCTTCCACTGGCCCGCCTGGGATAGAACAGCTGCGACTTTGGGACTTCCAGGGATGACTACCTCAACCAGTGACCCCCTGCTTCTGGCGGACCCCCCAGAGAGAAGGTAGCGGCAAGCTTAGGAAGCTAGCAGTCCATCAAGCTAGAAGAGCAAGAGACCCGAGGGTCCCAATCTGGCTTCTCCGAATGTTTCCATGGGTTTCAGGCGACCGGAGGGTCCCACCTGGCAACCCCAAAGTACATATCGATGGGGCCAGGTGACTTCATCGTCCCAACCTGGACGACTAGGGCCATATACCATTAGGCTGGAATCATGTAGAATCCAAATCTGTGTCTCTTTGGATGGAGCCGCCATGCTATGCATCTACTGTCCTGAAGCACATTCTCCTTGTAAAGTCTTTCTGATTCTGCTTGCAGCACTACAGACATCCCTGTTTATATTTACATCGGTGTAAGGTCATCATTCACAGGTCAAGGGTTAGGAATGATCTTATTCCACAGGGCTCAGGTCTCATGGTTTGTGCATTTATTCAATTTACATAGTTTGTATCAATCCTGCTCTTTAAATCCGCATCTCGCTGGCTTAGTACAATATGTAATTAGCGTATTAACAAACATGATTGTTTCCAAACGAAGAGAAGTCAACATTCAGAGTTAGACAAATACTGGTGTGTCCTTCTTGACCAGCCACAAAAATACTCATACATTTACAAGAGAAGACAAACACAATAGTGTATTTCTCTTGCATTAACAAATCTAAACGTCTGGCTGATTAAGATTAGAAGCTGTATCGTCACAAGGGGAAATGGGGCCGGATGCTCCACACTGGGAATAGGGGCAGTGGGGGGAGGAGGGTGCTCCACACTGGGGAGAGGTGGGAATGGGGCTGGATGCTCCACACTGGGGACAGGGGGCTGGATGCTCCACACTGGGGACAGGGGGCCACATGCTGTACACTGGGGAAGATGGGGCCGGATGCTCCACACTGGATGGAAGGGCAATGGGCTCTGAGGTGGGATGCTCTACATTGTGGGGGGGGGGGGGGATAGGCCCAGATATTCTACATTGGAGGGCAATGAGGCCAGATCCATTGCAGGGGAAGGGCAATGGGTCCAGATGAGCTACATCGATGGCAAGGGGCAATGGAGCCGGATGTTATACACCAGGGGGCAATGGTGGCAGATGTTTGGGACTGAATGAATATCGGGAATTCAGTGATTAAGAGGCGAGTCCAGTACTTCTCTCCCTGCCCGCTCACTCACTCTCAATGGGACAGAAAACACGGGCAGGAGTTTGGAGCACCATACGCCAGATGTCAGTTAAATTTGCTCCTGTTGTCAGCCGCAGGGTGGAGACATTCCCCATATCTTGTGCTGGTGTTAGGAAATTGAGCACTCGCGGCCCTCAAAGGTAGAACTGGATGGTCCTTGGAGTCACTGCTGGACTTTGGCTTGCGTCCCATCTACCACAGCAGAGGTGGAAAGTGCAGAATATTTTTTTATTACATCGGTAGTGAGATGTTTCTGGATCAAATCTTAATGGTCTCATCGACATCCGTGTCTTGGGAAGGAGCTGCGCACACTTCTAGAACATTGCCTCTTAGCGCTACGTTAAGTATCTGGATAGCTGCTCTGTCTGCACGGGTTTTCATACCCATAGGAAAGTGTCTCGATCAGTGTTTCCCAAACTCCTGACGGTCCCCAACAGATAATGTTTTCAGGACCTCCTAGTAGTGCTGGATCTCACCTGTGCGGTACTAGGACCCATTTACAGTGGCCGATAATCGGTCCTGCTCTGTGTAATCCACACGTGACTGCATCAATAAAGTTTTGTCAAAGCCAAATACCAGGAAGAATCAACCACAAACGGAAAATAAAAACTGCAGCATCGAAAAAGGCTATGAAAAAAATGTACAAAATGCTGCAACATCAAAAACTCACCAAATACAGTGGAAACCACCGCTGTGGAGTGGGTAAGCCAAACCTCCGACTCCACAGCACTGGTCACTACTGAGCATGTGCATAAAGTGCAGCACTGGTCACTACTGAGCATGTGCATAAAGTGCAGCACTGGTCACTACTGAGCATGTACATAAAGTGCAGCACTGGTCACTACTGAGCATGTACATAAAGTGCAGCACTGGTCACTACTGAGCATGTACATAAAGTGCAGCACTGGTCACTACTGTGCATGTACATAAAGTGCAGCACTGGTCACTACTGTGCATGTACATAAAGTGCAGCACTGGTCACTACTGTGCATGTACATAAAGTGCAGCACTGGTCACTACTGAGCATGTACATAAAATGCAGCACTGGTCACTACTGTGCATGTACATAAAGTGCAGCACTGGTCACTACTGAGCATGTACATAAAGTGCAGCACTGGTCACTACTGAGCATGTGCATAAAGTGCAGCACTGGTCACTACTGAGCATGTGCATAAAGTGCAGCACTGGTCACTACTGAGCATGTGCATAAAGGGCAGCACTGGTCACTACTGAGCATGTGCATTGTCAGGAAAAAATACTTGGTCAGACCTTGCAGCCCTCTGGCACCCCCTTATCCTGCTGGTCAAACACGATATTGACCGAGGATAAGCACGGGCGCAGCTGCTTTAATTTATGTCGACTATTGTGGCACGTGATGTGACAGGACGTATATATACCACCAGTTCCTTCCAGGAACGTATATATACCTCCGACCAGCCACTCTCAAACCACAATATCACATAAATACTGGTATACTGCCACCACCGATCGCTTAACAGGTGGATCGGGTACCTTTGAGGAACGTGTTTGCTCGACATAGGACAAGAAGAACGAAGCTGGTAAATAATAATGATTTACTCCCAAAAGTGGGCAGTGTTTACAAAAGATATACAAGATATTATAAAAGAGACAATTTACATATATGCATAAAACAGTTATTAAAATAAAAGGGATAAGTAATAGCAAAACCTGCTTCACAAGGTGATGGTCTCAGTTTCTGTGGGGGGGACGGCTCCCTGGAAATTAGATGTGATTCTTCCATGCAGCGAGGTGTGCATGCATGTGACGTCCCTGGCAAGAATCTGCTGGTTTATGGCCGTTCTGGTTTTTAGTAAGGGGCCAAAACACCAGGAGACACCCATATCACTTACCTCACAAAAGGGCCCGGTTTTATGAACCCACCCAGCTGCATAAGATATAAAAATCCTCCATCTTTCATATCTTGGTGTGGGGGGTCCCACATCAAAGATGGAGACATCATGTTTGCCGTCACTAAAATTCATGCAGAGGGATATCAAATATGATATCTCTATGACGCTCAGAAGCTAAGAAACCGTTTCCGGCGGTTTCCCAGCCATGCAAGATATACCATTGTAGCCGGAAAAAGGTGAGCATTCCAAAAATGTGGTCCCTGTGTTTGTGACAGTCATGTGCCTTATTAAATTCTACATTAACTGTACAAACTTTTAAACAATAGGATTTTGGAGGGAAAGACCAGTTTAGACTAGAAGGTTTGTTCTTCGCTGACATTTTATGACGGTGATAAAAATTCCTGATGTGGGGGAAAGCTCTGAGTTCTATGTCTTACAAATGGACAGGGGGTGGAAATTTAGGACATCTCTCATTTTTAAACCTCGGACAAAAATACATTTTGCCTGACATGCATAAAGGGCAGCACTGGTCACTACTGAGCATGTACATAAAGAGCAGCACTGGTCACTACTGAGCATGTGCATAAAGTGCAGCACTGGTCACTATTGTGCATAAAGTGCAGCACTGGTCACTATTGTGCATAAAGTGCAGCACTGGTCACTACTGTGCAAAAAGTGCAGCACTGGTCACTACTGTGCATAAAGTGCAGCACTGGTCACTACTGTGCAAAAAGTGCAGCACTGGTCACTACTGTGCAAAAAGTGCAGCACTGGTTACTACTGTGCATAAAGTGCAGCACTGGTCACTACTGTGCAAAAAGTGCAGCACTGGTCACTACTGTGCAAAAAGTGCAGCACTGGTCACTACTGTGCATAAAGTGCAGCACTGGTCACTACTGTGCAAAAAGTGCAGCACTGGTCACTACTGTGCAAAAAGTGCAGCACTGGTCACTACTGTGCATAAAGTGCAGCACTGGTTACTACTGTGCAAAAAGTGCAGCACTGGTCACTACTGTGCATAAAGTGCAGCACTGGTCACTATTGTGCATAAAGTGTAGCACTGGTCACTACTGTGCAAAAAGTGCAGCACTGGTTACTACTGTGCAAAAAGTGCAGCACTGGTCACTACTGTGCAAAAAGTGCAGCACTGGTCACTACTGTGCATAAAGTGCAGCACTGGTTACTACTGTGCAAAAAGTGCAGCACTGGTTACTACTGTGCAAAAAGTGCAGCACTGGTCACTACTGTGCATAAAGTGCAGCACTGGTTACTACTGTGCAAAAAGTGCAGCACTGGTCACTACTGTGCATAAAGTGCAGCACTGGTCACTATTGTGCATAAAGTGTAGCACTGGTCACTACTGTGCAAAAAGTGCAGCACTGGTTACTACTGTGCAAAAAGTGCAGCACTGGTCACTACTGTGCATAAAGTGCAACACTGGTCACTATTGTGCATAAAGTGTAGCACTGGTCACTACTGAGCATGTACATAAAAAGCAGCACTGGTCACTACTGTGCATAAAGTGCAGCACTGGTCACTACTGAGCATGTACATAAAGTGTAACTCTGCCTCACTACTGTGCATGTACATAAAGCGCAACACTGCCTCACTACTGAGCATGTACATAAAGTGCAGCACTGGTCACTACTGTGCATATACATAAAGTGCAGCACTGGTCACTACTGAGCATGTACATAAAGTGCAACTCTGCCACACTACTGTGCATGTACATAAAGTGCAACTCTGCCACACTACTGTGCATGTACATAAAGTGCAGCACTGGTCACTACTGTGCATGTACATAAAGTGCAACTCTGCCACACTACTTTGCATGTACATAAAGTGAAGCACTGGTCACTACTGTGCATGTACATAAAGTGCAGCACTGGTCACTACTGAGCATGTACATAAAGTGCAACTCTGCCACACTACTGTGCATGTACATAAAGTGCAACTCTGCCACACTACTGTGCATGTACATAAAGTGAAGCACTGGTCACTACTGTGCATGTACATAAAGTGCAACTCTGCCACACTACTGTGCATGTACATAAAGTGCAACTCTGCCACACTACTGAGCATGTACATAAAGTGCAGCACTGGTCACTACTGTGCATGTACATAAAGTGCAACTCTGCCACACTACTGTGCATGTACATAAAGTGCAACTCTGCCACACTACTGTGCATGTACATAAAGTGCAGCACTGGTCACTACTGAGCATGTGCATAAAGTGCAGCACTGGTCACTACTGAGCATGTGCATAAAGTGCAGCACTGTTCCCTACTGAGCATGTGCATAAAGGGCAGCACTGGTCACTACTGAGCATGTATATAAAGTGCTGCACTAGTCACTACTGCGCATGTACATAAAGTGCAGCACTGGTCACTACTGCGCATGTGCATAAAGTGCAGCACTGGTCACTACTGAGCATTTACATAAAGTGCAGCACTGGTCACTACTGAGCATTTACATGAAGTGCAGCCCCGGTCACTACTGAGCATGTACATAAAGGGCAGCCCCGGTCACTACTGAGCAAGTACATAAAGTGTAGCACTGGTCACTACTGAGCATGTGCATAAAGTGCAGCACTGGTCACTACTGTGCATGTACATAAAGTGCAACTCTGCCTCACTACTGTGCATGTACATAAATTGCAACTCTGCCTCACTACTGTGCATGTACATAAAGTGCAGCACTGGTCACTATTGAGCATGTACATAAAGTGCAGCACTGGTCACTACTGAGCATGTACATAAAGCGCAACACTGCCTCACTACTGTGCATGTACATAAAGTGAAGCACTGGTCACTACTGTGCATGTACATAAAGTGCAGCACTGGTCACTACTGTGCATGTACATAAAGTGCAACTCTGCCACACTACTGTGCATGTACATAAAGTGCAACTCTGCCACACTACTGTGCATGTACATAAAGTGCAGCACTGGTCACTACTGAGCATGTGCATAAAGTGCAGCACTGGTCACTACTGAGCATGTGCATAAAGTGCAGCACTGTTCCCTACTGAGCATGTGCATAAAGGGCAGCACTGGTCACTACTGAGCATGTATATAAAGTGCTGCACTAGTCACTACTGCGCATGTACATAAAGTGCAGCACTGGTCACTACTGCGCATGTGCATAAAGTGCAGCACTGGTCACTACTGAGCATTTACATAAAGTGCAGCACTGGTCACTACTGAGCATTTACATGAAGTGCAGCCCCGGTCACTACTGAGCATGTACATAAAGGGCAGCCCCGGTCACTACTGAGCAAGTACATAAAGTGTAGCACTGGTCACTACTGAGCATGTGCATAAAGTGCAGCACTGGTCACTACTGTGCATGTACATAAAGTGCAACTCTGCCTCACTACTGTGCATGTACATAAATTGCAACTCTGCCTCACTACTGTGCATGTACATAAAGTGCAGCACTGGTCACTATTGAGCATGTACATAAAGTGCAGCACTAGTCACTACTGTGCATGTACATAAAGGGCAGCCCCGGTCACTACTGAGCAAGTACATAAAGTGTAGCACTGGTCACTACTGAGCATGTGCATAAAGTGCAGCACTGGTCACTACTGTGCATGTACATAAAGTGCAACTCTGCCTCACTACTGTGCATGTACATAAATTGCAACTCTGCCTCACTACTGTGCATGTACATAAAGTGCAGCACTGGTCACTACTGTGCATGTACATAAAGCGCAACACTGCCTCACTACTGAGCATGTACATAAAGAGCAGCACTGGTCACTACTGTGCATGTACATAAAGTGCAACTCTGCCTCACTACTGTGCATGTACATAAAGTGCAGCACTGGTCACTACTGAGCATGTACATAAAGTGCAGCACTGGTCACTACTGAGCATGTACATAAAGTGCAGCACTAGTCACTACTGAGCATGTGCATAAAGTATAGCACTGCCTCACAACTGAGCATGTACATAAAGTGCAACTCTGCCTCACTACTGAGCATGTACATAAAGTGCAGCACTAGTCACTACTGAGCATGTGCATAAAGTATAGCACTGCCTCACAACTGAGCATGTACATAAAGGGCAGCACTGGTCACTACTGTGCATAAAGTGCAGCACTGGTCATAATTGTGCATAAAGTGCAGCACTGGTCACTACTGAGCATGTGCATAAAGTGCAGCACTAGTCACTACTGAGCATGTACATAAAGTGCAGCCCCCTCACTACTGTGCATGTACATAAAGTGCAGCACTGGTTACTACAGAGCGTGTACATAAAGTGCAGCCCCGGTCATTACTGAGCGTGTACATAAAGTGCAGCACTGGTCACTACTGTGCATGTACATAAAGTGCAGCACTGGTCACTACTGAGCATGTGCATAAAGTGCAGCACTGGACACTACTGAGCATGTGCATAAAGTGCAGCACTGGTCACTACTGAGCATGTGCATAAAGTGCAGCACTGGTCACTACTGAGCATGTGCATAAAGGGCAGCACTGGTCACTACTGAGCATGTGCATTGTCAGGAAAAAATACTTGGTCAGACCTTGCAGCCCTCTGGCACCCCCTTATCCTGCTGGTCAAACACGATATTGACCGAGGATAAGCACGGGCGCAGCTGCTTTAATTTATGTCGACTATTGTGGCACGTGATGTGACAGGACGTATATATACCACCAGTTACTTCCAGGAACGTATATATACCTCCGTCCAGCCACCCTCAAACCACAATATCACATAAATACTGGTATACTGCCACCACCGATCGCTTAACAGGTGGATCGGGTACCTTTGAGGAACGTGTTTGCTCGACATAGGACAAGAAGAACGAAGCTGGTAAATAATAATAATTTACTCCCAAAAGTGGGCAGTGTTTACAAAAGATATACAAGATATTATAAAAGAGACTATTTACATATATGCATAAAACAGTTATTAAAATAAAAGGGATAAGTAATAGCAAAACCTGCTTCACAAGGTGATGGTCTCAGTTTCTGTGGGGGGGACGGCTCCCCGGAAATTAGATGTGATTCTTCCATGCAGCGAGGTGTGCATGCATGTGACGTCCCTGGCAAGAATCTGCTGGTTTATGGCCGTTCTGGTTTTTAGTAAGGGGCCAAAACACCAGGAGACACCCATATCACTTACCTCACAAAAGGGCCCGGTTTTATGAACCCACCCAGCTGCATAAGATATAAAAATCCTCCATCTTTCATATCTTGGTGTGGGGGGTCCCACATCAAAGATGGAGACATCATGTTTGCCGTCACTAAAATTCATGCAGAGGGATATCAAATATGATATCTCTATGACGCTCAGAAGCTAAGAAACCGTTTCCGGCGGTTTCCCAGCCATGCAAGATATACCATTGTAGCCGGAAAAAGGTGAGCATTCCAAAAATGTGGTCCCTGTGTTTGTGACAGTCATGTGCCTTATTAAATTCTACATTAACTGTACAAACTTTTAAACAATAGGATTTTGGAGGGAAAGACCAGTTTAGACTAGAAGGTTTGTTCTTCGCTGACATTTTATGACGGTGATAAAAATTCCTGATGTGGGGGAAAGCTCTGAGTTCTATGTCTTACAAATGGACAGGGGGTGGAAATTTAGGACATCTCTCATTTTTAAACCTCGGACAAAAATACATTTTGCCTGACATGCATAAAGGGCAGCACTGGTCACTACTGAGCATGTACATAAAGAGCAGCACTGGTCACTACTGAGCATGTGCATAAAGTGCAGCACTGGTCACTATTGTGCATAAAGTGCAGCACTGGTCACTACTGTGCATAAAGTGCAGCACTGGTCGCTACTGTGCAAAAAGTGCAGCACTGGTCACTACTGTGCAAAAAGTGCAGCACTGGTCACTACTGTGCAAAAAGTGCAGCACTGGTCACTACTGTGCAAAAAGTGCAGCACTGGTCACTACTGTGCAAAAAGTGCAGCACTGGTCACTACTGTGCATAAAGTGCAGCACTGGTCACTACGGTGCATAAAGTGCAGCACTGGTCACTACGGTGCATAAATTGCAGCACTGGTCACTACTGTGCAAAAAGTGCAGCACTGGTCACTACTGAGCATGTATATAAAGGGCATCACTGGTCACTACTGAGCATGTACATAAAGTGCAGCCCCGCTCACTACTGTGCATGTACATAAATTGCAGCACTGGATACTACAGAGCATGTACATAAAGCGCAACACTGCCTCGCTACTGTGCATGTACATCAAGGGCAGCACTGGTCACTACTGAGCGTGTACATCAAGTGCAGCACTGGTCACTACTGTGCAAAAAGTGCAGCACTGGTCACTACTGTGCAAAAAGTGCAGCACTGGTCACTACTGTGCAAAAAGTGCAGCACTGGTCACTACTGAGCATGTATATAAAGTGCAGCCCCGCTCACTACTGAGCATGTACATAAAGTGCAGCACTGGTGACTACTGTGCATGTACATAAAGTGCAGCACTGGTCACTACTGAGCATGTACATAAAGTGCAGCACTGGTCACTACTGTGCAAAAGGTGCAGCACTGGTCACTACTGAGCATGTATATAAAGGGCAGCCCCGCTCACTACTGAGCATGTACATAAATTGCAGCACTGGTTACTACAGAGCATGTACATACAGTGCAGCACTGGTCACTACTGGGCATGTACATAAAGTGCAACACTGCCTCGCTACTGTGCATGTACATAAAGTGCAACTCTGCCACACTACTGTGCATGTACATCAAGGGCAGCACTGGTCACTACTGAGCATGTAAATAAAGTGCAGCACTGGTCACTATTGAGCATGTACATAAAAAGCAGCACTGGTCACTACTGTGCATAAAGTGCAGCACTGGTCACTACTGAGCATGTACATAAAGTGTAACTATGCCTCACTACTGTGCATGTACATAAAGCGCAGCACTGGCCACTACTGTGCATGTGCATAAAGTGCAGCACTGGTCACTACTGAGCATGTACATAAAGTGCAGCCCCGGTCACTACTGTGCATGTACATAAAGTGCAGCACTGGTCACTACTGTGCAAAAAGTGCAGCACTGGTCACTACTGTGCAAAAAGTGCAGCACTGGTCACTACTGTGCAAAAAGTGCAGCACTGGTCACTACTGTGCAAAAAGTGCAGCACTGGTCACTACTGTGCAAAAAGTGCAGCACTGGTCACTACTGTGCATAAAGTGCAGCACTGGTCACTACTGTGCAAAAAGTGCAGCACTGGTCACTACTGTGCAAAAAGTGCAGCACTGGTCACTACTGTGCATAAAGTGCAGCACTGGTCACTACTGTGCAAAAAGTGCAGCACTGGTCACTACTGTGCAAAAAGTGCAGCACTGGTTACTACTGTGCATAAAGTGCAGCACTGGTCACTACTGTGCAAAAAGTGCAGCACTGGTCACTACTGTGCAAAAAGTGCAGCACTGGTCACTACTGTGCATAAAGTGCAGCACTGGTCACTACTGTGCAAAAAGTGCAGCACTGGTCACTACTGTGCAAAAAGTGCAGCACTGGTCACTACTGTGCATAAAGTGCAGCACTGGTTACTACTGTGCAAAAAGTGCAGCACTGGTCACTATTGTGCATAAAGTGTAGCACTGGTCACTACTGTGCAAAAAGTGCAGCACTGGTTACTACTGTGCAAAAAGTGCAGCACTGGTCACTACTGTGCAAAAAGTGCAGCACTGGTCACTACTGTGCATAAAGTGCAGCACTGGTTACTACTGTGCAAAAAGTGCAGCACTGGTTACTACTGTGCAAAAAGTGCAGCACTGGTCACTACTGTGCATAAAGTGCAGCACTGGTTACTACTGTGCAAAAAGTGCAGCACTGGTCACTACTGTGCATAAAGTGCAGCACTGGTCACTATTGTGCATAAAGTGTAGCACTGGTCACTACTGTGCAAAAAGTGCAGCACTGGTTACTACTGTGCAAAAAGTGCAGCACTGGTCACTACTGTGCATAAAGTGCAACACTGGTCACTATTGTGCATAAAGTGCAGCACTGGTCACTACTGAGCATGTACATAAAAAGCAGCACTGGTCACTACTGTGCATAAAGTGCAGCACTGGTCACTACTGAGCATGTACATAAAGTGTAACTCTGCCTCACTACTGTGCATGTACATAAAGCGCAACACTGCCTCACTACTGAGCATGTACATAAAGTGCAGCACTGGTCACTACTGTGCATATACATAAAGTGCAGCACTGGTCACTACTGAGCATGTACATAAAGTGCAACTCTGCCACACTACTGTGCATGTACATAAAGTGCAACTCTGCCACACTACTGTGCATGTACATAAAGTGCAGCACTGGTCACTACTGTGCATGTACATAAAGTGCAACTCTGCCACACTACTGTGCATGTACATAAAGTGAAGCACTGGTCACTACTGTGCATGTACATAAAGTGCAGCACTGGTCACTACTGAGCATGTACATAAAGTGCAACTCTGCCACACTACTGTGCATGTACATAAAGTGCAACTCTGCCACACTACTGTGCATGTACATAAAGTGAAGCACTGGTCACTACTGTGCATGTACATAAAGTGCAGCACTGGTCACTACTGTGCATGTACATAAAGTGCAACTCTGCCACACTACTGTGCATGTACATAAAGTGCAACTCTGCCACACTACTGTGCATGTACATAAAGTGCAGCTCTGGTCACTACTGAGCATGTGCATAAAGTGCAGCACTGGTCACTACTGAGCATGTGCATAAAGTGCAGCACTGTTCCCTACTGAGCATGTGCATAAAGGGCAGCACTGGTCACTACTGAGCATGTATATAAAGTGCTGCACTAGTCACTACTGCGCATGTACATAAAGTGCAGCACTGGTCACTACTGCGCATGTGCATAAAGTGCAGCACTGGTCACTACTGAGCATTTACATAAAGTGCAGCACTGGTCACTACTGAGCATTTACATGAAGTGCAGCCCCGGTCACTACTGAGCATGTACATAAAGGGCAGCCCCGGTCACTACTGAGCAAGTACATAAAGTGTAGCACTGGTCACTACTGAGCATGTGCATAAAGTGCAGCACTGGTCACTACTGTGCATGTACATAAAGTGCAACTCTGCCTCACTACTGTGCATGTACATAAATTGCAACTCTGCTTCACTACTGTGCATGTACATAAAGTGCAGCACTGGTCACTATTGAGCATGTACATAAAGTGCAGCACTGGTCACTACTGTGCATGTACATAAAGCGCAACACTGCCTCACTACTGAGCATGTACATAAAGAGCAGCACTGGTCACTACTGTGCATGTACATAAAGTGCAACTCTGCCTCACTACTGTGCATGTACATAAAGTGCAGCACTGGTCACTACTGAGCATGTACATAAAGTGCAGCACTGGTCACTACTGAGCATGTACATAAAGTGCAGCACTAGTCACTACTGAGCATGTGCATAAAGTATAGCACTGCCTCACAACTGAGCATGTACATAAAGTGCAACTCTGCCTCACTACTGTGCATGTACATAAAGTGCAGCACTGGTCACTACTGAGCATGTACATAAAGTGCAGCACTAGTCACTACTGAGCATGTGCATAAAGTATAGCACTGCCTCACAACTGAGCATGTACATAAAGGGCAGCACTGGTCACTACTGTGCATAAAGTGCAGCACTGGTCATAATTGTGCATAAAGTGCAGCACTGGTCACTACTGAGCATGTGCATAAAGTGCAGCACTAGTCACTACTGAGCATGTACATAAAGTGCAGCCCCCTCACTACTGTGCATGTACATAAAGTGCAGCACTGGTTACTACAGAGCATGTACATAAAGTGCAGCCCCGGTCACTACTGAGCGTGTACATAAAGTGCAGCACTGGTCACTACTGTGCATGTACATAAAGTGCAGCACTGGTCACTACTGAGCATGTGCATAAAGTGCAGCACTGGACACTACTGAGCATGTACATAAAGGGCAGCACTGGTCACTACTGAGCATGTACATAAAGGGCAGCACTGGTCACTACTGAGCATGTACATAAAGTGCTGCACTAATCACTACTGAGCATGTACATAAAGTGCAGCACTGGTCACTACTGAGCATGTCCATAAAGTGCAGCACTGGTCACTACTGTACATGTACATAAAGTGCAGCACTGGTCACTACTGAGCATGTACATAAAGTGCAGCATTGGTCACTACTGAGCATGTACATAAAGTGCAGCACTGGTCACTACTGAGCATGTGCATAAAGTGCAGCACTGGTCCCTACTGAGCGTGTACATAAAGTGCAGCATTGGTCACTACTGAGCATGTACATAAAGTGCAGCACTGGTCACTACTGAGCATGTGCATAAAGTGCAGCACTGGTCACTACTGTACATGTACATAAAGTGCAGCACTGGTCACTACTGAGCGTGTACATAAAGTGCAGCACTGGTCACTACTGAGCGTGTACATAAAGTGCAGCATTGGTCACTACTGAGCATGTACATAAAGTGCAGCACTGGTCACTACTGAGCATGTGCATAAAGTGCAGCACTGGTCCCTACTGTGCATGTACATAAAGTGCAGCACTGGTCACTACTGTGCATGTGCATAAAGTGCAGCACTGTTCCCTACTGAGCATGTGCATAAAGGGCATTACTGGTCACTACTGAGCATGTATATAAAGTGCTGCACTAGTCAGTACTGCGCATGTACATAAAGTGCAGCACTGGTCACTACTGAGCATGTACATAAAGTGCAGCACTGGTCACTACTGAGCATGTATATAAAGTGCTGCACTAGTCACTACTGCGCATGTACATAAAGTGCAGCACTGGTCACTACTGAGCATGTACATAAAGTGCAGCACTGGTCACTACTGAGCATGTACATAAAGTGCAGCACTGGTCCCTACTGAGCATTTACATAAAGTGCAGCACTGGTCACTACTGAGCATGTACATAAAGGGCAGCCCCGGTCACTACTGAACAAGTACATAAAGTGTAGCACTGGTCACTACTGAGCATGTACCTAAAGTGCAGCACTGGTCACTACTGTGCATGTACATAAAATGCAGCACTGGTCACTATTGTGCATAAAGTGCAGCACTGGTCACTATTGTGCATAAAGTGCAGCACTGGTCACTACTGAGCATGTACATAAAGTGCAGCACTGGTCACTATTGAGCAGGTACACAAAGTGCAGCACTGGTCACTACTGTGCATGTACATAAAGTGCAACTCTGCCTGACTACTGTGCATGTACATAAAGCGCAACACTGCTTCACTACTGAGCATGTACATAAAGAGCAGCACTGGTCACTACTGAGCATGTGCATAAAGTGCATCAGTGCCTCACTACTGTACATGTACATAAAGTGCAACTCTGCATCACTACGGTGCATGTACATAAAGTGCAGCACTGGTCACTACTGAGCATGTACATAAAGTGCAGCACTAGTCACTACTGAGCATAAAGTGCAGCACTGGTCATAATTGTGCATAAAGTATAGCACTGCCTCACAACTGAGCATGTACATAAAGGGCAGCACTGGTCACTACTGTGCATAAAGTGCAGCACTGGTCATAATTGTGCATAAAGTGCAGCACTGGTCACTATTATGCATAAAGTGCAGCACTGCCTCACTACTGTGCATGTACATAAAGTGCAGCCCCCTCACTACTGTGCATGTACATAAAGTGCAGCACTGGTTACTACAGAGCATGTACATAAAGTGCAGCACTGGTCACTATTGAGCATGTACATAAAGTGCAGCCCCGGTCACTACTGAGCGTGTACATAAAGTGCAGCACTGGTCACTACTGAGCATGTACATAAAGTGCAGCCCCGGTCACTACTGAGCGTGTACATAAAGTGCAGCACTGGTCACTACTGAGCATGTACATAAAGTGCAGCACTGGTCACTACTGAGCATGTACATAAAGTGCAGCACTGGTCACTACTGAGCGTGTACATAAAGTGCAGCACTGGTCACTACTGAGCATGTACATAAAGTGCAGCCCCGGTCACTACTGAGCGTGTACATAAAGTGCAGCACTGGTCACTACTGAGCATGTACATAAAGTGCAGCACTGGTCACTACTGAGCATGTACATAAAGTGCAGCACTGGTCACTACTGAGCATGTACATAAAGTGCAGCACTGGTCACTACTGAGCGTGTACATAAAGTGCAGCACTGGTCACTACTGAGCATGTACATAAAGTGCAGCCCCGGTCACTACTGAGCGTGTACATAAAGTGCAGCACTGGTCACTACTGAGCATGTACATAAAGTGCAGCACTGGTCACTACTGTGCATGTACATAAAGTGCAGCCCCGCTTACTACTGTGCATGTACATAAAGTGCAGCACTGGTTACTACAGAGCATGTACATAAAGTGCAGCACTGGTTACTACAGAGCATGTACATAAAGTGCAGCACTGGTTACTACAGAGCATGTATAGAAAGTGCAGCCCCGCTCACTACTGTGCATGTACATAAAGTGCAGCACTGGTTACTACAGAGCATGTACATAAAGTGCAGCCCTGGTCACTACTGAGCATGTACATAAAGTGCAGCCCTGGTCACTACTGTGCATGTACATAAAGTGCAGCACTGGTCACTACTGTGCATGTACATAAAGTGCAGCACTGGTCACTACTGAGCGTGTACATAAAGTGCAGCCCTGGTCACTACTGAGCATGTACATAAAGTGCAGCCCTGGTCACTACTGTGCATGTACATAAAGTGCAGCACTGGTCACTACTGTGCATGTACATAAAGTGCAGCCCTGGTCACTACTGTGCATGTACATAAAGTGCAGCACTGGTCACTACTGAGCGTGTACATAAAGTGCAGCACTGGTCACTGCTGAGCATGTACATAAAGTGCAGCACTGGTCACTACTGAGCATGTACATAAAGTGCAGCACTGGTCACTACTGAGCGTGTACATAAAGTGCAGCACTGGTCACTACTGAGCATGTACATAAAGTGCAGCATTGGTCACTACTGAGCGTGTACATAAAGTGCAGCATTGGTCACTACTGAGCATGTACATAAAGTGCAGCACTGCCTCACTACTGTGCATGTACATAAAGTGCAGCCCCGGTCACTACAGAGCATGTACATAAAGTGCAGCACTGGTTACTACTGAGCATTTACATAAAGTGCAGCCCAGGTCACTACTGAGCGTGTCCATAAAGTGTAGCACTGGTTACTACTGAGCATGTACATAAAGTGCAGCACTGGTCCCTACTGTGCATAAAGTGCAGCACTGGTCACTATTGAGCATGTACATAAAGTGCCGCCCTGGTCACTACTGTGCATGTACATAAAGTGCAGCACTGGTCACTACTGAGCGTGTACATAAAGTGCAGCACTGGTCACTACTGAGCATGTACCTAAAGTGCAGCACTGGTCACTACTGAGCATGTACATAAAGTGCAGCACTGGTCACTACTGTGCATGTACATAAAGTGCAGCACTGGTCACTACTGTGCATGTACATAAAATGCAGCACTGGTCACTACTGAGCGTGTACATAAAGTGCAGCCCCGGTCACTATTGAGCGTGTACATAAAGTGCAGCCCCGGTCACTACTGAGCGTGTACATAAAGTGCAGCACTGGTCACTACTGAGCATGTACATAAAGTGCAGCCCCGATCACTACTGAGCATGTACATAAAGTGCAGCACTGGTCACTACTGAGCGTGTACATAATGTGCAGCCCCGGTCACTACTGAGCATGTACATAAAGTGCAGCACTGGTCACTACTGTGCATGTACATAAAGTGCAGCACTGGTCACTACTGTGCATGTACATAAAATGCAGCACTGGTCACTACTGAGCGTGTACATAAAGTGCAGCCCCGGTCACTATTGAGCGTGTACATAAAGTGCAGCCCCGGTCACTACTGAGCGTGTACATAAAGTGCAGCACTGGTCACTACTGAGCATGTACATAAAGTGCAGCCCCGATCACTACTGAGCATGTACATAAAGTGCAGCACTGATCACTACTGAGCGTGTACATAAAGTGCAGCCCCGATCACTACTGAGCGTGTACATAAAGTGCAGCCCCGATCACTACTGAGCATGTACATAAAGTGCAGCACTGATCACTACTGAGCGTGTACATAAAGTGCAGCCCCGATCACTACTGAGCGTGTACATAAAGTGCAGCCCCGATCACTACTGAGCATGTACATAAAGTGCAGCCCCGATCACTACTGAGAGTGTACATAAAGTGCAGCCCCGATCACTACTGAGCGTGTACATAAAGTGCAGCCCCGATCACTACTGAGCATGTGCATAAAGTGCAGCACTGGTCACTACTGAGCATGTACATAAAGAGCAGCCCCAGTCACTACTGAGCATGTGCATAAAGTGCAGCACTGGTCACTACTGAGCGTGTACATAAAGTGCAGCCCCGATCACTACTGAGCATGTACAGTACAGACCAAAAGTTTGGACACACCTTCTCATTTAAAGATTTTTCTGTATTTTCCTGACTATGAAAATTGTACATTCACACTGAAGGCATCAAAACTATGAATTACCACATGTGGAATTATATACTTAACAAAAAAGTGTGAAACAACTGAAAATATGTCTTATATTCCAGGTTCTTCAAAGTAGCCTCCTTTTGCTTTGATGACTGCTTTGCACACTCTTGGCATTCTCTTGATGAGCTTCAAGAGGTAGTCACCGGAAATGGTCTTCCAACAATCTTGAAGGAGTTCCCAGAGATGCTTAGCACTTGTTGGCCCTTTTGCCTTCACTCTGCGGTCCAGCTCACCCCAAACCATCTCGATTGGGTTCAGGTCTGGTGACTGTGGAGGCCAGGTCATCTGGCGTAGCCCCCCATCACTCTCCTTCTTGGTCAAATAGCCCTTACACAGCCTGGAGGTGTTTGGGGTCATTGTCCTGTTGAAAAATAAATGATGGTCCAACTAAAAGCAAACCGGATGGAATAGCATGCAGCTGCAAGATGCTGTGGTAGCCATGCTGGTTCAGTATGCCTTCAATTTTGAATAAATGCCCAACAGTGTCACCAGCAAAGCCCCCCCACACCATCACACCTCCTCCTCCATGCTTCACGGTGGGAACCAGGCATGTAGAGTCCATCCGTTCACCTTTTCTGCGTCGCACAAAGACATGGTGGTTGGAACCAAAGATCTCAAATTTGGACTCATCAGTGCAAAGCACAGATTTCCACTGGTCTAATGTCCATTCCTTGTGTTCTTTAGCCCAAACAAGTCTCTTCTGCTTGTTGCCTGTCCTTAGCAGTGGTTTCCTAGCAGCTATTTTACCATGAAGGCCTGCTGCACAAAGTCTCCTCTTAACAGTTGTTGTAGAGACGTGTCTGCTGCTAGAACTCTGTGTGGCATTGACCTGGTCTCTAATCTGAGCTGCTGTTAACCTGCGATTTCTGAGGCTGGTGACTCGGATAAACTTATCCTAAGAAGCAGAGGTGACTCTTGGTCTTCCTTTCCTGGGGCGGTCCTCATGTGAGCCAATTTCTTTGTAACGCTTGATGGTTTTTGCAACTGCACTTGGGGACACTTTCAAAGTTTGCCCAATTTTTCGCACTGACTGACCTTCATTTCTTAAAGTAATGATGGCCACTTTCTTTACTTAGCTGCTTTTTTCTTGCCATAATACAAATTCTAACAGTCTATTCAGTAGGACTATCAGCTGTGTATCCACCAGACTTCTGCACAACGCAACTGATGGTCCCAACCCCATTTATAAGGCAAGAAATCCCACTTATTAAACCTGACAGGGCACACCTGTGAAGTGAAGACCATTTCCGGTGACTACCTCTTCAAGCTCATCAAGAGAATGCCAAGAGTGTGCAAAGCAGTCATCAAAGCAAAAGGTGGCTACTTTGAAGAACCTAGAATATAAGACATATTTTCAGTTGTTTCACACTTTTTTGTTAAGTATATAATTCCACATGTGGTAATTCATAGTTTTGATGCCTTCAGTGTGAATGTACAATTTTCATAGTCATGAAAATACAGAAAAATCTTTAAATGAGAAGGTGTGTCCAAACTTTTGGTCTGTACTGTACATCAAGTGCAGCACTGGTCACTACTGTGCATGTACATAAAGTGTAGCACTGGTCACTACTGTGAATAAAGTGCAGCACTGGTCACTACTGTGAATAAAGTGCAGCACTGGTCACTACTGTGAATAAAGTGCAGCACTGGTCACTATGGAGCATGTACATAAAGTGCAGCACTGGTCACTATTGAGCATGTACATAAAGTGCAGCACTGGTCACTACTGTGCATAAAGTGCAGCACTGGTCACTACTGTGCATAAAGTGCAGCACTGGTCACTACTGTGCATAAAGTGCAGCACTGGTCACTACTGTGAATAAAGTGCAGCACTGGTCACTACTGTGAATAAAGTGCAGCACTGGTCACTACTGTGAATAAAGTGCAGCACTGGTCACTATGGAGCATGTACATAAAGTGCAGCACTGGTCACTATTGAGCATGTACATAAAGTGCAGCACTGGTCACTACTGTGCATAAAGTGCAGCACTGGTCACTACTGTGCATAAAGTGCAGCACTGGTCACTACTGTGCAAAAAGTGCAGCACTGGTCACTACTGTGCAAAAAGTGCAGCACTGGTCACTACTGTGCATAAAGTGCAGCACTGGTCACTACTGTGCAAAAAGTGCAGCACTGGTCACTACTGTGCATAAAGTGCAGCACTGGTCACTACTGTGCATAAAGTGCAGCACTGGTCACTACTGTGCATAAAGTGCAGCACTGGTCACTACTGTGCAAAAAGTGCAGCACTGGTCACTACTGTGCAAAAAGTGCAGCACTGGTCACTACAGAGCATGTACATAAAGTGCAGCACTGGTTACTACAGAGCATGTATATAAAGTGCAGCCCCGCTCACTACTGTGCATGTACATAAAGTGCAGCACTGGTTACTACAGAGCATGTACATAAAGTGCAGCACTGGTTACTACTGAGCATGTACATAAAGTGCAGCACTGGTCTCTACTGAGCGTGTACATAAAGTGCAGCCCTGGTCGCTACTGAGCATGTACATAAAGTGCAGCCCCGCTCACTACTGTGCATGTACATAAAGTGCAGCCCTGGTCACTACTGAGCATGTACATAAAGTGCAGCCCTGGTCACTACTGAGCATGTACATAAAGTGCAGCCCCGCTCACTTCTGTGCATGTACATAAAGTGCAGCCCTGGTCACTACTGAGCATGTACATAAAGTGCAGCCCCGCTCACTACTGTGCATGTACATAAAGTGCAGCCCTGGTCACTACTGAGCATGTACATAAAGTGTAGCACTGGTCACTACTGTGCATGTACATAAAGTGCAGCACTGGTCACTACTGTGCATGTACATAAAGTGTAGCACTGGTCACTACTGAGCATGTACATAAAGTGCAGCACTGGTCACTACTGTGCATGTACATAAAGTGTAGCACTGGTCACTACTGTGAATAAAGTGCAGCACTGGTCACTACTGTGAATAAAGTGCAGCACTGGTCACTATGGAGCATGTACATAAAGTGCAGCACTGGTCACTACTGTGCATAAAGTGCAGCACTGGTCACTACTGTGCATAAAGTGCAGCACTGGTCACTACTGTGCATAAAGTGCAGCACTGGTCACTACTGTGAATAAAGTGCAGCACTGGTCACTACTGTGAATAAAGTGCAGCACTGGTCACTACTGTGAATAAAGTGCAGCACTGGTCACTACAGAGCATGTACATAAAGTGCAGCACTGGTCACTACTGAGCATTTACATAAAGTGCAGCACTGGTCACTATTGAGCATGTACATAAAGTGCAGCACTGATCACTACTGTGCATGTACATAAAGTGCCGCCCTGGTCACTACTGTGCATGTACATAAAGTGCAGCACTGGTCACTATTGAGCATGTACATAAAGTGCCGCCCTGGTCACTACTGTGCATGTACATAAAGTGCAGCACTGGTCACTACTGAGCATGTGCATAAAGTGCAGCACTGGTCACTACTGTGCATAAAGTGCAGCACTGGTCACTACTGTGCATAAAGTGCAGCACTGGTCACTACTGTGCATAAAGTGCAGCACTGGTCACTACTGTGCAAAAAGTGCAGCACTGGTCACTACTGTGCATAAAGTGCAGCACTGGTCACTACTGTGCATAAAGTGCAGCACTGGTCACTACTGTGCATAAAGTGCAGCACTGGTCTCTACTGTGCAAAAAGTGCAGCACTGGTCACTACTGTGCAAAAAGTGCAGCTCTGGTCACTACGGAGCATGTACATAAAGTGCAGCACTGGTTACTACAGAGCATGTACATAAAGTGCAGCACTGGTCACTACTGAGCATGTACATAAAGTGCAGCACTGGTCACTATTGAGCATGTACATAAAGTGCAGCCCTGGTCACTACTGAGCATGTACATAAAGTGCAGCCCCGCTCACTAGTGTGCATGTACATAAAGTGCAGCACTGGTCACTACAGAGCATGTACATAAAGTGCAGCACTGGTCACTACTGAGCATTTACATAAAGTGCAGCACTGGTCACTATTGAGCATGTACATAAAGTGCAGCACTGATCACTACTGTGCATGTACATAAAGTGCCGCCCTGGTCACTACTGTGCATGTACATAAAGTGCAGCACTGGTCACTATTGAGCATGTACATAAAGTGCAGCACTGGTCACTACTGAGCGTGTACATAAAGTGCCGCCCTGGTCACTACTGAGTGTGTACATAAAGTGCAGCCCTGGTCACTACTGTGCATGTACATAAAGTGCAGCACTGGTCACTACTGAGCATGTACCTAAAGTGCAGCACTGGTCACTACTGTGCATGTACATAAAGTGCAGCACTGGTCACTACTGAGCGTGTACATAAAGTGCAGCACTGGTCACTACTGAGCATGTACATAAAGTGCAGCACTGGTCACTACTGAGCATGTACATAAAGTGCAGCACTGGTCACTACTGAGCGTGTACATAAAGTGCAGCCCTGGTCACTACTGAGCATGTACATAAAGTGCAGCACTGGTCACTACTGAGCATGTACATAAAGTGCAGCCCCGGTCACTACTGAGCATGTACATAAAGTGCAGCCCCGGTCACTACTGAGCATGTACATAAAGTGCAGCCCCGGTCACTACTGAGCATGTACATAAAATGCAGCACTGGTCATTACTGAGCATGTACATAAAGTGCAGCACTGGTCACTACTGAGCGTGTACATAAAGTGCAGCACTGGTCACTACTGTGCATGTACATAAAGTGCAGCACTGGTCACTACTGAGCATGTACATAAAGTGCAGCACTGGTCACTACTGAGCGTGTACATAAAGTGCAGCACTGGTCACTACTGAGCATGTACATAAAGTGCAGCCCTGGTCACTACTGAGCACGTACATAAAGAGCAGCACTGGTCACTACTGTGCATGTACATAAAGTGCAGAACTGGTCACTACTGTACATGTACATAAAGTGCAGCACTGGTCACTACTGTGCATGTACATAAAGTGCAGCCCTGGTCACTACTGAGCATGTACATAAAGAGCAGCACTGGTCACTACTGTGCATGTACATAAAGTGCAGAACTGGTCACTACTGTACATGTACATAAAGTGCAGCACTGGTCACTACTGTACATGTACATAAAGTGCAGCACTGGTCACTACTGTGCATGTACATAAAGTGCAGCACTGGTCACTACTGTACATGTACATAAAGTGCAGCACTGGTCACTACTGAGCATGTACATAAAGTGCAGCACTGGTCACTACTGTGCATGTACATAAAGTGCAGCACTGGTCACTACTGAGCGTGTACATAAAGTGCAGCACTGGTCACTACTGTGCATGTACATAAAATGCAGCACTGGTCACTACTGAGCGTGTACATAAAGTGCAGCACTGGTCACTACTGTGCATGTACATAAAATGCAGCACTGGTCACTACTGAGCGTGTACATAAAGTGCAGCACTGGTCACTACTGAGCATGTACATAAAATGCAGCACTGGTCACTACTGAGCATGTACATAAAGTGCAGCACTGGTCACTACTGAGCGTGTACATAAAGTGCAGCACTGGTCACTACTGTGCATGTACATAAAGTGCAGCCCCGGTCACTACTGAGCATGTACATAAAATGCAGCACTGGTCACTACTGAGCGTGTACATAAAGTGCAGCCCCGGTCACTACTGAGCGTGTACATAAAGTGCAGCCCTGGTCACTACTGAGCGTGTACATAAAGTGCAGCCCGGTCACTACTGAGCGTGTGCATAAAGTGCAGCACTGCCTCACTACTGTGCATGTACATAAAGTGCAGCCCTGGTCACTACTGAGCGTGTACATAAAGTGCAGCCCTGGTCACTACTGAGCATGTACATAAAGTGCAGCACTGGTCACTATTGAGCATGTACATAAAATGCAGCACTGATCACTACTGAGCATGTACATAAAGTGCAGCACTGGTCACTACTGTGCATGTACATAAAGTGCAGCCCCGGTCACTACTGAGCGTGTACATAAAGTGCAGCCCCGGTCACTACTGAGCATGTACATAAAGTGCAGCCCCGATCACTACTGAGCGTGTACATAAAGTGCAGCACTGGTCACTACTGTGCATGTACATAAAGTGCAGCACTGGTCACTACTGAGCGTGTACATAAAGTGCAGCCCCGGTCACTACTGAGCATGTACATAAAGTGCAGCACTGGTCACTACTGAGCATGTACATAAAGTACAGCCCCGGTCACTACTGAGCGTGTACATAAAGTGCAGCCCTGGTCACTACTGAGCGTGTACATAAAGTGCAGCCCCGATCACTACTGAGCGTGTACATAAAGTGCAGCCCCGATCACTACTGAGCATGTACATAAAGTGCAGCACCGGTCACTACTGAGCATGTACATAAAGTGCTGCACTGGTCACTACTGAGCGTGTACATAAAGTGCAGCACTGGTCACTATTGAGCATGTACATAAAATGCAGCACTGGTCACTACTGTGCATGTACATAAAGTGCAGCACTGGTCACTACTGTGCATGTACATAAAGTGCAGCACTGGTCACTACTGTGCATGTACATAAAGTGCAGCACTGGTCACTACTGAGCATGTACATAAAATGCAGCACTGGTCACTACTGAGCATGTACATAAAGTGCAGCACTGGTCACTACTGAGCGTGTACATAAAGTGCAGCACTGGTCACTACTGAGCGTGTACATAAAGTGCAGCACTGGTCACTACTGTGCATGTACATAAAGTGCAGCCCCGGTCACTACTGAGCATGTACATAAAGTGCAGCACTGGTCACTACTGAGCATGTACATAAAGTGCAGACCTGGTCACTACTGAGCATGTACATAAAGTGCAGCACTGGTCACTACTGAGCGTGTACATAAAGTGCAGCCCCGGTCACTACTGAGCGTGTACATAAAGTGCAGCCCTGGTCACTACTGAGCGTGTACATAAAGTGCAGCCCCGGTCACAACTGAGCGTGTACATAAAGTGCAGCCCTGGTCACTACTGAGCGTGTACATAAAGTGCAGCACTGGTCACTACTGAGCATGTACATAAAGTGCAGCACTGGTCACTACTGAGCATGTACATAAAGTGCAGCACTGGTCACTATTGAGCATGTACATAAAATGCAGCACTGATCACTACTGTGCATGTACATAAAGTGCAGCACTGGTCACTACTGAGCATGTACATAAAATGCAGCACTGGTCACTACTGAGCATGTGCATAAAGTGCAGCACTGGTCACTACTGAGCGTGTACATAAAGTGCAGCACTGGTCACTACTGTGCATGTACATAAAGTGCAGCCCCGGTCACTACTGAGCATGTACATAAAGTGCAGCACTGGTCACTGCTGAGCGTGTACATAAAGTGCAGCACTGGTCACTATTGAGCATGTACATAAAATGCAGCACTGGTCACTACTGTGCATGTACATAAAGTGCAGCACTGGTCACTACTGTGCATGTACATAAAGTGCAGCACTGGTCACTACTGAGCATGTACATAAAATGCAGCACTGGTCACTACTGAGCATGTACATAAAGTGCAGCACTGGTCACTACTGAGCATGTACATAAAGTGCAGCCCTGGTCACTACTGAGCATGTACATAAAGTGCAGCACTGGTCACTACTGAGCGTGTACATAAAGTGCAGCCCCGGTCACTACTGAGCGTGTACATAAAGTGCAGCCCTGGTCACTACTGAGCGTGTACATAAAGTGCAGCCCCGGTCACTACTGAGCGTGTACATAAAGTGCAGCCCTGGTCACTACTGAGCGTGTACATAAAGTGCAGCCCTGGTCACTAGTGAGCGTGTACATAAAGTGCAGCCCTGGTCACTAGTGAGCATGTACATAAAGTGCAGCACTGGTCACTACTGAGCATGTACATAAAGTGCAGCACTGGTCACTATTGAGCATGTACATAAAATGCAGCACTGATCACTACTGAGCATGTACATAAAGTGCAGCACTGGTCACTACTGAGCATGTACATAAAGTGCAGCCCCGATCACTACTGAGCGTGTACATAAAGTGCAGCACTGGTCACTACTGTGCATGTACATAAAGTGCAGCACTGGTCACTACTGAGCATGTACATAAAGTGCAGCACTGGTCACTATTGAGCATGTACATAAAATGCAGCACTGGTCTCTACTGTGCATGTACATAAAGTGCAGCACTGGTCACTACTGTGCATGTACATAAAGTGCAGCACTGGTCACTACTGTGCATGTACATAAAGTGCAGCACTGGTCACTACTGAGCATGTACATAAAATGCAGCACTGGTCACTACTGAGCATGTACATAAAGTGCAGCACTGGTCACTACTGAGCGTGTACATAAAGTGCAGCACTGGTCACTACTGTGCATGTACATAAAGTGCAGCCCCGGTCACTACTGAGCATGTACATAAAGTGCAGCACTGGTCACTACTGAGCATGTACATAAAGTGCAGCCCCGGTCACTACTGAGCGTGTACATAAAGTGCAGACCTGGTCACTACTGAGCATGTACATAAAGTGCAGCACTGGTCACTACTGAGCGTGTACATAAAGTGCAGCCCCGGTCACTACTGAGCGTGTACATAAAGTGCAGCCCTGGTCACTACTGAGCGTGTACATAAAGTGCAGCCCCGGTCACTACTGAGCGTGTACATAAAGTGCAGCCCTGGTCACTACTGAGCGTGTACATAAAGTGCAGCCGTGGTCACTAGTGAGCATGTACATAAAGTGCAGCACTGGTCACTACTGAGCATGTACATAAAGTGCAGCACTGGTCACTATTGAGCATGGACATAAAATGCAGCACTGATCACTACTGAGCATGTACATAAAGTGCAGCACTGGTCACTACTGTGCATGTACATAAAGTGCAGCACTGGTCGCTACTGAGCATGTACATAAAGTGCAGCCCCGGTCACTACTGAGCGTGTACATAAAGTGCAGCCCCGGTCACTACTGAGCATGTACATAAAGTGCAGCCCCGATCACTACTGAGCGTGTACATAAAGTGCAGCACTGGTCACTACTGTGCATGTACATAAAGTGCAGCACTGGTCACTACTGAGCGTGTACATAAAGTGCAGCACTGGTCACTACTGTGCATGTACATAAAGTGCAGCACTGGTCACTACTGAGCGTGTACATAAAGTGCAGCCCCGGTCACTACTGAGCATGTACATAAAGTGCAGCACTGGTCACTACTGAGCATGTAAATAAAGTGCAGCCCTGGTCACTACTGAGCATGTACATAAAGTGCAGCCCTGGTCACTACTGAGCGTGTACATAAAGTGCAGCTCCGATCACTACTGAGCATGTACAGTACAGACCAAAAGTTTGGACACACCTTCTCATTTAAAGATTTTTCTGTATTTTCATGACTATAAAAATTGTACATTCACACTGAAGGCATCAAAACTATGAATTACCACATGTGGAATTATATACTTAACAAAAAAGTGTGAAACAACTGACAATATGTCTTATATTCTAAGTTCTTCAAAGTAGCCACCTTTTGCTTTGATGACTGCTTTGCACACTCTTGGCATTCTCTTGATGAGCTTCAAGAGGTAGTCACCGGAAATGGTCTTCCTACAATCTTGAAGGAGTTCCCAGAGATGCTTAGCACTTGTTGGCCCTTTTGCCTTCACTCTGCAGTCCAGCTCACCCCAAACCATCTCGATTGGGTTCAGGTCTGGTGACTGTGGAGGCCAGGTCATCTGGCGTAGCCCCCCATCACTCTCCTTATTGGTCAAATAGCCCTTACACAGCCTGGAGGTGTTTGGGGTCATTGTCCTGTTGAAAAATAAATGATGGTCCAACTAAACGCAAACCGGATGGAATAGCATGCCGCTGCAAGATGCTGTGGTAGCCATGCTGGTTCAGTATGCCTTCAATTTTGAATAAATCCCCAACAGTGTCACCAGCAAAGCCCCCCCACACCATCACACCTCCTCCTCCATGCTTCACGGTGGGAACCAGGCATGTAGAGTCCATCCGTTCACCTTTTCTGCGTCGCACAAAGACACGGTGGTTGGAACCAAAGATCTCAGATTTGGACTCATCAGACCAAAGCACAGATTTCCACTGGTCTAATGTCCATTTCTTGTGTTCTTTAGCCCAAAAAAGTCTCTTCTGCTTGTTGCCTGTTCTTAGCAGTAGTTTCCTAGCAGCTATTTTACCATGAAGGTCTGCTGCACAAAGTCTCCTCTTAACAGTTGTTGTAGAGATGTGTCTGCTGCTAGAACTCTGTGTGGCATTGACCTGGTCTCTAATCTGAGCTGCTGCTAACCTGCGATTTCTGAGGCTGGTGACTCGGATAAACTTATCCTCAGAAGCAGAGGTGACTCTTGGTCTTCCTTTCCTGGGGCGGTCCTCATGTGAGCCAGTTTCTTTGTAACTCTTGATGGTTTTTGCAACTGCACTTGGGGACACTTTCAAAGTTTGCCCAATTTTTCGCACTGACTGACCTTCATTTCTTAAAGTAATGATTGTCACTTTCTTTACTTAGCTGCTTTTTTCTTGCCATAATACAAATTCTAACAGTCTATTCAGTAGGACTATCAGCTGTGTATCCACCAGACTTCTGCACAACACAACTGATGGTCCCAACCCCATTTATAAGGCAAGAAATCCCACTTATTAAACCTGACAGGGCACACCTGTGAAGTGAAAACCATTTCCAGTGACTACCTCTTGAAGCTCATCAAGAGAATGCCAAGAGTGTGTAAAGCAGTCATCAAAGCAAAAGGTGGCTACTTTGAAGAACCTAGAATATAAGACATATTTTCAGTTGTTTCACACTTTTTTGTTAAGTATATAATTCCACATGTGGTAATTCATAGTTTTGATGCCTTCAGTGTGAATGTACAGTTTTCATAGTCATGAAAATACAGAAAAATCTTTAAATGAGAAGATGTGTCCAAACTTTTGGTCTGTACTGTACATAAAGTGTAGCACTGGTCACTACTGTGAATAAAGTGCAGCACTGGTCACTACTGTGAATAAAGTGCAGCACTGGTCACTACTGAGCATGTACATTAAGTGCAGCACTGGTCACTACTGAGCATGTACATTAAGTGCAGCACTGGTCACTACTGAGCATGTGCATAAAGTGCAGCACTGGTCACTACTGAGCATGTACATAAAGTGCAGCACTGGTCACTACTGAGGGTGTACATAAAGAGCAGCACTGGTCACTATTGAGCATGTGTATAAAGTGCAGCAAAGGTCACTACTGAGCATGTACATAAAGTGCTGCACTGGTCACTACTGAGCATGTACATAAAGTGCAGCACTGGTCTCTACTGATCATGTACATAAAGTGCAGCACTGGTCACTACTGTGCATGTACATAAAGTGCAGCACTGGTCACTATTGAGCATGTGCATAAAGTGCAGCACTGGTCACTACTGTGCATAAAGTGCAGCACTGGTCACTACTGTGCATAAAGTGCAGCACTGGTCACTACTGAGCATATGCATAAAGTGCAGCACTGGTCACTACTGAGCATGTACATAAAGTGCAGCACTGGTCATTATTGAGCATGTGCATAAAGTGCAGCACTGGTCACTACTGTGCATAAAGTGCAGCACTGGTCACTACTGTGCATAAAGTGCAGCACTGGTCACTACTGTGCAAAAAGTGCAGCACTGGTCACTAATGTGCAAAAAGTGCAGCACTGGTCACTACTGTGCAAAAAGTGCAGCACTGGTCACTACTGTGCAAAAAGTGCAGCACTAGTCACTACTGTGCAAAAAGTGCAGCACTGGTCACTACTGTGCAAAAAGTGCAGCATTGGTCACTACTGTGCAAAATGTGCAGCACTGGTCACTACTGTGCAAAAAGTGCAGCACTGGTCACTACTGTGCAAAAAGTGCAGCACTGGTCACTACTGTGCAAAAAGTGCAGCACTGGTCACTACTGTGCAAAAAGTGCAGCACTGGTCACTACTGTGCAAAAAGTGCAGCACTGGTCACTACTGAGCATGTACATAAAGTGCAGCCCCGCTCACTACTGAGCATGTACATAAAGTGCAGCACTGGTCACTACTGAGCATGTACATAAAGTGCTGCGCTGGTCACTACTGAGCATGTACATAAAGTGCAGCCCCGGTCACTACTGAGCGTGTACATAAAGTGCAGCCCCGGTCACTACTGAGCATGTACATAAAGTGCAGCCCCGGTCACTACTGAGCATGTACATAAAGTGCAGCCCCGATCACTACTGAGCGTGTACATAAAGTGCAGCACTGGTCACTACTGTGCATGTACATAAAGTGCAGCACTGGTCACTACTGAGCGTGTACATAAAGTGCAGCCCCGGTCACTACTGAGCATGTACATAAAGTGCAGCACTGGTCACTACTGAGCATGTACATAAAGTGCAGCCCCGGTCACTACTGAGCGTGTACATAAAGTGCAGCCCTGGTCACTACTGAGCGTGTACATAAAGTGCAGCCCCGATCACTACTGAGCGTGTACATAAAGTGCAGCCCCGATCACTACTGAGCATGTACATAAAGTGCAGCACTGGTCACTACTGAGCATGTACATAAAGTGCAGCTCTGGTCACTATTGAGCATGTACATAAAATGCAGCACTGGTTACTACTGTGCATGTACATAAAGTGCAGCACTGGTCACTACTGTGCATGTACATAAAGTGCAGCACTGGTCACTACTGTGCATGTACATAAAGTGCAGCACTGGTCACTACTGAGCATGTACATAAAATGCAGCACTGGTCACTACTGAGCATGTACATAAAGTGCAGCACTGGTCACTACTGAGCGTGTACATAAAGTGCAGCACTGGTCACTACTGTGCATGTACATAAAGTGCAGCACTGGTCACTACTGAGCATGTACATAAAGTGCAGACCTGGTCACTACTGAGCATGTACATAAAGTGCAGCACTGGTCACTACTGAGCGTGTACATAAAGTGCAGCCCCGGTCACTACTGAGCGTGTACATAAAGTGCAGCCCTGGTCACTACTGAGCGTGTACATAAAGTGCAGCCCCGGTCACTACTGAGCGTGTACATAAAGTGCAGCCCTGGTCACTACTGAGCGTGTACATAAAGTGCAGCCCTGGTCACTAGTGAGCATGTACATAAAGTGCAGCACTGGTCACTACTGAGCATGTACATAAAGTGCAGCACTGGTCACTATTGAGCATGTACATAAAATGCAGCACTGATCACTACTGAGCATGTACATAAAGTGCAGCACTGGTCACTACTGTGCATGTACATAAAGTGCAGCACTGGTCGCTACTGAGCATGTACATAAAGTGCAGCCCCGGTCACTACTGAGCGTGTACATAAAGTGCAGCCCCGGTCACTACTGTGCATGTACATAAAGTGCAGCACTGGTCACTACTGAGCGTGTACATAAAGTGCAGCCCCGGTCACTACTGTGCATGTACATAAAGTGCAGCACTGGTCACTACTGAGCATGTACATAAAGTGCAGCACTGGTCACTACTGAGCATGTAAATAAAGTGCAGCCCCGGTCACTACTGAGCATGTACATAAAGTGCAGCACTGGTCACTACTGAGCATGTACATAAAGTGCAGCTCCGATCACTACTGAGCATGTACATAAAGTGCAGCCCCGGTCACTACTGAGCATGTACATAAAGTGCAGCCCCGGTCACTACTGAGCATGTACATAAAGTGCAGCACTGGTCACTACTGAGCGTGTACATAAAGTGCAGCTCCGATCACTACTGAGCATGTACAGTACAGACCAAAAGTTTGGACACACCTTCTCATTTAAAGATTTTTCTGTATTTTCATGACTATAAAAATTGTACATTCACACTGAAGTCATCAAAACTATGAATTACCACATGTGGAATTATATACTTAACAAAAAAGTGTGAAACAACTGAAAATATGTCTTATATTCTAGGTTCTTCACAGTAGCCACCTTTTGCATTGATGACTGCTTTGCACACTCTTGGCATTCTATTGATGAGCTTCAAGAGGTAGTCACCGGAAATGGTCTTCCAACAATCTTGAAGGAGTTCCCAGAGATGCTTAGCACTTGTTGGCCCTTTTGCCTTCACTCTGCGGTCCAGCTCACCCCAAACCATCTCGATTGGGTTCAGGTCTGGTGACTGTGGAGGCCAGGTCATCTGGTGTAGCACCCCATCACTCTCCTTCTTGGTCAAATAGCCCTTACACAGCCTGGAGGTGTTTGGGGTCATTGTCCTGTTGAAAAATAAATGATGGTCCAACTAAACACAAACCGGATGGAATAGCATGCCGCTGCAAGATGCTGTGGTAGCCATGCTGGTTCAGTATGCCTTCGATTTTGAATAAATCCCCAACAGTGTCACCAGCAAAGCCCCCCCACACCATCACACCTCCTCCTCCATGCTTCACGGTTGGAACCAGGCATGTAGAGTCCATCCGTTCACCTTTTCTGCGTCGCACAAAGACACGGTGGTTGGAACCAAAGATCTCAAATTTGGACTCATCAGACCAAAGCACAGATTTCCACTGGTCTAATGTCCATTTCTTGTGTTCTTTAGCCCAAAAAAGTCTCTTCTGCTTGTTGCCTGTCCTTAGCAGTAGTTTCCTAGCAGCTATTTTACCATGAAGGTCTGCTGCACAAAGTCTCCTCTTAACAGTTGTTGTAGAGATGTGTCTGCTGCTAGAACTCTGTGTGGCATTGACCTGGTCTCTAATCTGAGCTGCTGCTAACCTGCGATTTCTGAGGCTGGTGACTCGGATAAACTTATCCTCAGAAGCAGAGGTGACTCTTGGTCTTCCTTTCCTGGGGCGGTCCTCATGTGAGCCAGTTTCTTTGTAACTCTTGATGGTTTTTGCAACTGCACTTGGGGACACTTTCAAAGTTTGCCCAATTTTTCGCACTGACTGACCTTCATTTCTTAAAGTAATGATTGTCACTTTCTTTACTTAGCTGCTTTTTTCTTGCCATAATACAAATTGTAACAGTCTATTCAGTAGGACTATCAGCTGTGTATCCACCAGACTTCTGCACAACACAACTGATGGTCCCAACCCCATTTATAAGGCAAGAAATCCCACTTATTAAACCTGACAGGGCACACCTGTGAAGTGAAGACCATTTCCGGTGACTACCTCTTGAAGCTCATCAAGAGAATGCCAAGAGTGTGCAAAGCAGTCATCAAAGCAAAAGGTGGCTACTGTGAAGAACCTAGAATATAAGACATATTTTCAGTTGTTTCACACTTTTTTGATAAGTATATAATTCCACATGTGGTAATTCATAGTTTTGATGCCTTCAGTGTGAATGTACAATATTCATAGTCATGAAAATACAGAAAAATCTTTAAATGAGAAGGTGTGTCCAAACTTTTGGTCTGTACTGTACATCAAGTGCAGCACTGGTCACTACTGTGCATGTACATAAAGTGCAGCACTGGTCACTACTGTGAATAAAGTGCAGCACTGGTCACTACTGTGCATGTACATTAAGTGCAGCACTGGTCACTACTGAGCATGTACATTAAGTGCAGCACTGGTCACTACTGAGCATGTGCATAAAGTGCAGCACTGGTCACTACTGAGCATGTACATAAAGTGCAGCACTGGTCACTACTGAGGGTGTACATAAAGAGCAGCACTGGTCACTATTGAGCATGTGTATAAAGTGCAGCAAAGGTCACTACTGAGCATGTACATAAAGTGCTGCACTGGTCACTACTGAGCGTGTACATAAAGTGCAGCACTGGTCTCTACTGATCATGTACATAAAGTGCAGCACTGGTCACTACTGTGCATGTACATAAAGTGTAGCACTGGACACTACTGAGCATATGCATAAAGTGCAGCACTGGTCACTACTGAGCATGTACATAAAGTGCAGCACTGGTCACTATTGAGCATGTGCATAAAGTGCAGCACTGGTCACTACTGTGCATAAAGTGCAGCACTGGTCACTACTGTGCAAAAAGTGCAGCACTGGTCACTAATGTGCAAAAAGTGCAGCACTGGTCACTACTGTGCAAAAAGTGCAGCACTGGTCACTACTGTGCAAAAAGTGCAGCACTGGTCATTACTGTGCAAAAAGTGCAGCACTGGTCACTACTGTGCAAAAAGTGCAGCATTGGTCACTACTGTGCAAAAAGTGCAGCACTGGTCACTACTGTGCAAAAAGTGCAGTACTGGTCACTACTGTGCAAAAAGTGCAGCACTGGTCACTACTGTGCAAAAAGTGCAGCACTGGTCACTACTGTGCAAAAAGTGCAGCACTGGTCACTACTGTGCAAAAAGTGCAGCACTGGTCACTACTGTGCAAAAAGTGCAGCACTGGTCACTACTGTGCAAAAAGTGCAGCACTGGTCACTACTGTGCAAAAAGTGCAGCACTGGTCACTACTGAGCATGTACATAAAGTGCAGCCCCGCTCACTACTGTGCATGTACATAAGGTGCAGCACTGGTCACTACTGAGCATGTGCATAAAGTGCAGCACTGGTCACTACTGAGCATGTGCATAAAGTGCAGCACTGGTCACTACTGTGCATGTACATAAAGTGCTGCGCTGGACACTACTGAGCATGTACATAAAGGGCAGCACTGGTCACTACTGAGCATGTACATAAAGGGCAGCACTGGTCACTACTGAGCATGTACATAAAGTGCTGCGCTGGTCACTACTGTGCATGTACATAAAGTGCAGCCCGGCTCACTACTGTGCATGTACATAAAGGGCAGCACTGGTCTCTACTGAGCATGTACATAAAGTGCAGCACTGGTCACTACTGAGCATGTGCATAAAGTGCAGCACTGGTCACTACTGTGCATAAAGTGCAGCACTGGTCACTACTGTGCATAAAGTGCAGCACTGGTCACTACTGTGCATAAAGTGCAACACTGGTCACTACTGTGCATAAAGTGCAGCACTGGTCACTACTGTGCAAAAGTGCAGCACTGGTCACTACTGAGCATGTACATAAAGTGCAGCACTGGTCACTACTGTGCATAAAGTGCAGCGCTGGTCACTACTGTGCATGTACATAAAGTGCAGCACTGGTGACTACTGTGCATGTACATAAAGTGCAGCACTGGTCACTACTGAGCATGTGTATAAAGAGCAGCATTGGTCACTACTGAGCATGTGTATAAAGTGCAGCACAGGTCACTACTGATCATGTACATAAAGTGCAGCACTCGTCACTACTGTACATGTACATAAAGTGCAGCACTGGTCACTACTGAGCATGTGCATAAAGTGCAGCACTGGTCACTACTGAGCATGTACATAAAGGGCGTCACTGGTCACTACTGAGCATGTACATAAAGTGCAGCACTGGTCACTACTGAGCATGTACATAAAGTGCAGCACTGATCACTACTGTGCATGTACATAAAGTGCAGCACTGGTCCCTACTGTACATGTACATAAAGTGCAGCACTGGTCACTACTGAGCATGTGTATGAAGTGCAGCACAGGTCACTACTGAGCATGTACATAAAGTGCAGCACTGGTCACTACTGTACATGTACATAAAGTGCAGCACTGGTCACTACTGTACATGTACATAAAGTGCAGCACTCATCACTACTGTGCATAAAGTGCAGCACTGGTCACTACTGAGCATGTACATAAAGGGCATCACTGGTCACTACTGAGCATGTACATAAATTGCAGCACTGGTCACTACTGTGCATGTGAATAAAGTGCAGCACTGGTCCCTCCTGATCATGTACATAAAGAGCAGCACTGGTCACTACTGAGCATGTGTATGAAGTGCAGCACTGGTCACTACTGTGCATAAAGTGCAGCACTGGTCACTACTGTGCATAAAGTGCAGCACTGGTCACTACTGTGCATAAAGTGCAGCACTGGTCACTACTGTGCATAAAGTGCAGCACTGGTCACTACTGTGCAAAAAGTGCAGCACTGGTCACTACTGTGCATAAAGTGCAGCACTGGTCACTACTGAGCATGTACATAAAGGGCGTCACTGGTCACTACTGAGCATGTACATAAAGTTCAGCACTGGTCACTACTGTGCATAAAGTGCAGCACTGGTCACTACTGTGCATAAAGTGCAGCACTGGTCACTACTGTGCATAAAGTGCAGCACTGGTCACTACTGAGCATGTACATAAAGGGCGTCACTGGTCACTACTGAGCATGTACATAAAGTTCAGCACTGGTCACTACTGTGCATGTGCATAAAGTGCAGCACTGGTCCCTACTGTGCATAAAGTGCAGCACAGGTCACTACTGAGCATGTACATAAAGTGTTGCACTGGTCACTACTGAGCATGTACATAAAGTGCAGCACTGGTCACTACTGTGCATGTGCATAAAGTGCAGCACTGGTCACTACTGAGCATGTGCATAAAGTGCAGCACTGGTCACTACTGAGCATGTGTATTGTCAGGCAAAATGTATTTTTGTCCTAGTTTTAAAAATGAGAGATGTCTTAAAATTTCCACCCCCTGCTCATTTCTAAGAGTGCTACATAGAACTTATCTGCTCCCCCATCCTTAACAGGAATTTTTATGAGCGCCATAAAGCCTCAGCCCAGAGGAAGCCTTCTGGTAAACTGGTCTTTCCCTCCAAAATTCTATTGTTTAAAAGTTTGTACAGTTAATGTAGAATTTAATAAGGCACATGACTGTCACAAACACAGGGACCACATTTTTGGAATGCTCACCTTTTTCCGGGTACAATGGTATATCTTGCATGGCTGGGAAATCCGGGAAATGGTTTCTTAGCTTCTGAGCGTTATAGAGAGATCATATTTGATATCCATCTGTATGAATATTAGTGACGGCAAATATGATGTCTCCATCTGGGATTTGGGACCCCCCCCACACCAAGATATGAAAGATGGAGGATTTTTAGGTCTTATGCAGCTGGGTGGGTTCACAAAACCGAGCTCCCGTGTGAGGTAAACACCATGGGTGTCTCCTAATGTTTTGGCCCCTTTCTAAAAACCAGAACGGCCATAAACCAGCAGTTTCTTGCCAGGGACGTCAGAGGCACGCACACCTCGCTGCGTGGAAGAATCACATCTAATTTCCGGGGAGCCACCCCCCCCACAGAATCTGAGACCATCACCTCGTGGCGCAGGTTTTGCTATTACTTATCCCTTTTATTTTAATAACTGTTTTATGCATATATGTAAATTGTCTCCTTTATAATATCTTGTATATCTTTTGTAAACACTGCCCACTTTCGGGAGTAAATCATTATTATTTACCAGCTTCGTTCTTCTTGTCCTATGTCGAGCAAACACGTTCCTCACCCGCTAATTCACGTTACCTAACCGGTACCCGATCCACCTGTTAAGCGATCGGTGGTGGCAGTATACCAGTATTTATGTGATATTGTGGTTTGAGAGTGGCTGGTCGGAGGTATATATACGTTCCTGGAAGGAACTGGTGGTATATATACGTCCTGTCTAGTGTTGAGCATTCCGATACTGAAATATCGGGTATCGGCCGATATTTGCAGTATCGGAATTCCAATACTTAATTCCGATACTTTTACAATATCGTATACCGGAATCGGAAGTTCCCATAATGCAATGAGACATTTTCATTTTATTCAGTCAATGAGGATCCTAAGAAGTGTGGGCACATCCTGTTAGGCATGTAGGCATCTTAACTAATGGCATGGCTGTGATTGGCTGCTGAAATGATGTCATGATGCACTATAAAAGCCGCCGCCGCCATTTTGAGCTCACTCTGCTGTGAATTCAGTTAGGGATAGGACGCTGTTGTTCTGAGGGACAGTTTTAGCTATTTGGTCTATTCTGCTTTACCCAAGCTACTTTATAAATCGCTGTGCCTTGCAGTGCTAGTGCACAGTTCTCTGTGCTGTTCACCGCTGTCTGCAAGGTCTCTGTGTGTGAGTGCAGCTCACCCTGTACTGTGTACTTCAGCCACGTCTGGTTGTAGTGCGCTCAGCGTGCGTCACTGCCTCATACATTGTCCTTTTTTGCCAATTCATAATTTTTCCTGATTTCTCCTATTACTGTGGTGGTTCCATCCGTATTCAGCTAAATTGGTTCCAAACACACTATATAGGAGTAGTTAGAGGAGCCTTTCTGCAGCATTGGGCCCTGCAGCCCCAGCCAGATTAGTATTAGCCTATTTTTTGCAGCCTCATCTATTGCATTGTAGGTTACCTTCCTACATTGTAATTGTAAAAAGTTTGTGATACTATCGGTATTACATCTTTGGGCACATCCAGTGTCTTTTTGTGACAAAAAAAACCTAAATAAAGTTCACCAAACACTCCACTTTACAGTTGTGTAGGCCACATTAGCTCATATTAAAGTCTAGTCCACACTTTATAAAATTAGTGTTTCTTATACCTGTTAGCAGCTGTTCAGGAATAAGCACACTAAGCCCTTAGTACTTTTCTGCCTATCTTTATCAGTCTACCAAGATGAAGAAGGCAGGGAGTAAGGCATGTGGTCGTGGTCGTGGGCGTGGGCGTGGAGTTTCTGCAGGGAGAGGACGTGAGGATTCTGTGCCTGCAGGGAGAGGACGTGGGGATTCTGTGCCTGCTGCGGGCACCAGTGACTCAGCATCCCCCAGTTTTACCAGGGAACAGTCCTTTATGCGCAGCTTTGTAGGAGCTAGCCATACCCCACTGCTGCGGGAGGACCAAATTGAAGCCGTTGTCGGATGGATGGCAGCTAACGCATCGACTTCAATTAGTTCCAGATCCTCTCAGGTCCTGAGCGCTGAAGAGCACCCATCTGTCTCTTCACCACCTGCCAAATTGCCCAGGCAGTCAGAGAGCCCTGGACAGGAGCCATCTCTACTTCTGTTCTCTGAATCTCTTGGCTTGGAAAGAGGGGGCCAGCCAAGTAGAATTCGAGAATTTGAAGAAGAGGTAGTATGCAGTGATGCGCAACCGTTTTGTCTCTCTGAATCTGAAGAGGCGGGTGCCTATGGTCAGCAGCACACCTCAGTACGCATCTGATGAGGAGACTCAGGTGCCACTTTCTGGTGCGTACTGTGCTGTCTAGACTACCCAGGAGAAGCAGTTGTTTGAAGAGGGTGATGTAGATGATGATGTCCTTGACCCATCATGGCGTGAGGGACGGGAAGGTGGTGGGAGCAGCTCTGAGGAAGAGATTCCTCGAACGGCCCAAAAATGAGGGAGAGGGAGGGGGCAGACTTGGTTGCCTGTAGCCTCCACTTCGGCACCCATTAGGAGCATGGCTCTTCCAAAATCCAAAGCAGGCGCTCCCAAGACTTGCAGTGCCTGGTCCTTTTTTGACACAGTTGCAGATGACATTTGCTTTGTCAAATGCAAGCTGTGTAATCAGAAGGTGAAAAGAGGGAAAAGTGTCAGCAACCTCAATACCACAAATATGTGGAAACATGTGCGGACCAAGCACGTGGTGGAGTTACAAAAACACACTGAAGACCAAGGCCAACCTACAGCGCCACCTACCACCTCTTCAGCTCGTGTTGTAGCCTCTTCCTCCAGCTCACACACAGCTGGTTCGGCTTCCTCACAGGATCGCCATGGAAGAATCTCTGGCACTGTTGGACAGAGACACAGTGTAATTCCACCCACAGCACCACTTTCCTTGTCATCCTCACACTCCCAGGCCAGTCTACAGCCATCGTTAGCACAGGCATGGGAGAAAAGGCGCCCATACTCGGCAATCCACCCCTGAGCACAGGCTCTGAATGCTGGCATTGCAAAACTACTGGCCCTTGAAATGCTATCATTCAGGCTGGTGAAGACTGACACCTTCCGTAACTTTATGGCATTGGCAGTCCCACAATACAACGCGCCCAGCTGGTTTTATTTCAGCAGGCAAGCCGTCCCTGCCCTGCAACAGCATGTCGAGGGAAAAATTAAACATGCGCTACAAAACGCCGTCAGTAGCAAGGTCCACCTGACCACCGATGCGTGGACCAGTAAGCATGGACAGGGACGATACCTCTCCCTCACTGCCCATTGGGTAAATGTTGTGGAGCCGGGTACAGATCTTGAGAGTGGCGCTGTACGTGTTCTGCCAACTCCAAGGATTGCAGGAATCCAGTCTGTACACATTGACTCCTCCTCATACTCCAGTTCCTCTGAATCAGCGCTGCAGGAGCCGTCACGGTCTACCTCCACATCGACCCGTGAACGGTTACCTGTTATGATGACCGATATGAGCACAGCCGTGGCCAAACGTCAACAGGCCGTATTAAAATTAATTTCTTTGGGGAATCGTAGCCACACAGCGCAGGAGCTCTGGAATGCCATCAAGCAGCAGAGCGACGTGTGGTTTGTGCCAGCGAATCTCCAGCCAGGCATGGTAGTGTGGACAATGGCCGAAATCTGGTGGCAGCTCTGGGCCTAGGCAACCTCACTCACATCCCATGTCTGGCACATGTGCTCAACTTGGTCGTGCAGAGTTTTTTGAGGGACTATCCGGATCTTGATGCACAGCTTCACAAGGTCCGCATAGAGTGCGCTCACTTGCGGCGTTCCAGCAATGCAAGATCACGCATTGCAGCTCTGCAGCGCCGATTACGTATTCCGGAACATCGCATCATATGTGACCTACCCACCAGGTGGAATTCAACGTTACATATGTTGGAGAGGTTATGTGAGCAGCAGGCAGCAGTAATGGAGTACCAGCTGCAGCAGGCGCAAACAAGTCGCAGTGCGCGCCGTTCACACTTCACCACCACTGAGTGGGCCTCTATGAAGGACATTTGCCACGTTTTGCGTGCCTTCGATTATTCCACGCGGATGGCGAGTGCAGATGATGCACTAGTCAGCATGACTATCCCCCTTATCTGCCTGCTTGAAAAAACACTGCAAGCACTAAGGGACGAGGTTTTGGAAGAGGTGGAGGATGAGGAGTCACAAATGCCATCTGCTTATCTACAGTCTGCGCAACGTGGTTCCTCACAAAGGCCTAGGCAGTGGACACTTTGTGAGGAGGATGAGGAGGAGTCAATGGAGGAGGAAGACATCTGTCCAGAGGAGGGAGGTACACAATGCTCTAGTAGTCAGTATCTAGAGCGAGGGTGGGGTGATGCAGAGCAGGCAGAGATCACGCCTCAAGCAGGGGACAGCGTTTCTTGGCCAGTTGGCAGTCTGCAGCACATGGTTGATTTCATGCTGCAGTGCCTGAGAAACGACCGCTGCATCGCCCACATTCTCAACACGGCTGATTATTGGGTGTCCACCCTCCTAGATCCTCGCTACCGGGATAACTTACAAAGCCTCATAACACCGTTGAACTGGGAGGGTAAAATGCGGGAGTACCAAGACACACTGGTGCATTCCATAATGTTCTCCATTCCAACCGAGAGCAGTGCTGCTAGTGCTTTACAAAGCAGCTCAGTGCGTCGAGGCAGTGGAGGAAGCTCTGCACAAAGAGGGAGCAGAAGCAGCGCCTCAGCACAAGGCAAGACCAGTATGGCCGAAATGTGGCAAAGTTTTGTGTCCCCGCCGCCACAAATGTCTACACCATCACAGACGGCTCCAGTCAGCAGGAGGCAACGTTTCCGTCAGATGGTGACAGACTACATGTCTTGCCCTCTTAATGTACTCCCAGACGGCTCTTCTCCCTTCAAGTTTTGGGTCTGTAAGCTGGATAGATGGCCAGAGCTTAGTCAGTATGCATTGGAGGTGCTAGCTTGCCCTGCTGCTAGTGTATTATCGGAACGCGTCTTTAGTGCCGCAGGTGGTGTACTAACAGACCGTCGCATGCGACTATCCTCCGATAACGTTGACCGGCTTACTTTTCTCAAAATGAACAAGGCCTGGATCTCGCATGAATTTGCCAGTCCTCTTCCAGAATAAATAATTGGTTGGCAACAGTATCCAGGTCTCCTGTTCTGTTCATGTTTCTACCACCTGAACTGTAATCCCTGAGCTCCAACACCGCCAGTTGGCGCTCAGAAGTGCTGTCTGCACAGTCAACACTTGCTGCCATGTCATTGGGGTTCAGCAACGTCAGCTGTTCCCCTGCTGTGCAGACGCAATTTCTCCTGCTCTGTCCACATTCACACTACTACAGATTTTAAAGTTGCTCCAATTACACCTCTTGCTCCTTCGTTTTTAGTATTTACCCTGGACTCCAATACCGCTAGTTGCTGCTCAGAAGTGCCGTCTGCACAGTCAACGCTTGCTGCCGTGTTATTGGGGTTCAGTAACGTCAGCTGATCCCCAGCTGTGTGTCCGGCAAATTCTCCTGCTTTGTCCACATGCACTGTACTACTGATTTAAAACTTGCTCCAATTACACCTCTGGCTCCTCTGTTTTTAGTATTTACCCTGGGTTCCAGCACCGCCAGCTGTTTCCCAGCAGTGTCTTTGGCACGGGTACTCCCTCCTGCCCAGCCTGGTTCCAGCACGTCAGCTGTTTCCGGGTAGTGTCAACGTCACTTTGTCGGGGTAAAAGAGAATATATATATTTGTAACTTTTATACTTTTGTAACTTTTATACGCTTTTTTGCTAATGTACTAACCACCATTTTGTGTCATATAACAATAAGCTTTCCTTGCTACGTAATACTCAAATCGAAACTTAAACTAAGACAGTTCCAGTGTTGCCAAGACTTATTTCAGAGAAACGAAACAAGATTATAAGCTGACGGCTGCAATATCTGCCCAGAGACTGAGATAAGGAGATGTGGACCAATCAGGAGTGGCCAGACATTGGACTTTCATGGCTTACCCCGCTCCGGACAACCTCTTTCCCCTCCCCATTATGTAGTGTATTTAGATTTGTGCATGTAAAAAATAAATTCAGAACATTGCTGAGGACGTTGTCTGTAGTAGCCTTCTGAGCATGCTCTGAGTTTGAACCAGCTTGTTGTCTGACTCATTCTTTGAATGGTTGACCCATGCTCATAGTTTGAATTTGGAGTGACTGGAGGACGAGTGGAATGTCATCACGACCCCCACAAATGGCGCCCAACGTGGGGCGTGGCTAGCGGTACGCCGCCCTCCCGGACCCATATTGCTGACTTCCCTGGTGGTGACCGCGGTGGCTGAATTTGAGGCCTGATCAACCTCCATCGAACACGGTAAGTTGAGATGTATTTTATATGTCTCACTTGCCTGTGTGTCAGCCGCAGCGGTTCCTGTGGGATTGTCAGGTTGGATCTGGGTGGGTGACCGGTCGAGTGGTGAGACCTTGGGCGTCCCGCACCACGTCCTGAACCAGCAAGTGTTAAAACGAGTGACGTCGCATGCCTGCGCGTGCTCGTGTGCACACCAGCTCCTCCTCCCCCGGTCACTGTACTTTTCTTAGATAGCTGCCTCCCGTAACTGATAGTCGAAGTTTCAAAGCATTCCTGAATTGTAGTGTAAAGGAGGTGTTGTGCTGTCAGAATCTGTGACGAATTGAGAAGTACTCTTCGTCTAACACAGAGACTGCTGTAAAGTCAAGGTTAGGAAACAGTGTATTGAGGAGTACTCTACACTGACGGGTGGTGCCGTAGTAGGAAGGAAGACGAATTGAGGTGTACTCTTCGTCTTATACAGAGAAACCTCATAAGGAGGGGTTCTGCTGTAAGGGTCTGTGACGAATTGAGGTGTACTCTTCGTCTTATACAGAGAAACCTCATAAGGAGGGGTTCTGCTGTCAGTCAGGGTGCCATGGTGAGTCGTACTGTAAAGTCGCCATTCAAGGTTAGGGAAGGGACGGATCGAGGTGTACTCTCTGTCTTATCAGTGTATTGAGGAGTACTCTACGCTGAGGAGTGGCGACCTGTAGACTGCACCAGTGATCTGAGTCGCGACAGATCATTGCATTCTATAAGAAAATGTTGTGTATATTTAAATTTGAAAGATCTCATAAGTTGTGGAATGCTGCTGTAGGAGTTAAGCCAATTAGTGGAGTTACGGGAAGGCAAGAAGGCAAGAAGAATGTTAGGAATTTGTATAACATGATAAGCTTATCCAGTACAGGCAGGCTTTAGTTTTCAGTGTAGAAAGAATGTGTGATACAGAAGTTGGGAAAGTTGGGTGAGGATTTTTGCACCAGACTCAAGCACATCTTAGAGTAGATGGTGCAGGGGGGAACAGAGAATGCCGAGCCTTTGTTCGGATACATGAAAGCTGCAGAATGTGATTTGTTATGTGCCCCCAAAATGGCCGTTGCACCTTTGATGCCTGTCACTACACTGAGCCCTCAGTCACCACCCTATAATGGCGCCAACGCCAAATTACCGGAGGGGTGGACGTGTCGGGTGTGTGGAGAGCAAAACCCACTCTGGGCGGGCCGCCCATGGCACGATGCCCAGCCTGCCCCCAAGAATAATCCCACCCCCACTCCCACCTCCTCCCTCCAACGGCCATCTTGCTACACCTCTTACTTGTTGTGGGAGGCCCGGAAAGCCCCAATCCGGCCTATATCCACTACTAGATCCGTCCGGTGCATATTACCAGCCACCAGCACAGGTGGAAAAGCCCGCAGTCCCAGAGCACCCATCTGAAACTAATGTGACACCCTCTGCTCCAGTCCACGATGCTGAGACGCTTCCCCTGTTTCCTATGGGAGTCACCCACAACTCTGGGGATATCCTCCTCAACTCCCCAGAATTTCAGGCCAGACTGCTCTCCCTCCGCCAACATACTGTTACTCAAGACGATACGGAGCCAGATGAGGGATGGGCTCAAGATACTCCAGCCCCCCCCCCCCTCCTTTACCCCATACGTCTCCTATGGCATCCTCCACCCCATATCCATTATCCGTACTCCGGCCCTTGCTCCAAGCAACTGCTGAAAGAGCACCACCCCTCAGCCCCTCAGAAGTCTGGGACCCCTGCCGCTCCCGTAATCTAGTAGACCCATCAGGACGCCCTGTCACTCTGTCAATAGGCTATGGTGACATCCTTACACATCGGGTGGGGGCCATAGTCAACCCTGCAAACACCTGTATGAGCCATGTTGGAGGATTGGCTCGCAAAATTTCCCTTGCTGTTGGTTCTACTCTGGCTGCAGAATGCCAGGCTCACTTAGCCGAAAACGGAGAGCTTTCAAAAGGCCATGGTTTCCACAAAAGCAGGACCCTTTAGTACGTATGAATCCGGCCTAGAATACATGAAACAGTTAAAAGCCTGGGCTCAGGATCGCTTGTCAGATCAAGCTGGGTCTGTACAAGATGTTCAACAAAACCCTGATGAATCTGTGGAAAAATATGCTGCAAGACTCAGCATGCATTTTGAGGATCTCGGATACAGTCTTCACGTCAGGACGCAGGCCGCCCTGTTGGTTCAGGCCCTAGTAGATGGCCTACAAGACGCTCTCAGAGATGAAGTCCTGAGAGTACGGCCCGAGATTCGTTCTTCTTCTTTCAACGACGCGGTGGACATCGTTAAAGCTTTCCAAAAATCAATGCTAAAAATGGAAAAAGATACTAAGCCAAAGAAGAAAGCCGCACCTGCTATGCTATATCAAGCTCAAGAAAGCTACCCACCCCCTGGCAACCAACATGGAATCAAGTGGGTAATGGTTAAAGGCACAGGTGATGATACTCCTCCCACATATAGAAAACAAGACAGAAGAGATGACAAGGGATCATCTAGAAACAGAAGACAATCTCGTGATTCTGAAGGATGAATGTTATGTTGGGAGTGTGGTAGCCTTGACCACATCCTCAGAGACTGTCACTTTACAGGTGGACCATCAACCACTGGAGTTACAGGTGGACACTGGGGCGGCCACATCTGTCATTTCCTCTGCACAGCTCCCTCCTTCTGTATCCCTATCACCGGATACCCTCACCTGTGTTGGGGTAGAAGGCCAACATATTTCTTCTCCACTCACAGTCCCTGTGTCTGCAGGACCGTTCACCGGAGTACTCACAAGATTCTTGGTCTCTGAAACTTGCCCTGTCAACCTGTTGGGAGCCGATCTCTTAGAGCGGATGAAGGCAACAATTACCTTCGGAAACCATGGTATGGAGCTTCTTTTGCGGGACCCTCATTCCAAACAAGGGACTGAAGACCGCGGTGTTCTTAAAGCCTTCCCTCTCATGATGATGACCATACAACCTCACAGTTCCCTCACTCTCTGTGGTCCAGCGGGCCAGAGGACGTTGGCCTCCTGCAGGTTCCCCCGGTCTAGGTACACCTCAAGCCTGGACACAGGTACCCACGGTTGCCACAATACCCCCTCAAGGCTGCACAAGAACAAAGCTTGAGTACCCAAGTCGCTTCCCTCCTGGAATCAGGAGTCCTTGTCAGATGTGTATCTCCATGCAATACACCCCTCTTTCCTGTAAAAAGGAAAACCGCTCCGGGAGAGCCTCCAAGATACCGGTTGGTTCAGGATCTCAGAGCCGTCAATGCAGCTACCATTTTAGAAACTCCAGTGGTACCCAACCCAAACACCCTCTTGTCTCAGCTGCCTCCAACGGCCACTTTGTTTACGGTGTTAGATCTGGCCAACGCCTTTTTCAGTATACCCTTACATGAAGATTCGTGGTTTCTTTCTGCCTTCACCTTTCAAGGAGCACAGCTTACATGGACCAGGACTCCGCAAAGAGCCCAGAACTCTCCTAACCAATTCACTCATTCTATGAAGTCTATTCTGGAGCCATGGGTTCAAGAGAACCCTCAGGTCACCCTTCTACAGTATGTGGATGATCTTTTACTCTGTGGCACTGAAGAAAATTTGCCAGAGATGTCAGTTTCCCTTCTCTGGTTTCTTCACTCAGCTAACTGTAAAGTCTCGAAAGGCGAAGTCCAATGGTGTCTGCCCAAGGTCATTTTCCTCGGACATTGTATATCACAAGGTGCTAGACATCTGACTGAAGAAAGAAAACAAGCCATCATGGATATCACCTTCCCAACCACCTACTCCGCTATGCAGACTTTCCTTGGCCTCATCACTTACTGCAGGCAATGGATCCCTGATGCCTCAAAGCTCATGCAACCTCTGTACGACTGTCTCAAGAATGAAGGCTCAGTTTGGTTTCATGCTGAAGATCCACGTGTTTCTCATCAACACAGACTATGTTTTGACCGTCTTAAACAGGCTGTTGTCTCTGCCCCGGCCTTGGGCTTACCAGACTATACTCAGCCATTTCACTTTTTTGTCTCGAAATCGGAAGGTCATGCCTCTGGAGTTCTAGCACAACGCTATGATCATAAGTATCGGCCTTTGGGCTACTACTCAGCCCGCCTGGACCCTGTCGCCCGAACTGCCCCCATGTGCCTTAAGGCGGTCCACGCTGCTCACATTCTCCTTGACAAGTCAGCTGATATCGTCCTTGGCCATGATCTCTCAGCTGTTCTGCAACAAACATCTCCGAAACATCTCACCAACCAAAGACACCTGCGGCTGCAGTGTTCCCTATTGTTGCCCTCCAATATAACATTTACCAGATGTCTGACTATCAATCCTGCCACTTTGCTTCCACCTTCTAGGGGGGAAGGTGAAGAGGGTGAAGATCCATTGGTGGAACCTCATGATTGGAACCTCATGATTGTATAAAAATTTTGCAGGAAGAGACTTCTGCTCCAGAGAATATGGTGGCACATCCGCTCGCAGACCCTGCCTTGCACCTATGGACTGATGGATCCCGTTTCGCAGACCCTCAAGGGAAGTTCCACACGGGATATGCTGTCACAACGGACCTAACAGTCCTCAAGGCTGAAGCTCTACCACCATACATGTCTGCACAAGAAGCTGAACTTGTGGCTCTCACAGAGGCCTGCCACCTGGCAGCAGGAACAAAGGCGAATATGTATATACCGATTCCAGGTATGGACATGGAATTTGTAATGATTCTGGACTCTTGTGGAAGTCTAGAGGATTCATCACAGCTGCAGGTACATCAGTGAAACATGTCTCATGGATTAAGGCCCTAATGAAGGCCCTGGAACTACCCATTCAGGTTGCTGTTATCAAGGTCAAGGCTCATGGAAGACTAGAATCCAGAGAAGCCAGGGGCAACCACCTAGCTGACCAAGCAGCCAAGACTGCAGCAGTGGAGAATGTGTCATCAAAGTGGCAGGAAAAGGAAGAAGAGATGGGGGAAACCCTGCAAACCGTAGCTGTGGCGCTCACTAGAGCAAGAGCCAAGGAACAGCCGGCGGAAGACCATACAAGTCCAGCGGAGACACGAGTGGAATCCAGGGGGGTCAGGATGCCTGAAGAAAAATTGTGTGAGGAACAAAGGAAGACCCCCCACTGAAGAAGTCAAGCAATGGAAAGCGGCAGGAGCTGTGCTGGCAGGTTGCAAAGATTCAAAGGTCAACTCGACTCTTTACCAAGTGGATGGGAAGCCTTGCTTGCCTAGACGCATGTACTCAGCTGTGGCAGCATGGGCTCACGGGCCTACACACAGAGGAAAGAATCAAGCTTTGGCATGTATCAAGAAACTGTACTTTGCACCCGGAATCTCTTCCACTGTGACTGCGTACTCAAAATCCTGCTCTGTCTGCGCTACCTGCAACCCAACGTGTATGGCACGGGTCCCTCTTCAACATCTGGCTAAACCAGACTACCCTTGGCAGAGAATACAAGTCGACCATATCCAAATGCCTAAAGCAGGAAAATAGGAGTACGTTTTGGTAGCCGTGGATATGTTCTCAGCCTGGCCCGAGGCCTACCCGGTTGTCAACATGACTGCTAAAGTCACAGCCAAGAAACTGATCACCGAAATTGCCTGCAGATTTGGAGTTTCCCCAAGTCATAGAATCGGATCAAGGACCAGCTTTCACAGCAAATATCTACGAAGAACTCTGGAACATGTTGGGAACAGATTTGGGCCTCCACACTCCATACCATCCTGCCAGTTCAGGCAAAGTGGAGAGAATGAATTCCACACTCAAGACCCAGCTCTTGAAAATGACCAAAGATCATCCCCTCCCCTGGCCCGACCTACTCCCCATAGTATTGTATCATATCACACACACTCCTCAGGCCAAACATGGGCTGACTCCCTATAAAATTTTGTTTGGGACCCCACCCAAGATAGGAGAGATTAGGCCCCAAGAGTTGTCTGAAACACATGATAGAGTGGTAAAATTTGTGATTGCCTTGTCTAGAGAATTGACTAACACCCGCTCTCCAGTATCTGCTTCTCTCCCAGAATCTACAGGTGATGCAGTACATGATTTCATCCCAGGCGATCTAGTGTATGTGAAGAAGTTTGTCCGGAAAGACTGCCTCCAGCCGCGGTTCGAGGGACCGTACACTGTGCTTCTCACCACCCCGACGGCTCTGAAGCTTGAGGGCAAGAGCACCTGGATTCACGCCTCCCACTGCAAGAGAGACAAAACGAGTCTATAAAAGATGACTACCTTCTTCTATATCCTTTCCATATGCTTACTGTCTGTCCCAGGGTGGACAGCTACCACACAGGGGTAGATACCTCCTTCTTCTCAGGTTGGTTGGGAGGGCTCAAGGGATACCTCCAACAAGTTTGTCTAGTAATGGGAGGCCTACTAGTATTGGGCCTGGTGGTCCTGTGCTGCATAGTCCCCTTATATAGAGAAATATACTCCTTTGAACAAGCCTGACCAGACCCCCCCCATGATAAAGTCCAATTGAAAGATTCAGTTTAGGATCAGTTGGGAGAACTCCATGTGTCATTCAGGATAGGGCTCGATTGTCTGGGGGCGTCCCATAAGGGGGCAGCTTCTAAGATGATTGGGTGAAGAAATCCACCTCCCCTCTCCCCACACATGGACAGTCTCAAAGGCCCCGAAGCAAAGGAAAGCTTAGTGTTTAGGGGGGAATGTCGGGGTAAAAGAGAATATATATATTTGTAACTTTTATACTTTTGTAACTTTTATACGCTTTTTTGCTAATGTACTAACCACCATTTTGTGTCATATAACAATAAGCTTTCCTTGCTACGTAATACTCAAATCGAAACTTAAACTAAGACAGTTCCAGTGTTGCCAAGACTTATTTCAGAGAAACGAAACAAGATTATAAGCTGACGGCTGCAATATCTGCCCAGAGACTGAGATAAGGAGATGTGGACCAATCAGGAGTGGCCAGACATTGGACTTTCATGGCTTACCCCGCTCCGGACAACCTCTTTCCCCTGCCATTATGTAGTGTATTTAGATTTGTGCATGTAAAAAATAAATTCAGAACATTGCTGAGGACGTTGTCTGTAGTAGCCTTCTGAGCATGCTCTGAGTTTGAACCAGCTTGTTGTCTGACTCATTCTTTGAATGGTTGACCCATGCTCATAGTTTGAATTTGGAGTGACTGGAGGACGAGTGGAATGTCATCACGACCCCCACAACTTTGCCTCCAATGCGTTGTCCTGTCGTGTTGCGGTCGGGTTAGCCGACTCTATGGTGCCTGCAGTTTAGGTGACTCCTACGTGGGCTGCGGGATCTGACAATGAAGGCTGCGGGATCTGGCAATGAAAGCTGGTTCCATAGTGCCAATAGGACAAGCACCCCCTGTAGGACTGTGGGTTTTGGTAACTGCGGCCGGCTCGCGGCTTTGCAACTTTTTTTTACATGGGTACCTTCTGCTACCCATCCGGGTTCCAGTACCGTCAGCTGGTTCTCGGCAGTGTCTTTGGCACGGGTACTCCCTTCTGCCCAGCCTGGTTATAGCACGCCAGCTGTTTCCGGGTAGTGTCAACGTCACTTTGCCTCCAATGCGTTGTCCTGTCGTGTTGCGGTCGGGTTAGCCGACTCTATGGTGCCTGCAGTTTAGGTGACTCCTATGTGGGCTGCGGGATCTGGCAATGAAGGCTGGTTCCATAGTGCCAATAGGACAAGCACCCCCTGTAGGACTGTGGGTTTCGGTAACTCAGGCCGGCTCGCGGCCTTGCAACTTTTTTTTTCATGGGTACCTTCTGCTACCCATCCGGGTTCCAGTACCGTCAGCAGGTTCTCGGCAGTGCCTTTGGCTTAGGTGCCTCCTTCGCGGTATCCAAGTTCCACCAACGTCTGCTGGTCCTTGGTAGTGCTTTCTGGCACAGGTACCTCCTGCTTAGTAACCGAGTTCCAGTACCGTCAGCTGGTCCTCGGTAGTTCCATTGGCTCTTGTACCTTCTGCTACCCATCCGGGTTCCAGTACCATCAGCTGGTTCTCGGCAGTTCCTCAGCCTTCTTGTACCTTCTGCTACATTTCCAAGTTCAAGCTTTTTGAAATGGTTCTTGGCAATCACTCTGGATCTCCCCGACGAGGACCCTGAAGACGAGGACCCTGAAGACCAACCTGAAGAAGACGAGGACCCCGAAGACGAGGACCCTGAAGACGACGACCCTGAAGACCACCCCCGAAGAAGACGAGGACCCTGAAGACGACAACCCTGAAGACGACGACCCTGAAGACCACCCCGAAGAAGACGAGGACCCCGAAGATGACGACCCTGAACACGAGGACCCTGAAGACCACCCCGAAGAAGACGAGGACCCAGAAGACGACGACCCTGAAGACGATGACCCTAAAGACCACCCCGAAGATGACGAGGACCCCGAAGACGATGACCCTGAAGACCACCCCGAAGAAGACGAGGACCCCGAAGACGACGACCCTGAAGACGATGACCCTGAAGACCAAGAAGATGACCCTGAAGAAGTTGACCAAGAGGACAAAGAACAAGAAGACAACCACCAAGATACAGAATAACAAGAGACAGAAAACCAAGAAGCAGAAGTACAAGAAGCTGCAGAACAAAAAGCGGATGAACATTAAGCATAAGACTAAAAATCAGAGCAAAAGATATTATCTAAATTATAAGCAGAAGATGACTAAGCAGTGTATGGGGGTGAGTCCGTTCCTCCTGTGGTGTCCCTGGAAAAGACCTGCTGCTGCAGGCCAAACTGAACGCGGACAAATCCTGTTGTAAAGCTTTTGTGACAGGCAGAACGAAAGGTGTAATGTTCAAACTTTTATAGATAACAACTACAGGAATGCCCTTCACAAATAAGAATATGATGAAGAAGAAGAATATGAAGAAGATGAAGAAGTAGAATATGAAGAAGAATAATAGTTGAATAAGAAGAATATGAAGAATGTAAAAAAAAAGAATAATAATAAGAAGGTGAAGAAGAAGAAGATGAAGGTGAAGAAGAAGTTGATGAAAAAGATGCTGATGCTGAGGATGATGAAGGAGAAAGTGTGGGAGAAGTAAAAAAGAAGGTGAAGAGCATGGAAGTAGTGAAACATAAATATCTGACAAAATATAAAAATACTTAACATAGTCAATATTTCCGTAACTCAGAACGTCTTAAAAAAAATATTAATTCCTGCTATTCCATTTGATTGGGCTAAACCTCTATGCCTTTATTGTCTCCCCCACCTCCCCCAATACATTCTACATTATTCTTAGTTGTTTTCCTTCATGTAGAATTAACCTACAAGGAAAGAAAGGGTTTATTTTCATTCCGATATTTCTGTCCCATTGACTTGCATTGGTTTCCGGTATCGGAATCGGCGATATCCGATACTTTTTGGGTATCGGTCCGATCCAATCCGATCCAATATCGGAAGGTATCGCTCAACACTAGTCCTGTCACATCACGTGCCACAATAGTCGACATAAATTAGAGCAGCTGCGCCTGTGCTTATCCTCAGTCAATACCGTGTTTGACCAGCAGGATAAGGGGGCGCCAGAGGGCTGCAAGGTCTGACCAAGTGTCGTTTTCCTGACAATTGGTGGCAAGTGGTGGGATCATAGGACATTAGTGATCTGGTTTGAGCAATCATTCCTCTCACTAAAAACTTGCACAAAAGTTTTGAAGATGGAACTCAGTGTTTATTAGATCTGAGACAATACTGTATGTGTAGCAGTTACCCCTACCCTTCTTCGTTTTTTCTTTTCTATCTTTATTTTGGTGATCATGGTCATCGTTGGGGAGCTCTGGTACAGCCAGCAGAAAAAGGACACTCTTATTGGAATATGTATAACCAGAGGCATTGACCCCCTCGGCAAAAACAAAGAACAACTGGCTGCCGCACTGGCGCAACTGGAAATCGAGCGAGCCCGTCTCCAGACCTCAGCAGGGCCAGAGTCAGCCGAGATATGGACAGTACTGCTGCAGGGGTCCCACCTGTAGACGCACGCCGCGTCAGCGACCAGGGCAGCGTGGACCCCTATCTGCAGATGGCTCTACAGCAACTTCCTGCATAGGATCATGAAGGACGAATGAAAGTCATTCAGCAGCACCAGGAGGCCGAGAGAGCCCAGCGAGAGGCCGAGAGAGCCCAGCGAGAGGCCCAAGCTCAGAGGGCCCATGAACTGCAGATGGCCCAACTGGGGATCCCAGCATCCACCTCACGGAACGGTGAGACCAACAATGCGACCCTGTTTAAGCCCCGTCCAGAGCATTTTCCTGTGATGGAAAAGGACGGCGACCTCGACACCTTTCTGAGGGGTTTTGAAAAGACTTGCAGACAATACCAGCTGCCTGAGGGCCAGTGGGCCCGATACTTAACTGCAGGGCTGCGAGGCAAAGCTCTGGATGTGTTTGTGGCTCTTCCTCCGAGCCTCGATGGGAACTATGATGCCATTAAGCAGGCCCTAATCCAGAGGTTCCAACTGACCCCTGAGGTGTACCGTAAAAAGTTCCGGAACCTCCAATGTGGACCGCACGACAGTTACAGCGATGTGGTGCATGGGCTCCGAACCAACTTTGAGGAGTGGATACAAGGACTGTCAGCGACCACCTTTGAGCAGCTAAAGGACCTGATGGTGAAAGACCAGTTCCTGCATCTGTGTCCGACTGAGGTACGGCAGTTCATGATGGATCGGGAGCCACAAGATTCCAATAAAGCAGCGCAGATCGCAGACACCTACGAGGCCAACCGGAGACCAGAGGTGCGGAAGCCGGTCGTCGCCAGCTGGAAAGGGGGTAAGCCATCAACCACCATCCCTGCCCCTGCCAGCCGACCTACCGGAGGCCTTTTACCCGTTACCAATGCCCGGCCTGCATCTGATGCCCGCAGGTGTTATTTCTGCAACCAGACTGGTCATCTCAGCGCCACTTGCCCAGAGAAGCAGAGGAAGAACCCCCCATCCAAGGCCCCAGGGCCTAGTGCTTCAGTTCTTTTGGTGGGTGGGCCGGTTGGGAGGGCCTGTGAAAACTTGCAGTCTGTCAGGGTGGTGGACACTGTCACTGTAGGCCTCAAGGACACTGGGGCCGAACGAACCCTCATCCGACCCGAACTGGTGTCCGCTGAAGCGCTTATTCCGGGAAAGACCCTGACTGTCACCGGGATTGGGGGCGTCCGATGTCCATTGCCCGGGTTTTTATTGATTGGGGTGCGGGGAGTGGGGTGAAGGAAGTGGGAATATCTGAAAATCTACCTGCAAATGTTTTGTTTGGAACTGATTTGGGGAGGATGTTTGCTTATTATGTCCCTGACACCCCTCCCCGATCTGATACGGTTGGTAAGGTTAATGCTGATACTGTGAATGTCAATGCTTTGGATGGTGGATGATTGATGATTGATGATGATGTTGTTGTCTTGGAAGGTGCAGGAGAACTCAGCCATGTCACTCTGCGGGGTGATGTTGCTGAGGATCCCCTAGCCGGAGCAAAGGTCAGTGCCAAGGGTAATGGGGAGAGGCACGAGGACCAGGAAGCAGGTGGTGCTGTGCCAGTGACCAGTGTCACAACAGAAGGTGACCTGGCTGATAGTCGCTGCCCCATACGTAGCACTGTGCCTGAGGTAATGGAGGATGATGGAGAAGTAGTTCTCATGGCCTCGCAGGCTAATGAGACGGTGTTATTCCCCGGGGAGACGGCCTATATAGCCGCTGTTACCCGCAGTCAGAGTGCCCAGAACGCAAGTAACTCCCTGCCTTCTGGACCCTCCTCGGACAGAGGAATAACTGAATCAGGTATGGACCCAGAGCCGTTCCTAGAGGGTCCGAGTGAGGACGTGGCCTTACCCTCACTTCTGGCTTCCTCCAGCCAGGAGTTTCAGGCAGCTCTGCACTCAGATGCTAGCCTGGAGACGCTAAGGAGCCTCGCTGAGAAGCCCACCTCCGAGTCTGATAAGGAGAGGGTATTCTGGGACCAAGGGAGGTTGTACCGGGAGACAGTTCCCTGTACACCCCAACAGGAGTGGCTGAGGGAAAGACAGCTGGTCATCCCCTACCAATTCAGGGACGAGTTGTTGCGGATCGCCCATGAAATTTCACTCGCTGGACACTTGGGGGTCAGCAAAACCAAGGCCCGGCTGTCTCATCACTTTTATTGGCCCAAAATGAGGACGGATGTGGTGAACTACTGTCGCTCCTGTACCACATGTCAAAGAGTAGGAAAGTCAGGGCCGGCTCCCAAAGCCCCCCTGATCTCTTTGCCAGTAATAGAGGAGCTTTTCCAGAGGATTGCTGTGGACATTGTGGGACCACTGGCCATACCCAGCAGCTCTGGAAAACGTTTCATCCTTACCGTGGTAGACTATGCTACCCGGTATCCGGAGGCAGTAGCCCTGTCCTCAATTAGGGCGGATAAGGTGGCGGACGCCCTCTTGGCCATCTTTTCGCGAGTAGGCTTTCCCAGGGAGATGCTTACTGACCAGGGGGCCCAGTTCATGTCACGCTTAATGGAGGCCCTATGTAAGAAAATGCAGGTGCAGCATCTGGTATCGAGCGCGTATCACCCACAGACCAATGGTTTGTGTAAGTGATTCAACGGTACCCTCAAACAGATGTTAAAAATGCTGGTAGAGACCCAGGGACGCGACTGGGAGCGTTACCTCCCACACCTGCTATTTGCTTACAGAGAGGTTCCACAGGCCTCGATGGGGTTCTCCCCCTTTGAGCTCCTGTATGGCAGGCGTGTCCGAGGACCCCTTGGGTTGATAAGGGAATTCTGGGAAGAAGAGCCGAGCTCCCCAGGAGTGTCCATCGTGGAGTATGTCATGCGCTTCCGTGACAAGATGCAGACCTTGACGCAGTTGGTGCATGACAACATGGCGCAAGCCCAGGCTGACCAGAAGCATTGGTACGACCAGAACGCCCGAGAGCGGACCTACCAGGTGGGTCAGAAGGTGTGGGTGCTGGTCCCCGTACCAAAGGACAAGAATCAGGCGGCCTGGGAAGGCTCGTACGTCATTCACCAACAGCTCAACCCGGTCACCTACGTGATCACCCTTGACCACGCGCGGGGTAGGCGGAAGGCTTTTCACGTTAATATGATGAAGGCTCATCAGGAACGTGGAGCCTGCGTCCTACCGGTCTGCAGCATGCCCGATGATGGGGAGGACGACCCCCTCTTGGACATGCTGGCCCAAGCAAAGGCCAGCGGGTCCCTAGAGGATGTAGAGATAAGCGCCTTGCTATCCGCAGACCAGAGGTCTCAGATGCGAGCAGTGCTGAAACCCTTCCAAGCAGTGTTCACCAACCGGCCTGGCAGGACTGAAGTGGCGGTCCATGAAGTGGACACTGGGAATCATGCCCCACTCCGACGGACAGCCTATCGAATCTCCGACGAGGTGCAGCATGTCATGCGCCAGGAGGTCGAGGAGATGCTGAAGTTGGGGGTGATTAAGCAGTCCAAGAGCGCGTGGGCCTCACCTGTAGTCCTGGTGCCAAAGAAGGACCGGACCCCCCAGTTTTGTGTGGACTACAGGGGGTTCAACGCTATCACAGCCTCTGACGCACAACCCATGCAACGCCTTGAGGAGCTGATGGAGCGGTTAGCCAGCGCGAGCTATCTCTCCATTATGGATCTGAGTCGGGGATATTGGCAGATTCCCTTGAGCCCCGGGGCCCAGGAGAAGTCCGCCTTTATCACCCCCTTCGGATTGTATGAATCCACGGTCATGCCTTTTGGCATGAAAAATGCCCCTGCCACGTTCCAGCGAATGGTCAACCACCTGCTCCAGGGACTGGAGAGGTACGCAGTGGCATACCTGGATGATATTGCCGTCTTCAGTCCCACCTGGGAGGATCACCTCGAGCATCTGCAGCAGGTGCTCGGGCGCATTCACCAGGCGGGCTTGACCATTAAGCCAGGAAAGTGCCAGATGGGCATGAACAAGGTCCACTACCTGGGGCACCGGGTAGGTGGGGGTACTCTAAAGCCAGAGCCTGGGAAGGTGGACGCTATCGTGTCCTGGCGCACCCCCAGGACCAAGAAGCAGGTGCAGTCCTTCTTGGACACCGCAGGGTACTATAGACGCTTTGTACAAGACTATAGTAGCCTTGCGAAGCCCTTGACAGACCTCACCAGGAGGAGCCTACCCCATTCAGTCAAATGGACAGATGTATGCGAGGTGGCCTTTCGGGCTTTGAAGACTGCCCTGAGCAGATCTCCTGTGCTAAAGGCGGTCGATGGCACACGGCCACTCTTCGTACAGACCAACGCCAGTGAGTTTGGACTCGGTGCTGTACTCAGCCAGGTCGACTCGGGGAACCAAGTACACCCCGTGTTGTACTTAAGTCGGAAACTGCTGCCGAGGGAAGTGGCCTATTCCACCATAGAGAAGGAGTGCCTGGCCATTGTATGGGCCCTCAACCGTTTACAGCCTTACTTGTACGGGCGCCCCTTCACTATCGTGACTGACCACAACCCCCTGAGTTGGCTGCACACCATGTCCGGTGCCAACGGAAGGTTGTTACGCTGGAGCCTCACCCTCCAGCAGTATGACTTTACCGTTCAACACCGCAAAGGCAGTGAGCATGGCAATGCCGATGGGTTGTCCCGGCGAGGGGAACCTCCAGAGATACGCCTGGAGGAGTACCAGAAGGTCCTACCTCCATAGCGCAGTCTAAAAAGGGGGAAGTGTCAGGCAAAATGTATTTTTGTCCTAGTTTAAAAAATGAGAGATGTCTAAAATCTCCACCCCCCTGCTCATTTGGAAGAAGCTACATAGTACTCACTCGTACTTCCCCCAAAACCAGGAATTTTTATGAGCGCCATAAAGCCTCAGCCTAGAGCAAGCCTTGTGGTAAACTGGAAAATCCCTCCAAAAATCCTGTTGTCTATCTGTACAAACGTTTAATGTCGATTTTAATAATGCACATGACGGTCACAAACACAGGGACCACATTTTTGAGATGTTCACCTTTTTCCAATTGTGATGGTGTGGTTTTCGTGGCTGGGAGACCACCGGAAGCCCGGGAAATGGGTTCTGAGCTCCTGAGCGTCATGGAGATATCATATTTGATATCCATCTTCATGAATATTGGTGATGGCAAACATGATGTCTCCATCTTGGATGTGGGACCCCCCCCATACCAAGATATGAAATCTGAAGGATTTTTATGTCTTCTGCAGCTGAGTGGGTTCACAAAACCGAGCCCCCGTGTGAGGTAAACAACAGGGGCATCGCCCAATGTTTTGGCCCCTTACTAAAAACCAGAAGGCCATTTTTAAGTAATTCTTGCCAGGGACGTCAGACGCATGCACACGCTGCGTGGAAGAATCACATCTAATTTCCGGGGAGCCATCCCCCCCACAGAATCTGAGACCATCACCTCGTGGCGCAGGTTTTGCTATTACTTATCCCTTTTATTTTAATAACTGTTTTATGCATATATGTAAATTGTCTCTTTTATAATATCTTGTATATCTTTTGCAAACACTGTCCACTTTCGGGAGTAAATCATTATTATTTACCAGCTTCGTTCTTCTTGTCCTATGTTGAGCAAACTCGTTCCTCACCCGCTAATTCACGTTACCTAACGGGTACCCGATCCACCTGTTAAGCGATCGGTGGTGGCAGTATACCAGTGTTTATGTGATATTGTGGTTTGAGGGTGGCTGGACGGAGGTATATATACGTTCCTGGAAGGAACTGGTGGTATATATACGTCCTGTCACATCACGTGTCACAATAGTTGACATAAATTAGAGCAGCTGCGCCCGTACTTATCCTTGGTCAATACCATGTTTGACCAGCAGGATAAGGGGGCACCAGAGGGCTGCGAGGTCTGACCAAGTGTTTTCCCTGACAGATTGGTCGGGCATCAGAGTTTAGGATAGATTGGAGGGGGACGAGAGTGTTGGGAGATCACAGAGCAGGAGGTTGCAGTAGTCAAGGCAGGAGATGATGAGGGCATGCACTAGTGTTTTTGCAGATTCATGGTTGAGGAATGTGCGGATGCGGAAGATGTTTTTGAGTTGGAGTCGGCAGGAAGTGGAAAGGGCTTGGATATGTGGTTTGAAGGAGAGTTCAGGGTTACCCCAAGGCAGCGAGCTTGCGGGACTGGTGAGAGTGGGCAGCCATTGACGTTGATGGATAGGTCAGATGGGGGGGGGTGAAGGTAGAAAGATGATGAATTCTGTTTTATCCATGTTAAGTTTTAGAAATCTGGCAGAGAAGAAGAATGAGATAGCAGACAGACATTGTGGGATTCTGGTTAGTAGGGAGGAGATATCGGGTCCAGAGAGATAGATCTGTGTGTCATCAGCGTAGAAGTGATACTGAAAGCCGTGAGACTCTCTGAGCTGTCCTAGGCCAAAGGTGTAGATGGAGAAGAGCAGAGGTCCTAGAACTGAACCTTAGGGGACACCAACAGATAGGGGGCGAGATGAGGCAGTGGTGTGCGAGTGGGAGACTTTGAAAGTCCTGTCTATTAGGTATGAGGAGATCCAAGATAGGGCCAAGTCCATGATACCAAGAGATGAGAGGGTCTGTAGTAAGAGGAAATGGTCAACTGTGTCAAAGGCAGATGACAGGTCCAGGAGGAGGAGGAACAAGTAGTGTCGCTCGCATTTGGTGGTTAGTAGGTCGTTGGTGACTTTGGTCAGGGCAGTTTCAGTCGAGTGATGTGGTCGGAAGCCAGATTGTAAGCGGTCGAAGAGGAAACAGGAGGAGAGGTGGGAGGACAATTCAGAATGGACGTGTTGTTTCAGTAGTTTTGAGGCATAGGGGAGAAGTGATATGGGGCGGTAGCTGGTCAGAGAGGATGGGTCAAGGGAGGGCTTTTTGAGGATGGTTGTGATTGAGGCATGTTTGAAACATGAGGGGAAGACACCAGTTGTTAGTGACAGGTTGAAGAGGTGGGTTAGGGTTGGGATGAAGACTGTGGTAAGGTTAGGGATGAGGTGGGATGGGATTGGATCAAGTTCGCAGGTGGTGAGGTGTAACTTGGAGAGTAAAGAAGAGACTTGGTCTTCTGTAATGGTGGAGAAGTGGGGTTTGGAGAAAGGTTGAGTAGATATGAGTAGGGGCTGTGCGGACTTTAGGGAAAAGCTTTGTCTGATGGTGTCAAGCTTCTGCTTGAAGAAGGAGGCAAAGTCTTTGGCTGAGATGAGAGGAGAGCGAGGAGGTGCTGAGGGATGGAGGAGAGAATTGAAAGTGTTGAATAGCTGTTTAGGGTTGTGAGACAGGGAAGATATGAGAGATGAGAAGTATGTTTGTTTTGCTGCAGTGAGTGTGGACTTGAAAATAATGAGGGATTGTTTGAATGCGATGAAGTGCTTGATGGAGTGGACCTTTCCCATCTCCGCTTAGCAATCCTGGAGGGCCGTCGCAGTTCTTTAGTAAGGTTGGTGTGCCAGGGTTGCCTGTTGATTGTGCGAGCTTTGGTATGTGTGAGAGGGGCGACTGAGTCAAGAGCTGCGGCTGTTGTGGTATTATATAAAGCGGCAGCAACATCTGCATCGTGTAAGGAATTTATCTCAGTAAGATTCAGAGAGTGAGTGTAGATCAAGGTGTTTGAGGTTTCTGCGAGAGTGTGCAAGTTTTTGGAGTGGGGATTGTGGACCTGGAGAGGAGAGGGCAGAGAATGTAAGTAGGTTGTGGTCTGAGAGAGGGAGAAGAGAATTAGAGAGGTTAGATTGGGAACAGAGGCGGGTGAAGATGAGGTCCAGTGTGTGGCCATCTTTATGAGTGGCTGCAGAAGACCAATGGGAAAGGCCGCAGGAGGAAGTGAGAGATAGGACCTTAGAGGCAGGTGAGTGGGAAGTGTTGATGGGGATGTTGAAGTCACCCATTATGATAGTGGGGATGTAAGTGGAAAGGAAGTGAAGCAGCCAGGAGGTGAAGTGGTCTAAGAAGGTGGTGGCTTGCCCTGGGGGTCGTTAAATGACGGCCAGTTGGAGGTTGGAGGGGGAGTAGATGCGCACACAGTGCACCTCAAAAGAGGGGAGTGTAATGGAAGGCGGCAGTGGGATTTCAGCGAAGGCGCAGGTATCTTACAGGAGAAAACCTACGCCTCCACCATGTTTGCCGTTGGGGCGGGGGTGTGGGAAAGGTGGAATCCACCATACGAAAATGCGGCTGGGGAGGCGGTGTCAGAGTGGATGAGCCAGGTTTCGGTGATGGCGAGGAAAGTTAGTAATGAAAAGGTTGTGGATGTAGGAAAGTTTGTTGCAGACGGAGCGAGCATTCCATAGAGCTCCTGCTAGTGAAACTGGGGAAGTGGGGGGCTGGGCGGATGGGTATGAGGCTAGAAAGGTTGCGAGAGTTTGTGGAAGGTCATGGATAGGAGGTAGAAGTGACTGTGGGGATGTGGTGAGGAGGGCCAGGATTTGGAGAGATGTCGCCGGCAGTCAGGAGCAGAGAAAGTGTTAGCAGGTGGGAGTAGTAGTCTGTGTTTGGAGATACAGGATTGAATGTTGATGAATATTTCTGAGGAGGAGGTGAGATGAATGGGGAGGATGGAGGGAGAGATGAAGAGTTCATTAATAGGTGTAGAGATTAGGGAGGTTAGTAGAAAGTGAAGGACTATAGGGGAAAAGGTGAAAGCTAAGAAAAACATAGTTAAAAGAGAGTAAGCGGTCAAAGTATGGGTTACCTGACTCCTGCCCTGACTAACTGCCACTTCGCTCCAAAGCCACTTTGCACAAGAAGACGCGTGCACAACCCCACACGCGTGCACCCCTTAGGCAGCTTCTGATTTTATAGGGCAAACTATAGCATTAGGTGAGGGGCATTGTGGGAGCTGCTTGTGGCTAAATTGCCAGCTGCTCTGATCACCAGGAGATGGCTGGGTGATCAAAGACAGGGCTAGGACTCTGCAGGCTCTGCAGGTAGGCACCTCTAAACATCAGATAAAGTCTACAGTGGGGAAAGGACAGACACATGTGAGTATTGAATGGAATGGGACAGATAGAGCAGAAATATTGAGCACAGCATGTACCAGTGAGATGATCCAGGAAAGCAGAGCAATAGATGGCGACATATACAGAAAGCAGAGGAATGTGCAGGAGCAGAGCATGTACCAGTGAGATGATCCAGGAAAGCAGAGCAGTAGATAGCGACATATACAGAAAGCAGAGGAATGTGCAGGAGCAGAGCATGTACCAGTGAGATGATCCAGGAAAACAGAGCAGTAGATGGCGACATATACAGAAAGCAGAGGAATGTGCAGGAGCAGAGCATGTACCAATGAGATGATCCAGGAAAGCAGAGCAGTAGATGGCGACATATACAGAAAGCAGAGGAATGTGCAGGAGCAGAGCATATACCAGTGAGATGATCCAGGAAAGCAGAGCAATAGATGGCGACATACAGAAAGCAGAGGAATGTGCAGGAGCAGAGCATTTACCAGTGAGATGATCCAGGAAAGCAGAGCAATAGATGGCGACATACAGAAAGCAGAGGAATGTGCAGGAGCAGAGCATGTACAAGTGAGATGATCCAGGAAAGCAGAGCAGTAGATGGCGACATATACAGAAAGCAGAGGAATGTGCAGGAGCAGAGCATGTACCAGTGAGATGATGCAGGAAAGCAGAGCAGTAGATGGCGACATATACAGAAAGCAGATGAATGTGCAGGAGCAGAGCATGTACCAGTGAGATGATCCAGGAAAGCAGAGCAATAGATGGCGACATATACAGAAAGCAGAGGAATGTGCAGGAGCAGAGCATGTACCAGTGAGATGATCCAGGAAAGCAGAGCAATAGATGGCGACATATACAGCAAGCAGAGGAATGTGCAGGAGCAGAGCATGTACCAGTGAGATGATCCAGGAAAGCAGAGCAGTAGATGGCGACATATACAGAAAGCAGAGGAATGTGCAGGAGCAGAGCATGTACCAGTGAGATGATCCAGGAAAGCAGAGCAATAGATGGCGACATATACAGCAAGCAGAGGAATGTGCAGGAGCAGAGCATGTACCAGTGAGATGATCCAGGAGAGCAGAGCAGTAGATGGCGACATATACAGCAAGCAGAGGAATGTGCAGGAGCAGAGCATGTACCAGTGAGATGATTCAGGAAAGCAGAGCAGTAGATGACGACATATACAGCAAGCAGAGGAATGTGCAGGAGCAGAGCATGTACCAGTGAGATGATCCAGGAAAGCAGAGCAGTAGATGACGACATATACAGCAAGCAGAGGAATGTGCAGGAGCAGAGCATGTACCAGTGAGATGATCCAGGAAAGCAGAGCAATAGATGGCGACATATACAGCAAGCAGAGGAATGTGCAGGAGCAGACCATGTACCAGTGAGATGATGCAGGGAAGCAGAGCAATAGATGGCGACATATACAGCAAGCAGAGGAATGTGCAGGAGCAGAGCATGTACCAGTGAGATGATGCAGGGAAGCAGAGCAGTAGATGGCGACATATACAGCAAGCAGAGGAATGTGCAGGAGCAGAGCATGTACCAGTGAGATGATGCAGGGAAGCAGAGCAGTAGATGACGACATATACAGCAAGCAGAGGAATGTGCAGGAGCAGAGCATGTACCAGTGAGATGATCCAGGAGAGCAGAGCAATAGATGGCGACATATACAGCAAGCAGAGGAATGTGCAGGAGCAGAGCATGTACCAGTGAGATGATCCAGGAAAGCAGAGCAATAGATGGCGACATATACAGCAAGCAGAGGAATGTGCAGGAGCAGAGCATGTACCAGTGAGATGATGCAGGGAAGCAGAGCAATAGATGGCGACATATACAGCAAGCAGAGGAATGTGCAGGAGCAGAGCATGTACCAGTGAGATGATGCAGGGAAGCAGAGCAATAGATGGCGACATATACAGCAAGCAGAGGAATGTGCAGGAGCAGAGCATGTACCAGTGAGATGATGCAGGGAAGCAGAGCAGTAGATGGCGACATATACAGAAAGCAGAGGAATGTGCAGGAGCAGAGCATGTACCAGTGAGATGATCCAGGAAAGCAGAGCAATAGATGGCGACATATACAGTAAGCAGAGGAATGTGCAGGAGCAGAGCATGTACCAGTGAGATGATCCAGGAGAGCAGAGCAGTAGATGGCGACATATACAGCAAGCAGAGGAATGTGCAGGAGCAGAGCATGTACCAGTGAGATGATCCAGGAAAGCAGAGCAGTAGATGACGACATATACAGCAAGCAGAGGAATGTGCAGGAGCAGAGCATGTACCAGTGAGATGATCCAGGAAAGCAGAGCAGTAGATGACGACATATACAGCAAGCAGAGGAATGTGCAGGAGCAGAGCATGTACCAGTGAGATGATCCAGGAAAGCAGAGCAATAGATGGCGACATATACAGCAAGCAGAGGAATGTGCAGGAGCAGAGCATGTACCAGTGAGATGATGCAGGGAAGCAGAGCAATAGATGGCGACATATACAGCAAGCAGAGGAATGTGCAGGAGCAGAGCATGTACCAGTGAGATGATGCAGGGAAGCAGAGCAGTAGATGGCGACATATACAGAAAGCAGAGGAATGTGCAGGAGCAGAGCATGTACCAGTGAGATGATCCAGGAAAGCAGAGCAATAGATGGCGACATATACAGCAAGCAGAGGAATGTGCAGGAGCAGAGCATGTACCAGTGAGATGATCCAGGAGAGCAGAGCATTAGATGGCGACATATACAGCAAGCAGAGGAATGTGCAGGAGCAGAGCATGTACCAGTGAGATGATCCAGGAAAGCAGAGCAGTAGATGACGACATATACAGCAAGCGGAGGAATGTGCAGGAGCAGAGCATGTACCAGTGAGATGATCCAGGAAAGCAGAGCAGTAGATGACGACATATACAGCAAGCAGAGGAATGTGCAGGAGCAGAGCATGTACCAGTGAGATGATCCAGGAAAGCAGAGCAATAGATGGCGACATATACAGCAAGCAGAGGAATGTGCAGGAGCAGAGCATGTACCAGTGAGATGATGCAGGGAAGCAGAGCAATAGATGGCGACATATACAGCAAGCAGAGGAATGTGCAGGAGCAGAGCATGTACCAGTGAGATGATGCAGGGAAGCAGAGCAGTAGATGGCGACATATACAGCAAGCAGAGGAATGTGCAGGAGCAGAGCATGTACCAGTGAGATGATGCAGGGAAGCAGAGCAGTAGATGGCGACATATACAGCAAGCAGAGGAATGTGCAGGAGCAGAGCATGTACCAGTGAGATGATGCAGGGAAGCAGAGCAGTAGATGACCATACCATTATGTGGTATAATAAACCAGCAGGAAGTTAACCTGAGACATGTTTCCTGTGTCTTCCTCTGTGAGAGCCGAGCAAGTCGCTTTACCACAAGGGTGAGACAGGGAGGTGGTACTACCTGTGCCTGCATCATTTACAGGGAGGCAGGGTCGGACTGGAGGCCTCGGGCCCACAGGGGGAATTGATTTGAGCGGGCCCACCCTACTGCTACTCTTCTGTTGTATTTTCACCCCTTTTGTGGGGTAAATAATGTTGAAAACGCTTTTTTGAGGGACAGATCAGGGCCTTTTATTGGTCTCCTGCTACCTGTATGGTGACGCCGGTCCCGGTAATGCCACTGAGGCCGGTGACCTCGTTTACAAGACGTCTCTGCCTGGATCAGACTTTCCTCCGATCTCGGCAGTTACAGCAGGAGCGCAGCTGTTATCACTGTCCTCCTCCTCCTGCTGGTGATGCTGTGCACATAATGGCGGTATCTGCACCATCATCTTTATATAATACTATGTTAGAAACACTTCTGTGGCGCATGGAACGTAAAGAAACCGGGGGATGGGAAAAAAATACTGAATCCATAACCAGGTTCTGATGCGCGAGTATTCGCCGCGGTCCTGTAACTAAACCATCACTGCAGTATGTGGAGAGGTACTACAACTCCCAGCATGTGACAGTGCAGGCCGCGGTCCTGTAACTAAACCATCATTGCAGTATGTGGAGAGGTACTACAACTCCCAGCATGTGACAGTGCAGGCCGCGGTCCTGTAACTAAACCATCACTGCAGTATATGGTGAGGAACTACAACTCCCAGCATGTGACCGTGCAGGCCGCGGTCCTGTAACTAAACCATCACTGCAGTATATGGTGAGGGACTACAACTCCCGGCAGTTGACAGCGCAGGCCGCGGTCCTGTAACTAAACCATCACTGCAGTATGTGGAGAGGGACTACAACTCCCAGCATGTGACAGTGCAGGCCGCGGTCCTGTAACTAAACCATCACTGCAGTATATGGTGAGGGACTACAACTCCCAGCATGTGACAGCGCAGGCCGCGGTCCTGTAACTAAACCATCACTGCAGTATGTGGTGAGGGACTACAACTCCCAGCATGTGACAGCGCAGGCACCGGTCCTGTAACTAAACCATCACTGCAGTATGTGGTGAGGGACTACAACTCCCAGCATGTGACAGCGCAGGCCGCGGTCCTTTAACTAAACCATCACTGCAGTATGTGGTGAGGGACTACAACTCCCAGCATGTGACAGTGCAGGCCGCGGTCCTGTAACTAAACCATCACTGCAGTATGTGGTGAGGGACTACAACTCCCAGCATGTGAGTGCAGGCCGCGGTCCTGTAACTAAACCATTACTGGTCATAATAGTATAGCTCCCAACCATCCCAGTGTCCGCAGTACCTCTGAGGGCTCAGTCCCGCGTCCCGTCATGGCTCAGCTGTTCTCCCGGCTGTGGAGGGTGGTGGGGCAGGTTGTGGCGGTGCAGCAGTGGGCACAGGTAGTAGCCGGCAGCTGTCACTACCATGTGTGCCCACTGCTAAAGAAAAAGAATATTCACTCCTCTCCACGCCCATGGGAGTGGAGAGGAGTGAATATTCATTCTCCTTAATAGCGCACACTGTCAATTGCAGCCACCGGCTCATGCTGCAGCTCCGCAATCCTGTGTGCCTGCTATTAGAGAGAATGAATATTCACTCATCCCCACTCCCATGTGCGTGGAGAGGAGTGAATAAACATTCTCTTTACAGAGGGTTGCAGAGCCGCAGCAGTCTCGGCGTGGAGAAGAGTGAATAAACATTCTCTTTACAGAGGGTTGCAGAGCCGCAGCAGTCTCGGCGTGGAGAGGAGTGAATAAACATTCTCTTTACAGAGGGTTGCGGAGCCGCAGCAGTCTCGGCGTGGAGAGGAGTGAATAAACATTCTCTTTACAGAGGGTTGCAGAGCCGCAGCAGTCTCGGCGTGGAGAAGAGCGAATAAACATTCTCTTTACAGAGGGTTGCAGAGCCGCAGCAGTCTCGGCGTGGAGAGGAGTGAATAAACATTCTCTTTACAGAGGGTTGCAGAGCCGCAGCAGTCTCGCCGTGGAGAAGAGTGAATAAACATTCTCTTTACAGAGGGTTGCGGAGCCGCAGCAGTCTCGGCGTGGAGAGGAGTGAATAAACATTCTCTTTACAGAGGGTTGCGGAGCTGCAGCAGTCTCGGCGTGGAGAGGAGTGAATAAACATTCTCTTTACAGAGGGTTGCGGAGCCGCAGCAGTCTCGGCGTGGAGAGGAGTGAATATCCCCGCAGCTCACCTCGGCATCTGAGGGCGCGTGGCAGTGACGTCAGGCGCTGCTCAGACGCTGACATGAGCTGCCGGCAGACAGGACGCAGCGCTGGAGCACAGGGGGGCAGGGGAGTAGAACTGTTTATTTTTTTCATGTGTGCAGTGATGGGCCATGCATACCAGGAATGGGGGGGGGGGGTGAGGGTGGTCTGCTGAATGCCCCTCGTTACCAGCGCCCCTCTGACAGCTCCTCCTGTCAAGGGAGAAAGAAATGGTAAATGGGCATGGATTGGGATGTGACCAGGGGTGTGGACAAAATCTGCAGTGGCCCGCTGCGCGCACCGCATGATCTGTCCCTCTTTCTCTTCTTCATAAGTTGGGCGGTATGCTATACGCCCTTCTACTACCGGGCTTGTGTGCAAAGGTTTCCACAAATGCGCTAGTGATCGCTGCAATGTTTGCATCTTTGCCATCAATAGAAAAAAAGTTTCTCTCTTCCCCAAGGCGCAGTTCACACCATCAGGTCATTCATCCATTGTGACAATGATCACATAGTGTATTGCATTGAATGCCAACCTTGCAATGTTAAATACATCGGATGCACAACATAAAAAAGAACAAGAGCGCTTATTCCGGTGCTGGGAAGAATCTGATTTCAATGCACACAGGTGATTTATCACATTTTTCTTTTTTTGGAATTGAGAGGGTTAAATGCCGTGGAAGGAACTGGCAAAAAGCCTCAGCATTACCAGAAGCTGATGGGATTCTTCACTTAGATACAAAGTTCCCTAAAGGCATGAATTACAAAAAGTATCTGTTTTACATTTATTAATTATTTTACATCATAGGTCATTATTCACTAATATTCAATATATATACAGTACAGACCAAAAGTTTGGACACACCTTCTCATTTAAAGATTTTTCTGTATTTTCATGACTATGAAAATTGTACATTCACACTGAAGGCATCAAAACTATGAATTACCACATGTGGAATTATATACTTAACAAAAAAGTGTGAAACCACTGGAAATATGTCTTATATTCTAGGGTCTTCACAGTAGCCACCTTTTGCTTTGATGACTGCTTTGCACACTCTTGGCATTCTCTTGATGAGCTTCAAGAGGTAGTCACCGGAAATGGTCTTCCAACAATCTTGAAGGAGTTCCCAGAGATGCTTAGCACTTGTTGGCCCTTTTGCCTTCATTCTGCGGTCCAGCTCACCCCAAACCATCTCGATTGGGTTCAGGTCTGGTGTCTGTGGAGGCCAGGTCATCTGGCGTAGCACCCCATCACTCTCCTTCTTGGTCAAATAGCCCTTACACAGCCTGGAGGTGTTTGGGGTCATTGTCCTGTTGAAAAATAAATGATGGTCCAACTAAACGCAAACCGGATGGAATAGCATGCCGCTGCAAGATGCTGTGGTAGCCATGCTGGTTCAGTATGCCTTCAATTTTGAATAAATCCCCAACAGTGTCACCAGCAAAGCCCCCCCACACCATCACACCTCCTCCTCCATGCTTCACGGTGGGAACCAGGCATGTAGAGTCCATCCGTTCACCTTTTCTGCGTCACACAAAGACACGGTGGTTGGAACCAAAGATCTCAAATTTGGACTCATCAGACCAAAGCACAGATTTCCACTGATCTAATGTCCATTTCTTGTGTTCTTTAGCCCAAACAAGTCTCTTCTGCTTGTTGCCTGTCCTTAGCAGTGGTTTCCTAGCAGCTATTTTACCATGAAGGCCTGCTGCACAAAGTCTCCTCTTAACAGTTGTTGTAGAGATGTGTCTGCTGCTAGAACTCAGTGTGGCATTGACCTGGTCTCTAATCTGAGCTGCTGTTAACCTGCGATTTCTGAGGCTGGTGACTCGGATAAACTTATCCTCAGAAGCAGAGGTGACTCTTGGTCTTCCTTTCCTGGGGCGGTCCTCATGTGAGCCAGTTTCTTTGTAGCGCTTGATGGTTTTTGCAACTACACTTGGGGACATTTTCAAAGTTTTCCCAATTTTTCGGACTGACTGACCTTCATTTCTTAAAGTAATGATGGCCACTCATTTTTCTTTACTTAGAATTTGTATTATGGCAAGAAAAAAGCAGCTAACAGTCTATTCAGTAGGACTATCAGCTGTGTATCCACCAGACTTCTGCACAACACAACTGATGGTCCCAACCCCATTTATAAGGCAAGAAATCCCACTTATTAAACCTGACAGGGCACACCTGTGAAGTGAAAACCATTTCCAGTGACTACCTCTTGAAGCTCATCAAGAGAATGCCAAGAGTGTGCAAAGCAGTCATCAAAGCAAAAGGTGGCTACTTTGAAGAACCTAGAATATAAGACATATTTTCAGTTGTTTCACACTTTTTTGTTAAGTATATAATTCCACATGTGGTAATTCATAGTTTTGATGCCTTCAGTGTGAATGTACAATTTTTATAGTCATGAAAATACAGAAAAATCTTTAAATGAGAAGGTGTGTCCAAACTTTTGGTCTGTACTGTATATTGTAGGGGTTTGTACTCACTGGGCCGCGTTGGAGGTAGGCACAGGTTCACACAGTGATGCAGTCCACGGGTTACAAACAAACTGCTGGTTTATTTAGTGTCCATACACCAGTGAGGAAACAAAAGTAACAGCCTTTTCCAGGCACAAAAAAGGAATAACAGAACAAAGCTCAAAATAACAAGTCCATGCAGCAGGGCCTCAGCGGTTTACACACAGCGCCGTCCTCTGCCTCCTGCAGAGTCTGAGCAGCACGGCCTCAGCCGTTTACACACAGCGCCGTCCTCTGCCTCCTGCAGAGTAAGCAGCACATGCAAGGTCTGCTCACCTTGCCCAACACACACAGTCAGACTGAGACAGGCGCAGCTGTCTTAAATCAGCCTTCCAAGACCTGGACTGGAGGTAAGTGAGCAGCTGTTCCTCCCCAGCTCTTTCAGCTGCTCGTAATACCCGGCCCTGTAATCCGTGCCCATTAAATTCCTCTCAGCACTATGTGTGCTGGAGCCTGCTTCTCCGGGTCCTACATCACCGAAGCTTGGCACTTTGGGGACACATACCTCCCATCCACGACCTGTCCGGCAGCCACCTTACATACCCCCCCCTCTGCCCAAAGCCAGGGGGCTTGGCACCTTCTGTCACCATACAATAAACCCTTGACAAGGCATCAGCATTCCCATGTTTCCCAGGCCTATGCTCTACCGGGAACTAAAATCTTGTAGAGCCAGGAACCACCTAGTTACTCGGGCATTGTTCCCCTTCTTTTCTCACATCCACATAAGTGGGCATGGTCTGACACTAACTTGAACCTTCTACCTAACAGGTAATACCTCAGAGTGTCTACTCACTTAATGGCCAAACATTCTTTTTCTACAATGGAGTAGTTCTTCTCACAAGTGGAGAGCTTCAGACTGAGGTATATTACAGAGTGCTCTTCTCCATTAATCTCCTGGGACAAGACTGCTCCCAGCCCGACATCCAATGCATCTGTCTGGACCACAAACTCCTTGGAGAAGTTGGGCGCCACCAAGACTGACTGTTTACAGAGGACCAGTTTCAATTCCTGGAAGGCAGCTTCTGCTTCTGGGGACCACTTGGCCATAGCCGACTTCGTCCCTTTCAGAAGATCCGTCAGCGGGGCTGCTATCAGGGCAAAGTTAGGGACAAATCTTCGATAATAGCCCACAATGCATAGAAACGCCCTAACCTTCTTCTTCGAGAGGGGCTGTGGCCAGTTCAAGATCGACTTGACCTTATTTATTTGAGGTTTTATTTCCCCTCTACCAACCACGTACCCTAGATACTTGGCTTCCTCCATCCCCATGGCACATTTCTTCGGGTTGATAGTAAAGCCCGCCTTCCTTAGGGCATCAAGTATGGCTTGAACTTTGTCCAGATGACTTTCCCAGCCCTGGCTGAATATGACAATGTCATCTAGGTAGGCCGCTGCATACTTTTTGTGGGGTGCTAAGATCCGGTCCATGGCTCTCTGGAAGGTGGCCGGAGCTCCCTCCAACACAAACGGCCTCCTGACGTATTGGTAACATCCGTCTAGCATCGAGAAGGCTGTCTTCTCCTTGGCCTCTTTGGACTCGGGAATTTGCCAATATCCTTTGGTGAGGTCCAGAGTGGTGATATACCGAGCGGGTCCTAGCCTTTCGATAAGCTCATCTACCCTAGGCATTGGGTAGGCGTCGAACTTTGAGACCTCGTTCAGCTTCCTATAGTCGTTGCAAAACCGCCATTCCCCATCTGGTTTTGGCACTAAGACTATAGGACTGGACCATCCACTTTTGGACTCTTCAATGACTCCCAGGTTAAGCATCCGCCTCACTTCTTTTGAGGTCACCTCTCTGCGGGCCTCGGGGATCCAGTATGGTTTTAGATTAGAACATGCGGCTCTGTGAGTACCTCATGCTCTAGGACCTGAATGAGTCCTGGCAACTCCGCAAACAGGTCTTTATTTCACTGTAGCAACTCTTTGCACTGTTGCTTTTGGCACGTGACAGTGATTCTGCCACCTTGATCTCTTTCACATCGGCCTCAGCCTCAGCGACTAAACAGGGAGCTTCCATGGGCTCTCTATCTTGCCATGGCTTAAGCAAGTTAACATGGTAAATTTGGTAGGGCTTCCTCTTCCCCGGTTGGTGGATTTTATAGTTGACTTCCCCCACTTTCTCTACCACCTCATAGGGGCCCTGCCACTTGGCCATGAACTTGGTCTCCACTGTGGGCACTAGCACAAGCACTCAATCTCCTGGGTTGAACGGTCTCACCCTGGCCGACCTATTATACACCCTGGACTGTGCCTCTTGTGCCTTGAGGAGGTGCTCCCTCACAATGGGCATCACGTGGGCAATCCTCTCTTGCATCTGGGCAATGTGCTCCACCACGCTCCTATAGGGAGTGGTCTCAGCTTCCCAGGACTCTTTCGCCACATCCAGGAGTCCTCGAGGGTGTCGTCCATAGAGTAGTTCAAACGGGGAGAAACCTGTGGAACTTCCCTGATGGCGAACAATAGATAGGGAAGCAGACAGTCCCAGTCTCAGCCATCCTTTTCCACTGCTTTCCTCAATAGTGCTTTCAAGGTTTTGTTAAACCTCTCGACCAGTCCGTCCGTCTGGGGATGGTACACGGAGGTTCTCAGTTGTGTAATCTGCAATGTCTTGCACAATTCCCTCATGACCTTCGACATAAATGGAGTTCCTTGGTCTGTTAGGATCTCCTTAGGCAACCCGTTCTTGAAAACATGTGGACTAACTCCCGGGCTATACACCTGGCGGAGGAGTTTCGTAGTGGTACGGCCTCCGGATACCGTGTAGCATAATCTAATACCACCAGGATATACTGATGCCCTCGGGCGGACTTGACCAGAAGCCTCACTAGATCTATTGCTGTGCGTTCGAGTGGAACCTCGATGATGGGTAGGGTCACTAGGGGACTGCGGAAGTGGGAGACTGGGGAGGTTATCTGACATGTGGGGCAGGAATGACAATAACTCTTTATTTCTCTATAGCCACCTGGCCAGTAGAATCTCTGGAGGATCCGTTCCTGAGTCTTGTCTGCACCCAGGTGACCACCCAGCACATGAGAATGAGCCATGTCTAACATCCTGTGTCTATAGGGCCCTGGCACCAGCAACTGTTCTATTACCTCACCCCTTGGCTTGGTTACTCTGTACAGCAAATCCCCATTCACAGCAAAATGAGGGAACCGAGTGTCAGCCCCCGTTCCTGAGGCACCCCATTTAACACAGTAACATTTTCAAAGGCCCCTTTCAGAGTTAAGTCCCTGAGTTGGGCAGTTCCAAAGTTTCCCTCGGACACCTCCAGCTCAGGGATGTCGGCCTCAGGGGATGTTGCCTCATCCTCATCGCCCACCAACACACACATGGGAAACTCATCTACCATGTTCTGCGGGTAAGTTTCCTTAGGGGCGATCTGGCTGCCGTCCGAGCAACCAGCTTTCCCCCACATTTCCCAGAATAATGCAAAGTCATGTCCAATTATTATGGGATGCAATAGGTCCTTCACGACCGCCACTTCATGAGATGTGGTGCCACAGTCCATGTTTACATCCACCTGGGCCACAGGATAGTTCTTAGCGTCCCCATGGATACAACGGACACCCACCACCTTCCCAGGAACCAGTCGATGAGGAAGTGTGGCCCTTATTAGGGTCACCAAACTTCCTGAGTCCAATAGTCCAGAGACTTGTGCGTTTACTGACACTGAGCATGCCTAAGGGCCCTCGCCATGTTGAGGAACCACTCTGCAGGCGGGGTAGGCAAAATAGGAGCAACGCCGGCCCATGTTGCAGTCCATTGGCTCAGAGTTTATGGGACACCGGGCGGCAATATGGCCAGGAATATGACATCTCCAACACACTATATTATGGGGTGGGACCTTGGGCAGCAACACAGATCCCTCCTGAACTCTAGGACGCCCCCCAGGTGTGGCTCTAGCTCCCTTCTTTTGAGTGTCTGCCGCCTTTTGGGAACCCCAGTATTGAGAGACTACAACCCCTTGTTTTCCCAACGAATTCTCAACCGCCTGGTATCTTTCCACCAACCCCACCAAGTCATCGGCATTATGGGGATCTCCCTGGGCAACCCAGGATTTCACCGACTTCGGGAGAGAGTGTATAAACCTGTTTATAACGACCTTCTCCACCATCTGTGTTGGGGAGGAAGATTCAGGTTGCAACCACTTTTGGACCAGGTGTAGGAGGTCGAACATCTGGGACCAGGGAGGTTTGTCACTGCAATAGGCCCAGTGGTGCACCCGTTGCGCCCAGACAGTCAGAGTCACTCCCAAGCGCGCCAAAATCTCAGTTTTCAACTTAGTGTACTCTTTCGCGTCCGGCAAGGCCAAGTCATAATAGGCTTTCTGCGGCTCGCCTGTCAAATATGGCGCCAGCACCTGCGCCCACTGCTCTGTAGGCAATTTCTCTCACTCTGCCACCCTCTCAAAGACCATCAGGAACGCCTCAACGTCATCACCCGGGGCCATCTTTTGTAATGCTCTTCTTACCGTCTTCCTGACGTGTGAGTCATCACCTGGATCTGAGGATGTGGCTGTCGTCCTGCCACAGATCGGCTCAGCCAAGATTTCCATTGGTCTTCGCTGCTGTTGGATCTGCTGCATCAGAAGTTTATTTGTTTCCTGCTGCTGCTCCCGTTGCTGCTGTAGCTGCTCCCGATGCTGCTGCTGCTGCATGCTCTCTTGGCTCTGCTGCATGCTCTGCTGGATCTGCAGGTACTGCTGCTGGACTTGCTGTTGCTGAAGTTGCTGCTGGTGCTGCGCCAGCAACAGATGTTCAAGCAGGTCTTCCATTTTGTCCGGCGACACTTGCTGGCTTATGGCCGACTTCACCCAGGACATATACGGTTTCTTGTAGCAGTCACACTGCCGCTTGGGATCTGTGCCCGTGCTTCTAGCACCAATTGTAGGCATTTGTAGAGATAACACATCTGCATCTCTGGCTGCTATGGGCATAAAAGGGGACAAACTTATGGTGTGGCCCCCATGCTCCCCTGACCTCAACCCCATTGAGAACCTCTGGAGCATCATCAAAAGGAGTGTCTATGATGGCGGGAGGCAGTTCACATCTAAGCAACAGCTCTGGGAGGGTATTCTGTCCTCATGCAAAACAATTGAAACAGAAACCATCCAAAACCTGACAAATTCAATGGACGAGAGAGTTCAGAAGCTCCTTTCGAACAAGGGGTCCTATGTGCAAATGTAACATCACCTAGAATAAAGTTTTGAGATGAAAACTGTTTGATTTCAGTGTGTAATAACCTGCTAATGCTTAGAATTTCACAAATGACCATTTTTTTGTTCTTTATTAAAATGAAAAGGTTGAAAACTCTGCTGTTCATAATAATTTGGAACATGCATTTTGAGGGCAGTTTGAGTTTTTTATTTTTTTAAAAATATCCTGTTATCATCGGCAGATTATACAAAAACCTTTCAATTGTACTCAAATAGTTATATGACTGGAAAATTACAATGACGGCAATCCATATAGGTAATTTGGGAAAATCTGAGAAAATATTATTTGCATAATAATTTGGAACACAGTGTATATACATATATATATATAGTGTCAGCCTTTTATTCACTTTTCCCTCCATACCTTCCCATATGTTTGGCAGACATTAACATCTTCATGTGATCTGTGATTGCTCAGCCCTTGTCTGCATGATATCACAGATTGGACACATATCCATTATTATAGCTCAAGTAATTAGAACTGAGAATCCCCAACCTTCATTCATTTATATTCCACAGTATATTTCTGTTTCTCCATTATTCAGAGATGAAGTGGAGTAATTTAACCATCTTTATTATCTCACAACTCTAGAAGCAGAAGCCCTAACAGCCATTACCACCAGGGGGGAGGCCGCGGCGTAATCCTACAGGACCGACGGCCGTCACCACCAGGGCGGAGGCCGCGGCGTAATCCTACAGGACCGACGGCCGTCACCACCAGGGCGGAGGCCGCGGCGTAATCCTACAGGACCGACGGCCGTCACCACCAGGGCGGAGGCCGCGGCGTAATCCTACAGGACCGACGGCCGTCACCACCAGGGCGGAGGCCGCGGCGTAATCCTACAGGACCGACGGCCGTCACCACCAGGGCGGAGGCCGCGGCGTAATCCTACAGGACCGACGGCCGTCACCACCAGGGCGGAGGCCGCGGCGTAATCCTACAGGACCGACGGCCGTCACCACCAGGGCGGAGGCCGCGGCGTAATCCTACAGGACCGACGGCCGTCACCACCAGGGCGGAGGCCGCGGCGTAATCCTACAGGACCGACGGCCGTCACCACCAGGGGGGAGGCCGCGCCGTAATCCTACAGGACCGACGGCCGTCACCACCAGGGCGGAGGCCGCGGCGTAATCCTACAGGACCGACGGCCCTCACCACCAGGGCGGAGGCCGCGGCGTAATCCTACAGGACCGACGGCCATCACCACCAGGGGGGAGGCCGCGGCGTAATCCTACAGGACCAACGGCCATAACCACCAGGGCGGAGGCCGCGGCGTAATCCTACAGGACCGAAGGCCGTCACCACCAGGGCGGAGGCCGCGGCGTAATCCTACAGGACCGACGGCCCTCACCACCAGGGCGGAGGCCGCGGCGTAATCCTACAGGACCGACGGCCATCACCACCAGGGGGGAGGCCGCGGCGTAATCCTACAGGACCAACGGCCATAACCACCAGGGCGGAGGCCGCGGCGTAATCCTACAGGACCGAAGGCCGTCACCACCAGGGCGGAGGCCGCGGCGTAATCCTACAGGACCGAAGGCCATCACCACCAGGGCGGAGGCCGCGGCGTAATCCTACAGGACCGACGGCCATCACCACCAGGGCGGAGGCCGCGGCGTAATCCTACAGGACCGACGGCCGTCACCACCAGGGCGGAGGCCGCGGCGTAATCCTACAGGACCGACGGCCGTCACCACCAGGGCGGAGGCCGCGGCGTAATCCTACAGGACCGACGGCCGTCACCACCAGGGCGGAGGCCGCGGCGTAATCCTACAGGACCGACGGCCGTCACCACCAGGGCGGAGGCCGCGGCGTAATCCTACAGGACCGACGGCCGTCACCACCAGGGCGGAGGCCGCGGCGTAATCCTACAGGACCGACGGCCGTCACCACCAGGGCGGAGGCCGCGGCGTAATCCTACAGGACCGACGGCCGTCACCACCAGGGCGGAGGCCGCGGCGTAATCCTACAGGACCGACGGCCGTCACCACCAGGGGGGAGGCCGCGGCGTAATCCTACAGGACCGACGGCCGTCACCACCAGGGCGGAGGCCGCGGCGTAATCCTACAGGACCGACGGCCGTCACCACCAGGGCGGAGGCCGCGGCGTAATCCTACAGGACCGACGGCCGTCACCACCAGGGCGGAGGCCGCGGCGTAATCCTACAGGACCGACGGCCGTCACCAACAGGGCGGAGGCCGCGGCGTAATCCTACAGGACCGACGGCCGTCACCACCAGGGCGGAGGCCGCGGCGTAATCCTACAGGACCGACGGCCGTCACCACCAGGGCGGAAGCCGCGGCGTAATCCTACAGGACCGACGGCCGTCACCACCAGGGCGGAGGCCGCGGCGTAATCCTACAGGACCGACGGCCGTCACCACCAGGGCGGAGGCCGCGGCATAATCCTACAGGACCGACGGCCGTCACCACCAGGGCGGAGGCCGCGGCGTAATCCTACAGGACCGACGGCCGTCACCACCAGGGCGGAGGCCGCGGCGTAATCCTACAGGACCGACGGCCGTCACCACCAGGGCGGAGGCCGCGGCGTAATCCTACAGGACCGACGGCCGTCACCACCAGGGCGGAGGCCGCGGCGTAATCCTACAGGACCGACGGCCGTCACCACCAGGGGGGAGGCCGCGGCGTAATCCTACAGGACCGACGGCCGTCACCACCAGGGGGGAGGCCGCGGCGTAATCCTACAGGACCGACGGCCGTCACCACCAGGGGGGAGGCCGCGGCGTAATCCTACAGGACCGACGGCCGTCACCACCAGGGCGGAGGCCGCGGCGTAATCCTACAGGACCGACGGCCATCACCACCAGGGCGGAAGCCGCGGCGTAATCCTACAGGACCGACGGCCGTCACCACCAGGGCGGAGGCCGCGGCGTAATCCTACAGGACCGACGGCCATCACCACCAGGGCGGAGGCCGCGGCGTAATCCTACAGGACCGAAGGCCGTCACCACCAGGGCGGAGGCCGCGGCGTAATCCTACAGGACCGACGGCCATCACCACCAGGGCGGAGGCCGCGGCGTAATCCTACAGGACCGACGGCCATCACCACCCAGCGGCTGACGTACAGCACAATAATAGACAGTCATATAATAGAATACATTCATTTTATCATTTTAACCCTTACTGTGAATGTCACACATCTTCGTATTATTATTAAACCTGTAAAGAAAACAGATAAAACTGCGGAATAAGAAACACTCGCAGCTCCTTATATTCCGCCACCTACAGCTCCGCCCCTTTCTCTGCGATCACGTGACCCGCGGCGTGTACAACAATGTGAAGGCTCTAGCTTCGCTCCGCCCAGAAGTCACGTGATCTGTCTCCAGTGGCGGCCTCCATGTTTTTGGAGTTCGGGGGCAAAACTACGGAAGTGACGTCACAAAGCGGAAGTGGCGCCGCACACGTGGTTTACATGTGAGAACGGAACCGGGAGGATGAAGTATAACTACAAGGTAAAGATCAGCGAAGAGGAGCATGAGGGAGATAGTGTATACAGGGGGAGGAGGAGGAGGATAGGGGTGATATTGTATACAGGGGGAGGAGGAGGATAGGGGTGATATTGTATACAGGGGGAGGAGGAGGATGGGGGTGATGGTGTATACAGGGGGACGAGGATAGGGGTGATGGTGTATACAAGGGGACGAGGATAGGGGTGATGGTGTATACAGGGGGAGGAGGAGGATAGGGGTGATATTGTATACAGGGGGAGGAGGAGGATAGGGGTGATATTGTATACAGGGGGAGGAGGAGGATGGGGGTGATGGTGTATACAGGGGGACGAGGATAGGGGTGATGGTGTATACAGGGGGACGAGGATAGGGGTGATGGTGTATACAGGGGGAGGAGGAGGATGGGGTGATGGTGTATACGGGGGGGATGGGGGTGATGGTGTATACGGGGGGGATGGGGGTGATGGTGTATACAGGGGAGCGAGGATGGGGGCGATGGCGCGTAGAGGGGGGGCGAGGATGGGGGCGATGGCGCGTAGAGGGGGAAGAGGATGGGGGCGATGGCGCGTAGAGGGGGAAGAGGATGGGGGCGATGGCACGTAGAGGGGGGGCGAGGATGGGGGCGATGGCGCGTAGAGGGGGAAGAGGATGGGGGCGATGGCGCGTAGAGGGGGAAGAGGATGGGGGCGATGGCACGTAGAGGGGGGGCGAGGATGGGGGCGATGGCGCGTAGAGGGGGAAGAGGATGGGGGCGATGGCGCGTAGAGGGGGGGCGAGGATGCGGGCGATGGCGCGTAGAGGGGGGAAGAGGATGGGGGCGATGGCGCGTAGAGGGGGGAAGAGGATGGGGGCGATGGCACGTAGAGGGGGGAAGAGGATGGGGGCGATGGCGCGTAGAGGGGGGAAGAGGATGGGGGCGATGGCGCGTAGAGGGGGGAAGAGGATGGGGGCGATGGCGCGTAGAGGGGGGAAGAGGATGGGGGCGATGGCGCGTAGAGGGGGGAAGAGGATGGGGGCGATGGCGCGTAGAGGGGGGAAGAGGATGGGGGCGATGGCGCGTAGAGGGGGGAAGAGGATGGGGGCGATGGCGCGTAGAGGGGGAAGAGGATGGGGGCGATGGCGCGTAGAGGGGGAAGAGGATGGGGGCGATGGCACGTAGAGGGGGGGCGAGGATGGGGGCGATGGCGCGTAGAGGGGGGAAGAGGATGGGGGCGATGGCGCGTAGAGGGGGGAAGAGGATGGGGGCGATGGCGTATACGGGGGGAAGAGGATGGGGGCGATGGCGTATACGGGGGGACGAGGATGGGGGCGATGGCGTATACGGGGGGACGAGGATGGGGGCGATGGCGTATACGGGGGGACGAGGATGGGGGCGATGGCGTATACGGGGGGACGAGGATGGGGGCGATGGCGTATACGGGGGGACGAGGATGGGGGCGATGGCGTATACGGGGGGGCGAGGATGGGGGCGATGGCGTATACGGGGGGGCGAGGATGGGGGCGATGGCGTATACGGGGGGACGAGGATGGGGGCGATGGCGTATACGGGGGGGCGAGGATGGGGGCGATGGCGTATACGGGGGGACGAGGATGGGGGCGATGGCGTATACGGGGGGACGAGGATGGGGGCGATGGCGTATACGGGGGGACGAGGATGGGGGCGATGGCGTATACGGGGGGACGAGGATGGGGGCGATGGCGTATACGGGGGACGAGGATGGGGGCGATGGCGTATACGGGGGGCGAGGATGGGGGCGATGGCGCGTAAATGGGGGGCGAGGATGGGGGCGATGGCGCGTAGAGGGGGGGGCGAGGATGGGGGCGATGGCGCGTAGAGGGGGGGGCGAGGATGGGGGCGATGGCGCGTAGAAGGGGGGGCGAGGATGGGGGCGATGGCGCGTAGAGGGGGGGCGATGGCGCGTAGAGGGGGGGCGAGGATGGGGGTGATGGCGTATACAGGGGGACGAGGATGGGGGCGATGGCGCGTAGAGGGGGGGGCGATGGCACGTAGAGGGGGGAAGAGGATGGGGGCGATGGCGCGTAGAGGGGGGAAGAGGATGGGGGCGATGGCGCGTAGAGGGGGGAGGAGGATGGGGGCGATGGCGCGTAGAGGGGGGAGGAGGATGGGGGCGATGGCGCGTAGAGGGGGGAGGAGGATGGGGGCGATGGCGCGTAGAGGGGGGAGGAGGATGGGGCGATGGCGCGTAGAGGGGGGAGGAGGATGGGGGCGATGGCGCGTAGAGGGGGGAGGAGGATGGGGCGATGGCGCGTAGAGGGGGGAGGAGGATGGGGGCGATGGCGCGTAGAGGAGGGAGGAGGATGGGGGCGATGGCGCGTAGAGGAGGGAGGAGGATGGGGGCGATGGCGCGTAGAGGGGGGGGAGGATGGGGCGATGGCGCGTAGAGAGGGGAGGAGGATGGGGGCGATGGCTCATAATGCTCTGAAGGCTCCTCCCCTTTGTTCATGTGATCTGGCGCGTAGAGGAGGGAGGAGGATGGGGGCGATGGCGCGTAGAGGAGGGACGAGGATGGGGGCGATGGCGCGTAGAGGGGGGGGCGATGGCACGTAGAGGGGGGAAGAGGATGGGGGCGATGGCGCGTAGAGGGGGGAAGAGGATGGGGGCGATGGCGCGTAGAGGGGGGAGGAGGATGGGGGCGATGGCGCGTAGAGGGGGGAGGAGGATGGGGGCGATGGCGCGTAGAGGGGGGAGGAGGATGGGGGCGATGGCGCGTAGAGGGGGGAGGAGGATGGGGGCGATGGCGCGTAGAGGGGGGAGGAGGATGGGGCGATGGCGCGTAGAGGGGGGAGGAGGATGGGGGCGATGGCGCGTAGAGGAGGGAGGAGGATGGGGGCGATGGCGCGTAGAGGAGGGAGGAGGATGGGGGCGATGGCGCGTAGAGGGGGGGGAGGATGGGGCGATGGCGCGTAGAGAGGGGAGGAGGATGGGGGCGATGGCTCATAATGCTCTGAAGGCTCCTCCCCTTTGTTCATGTGATCTGACGTCTCTTCCAGTTCAGTAATCTCCTGGGGTCGTTTTTTCGTCGTGGGAATCTGACGTTCACCCCCGATGGAAACTCGCTGCTCAGTCCTGTGGGGAATCGGCTGAGCATCTTCCACCTGAAGAAGTGAGTGCTGTGCGGGGATCGGCCGGCGGCTTCTCCTGGCGTACGGGGGCGGGGGGTCGGCTGGCGGCTTCCCCTGGCGTACTGGGGCGGGGGGGTCGGCCGGCGGCTTCCCCTGGCGTACGGGGGCGGGGGGTCGGCCGGCGGCTTCCCTTGGCGTACGGGGGCGGGGTGTCGGCCGGCGGCTTCACCTGGCGTACGGGGGCGGGGGGTCGGCCGGCGGCTTCCCCTGGCGTGCGGGGGGTCGGCCGGCGGCTTTCCCTTGGGGGCGGGGGGTCGGTCGTCGGCTTCCCCGGGCGTGCGGGGGCTAGGCCGGCGGTTCTTGCCCTGGCGTGCGGGGGCGGGGGGTCAGCCGGCGGCTTCCCCTGGCGTGCGGGGGGCGGGGGGTCGGCCGGCGGCTTTCCCTTGGGGGCGGGGGGTCGGTCGTCGGCTTCCCCGGGCGTGCGGGGGCTAGGCCGGCGGTTCTTGCCCTGGCGTGCGGGGGCGGGGGGTCGGCCGGCGGCTTCTCCTGGCGTGCGGGGGGTCGGCCGGCGGTTCTTCCCCTGGCGTGCGGGGGGTCAGCTGGCGGCTTCCCCTGGCGTGCGGGGGGTCGGTCGGTTAATGCCGCTAATGCCTATGTCGTTTTCTCCCTCCAGTAATCGTGCGGAGACCCTGCCGGCGGCCACGCGGTGTGACATCACTTGTGTCGCCCTTTCACCTGATGGCTCTCTGGGTATCCTCGTGGATGAAGGTGCGCTGGGGTCTGGTCATGGTTGACTTTGGGGGAGGGGAGCCTCCCATGTGTCGGGCCCCCCATGTGACGCCTCTGTCTTCTCTCCACAGAGGGGTCTGCGCTGCTCATCAGCCTCGTCACGAAGGCCGTCCTCAATCACTTCCACTTCCAGCAGCCGGTCCACGCGGTCAGCTTCTCTCCGGACGGCAGGTGAGTGGCCTCCATTCTGGGGGTGCGGCCCCTCTCTTCCGCAGTTTCACCCTCCCCCATGTTGTGCCCTGCAGGAGGTTCGTGGTGTGTAAAGGCTCGGTGGCGCTGCTGTACCGTGCTCCGGGGAAGAGGCGCGAGTTCAACGCCTTCGTCTTGGATAAGTCGTTCTACGGTCCCTACGATGAGACGACGTGCATCGACTGGACGGACGACGCTAGGTGTGGGGGTGGGGCCGGGTGACCGTGCCAGGTGTGGAGCTCAGTGCTCTGCCCCCCTCTCCCTCCCCCGCCGTCCCCCCTTCCCCTCCCTCGCCCCGTGACTATCGGGCCGCCGTCCCCCCCCCCCCTCGTCCCGTGACTATCGGGCCGCCGTCCCCGCCTGACGACTCTTCTTCCCCAGGTGCTTTGCGGTCGGCAGTAAGGACATGACCACCTGGGTGTTCGGAGCGGAGCGCTGGCAGAACCTCATCTACTACAGTCTGGGGGGCCACAAGGACGCCATCGTGGCCTGCTTCTTCCAGGAGGGCAGCCTGGATGTGAGTGGGGCTGGTGGGGTGTGCAGCGCCCCCGTCCTGAGCTCGCACTCACTGTCCGCCTTCTCCCCGCAGCTGTACACCATCAGTGCGGACGCCACGCTCTGCACATGGGAGTGTGATACGGCGCTCGCCCAGCTACTGCCCAGACCAGCCAGGAGAGAGCCACGACCAGACGGGGAGGAGGAGCAAGGAGAGGAGGTCCGGGGCTCCGCCAACCCCAGCGCCGAGGAGAAGAGCCGCAGGGTCAAGTACAAGAGGGTCGGCAAGTAAGTCTGCTCCACCTGCGGCGATGTCATTGTCGTGTCTCCTGCTTTCTGCAGTGCTGATGTCATTGTGGCCTGTGGGGGGGAAGGAGGGGTGCGTGCGGCCAGGGGGGGGGAGAGGTGGGTGCAGCCTGTGGGGGGAGGAGGTGGGTGTGGCTAGGGGGGCAGGGGGAGGAAGGGGTGAGTGCGGCCTGTGGGGGGAAGGAGGGGTGCGTGCGGCCAGGGGGGGGGCGGAGAGGTGGGTGCAGCCTGTGGGGGGAGGAGGTGGGTGTGGCCAGGGGGGCAGGGGGAGGAAGGGGTGCGTGCGGCCTGTGGGGGGGGGGGGAGGGGTGCGTGCGGCCAGTGGGGGGCGGAGAGGTGGGTGCAGCCTGTGGGGTGAGGAGGTGGGTGTGGCCAGGGGGAGGAAGGGGTGCGTGCGGCCTGTGGGGCAGGGGGGGGAGAGGTGTGTGCGGCCTGTGGGGCAGGGGGGGAGAGGTGCGTGCGGCCTGTGGGGCAGTGGGGGGAGAGGTGCGTGCGGCCTGTGGGGCAGTGGGGGGAGAGGTGCGTGCGGCCTGTGGGGCAGTGGGGGGAGAGGTGCGTGCGGCCTGTGGGGCAGGGGGGGGAGAGGTGCGTGCGGCCTGTGGGGGGAGGAGGTGCGTGCGGCCTGTGGGGCAGGGGGGGGGGGAGAGGTGCGTGCGGCCTGTGGGGGGAGGAGGTGCGTGCGGCCTGTGGGGCAGGGGGGGGGGGGGAGAGGTGCGTGCGGCCTGTGGGGCAGGGGGGGGGGGGAGAGGTGCGTGCGGCCTGTGGGGCAGGGGGGGGGAGAGGTGCGTGCGGCCTGTGGGGCAGGGGGGGGAGAGGTGCGTGCGGCCTGTGGGGCAGGGGGGGGGGGGGAGAGGTGCGTGCGGCCTGTGGGGCAGGGGGGGGGAGAGGTGCGTGCGGCCTGTGGGGCAGGGGGGGGGGAGAGGTGCGTGCGGCCTGTGGGGCAGGGGGGGGGAGAGGTGCGTGCGGCCTGTGGGGCAGAGGGGGGGAGAGGTGCGTGCGGCCTGTGGGGCAGTGGGGGGGAGAGGTGCGTGCGGCCTGTGGGGCAGGGGGGGGGGGGAGAGGTGCGTGCGGCCTGTGGGGCAGGGGGGGGGGGAGAGGTGCGTGCGGCCTGTGTGGGGCAGGGGGGGGGGGGGCGCGTGCGGCCTGTGTGGGGAGGGGGGACGGGGCGCGTGCGGCCTGTGTGGGGAGGGGGGACGGGGCGCGTGCGGCCTGTGTGGGGAGGGGGAGGCGGGACGGGGCGCGTGCGGCCTGTGTGGGGAGGGGCGTGTGGAGTGGGTGCGTGCGGCCTGTGTGGGGAGGGGGAGGCGGGACGGGGCGCGTGCGGCCTGTGTGGGGAGGGGGAGGCGGGACGGGGCGCGTGCGGCCTGTGTGGGGAGGGGGAGGCGGGACGGGGCGCGTGCGGCCTGTGTGGGGAGGGGGAGGCGGGACGGGGCGCGTGCGGCCTGTGTGGGGAGGGGGAGGCGGGACGGGGCGCGTGCGGCCTGTGTGGGGAGGGGGAGGCGGGACGGGGTGCGTGCGGCCTGTGTGGGGAGGGGGAGGCGGGACGGGGTGCGTGCGGCCTGTGTGGGGAGGGGGAGGCGGGACGGGGTGCGTGCGGCCTGTGTGGGGAGGGGCGTGCGGGGTGGGTGCGTGCGGCCTGTGTGGGGAGGGGGAGGCGGGACGGGGCGCGTGCGGCCTGTGTGGGGAGGGGGAGGCGGGACGGGGCGCGTGCGGCCTGTGTGGGGAGGGGCGTGTGGGGTGGGTGCGTGCGGCCTGTGTGGGGAGGGGGAGGCGGGACGGGGCGCGTGCGGCCTGTGTGGGGTGGGTGCGCGCGGCCTGTGTGGGGAGGGGGAGGCGGGACGGGGCGCGTGCGGCCTGTGTGGGGAGGGGGAGGCGGGACGGGGTGCGTGCGGCCTGTGTGGGGAGGGGCGTGCGGGGTGGGTGCGTGTGCTTCCTGCTCGGCGGAGGGAGGGGGCGCTCCTCCATTCACATCCTGCTTCTGTCTTCAGACATTTCTTCAATAAGGACGGAGACTTCACCTCTCTGACGGCCGCCGCCTTCCACAAGAAGCTGAACGTCCTGGTGAGCGGCTTCTCCTCCGGAGCCTTCCACATCCACGAGCTGCCGGACCTGAGTCTCATCCACTCCCTCAGGTGACTGCCGCCCTGTGTGGGGTCCGCCCCGTGTGGGGGCCGTGTGCCATGTTGGCGGTGGCCCCTCCACATGTGGTGACGTGGCTTCTTCTCTAGTATTTCAGATCAGAGCATCTCCTCCATCGCTATAAACAGCACCGGAGACTGGATCTCGTTTGGCAGCAGTGGTAAGTAGAGACTCGTCCCCTGGAGGGTGGTGTCCACGCTGTCCCCCGCCCAGTGGGAGATGTCCACACCTTCCCACTCACGTGCCATCTCCGGGTTTCCATGCCTTTTTCCTTCCGCCCCCTCCCCATCTTGTTTGCCCCCCTCTCTCTGTGGCGCCGGCCCCCCTCTCTCTGTGGCGCCGGCCCCCGCAGGGTAATGGCGGCTCTGTCCTGCAGGTCTGGGTCAGTTGCTGGTGTGGGAATGGCAGAGCGAATCCTACGTCCTGAAGCAGCAGGGACACTTCAACAACATGGTGGCACTGTGCTACTCCCCGGACGGTCAACACCTCGTCAGCGGGGGAGATGACGGCAAGGTAAGATGGGTCTGGCAGGGGTCACACCGTCCTGGTGCTTTCAGGGTCTCGCTGACCCCCGATCTCTCGGCAGGTGAAGGTGTGGGACACAAGTAGTGGCTTCTGCTTCGTGACGTTCACAGACCACACCAGCAGCGTCACCGCCGTCAGCGTCACCGCCAACGGGCAGGCTGTGCTCAGCGCCTCCCTGGACGGCACCGTCAGGGCTTACAGCTTGATGAGGTGGGTATATGTGTACATGGCGGCCGCTGCCTGCGTGGCCCACACCCGGGGGCTCGCCCACATCCCGGCGTTCACCCACCCGTCTCATTCCAGGTATCGCAACTTCAGGACGTTCACCTCTCCTCGGCCCGCCCAGTTCTCCTGCCTGGCTGTGGACGGCAGCGGAGACGTCGTGTGCGCCGGGGCTCAGGACTCGTACGAGATCTATGTGTGGAGCATGCAGACCGGGAGACTCCTGGATGTGAGTGCCACAGTCTGGTGTCCTATAGGACGTGCAGGGACCACCCGAAGAATCCCACCCCAAAGACTGCCGCCCGTCCGGCCCCCTCCCCTACCGGGTCTTTAACATCCAGGGTCACTGTTCCTTTGTGGTCTCGCGTGGCCACAGACCTTTACTGACGGGAATCAGGATCTGCACTTACTGCCTCTGTCGTGTTAGGTTTTGGCCGGACACGAGGGGCCGATCAGCAGCGTGGCTTTTAACCCTTGGAAGTCTGTTCTCGCCACCGCCTCTTGGGACCGGACGGTCAGACTCTGGGATATGACGGACAGCTGGAAGACGACGGAGACCCTGAACCTTACGGCAGAGGGTGAGTAGATGATTGGGGGCTGTGTGATTACCCCCATACTAGCCTCACGTTTATGACCACACGTCTTGTCTGTTACTCAGCGCTCGTGGTCACTTTCCGTCCGGACGGCAGGGAAATAGCAGTGGCTTCCTTGGATGGGCAGATCACCATGTGGGACCCAGAGAAGGGAATTCAGACCGGATCCATTGAGGGGAGACACGACCTCCAGCTGGGACGCAAAGAGACAGATAAGATTACGGCCAAGCACTCCTCCAAGGGGAAGTGAGTGACTGCGCCGCCCCCGCCGGGCACTGAGCGCCCCTCGCCTATCAGCCGAGCCCACCTCCTGATCTGTTTATTCCTCAGGGCCTTCACCTCCCTATGTTACTCAGCGGACGGCCACGCTCTCCTTGCCGGTGGCGCCTCGCGCTTTGTGTGTATTTACCATGTCAGGGAGCAGCTGCTCGCCAAGAAGTTTGAGATCTCCTGTAATCATTCTCTGGATGCCATGGAGGTGAGAAGGCGACGCCGCCAAGGGGTTAATACTGTTAGGTCAAAAAACATATTGGACAGTGACAAATTTTGGCAATTTAGCGGTTAACGAAGACATATCCCAGATCAATCCTGTCATCAACCTGGGTTTACAGTGCCGACTCTCAGCTTTAATCTGAGGGATTCACGTCCTAATTGGGGGAAGGGATTAGGAATCACAGCTCTGTAATGTGGTGCTGCATCTTTGTAAAGGGACCAAAGGTAATTGGACAAGTAGCTCAGAGGCTCGTTGGGCTTTTCCTTCGTTAATCCATCATTAATGAAGCCGGTAAAAGGTCTGGAGCTGATTCCAGATGTGGCATTTGCATTCGGAAGCTTTTGCTGTGAACCCACAACATGCGGAGAAAGAATCAATGGAAGAGAAACAGACCATCATTAGACTGAAAAAAAGATAAGAAATCCATCGGAGAAAGCAGAAATGTGAGGAGCGGCCAAATCAACAGTTTGTACAATCTGCAAAAAAGAAAAAGAGCGCCCTGGTGAGCTAGGGAACTAAAAAAGGCCTGGACGTCCCCAGAAGACACCAGTGGTGGATGATCGCAGAATCCTTCCCATGGTGAAGAAAACCCCTTCACAAAATTCCTCCAAGTGAAGACTCTCCGGGAAGTCGGGGTCTCAGTATCTAAATCTACAATAAAAAGAAGACGTCAGGAGGGCAAATACGGAGCGGTCACCACAAGGTGCAAACCATTAATCAGCTGGAAAATAGGCCGGATTAGACTTTGCCGAAAAATATCTAAAGAAGCCACCCAGGTCTGGAAAAGCAAAACTAAGATCAACCTGCACCAGAATGATGGAAGAAGAAAGTCTGGAGACGGCTTGGAGCGGCTCCTGGTCCTCGGCACATCCTGTGTAACACATGGTGGAGGCGGTGTGATGGCGCGGGCATGCATGGTGTCCAATGCCACCGGGTCACTAGTGGTTATTGATGATGATGAGACTGAAGACAGAAGCGGCCGGATAAATCCTGTGTGTACAGGGCGAGACTTTCTGCTCAGATTCACCCACATGCAACAAGGATGATTGGACGGCTCTTCACAGGACAGATGGACAATGACCCGAAACATCCTGCGAAAGCAAAGAGTAATATTCTGCAATGGCCGAGTCCTCACCAGATCTCAGCCCATCGAGCCGCATTTCACAGGATGAAGACAAAACTGACGGCAGAAAGAGCCGCAAACAAGCGAGAACTGAAGTCACTGCAGGAAAGGCGGCAAAACCTCACACCGGAGGAGACCAGCGATGGTGGATGTCCATGGCCTCCAGATTTCGGGTCATCATTGCTGCAAAGCCTCACGCCGGAGGACACCAGCGATGGTGACGTCCATGGCCTCCAGACTTCAGGCAGTAAAGCCTCACGCCGGAGGAAACCAGCGATGGTGATGTCCATGGCCTCCAGACTTCAGGCCATCATTGCTGCAAAGCCTCACGCCGGAGGACACCAGCGATGGTGACGGCCATGGCCTCCAGACTTCAGGCCATCATTGCTGCAAAGCCTCACACCGGAGGACACCAGCGATGGTGACGTCCATGGCCTCCAGATTTCGGGACATCATTGCTGCAAAGCCTCACGCCGGAGGAGGCCAGCGATGGTGACGGCCATGGCCTCCAGACTTCAGGCCATCATTGCTGCAAAGCCTGACGCCTGAAGAAAACCAGCGATGGTGACGTCCATGGCCTCCAGATTTCAGGTCATCATTGCTGCAAAGCCTCACACAGGAGACCAGCGATGGTTACGGCCATGGCCTCCAGAGTTCAGGCCGTCATTACTGAAAAGGATTCTCCACAAAGGGTTAAATGTCGACCTTTTATTTATGGGAAAGTGAATTTGTCCAATTACTTCTGGGCCCCTGAAATGAAGAGGATTTGTAAGAAAATGGCTGCAATTCCTAAACGTTTCATAGTAGATTTCTGTTCAACCCCTTTAATTACACCTGAAAGTCTCCACTTCAATTGCAAAAATAGCGGCCTGCAGAGCTGAAATCACGAAGATTCGTCACTAGCCAAAGATTTGTGGACCTAACTGTATAAGGGGTGGAGAGTCCTTACAGTCCTCCGGCTCCTCCTTTTCACTTTCTCTTCGCCTCCTTTCTTTTCTTCATTGTTTTTCTACTTTTCCCTCTTCCTCTTCTGCTCTTCTCTGTTTTACTTCTGGCTTTGATTTAGTTTCCAAATCTTGTCTTGTTCCTCTCCTTTCTTATCCTCCTGCTCTTCCACATTTGCCTCCTCCATTGGGCAGTGAGCACCTTTTCCCCTGTTGCTCTTCCATGTCTTGTCTCTTACTCTCCTGTTTTCCTATTTCTCCTAATCTTTCCCTCTTCCCCGTCTTGCTCCTCCTTCCTCTTTTCCTGTCTCTTCTCCTCTCACCTTTTTCCTGCTCTTTCGTTTCCGTCTATCTCGTCTCACTTTCTCATCTCCGTCGTTACCTTTTTTCCCCGCTCTTTCCCGTCACCTCTCCCTCGTCACCTTTTTTCCCCGCTCTTTCCCTTCACCTCTCCCTCGTCACCTTTTTTCCCCGCTCTTTCCCGTCACCTCTCCCTCGTCACCTTTTTTCCCCGCTCTTTCCCGTCACCTTTTTTCCCCGCTCTTTCCCGTCACCTTTTTTCCCCGCTCTTTCCCGTCACCTTTTTTCCCCGCTCTTTCCCGTCACCTTTTTTCCCCGCTCTTTCCCGTCACCTTTTTTCCCCGCTCTTTCCCGTCACCTTTTTTCCCCGCTCTTTCCCGTCACCTTTTTTCCCCGCTCTTTCCCGTCACCTTTTTTCCCCGCTCTTTCCCGTCACCTTTTTTCCCCGCTCTTTCCCGTCACCTCTCCCTCGTCACCTTTTTTCCTGCTCTTTCCCGTCACCTTTTTTCCCGTCACCTCTCCCTCTTCCCTTTTTCACCGCTCTTTCCCGTCACCTCTCCCTCTTCCCTTTTCCCCCCGCTCTTTCCCGGCACCTTTTTTCCCCCCGCGTCACCTTTTTTCCCCGCTCTTTCCCGTCACCTCTCCCTCTCCCCTTTTTCCTCGCTCTTTCCCGTCACCTCTCCCTCTTCCCTTTTTCCTCGCTCTTTCCCGTCACCTCTCCCTCTTCCCTTTTTCCTCGCTCTTTCCCGTCACTTCTCCCTCTTCCCTTTTTCCTGCTCTTTCCCATCACCTCTCCCTCGTTACCTCTTTCCCGTCGCCTGTCTCCCCTATTCCCTGCTCTTTCTTTCCCGTGACCTCTCCCTCGTTACCTCTTTCCCCACTCTTTCCCGTCGCCTCTCTCCCCTATTCCCTGCTCTTTCTTTCCCGTGACCTCTCCCTCGTTACCTCTTTCCCGTCGCCTCTCTCCCCTATTCCCTGCTCTTTCTTTCCCGTGACCTCTCCCTCGTTACCTCTTTCCCCACTCTTTCCCGTCGCCTCTCTCCCCTATTCCCAGCTCTTTCTTTCCCGTGACCTCTCCCTCGTTACCTCTTTCCCCACTCTTTCCCGTCGCCTCTCTCCCCTATTCCCAGCTCTTTCTTTCCCGTGACCTCTCCCTCGTTACCTCTTTCCCCACTCTTTCCCGTCGCCTCTCTCCCCTATTCCCTGCTCTTTCTTTCCCGTGACCTCTCCCTCGTTACCTCTTTCCCGTCGCCTCTCTCCCCTATTCCCTGCTCTTTCTTTCCCGTGACCTCTCCCTAGTCACCTCTTTCCCCGCTCTTTCCCGTTACCTCTCCCTCGTCACCTTTTTCCTGCTCTTTCCCATCACCTCTCCCTCGTCACCTCTTTCCCGTCGCCTCTCTCCCCTATTCCCTGCTCTTTCTTTCCCGTGACCTCTCCCTCGTTACCTCTTTCCCGTCACCTGTCTTCCCTATTCCCTGCTCTTTCTTTCCCGTCACCTCTCCCTCTTCCCTTTTTCCCCGCTCTTTCCCGTCACCTCTCCCTCGTCACCTTTTTCCTGCTCTTTCCCATCACCTCTCCCTCGTCACCTCTTTCCCCACTCTTTCCCGTCGCCTCTCTCTCCTATTCCCTGCTCTTTCTTGCCCGTGACCTCTCCCTCGTTACCTCTTTCCCGTCGCCTCTCTCCCCTATTCCCTGCTCTTTCTTTCCCGTGACCTCTCCCTCCTCACCTCTTTTCCCGCTCTTTCCCGTCTCCTCTCCCTCGTCACCTCTTTTCCCGCTCTTTCCCGTCGCCTCTCCCTCGTCACCTCTTTTCCCGCTCTTTCCCGTCGCCTCTCCCTCGTCACCTTTTTCCCCGCTCTTTCCCGTCACCTCTCCCTCTTCCCTTTTTCCTGCTGTTTCCATCACCTCTCCCTCGTTACCTCTTTCCCGTCGCCTCTCCCTCGTCACCTCTTTCCCCGCTCTTTCCCGTCACCTCTCCCTCTTCCCTTTTTCCTGCTGTTTCCCATCACCTCTCCCTCGTCACCTCTTTCCCCACTCTTTCCCGTCGCCTCTCTCCCCTATTCCCTGCTCTTTCTTTCCCGTCGCCTCTCCCTCGTCACCTCTTTTCCCGCTCTTTCCCGTCGCCTCTCCCTCGTCACCTCTTTTCCCGCTCTTTCCCGTCGCCTCTCCCTCGTCACCTCTTTTCCCGCTCTTTCCCGTCGCCTCTCCCTCGTCACCTTTTTCCCCGCTCTTTCCCGTCGCCTCTCCCTCTTCCCTTTTTCCTGCTGTTTCCGATCACCTCTCCCTCGTTACCTCTTTCCCGTCGCCTCTCTCCCCTATTCCCTGCTCTTTCTTTCCCGTCACCTCTCCCTCTTCCCTTTTTCCTGCTGTTTCCCATCACCTCTCCCTCGTCACCTCTTTCCCCACTCTTTCCCGTCGCCTCTCTCCCCTATTCCCTGCTCTTTCTTTCCCGTCACCTCTCCCTCGTTACCTTTCTATTAGGAGTTTCTGGACCGCCGTAAGATGACTCAGTTTGGGAGTCTGGCTTTGGTTGATGAGGGAGCGGGGGACGTGGATGGCGTTACTTTGAGTCTTCCAGGAGTCCGTAGAGGTAGAGTGCAGTCTGCCGTTTTCAGTACTGAAGTCCCTGCGTTGGGAGACTTACTGATGTCAATTTTTAGGTGACATGAGCTCTAGGCATTTCAAGCCTGAAATCCGTGTGACGTCATTACGGTTCTCTCCGACCGGTGAGTAGTGAATGGACATGACGGCCGATGAGGCGCTGGGTCTGGGGTCTCGCAGTAACATGGTCCTTGTGATCTCAGGGCGCAGTTGGGCCGCCACCTCCACAGAGGGTCTCCTCATTTACTCTCTGGACTCCAGTTCGGTGTTTGATCCTTTCCAGCTGGATGAAGAGGTGACAGCCGGGAGTGTCCATCGGACGCTGCGGAGAGGCGAGTGGACCCTCGCCCTGGTGATGGCCATGAGACTGAATGAAGAACGTCTTCTAGGGGAGGCCCTGGAGAGTGTGCCCCACACGGACAGTGAGTGCTCTGCCGATGGTGGCCGCCACGTCTGTAAATGTGTCCTTGTCCTCGGCCTTTGCAATGTCTGCTCTGTCTCCTGTAGTTAAGGTCCTGTGCTCGTCCCTCCCGGAGCCGTATGTGGAGCGACTGCTGGTGTTCCTGGCGGCTCAGATCGATCGCTCCCGGCACCTGCAGTTCTACCTGATCTGGGCCCATGAGTTGTTGGTTCAGCACGGCCAGAAGCTGAAGGCTCGGTAATTATCTGCTCTCTCTGCATTTTCCCGTCCTGATCGCAGATAGTCTGTGTTGGAAACTTCCCCACCGCTGTCTGAACGTCCATCCTCTCCTGTCCACAGCTCATTCTCCCTGCTGCCGGCCATTCACTCCCTGCAGAAGAGCATCCAGGCTCACGTCACGGACATCGCAAGGCTGTAAGTAGCTGCTGCTTTCTGAAGCCCCCGTCCTCCTCTCTCGGGGGGCGAGGTCTGGCCGTTATCACACTCACTGGGGTAATCATGGTCCCACGCCATTTTTACTGCCCAATAACTGGAGCCCGGAGACCACAATGGTGGAATTCATCAGGGTCTTTCACTTCACCGTGTGATGTGCAGAATTTATCGAGCCCTCGTCCCGTGCTGGTGATACCAGGAGTGTGGGGTCCGTCCGTCGTGGAGGGGGTCGGCCCGGGGGAGGGTGGTGTGTGTCCGGGGGTCTACATCCGGTGATGACTCGAGCTTCTTCTGATGTTTCTGCCTTTTAGCTGTGATTGGAATCGGTACAACATGCGCTTTGCCATCTGCCTGTCCCGGCAGCGAGGAGTGAAGCGCGCGGCCGCAGAGCGGGACATGGAGTCGGAGGTGGAGTCGATGAGTGATGGCGGCGGAGGAGAGGACACCGACCAATGATTCGGGTCTGGTCGATGAGATCAGGGATTGTATTCTGGAGCGGAGGGAGGATTGCGGAGTCCGGCCTCCGTCACACTGCACACATCGCAGTAGGGTGGTCCTCAGCCGCGGGCGGAGATCTGCCGGATCATCTGTGCCTTACATGAACGTGTACATATGTATTTATATACAGCGGTGGCGTCTACAGACTGTAGTAAAGGCAGCTCGCTTCTTTTCTCTGATCTCTTCTGGTCGTGTGGGTGGTTTTCTCTCAGCGCTTTGCGGTCCGAGTCTTCAGGAGTGGAAGTGGCTTATCGGACTTGCAGGAGGACAGCGCGGTGGAGCGCCCCGCACAGCCCGCATCCAAGACCGATGTCCTCCTTAGGAAGCTGAAATGATACCCACTACCACCTACTCCAGCTTGCCATGAAGGTGGGGGCCCTGCGGTAGGGTCAGTGGTTGGCGCAGGGGTCCGGGGCTCCGCGCTGACAGAATACCAGTTATGGACTAACACCCTCCTTAATGACAGCGTTCATCGCTGAGATCTACTGGGGCCGTACTGCGCTGTGCGGTATATACTGACCCCAGTACATGGTGGATGAATAGGAGGGTGGGTGTGTGTATGCGTGTATCACTGCAGCATGTGATGGGTTAATAAATGGAGCGGTGTCGTAACCTGCACTGATAGGCTGGAGCGGCTGCGGAGTCCAGAGCGAGAGGACGGACTACAAAGGGATGAGTCTGCGATCGCCCGGTGTCATGTCTGACACGTGCAAACTGGTACAGGTCACAAAAGTAAGAGTGTGCATGCACGCATGGCCGCGGAGGTGCTGCAACCAAGCGGGTACAAGGAGCCACCACAAGACGTCACAGCCAGCTCATCACCCCCCCTCTCTCCCCTGACGCTGCTGCCCCCCCCCCCCTTCCCCTGACGCGGTCGCCACCCCCCCCCCTTCCCCTGACGCGGTCGCCACCCCCCCCCCCCTTCCCCTGACGCGGCTGCCACCCCCCCCCACCCTTCCCCTGACGCGGTCGCCACCCCCCCCCACCCTTCCCCTGACGCGGCCGCCACCACCCCCACCCTTCCCCTGACGCGGCTGCCCCCCCCCCCCCCACCGTTCCTCTGACGCGGCCGCCCCCACCCCCACCCCTCCCCTGACGCGGTCGCCACCACCCCCACCCCTCCCCTGACGCGGCCGCCACCACCCCCACCCCTCCCCTAACGTGGTCGCCACCCCCCCCACCCTTCCCCTGACGCGGCCGCCACCACCCCCACCCTTCCCCTGACGCGGCTGCCCCCCCCGTTCCTCTGACGCGGCCACCCCTCCCCTGACGCGGCCGCCACCACCCCCACCCCTCCCCTGACGCGGCCGCCACCACCCCCACCCCTCCCCTGACGCGGCCGCCACCACCCCCACCCCTCCCCTAACGCGGCCGCCACCACCCCCACCCCTCCCCTGACGCGGCCGCCACCACCCCCACCCCTCCCCTGACGCGGCCGCCACCACCCCCACCCCTCCCCTGACGCGGCCGCCACCACCCCCACCCCTCCCCTGACGCGGCCGCCACCACCCCCACCCCTCCCCTGACGCGGCCGCCACCACCCCCACCCTTCCCCTGACTCTGCCGCCTCCCCTTTCGACTGTATCCCTAAGGTGTATAGGGGGCAGTCTGTAGGGGCAAAATGTAAACACTGTTTTCTAGGCCATTTTCACAGGTCATTAATACTCCTTGGGCAGGATTCCCCAACTCCAGTCCTCAGGGCCCCAACAGGTCATGTTTTCAGGATTTCCTTACTATTACACAGGTGATGGGATTATTGCCTGTGCAGGTGATGGGATTATTGCCTGTGCAGGTGATGGGATTATTGCCTGTGCAGGTGATGGGATTATCAGCTGTGCTATAGTAAGGAAATCCTGGAAACATGATGTGCTGGTGGGACTTGAGGACTGGATTTGGGGAACCCTGTTCTAGGGGGCACAAAGGGAGCATTATACTATGTATGTGGGAGCAAAGTGCTGGCATCATCTGAGTGACACAGAGGTGATGTGTGGGGGGCACAGCAGTGGCTTTATTATGTAGGGGCACAATGGTGGGCATTTCAATCCTAGAATGTTCTTGTTGGAAGGGACCTCCAGGGTCCTCGTGTCCACCCCCTGCTCAAAGCAGGATTCACTAGATCATCTCAGACAGATGTCTGTCCAGCCTCTGTTTGAAGACGTCCATTGAAGGGGAACTCACCACCTCTCGTGGCCGCCTGTTCCACTCATTGATCACCCTCACTGACAATTTTTTTTCTAATTTCTAATCTGTATCAGTTTCCTTCCATTGCTTCCTTGTGTTTCCATGTGCAACTGATCCCTCTACACTGTCCTTCAGATGTTTGTAGACAGCTATTAAGTCTCCTCTCAATCTTCTTTTTTGCAGCTAAACATTCCCAAATCCTGTAACCGTTCCTCATAGGACATGGTTTGCAGACCGGTCACCATCCTGGTGGCTTTTATTTTTTTTTATTATTTATATAGCGCCATTAATTCCATGGCGCTGTACATAAGAAGGGGTTACATACGAAATACAGATCAGATGTCACTTACAGTAAAGAACTAACAATGATAGACTGGTACAGGGGGAGAGGACCCTGCCCTCAGGAGCTTACATGGTACAGGGGGAGGAGGACCCTGCCCTCGGGAGCTTACATGGTACAGGGGGAGGAGGACCCTGCCCTCGGGAGCTTACATGCTACAGGATGGGGAGGAGACAGTAGGTTGGGGGGTTGCAGCAGCTCTGGTGTTGGTGAGGCGCAGGTCCGGTGTTGGTAAGGCAGCAGCTCCAGTGGTGAGGAGGCAGCGGGGTCATGGCAGACTGTAGCTTTCTTGAAGAGATGGGTTTTCAGGTTCTGTCTGAAGGATCCGGATGTGGTGGATAATCGGACGTGTTGTGGCACAGAATTCCAGAGGATGGGGGATATTCAGGAGAAATCTTGGAGGCAATTGCGTGAGGAACGGATAAGTGTGGAGGAGAGAAGGAGGTCGTGGGAGGACCGGAGGTTACGTAAGGGAGTATATCGGGAGATTAGTTCAGAGATGTACGGAGGAGGGAGGTTATGGATGGCTTTGTAGGTCAGTGTTAGTAGTTTGAACTGGATGCGCTGGGCAATTGGGAGCCAGTGAAGCGATTTGCAAAGGGGTAGCGAGGAGTAGCGAGGTGAGAGATGAACTAGTCGCGCAGCAGAGTTAAGGGTGGACTGGACGGGTGCGAGAGTGTTAGCAGGTAGGGACAGAGGAGGATGCTGCAGTAGTCCAGGCGGGAGATGATGAGGGCATGTGTGGTTAGAAAGGTATGAAGTGATCCAGGAGAGGGCAAGGTCTTTGACACTGAAGGAAGAGAGGATCTGTGGTAGGAGGCAGTGGTCAACTGTATCGAATGCAGAGGACAGGTCAAGTAGAAGGAGTACAGAGAATTGTCTGTTAGCTTTGGCTGTAAGTAGGTCATTGGTGATTTTAGTAAGGGCTGTTTCGGTGGAATGGTGGGGGCGGAAGCCGGATTGTCGGTTGTCGAAGAGGGAGTTCGATGAGAAGTGGGAGGAAAGTTCAGCGTGAACGTGTTGCTCAAGGAGTTTGGAGGCGAATGGGAGCAGCGATATGGGGCGATAGCTGGACAGGGCGGATGGGTCGAGGGATGGCTTTTTGAGGATGGGTGTGATTGTGGCATGTTTGAAGGCAGCAGGGAAAGTACCAGAAGTAAGTGATAGGTTGAAGAGATGGGTTAGGCATGGGATGAGTGTGGGGGTGAGGTTGGGGAGGAGGTGGGATGGGATGGGGTCGAGTGCACATGTGGTGAGGTATGATTTGGAGAGGAGATGAGTAAGGTCTCGTTCCGTGATGTTGGGAAGGGAGGTTATGGGGGAAGGGCAATGGTCTGGAAAACAAAGGGGTTGTGGTGGTCGGACAGTAAAGACTTGCCTTGTTTGGTCAATCTTGTTTTTGAAGTGTGTGGCAAACTCCTCAGCAGAGATGGAGGTCGGAGGGGGCAGTGGAGGGCGGAGGAGAGAGTTGAAAGTGTTGAATAGTTTGGGGTTGTAGGATAGGGAAGATATGAGGGTTGTGAAGTCGGCCTGTTTAGCAGAAGTGAGTGCTGATTTGAACGTGAGTGTTGCTTGTTTGAATGCAGTGAAGTCCTCTTGTGAATGTGTTTTCTTCCAACGCCGCTCCACAACCCTGGACGCTTGTCAAAGGTTGTTGTGCCAGGGTTGCCTGTTGACTCATCGCGCTCTGCCATGCATAAGAGGGGCAACTGAGTTAATAGCTGATGCAAGAGTGGCATTGTAGAAAGCAGTGGCGCTGTCTGTGTCATGCATGGACTGAGGACATGGATGTCAGTGGTAGAACAGAGAGTGTGTGTGTGTGTCTAGATGTGTAAGGTTTCTGCGGGGGGTGTGCTAGTTGCTGGAAATGGATGAGAACGTGCGTAGATTGTGGTCAGATAGGGAGCAGAGTCGGGTGTAGTGTGTGTCCGTCTGTGTGGGTGGCTGAGGAGGACCACTGAGTGAGTCCAAAAGATCAAGTGAGTGACAGGAGTTTGGAGGCTGCTGACTGGTGTGTGTCAGTGGGGATGTTGAAATCGCCCATGATGATGGTGGCAATGTCAGCAGAGAGAAAGTGAAGAAGCCGGGTGGAGAATTGGTCAACAAAGGCAGTGATCGGGCCTGGAGGTCAGTATATGACAGCTGGTTGGAGGGGAGAGTAAATGTGGACAGAGTGTACTTCAAAGGAAGGGAGAATAAGTGAGGGAAGAGGAGGAGTAGGGCTAAAGGTGCAGTTAGAGAGGAGAAGACCCACTCCTCCACCATGTTTGTTACCAGGGTGAGGAGGGTGGGGGAGGTGGAGGCCACCATAACACAGCGAAGCAGGGGAGGCAGTGTCGGAGGTTGTCAGCCATGTCTCCGTGAGGCCCAGGAAGGAGAGATTACGAGAGGTAAAGAGGTTGTGGACAAAATGGAGCTTGTTGCAGACAGAGCATACATTCCAGAGTGCTCCAGAGAGAGGGAGCAGCGGGGTGGGCGTCAGGGGCACAGATTTTACGTTATAGAGGTTGTGGTAGTTTGCAATTGGTTTGAAGCGATAGGTGGGGGAATTGGTGGGAGGTGCAAGCTGTGGGGGTCCAGGATTGGGAGACATGTGGTCAGCAGTAAGAAGCAAAGAGGGAGAGCAGGTGGGAGAAAGAGAGAGTGTCCGGCTTGTTATGTTTTGGTAGGATAGATCTGAGGTTGAGGAGCAGGTCTGCAGATGAGGTTAGGTGGGGAGGTAAGATGGAAGGGGAGATGATGATTTGATCAGAGGGTGCTGGGGTTTGGGGATAGTGAAGGAGAGTGAGGATTAGTGGTGCAAGGACAGTAAGGGCATATGTAAGCAGTGAATGTTAAGTGTGAATGAGAAAGAGAATCTAAGTACAAGTAGTAGATAGTTATCTGTACCTTCTGGTCACTTCTGGCATATTTCATTTTTTGATCCTTAAAAGCGACCTTTAAGAGCTAGACCCGTCTGTGCCAGACTTGGCTTGCTTGATTTATGGAGCTCTGGCCAGCACATTAGGTGGGTCAGGTGTGCAGGAGCGGAGGAGCTGCAGGGACACTGCTCACAAAAGCATGGGGGGAGGGGAGTAGGACACAGAGGCTAAATGTATTCAGGAAACAGACAGCTAGGGACCAGTGTGTATTAGGATCAAAGGATTGAGGTGATGAACGTGCAGATGGGATCAAACGTACCAAGGACAGATAGAGTGAAATTAGCGGGGATCAGTGGATACACAGCAGATAATGGATGCAGGGAACGTACCGGGAGACAGATAGATACAGTCTGGAAAAAACTGTCAGATATGCAGCATGGGGTTTGCAGGTAGGGTCAGATGACGTACCCGGAGACCGATAAATACAAGTTCTCTGAACTGGCTCCAGATGTAATGCCCAGAACTGGACACAGTATCCAGATGAAGTCTGACCATGAAGGAGTAAAGACCGATAATGACTTCACGTGATCTAGACTGTATGCTTCTGTTAATACATCCCAGAATTGTATTTGCCTTTTTTGCTGCTGCATCACACTGTTGACTCATGTTCAGTCTATGATCTATTAGTATACCTAAGTCTTTTTCACACTTGCTGTTGCTTAGTTCTATTCCTCCCATTTTGTAGATGTCATTTTTTGTTTTTCTTGCCCAGATGTAGAATCTTGCCTTTTTCCCTGTTAAATCTCATTCTATTAGTCGCTGCCCATTGTTCAAGCTTATCTAGATCCTTCTGAATCCTTTCTCTCTTCTCTAGTGTGTTATCCCTCCTAGCTTTGCATCATCTGCAAATGTGATTAGTTTACCCTCCTTTCCCTTATATAAATCATTGATGAAGATGTTGAACAATACAGGTCCCAGGACAGAGCCCTGCGGTACCCCACTTGAGACATTCATCCAGCTGGATGTGAAGCCATTTACAACCACCCTTTGAGTCCGATCACTAAGCCAGTTATGAATCCACCTAACAGTTGCCTGGTCCATTCCATACTTTGTCATTTTTTCAATAAGGATGGTGTGAGATACTTTAAGGAACAAGTAACCATATGGTAGTTGTACCTTTATGTGAAGCTGTCAATATAGAAATAAAGGGCGATAGTGCCAGCGTACCCGGGCTAATGGCGTCTGAAGCAAGGATGCCAAGGGACCACTTGGCAAACAGAGAAGATGACTGAAGGCGTATGCTCTGACTATTCTGGATTTTAATAACTTTTAAGCTGCTTTGGAAATAAATGTTGAACTTTTTATGAAGCTGGATTTTCCTCTTCAGTCCTAACCTCTCAATCTAGACAATATGACATCCGCAGGGGTAAGGGGATGTTAGGATTTAAAGTAGAACTTTTAATGGTATGTAATAAAAAGGAGCCAAGACAGAAGGCCACAAATGTAACAGCAAAAAGTACCAAGTACGGTGCAAAGATATAAAGCCGTGCTCGGTAAGAAGGGTTGGTCTCACCAATTCTCCAGACTCGGCTTCTAGTTCTTATCAGCAGAAGACCGTGAGGTCATCTAGTATCCCCCGGGGGAGGGGGTCCATCTAGTATCCCCCCGGGGGAGGGGGTCATCTAGTATCCCCCTGGGGGAGGGGGTTATATTTCTATCTCCGTTCATAGTCCCCTGTCGTGCCCCTGTATTGCTCCTGCCCGCACAAGGGCGGTACCCAGGTGTTGCCTAGATGTTACCAGAGAGCGAGCAGAAAGCTTCCCAGCAAATGTGTGATCTCTCGACGCGTTCCACCCTCCATGAGGAAGGATCATCAAGAGGTTCTGGAAATTGTGGGATGTTGGATAATGCAGCTCCTGCAGTGGCACCGAGCTGGTTAGTGGGTCTGGTGAGCTGTGCCCATGTGGGGATCAGTGGTCTATTTGGGCATCTAAGCTGTGTTGGCTTACATACGAGTGTGCCCTCCCTCCATTAGACCGGAGTCCAACCTCATTTCCAGAGTCCCAGCCACATGGTATTACCGGCGCCGCGTTGCTTCTGGTCCCCGGATGTCATTTCCGGTGTTTGAACCGCATAATGAAACTCACGCGTCACACCTCTACCTCAGTTCCGGTCCGTGGACGTCACTTCCGGTTGTTGAACCGCACCATTCCCCAGCTGGAGCGTGTACGTCAGAGTTCAGCGCCCCCACTGGGTATGCGGCAGCATCACTGCATGCCCACGTTACCATGGATGAGGTGGTGGGCCCTCCCCTGGCTAAGCTCATCAGTATCCACCACGGTGGCAATATAAGGGCGATGATTGGTGACGTACAGAGTTCTCCTCCCGCCTCCGTCACTAACAGAGTTCTCCTCCCACCCCCGTCACGTACGGAGGCCTCCTCCCACCCCCCCGTCACGTACGGAGGCCTCGTCCCACCCCCCCGTCACGTACGGAGGCCTCCTCCCGCCACGTACAGAGGCCTCGTCCCGCCCCCCCGTCACGTACGGAGGCCTCCTCCCGCCCCAGTCACGTACGGAGTTCTCCCGCCCCCATCACGTAGAGGCCTCCTCCCACCCCCCGTCACGTACGGAGGCCTCGTCCCACCCCCCATCACGTACGGAGGCGTCGTCCCACCCCCGTCACGTACAGAGGCCTCGTCCCACCCCCATCACATAGAGGCCACCTCCCGTCACGTAGAGGCCTCGTCCCACCCCCCATCACGTACGGAGGCCTCCCCCCCATCACGTACGGAGGCCTCCTCCCACCCAGCTCCCCCTGTCACTTACGGAGGCCTCCTCCCACCCAGCTCCCCTCGTCACTTACGGAGGCCTCCTCCCACCTGGCTGAGGACCCAGCAGGGACTATAACACAATGTACAGCGGATCCTGCCACTGTCTCACCCCATCAGTGACACGGGGCAGAATTGTGCGCCTTCACCATGTGAGACGCTCCGGGACCACTCCCACCTCGGGGGATGCAGATGCCACAGGTAATTGATTCTCTCCTGGCCGCTGCAGCCACGTACACATCTACCACGAGTACAGAGACCCCGAAAAGGGGGTCATGGGTCTGGAGAGGCCCCGCAGTGACCGTCCGGCCCTGCACCTCCCCCAATGGTGCACACAATACAGGAGATCGGACGGTGCTTGTCCTACAGGTGATGGGAACACTCGGCTCTCAGGAGCGAGCGCAGCAGTGGTCACTGACATCACGAGAGCGCTGGCACAATGTGGGGTGTGCGTCTCCATGCTGGGGTATGCGGCTCTGTGAAGACCCGGGGTCTTCGGTGGGCGTAACGCTACTCAGACAACACAGGGTGCAGGTAAAACAGCGCAGCAATACTTTACTGAACCACAAGGCGGACAATAAACACATAGAACAGTCCCAGCAAATACCCGAGATGGTGCAACATCACACAGTCTCACCCTTCTCCGCCTGCCTGGGATAGGACAGCTGCGACTTTGGGACTTCCGGGGCCGACTACCTCAACCAGCGGCCCCCCTCTTCTGGCAGGCCCCCACAGAGAGGAGGTAGCGGCAAGCTTAGGAAGCTGACTGTTCATCGAGGTACAAGGCCAAGAGACCCGAGGGTCCCACACTGGCCCCCCTGAGAGTTTCCATGGGGCCAGATGACCGGCGGGTCCCAATCTGGCTTCTCCGAATGTCTCCATGGTTCCAGGCGACTGGAGGGTCCCACCTGGCAACCACAAACAACATATCCATGGGGCCAAGTGACTTCATCGTCCCAACTTGGTCTCCCCAAATGTATCCATGGTCTCTCTGATGGTTAATGGAGCAGATCCGTATCTTTCCAGTCAGGGCCATATACCCTTAGGCTGGAATCATGTAGAATCCAAATCTGTGTCTCTGGATGGAGCCGCCATGCAATCCATCTACTGTCCTGAAGAGTCGCTCTGAATCTTTGCGTGTTTTTGCAGCCGGATAAAACCCCCTTTTTATATTTACATATGTGGCTCAGGTCATCACTCACAGGTCAGGGGGCGGGAAGGTGCAGGGCTCAGGTCTCATTGTTTGAGCATTTAACATAGTTGGCATCCCCCTGCTCTGTAAATAAACAATTAGCTGGCTTAGTACAATATGTCATTAGCATATTAACAAACACTATTGTTTCTAGACCAAGAGAAGTCAACATTCAGGTTTATACAAATACTAGTCTGTCCTTCTTGACCAGCAAAGAAAAACACAAATTCTAAAGTCAACACAATAGTGTATTTCTCCTGGTTTAACAAATCTAATCGTCTGACTGATTAAGATTAGAAGGTGTGTCGTCACAGGCTCCATCCCGGGGTGTGCGGCAAAATCTGGGGTATACGGCTCCGTCCAGGGGGTGTGCGGCACAATGTTGGGTATACGGCTCCATCCTGGGGTATGCGGCTCCATCCCGGGGTGTGCAACTTCATCCGGGGGTGTGCGGCTCCATTCTCTGGGTGTGTGGCTCCGTCCCCGGGGTCGTGCGGCTCCGTCCCGGGGTTATTCGCTCCGTCCTGGGGGTGTGCGGCTCCGTCCCCGGGGTCGTGCAGCTCCGTCCCGGGGTTATTCGCTCCGTCCTGGGGGTGTGCGGCTCCCGCCATATGAGCTGATGGTGCTAGTGGCTTTACTAAGGTCATCTTGTGTTCTGCCCCCAGTAAGAAGCGACATCTACACCGTTATCTCCTCCACACACAGGTGTGAACAGGTACAAACCGCACCGAACCCTGCAGAGCATCGCACCCCTGGGGGGGGGACCGAACCTTGCAGAGCATCCCACCCGGGGGGGGGGGCACCGAACCCTGCAGTGCATTGCACCCCGGGGGGGGCAGCGGACCCTGCAGAGCATCGCACCCCGGGGGCACCAAACCCTGCAGAGCATCGCACTCCGGGGGAAGCACCGAACCCAGCAGAGCATCACACCCCGGGGGGCAGCGGACCCTGCAGAGCATCGCACCCCGGGGGGCACCGAACCCTGCAGAGCATCGCACCCCGTGGCAGGGCACCGAACCCTGCAGAGCATCGCACCCGGGGGGACAGCGAACCCTGCAGAACATCGCACCCCTGGGGGAAAGGGGCACCGAACCCTGCAAAGCATCGCACCCCGGGGGGACAGCGAACCCTGCAGAGCATCGCACCCGGGGGGGGGGGGCACCAAACCCTGCAGAACATCTCACCCCGGGGGGCACCGAACCCTACAGAGCATAGCACCCCGGGGGGCACCGAATCCTACAGAGCATCGTACCCCGGGGGGCACCAACCCTGCAGAGCATCGCACCCCGGGGGGCACCAACCCTGCAGAACATCGCATCCCGGGGGGCACTGAACCCTACAGAGCATCGCACCCCGGGGGGCACCGAACCCTACAGAGCATAGCACCCCGGGGGGCACCGAACCCTACAGAGCATAGCACCCCGGGGGGGCACCGAACCCTACAGAGCATTGCACCCCGGGGGGCACCGAACCCTACAGAGCATAGCACCCCGGGGGGCACCGAACCCTACAGAGCATAGCACCCCGGGGGGCACCGAACCCTACAGAGCATCGCACCCCGGGGGGCACCAACCCTGCAGAACATCGCACCCCGGGGGGGCACCGAACCCTACAGAGCATTGCACCCCGGGGGGGCACCGAACCCTACAGAGCATCGCACCCTGGGGAGCACCGGACCCTGCAGAGCATCGCACCCGGGGGGGCACCGAACCCTGCAGAGCATCGCACCCCGGGGGGCACCGAACCCTGCAGAGCATTGCACCCCGGGGGGGGCAGCGGACCCTGCAGAGCATCGCACCCCGGGGGGCACCGAACCCTGCAGAGTATCGCACCCTGGGGGAAGCAGCGGACCCTGCAGAGCATCGCACCCCGGGGGGCACCGAACCCTGCAGAGCATCGCACCCCGGGGGGCACCGAACCCTGCAGAGCATCGCACCCCGTGGCAGGGCACCGAACCCTGCAGAGCATCGCACCCGGGGGGACAGCGAACCCTGCAGAACATCGCACCCGGGGGGGGGGGGGGCACCGAACCCTGCAAAGCATCGCACCCCGGGGGGACAGCGAACCCTGCAGAGCATCGCACCCCGGGGGGACAGCGAACCCTGCAGAACATCGCACACCGGGGGGCACCGAACCCTACAGAGCATTGCACCCCGGGGGGCACCGAACCCTACAGAGCATCGCACCCCGGGGGGCACCGAATCCTACAGAGCATCGCACCCCGGGGGTCACCAACCCTGCAGAGCATCGCACCCCGGGGGTCACCGAACCCTACAGAGCATCGCACCCCGGGGAGCACCGAACCCTACAGAGCATCGCACCCCGGGGGGCACCGAACCCTACAGAGCATCGCACCCCGGGGAGCACCGAACCCTACAGAGCATCGCACCCCGGGGGGCACCGAACCCTACAGAGCATCGCACCCCGGGGGGCACCGAACCCTACAGAGCATCGCACCCCGGGGAGCACCGAACCCTACAGAGCATCGCACCCCGGGGGGCACCGAACCCTACAGAGCATCGCACCCCGGGGGGCACCGAACCCTACAGAGCATCGCACCCCGGGGGGCACCGAACTCTACAGAGCATCGCACCCCGGGGGGCACCGAACCCTACAGAGCATCGCACCCCGCGGGGCACCAACCCTGCAGAGCATCGCACCCCGCGGGGCACCAACCCTGCAGAGCATCGCACCCCGGGGGGCACCGAACCCTACAGAGCATCGCACCCCGGGGGGCACCGAACCCTACAGAGCATCGCACCCCGGGGAGCACCGAACCTTACAGAGCATCGCACCCCGGGGAGCACCGAACCCTACAGAGCATCGCACCCCGGGGAGCACCGAACCCTACAGAGCATCGCACCCCGGGGAGCACCGGACCCTACAGAGCATCGCACCCCGGGGAGCACCGAACCCTACAGAGCATCGCACCCCGGGGAGCACCGAACCCTACAGAGCATCGCACCCCGGGGGGGGCACCGAACCCTACAGAGCATCGCACCCTGGGGAGCACCGGACCCTACAGAGCATCGCACCCGGGGGGGGCACCGAACCCTGCAGAGCATCGCACCCCGGGGGGCACCGAACCCTGCAGTGCATTGCACCCCGGGGGGGGCAGCGGACCCTGCAGAGCATCGCACCCCGGGGGGCACCGAACCCTGCAGAGTATCGCACCCTGGGGGAAGCAGCGGACCCTGCAGAGCATCGCACCCCGGGGGGCACCGAACCCTGCAGAGCATCGCACCCCGGGGGGCACCGAACCCTGCAGAGCATCGCACCCCGTGGCAGGGCACCGAACCCTGCAGAGCATCGCACCCGGGGGGACAGCGAACCCTGCAGAACATCGCACCCGGGGGGGGGGGGGGCACCGAACCCTGCAAAGCATCGCACCCCGGGGGGACAGCGAACCCTGCAGAGCATCGCACCCCGGGGGGACAGCGAACCCTGCAGAACATCGCACACCGGGGGGCACCGAACCCTACAGAGCATTGCACCCCGGGGGGCACCGAACCCTACAGAGCATCGCACCCCGGGGGGCACCGAATCCTACAGAGCATCGCACCCCGGGGGTCACCAACCCTGCAGAGCATCGCACCCCGGGGGTCACCGAACCCTACAGAGCATCGCACCCCGGGGAGCACCGAACCCTACAGAGCATCGCACCCCGGGGGGCACCGAACCCTACAGAGCATCGCACCCCGGGGAGCACCGAACCCTACAGAGCATCGCACCCCGGGGGGCACCGAACCCTACAGAGCATCGCACCCCGGGGGGCACCGAACCCTACAGAGCATCGCACCCCGGGGAGCACCGGACCCTACAGAGCATCGCACCCCGGGGTGCACCGAACCCTACAGAGCATCGCACCCCGGGGGGCACCGAACCCTACAGAGCATCGCACCCCGGGGGGCACCGAACTCTACAGAGCATCGCACCCCGGGGGGCACCAAACCCTACAGAGCATCGCACCCCGCGGGGCACCAACCCTGCAGAGCATCGCACCCCGCGGGGCACCAACCCTGCAGAGCATCGCACCCCGGGGGGCACCGAACCCTACAGAGCATCGCACCCTGGGGGGCACCGAACCCTACAGAGCATCGCACCCCGGGGAGCACCGAACCTTACAGAGCATCGCACCCCGGGGAGCACCGAACCCTACAGAGCATCGCACCCCGGGGAGCACCGAACCCTACAGAGCATCGCACCCCGGGGAGCACCGAACCCTACAGAGCATCGCACCCCGGGGAGCACCGAACCCTACAGAGCATCGCACCCCGGGGGGCACCGAACCCTACAGAGCATCGCACCCCGGGGAGCACCGAACCCTACAGAGCATCGCACCCCGGGGAGCACCGAACCCTACAGAGCATCGCACCCCGGGGAGCACCGAACCCTACAGAGCATCGCACCCCGGGGAGCACCGAACCCTACAGAGCATCGCACCCCGGGGAGCACCGAACCCTACAGAGCATCGCGCCCCGGGGAGCACCGAACCCTACAGAGCATCGCACCCCGGGGGGGCACCGAACTCTACAGAGCATCGCACCCCGGGGGGCACCGAACCCTACAGAGCATCGCACCCCGGGGAGCACCGAACCCTACAGAGCATCGCACCCCGGGGAGCACCGAACCCTACAGAGCATCGCACCCCGGGGAGCACCGAACCCTACAGAGCATCGCACCCCGGGGAGCACCGGACCCTACAGAGCATCGCACCCCGGGGAGCACCGAACCCTACAGAGCATCGCACCCCGGGGGGCACCGGACCATGCTGCACCCTCTGCTCCCGGCCCCGCCCCTTTCCCGTCATTTCTGGCCCCGCCTCCTGCTGCTCTTGTCCGGGTGACTCCTCCCACACTGGGGTCATATGGCAGTGACGTCACTAGGCTGCGCCTGTATGTGAAGGTGACATCCGGGTGATGGCGGCGCTCGGTGCTCGGGGTCTCCGCCTCCGGATTCCTCTGCTGGGGGCCCGCGCCCTGCACACGTCACCGGGAAACCCCGCGGCCAGAGTGGCGGTGGTGAGTGCACAGTGTGGGCGGCAGAGACAGGAACGTGCGGGGCCGAGAGTGTGACGGGGCGGAGCCTGAGCAAGGGGCGGGGCAGGTGTGACGGGGCGGAGCCTGAGCAAGGGGCGGGCCAGGTGTGACGGGGCGGAGCCTGAGCAAGGGAAAAGGCGGGGCAGGTGTGACGGGGCGGAGCCTGAGCAAGGGAAAAGGCGGGCCAAGTGTGATGGGGCGGAGCCTGAGCAAGGGAAAAGGCGGGGCAAGTGTGAAGGGGCGGGGCAGGTGTGACGGGGCGGAGCCTGAGCAAGGGGCGGGGCAGGTGTGACGGGGCGGAGCCTGAGCAAGCGGCGGGGCAGGTGTGACGGGGCGGAGCCTGAGCAAGGGAAAAGGCGGGGCAAGTGTGAAGGGGCGGGGCAGGTGTGACGGGGCGGGGCAGGTGTGACTGGGCGGAGCCTGAGCAAGGGAAAAGGCGGGGCAAGTGTGAAGGGGCGGGGCAGGTGTGACAGGGCGGAGCCTGAGCAAGGGGCGGGGCAGGTGTGACGGGGCGGAGCCTGAGCAAGGGGCGGGGCAGGTGTGACGGGGCGGAGCCTGAGCAAGGGAAAAGGCGGGGCAAGTGTGACGGGGCGGAGCCTGAGCAAGGGGCGGGGCAGGTGTGATGGGGCGGAGCCTGAGCAAGGGAAAAGGCGGGGCAGGTGTGATGGGGCGGAGCCTGAGCAAGGGAAAAGGCGGGGCAGGTGTGACGGGGCGGAGCCTGAGCAAGGGAAAAGGCGGGGCAGGTGTGACGGGGCGGAGCCTGAGCAAGGGAAAAGGCGGGGCAAGTGTGACGGGGCGGAGCCTGAGCAAGGGGCGGGGCATGTGTGACGGGGCGGAGCCTGAGCAAGGGGCGGGGCAAGTGTTACGGGGCGGGGCAAGTGTGACGGGGCGGAGCCTGAGCAAGGGGCGGGGCAGGTGTGACGGGGCGGAGCCTGAGCAAGGGAAAAGGCGGGGCAGGTGTGACAGGGCGGAGCCTGAGAAAGGGAAAAGGCGGGGCAAGTGTGACGGGGCGGAGCCTGAGCAACGGGCGGGGCGGTGCATGTGTGACGGGGCGGAGCCTGAGCAAGGGAAAAGGCGGGGCAGGTGTGACGGGGCGGAGCCTGAGCAAGGGAAAAGGCGGGCAGGTGTGACGGGGCGGAGCCTGAGCAAGGGAAAAGGCGGGGCAGGTGTGACGGGGCGGAGCCTGAGCAAGGGGCTGGGCAGTTGCGACGGGGCGGAGCCTGAGCAAGGGGCGGGGCAGGTGTAATATCACAGCTTTTCTTGTTCATCACCAGCTGTTCATACACCGTCTCCCCCTGGTTGGGCGCGCGCCCCCCGTCTCCCCCTGGTTGGGCGCGCGCCCCCCGTCTCCCCCTGGTTGGGCGCGCGCCCCCCGTCTCCCCCTGGTTGGGCGCGCGCCCCCCGTCTCCCCCTGGTTGGGCGCGCGCCCCCCGTCTCCCCCTGGTTGGGGGCGCTCCCCCCGTCTCCCCCTGGTTGGGGGCGCTCCCCCCGTCTCCCCCTGGTTGGGGGCGCTCCCCCCGTCTCCCCCTGGTTGGGGGCGCTCCCCCCGTCTCCCCCTGGTTGGGGGCGCTCCCCCCGTCTCCCCCTGGTTGGGCGCGCGCCCCCCGTCTCCCCCTGGTTGGGCGCGCGCCCCCCGTCTCCCCCTGGTTGGGCGCGCGCCCCCCGTCTTCCCCTGGTATGCGCGCGCCCCCCGTCTACCCCTGGTATGCGCGCGCCCCCCGTCTCCTCCTGGTATGCGCGCGCCCCCCGTCTCCCCCTGGTATGCGCGCGCCCCCCGTTTCCCCCCTGGTTCGGGTGCGCGCCCCCCGTTTCCCCCCTGGTTCGGGTGCGCGCCCCGTTTCCCCCCTGGTTCGGGTGCGCGCCCCGTCTCCCCCTGGTTCGGGCGCGCCCCCCCGTCTCCCCCTGGTTCGGGCGCGCCCCCCCGTCTCCCCCTGGTTCGGGCGCGCCCCCCCGTCTCCCCCTGGTTCGGGCGCGCCCCCCGTCTCCCCCTGGTTGGGCGCGCGCCCCCCGTCTCCCCCTGGTTCGGGCGCGCCCCCCGTCTCCCCCGGTACGCGCGTCCCTGTTGTCAAAAGTCACTGCCTTCGAGGCTTCGCACATCTGCCCTCTGTTATCTTTTTATCCCGAACAGCTCTCTGCTGCCCCCTATCGTCAGGACAATTACATGATTGACCGATGATTATCGGGGGAGGCCGCGGCTGTTCCCATTAACAGGCCGGTGATTGGGAAACTAACAGTGAGTGTATGGTATATACACCTCTGATTCCAACCCCTGGAATATCTATATATACCTCTGTACTATCACTGCTGACGCCACAATAACTAAAGAAAGATCTTTAGCTGCCTCCACCGGTCGTTGTTATACCGGCTGCCTGGACGCCTGGTTCTGGTAGCGTATGGATTCAGGGTGCAGGTTACAGAACAAAAGGAACAGAATTATAACATTTTATATTTAATCCAGAATGATGGGCAGCGTTTATAAGAATATAGAAACAAAGGGGACAAAACAATACAGAATATACAGTTACATAAAATAAACAGGATTAACAAAAGATCCTTACTACACCGATCGCAGAGACGATTCAGCTCAGTGGATGGAAGCAATCCGATTGAAAATCTCCATAAATGTGTATCCTGCTTACACTGATCTGTATCTTCCGACATGGAACACAGATCATAATTCGCCCTGACACTTTATCAGCACCTATGTTACATCCACACACCTCCCCTTGATGACTCATAGCAGGGCTGGTCAGGGGATGTGGCTCCAGATATTCCCAGTGTCTTCACTTCTTACCCTCATAGACATTCGATACTGCCGTCATATTTTTTATCGGGATTTTACTGTTACCCTGAGACCAAACATGACATGGCTGTTGTCACCAATCTGTCCACTATTGATTTGGGGCTTAGAGTCCAGGGTTACAGTTATGAAAAAATATGCATACTCTTTCTTGATTAGTCCTGAAATTGAAGATGTATGTCCCATCAATATCAAATCTATACAAAACTCAATATTCATAACTTTTCATCGGTGCCTCAGAGTCTGGTTGCAGGTATAACATTATCCCTGAAGGGAGCTAAAGTTTCATTTCAACTCGGGATGTATTTCCTGATGACAAAACAGACTCTTCCACTTCTCTATCTATGTGTAAGCACCTGTCCCTTTTGTTATCTGATCCTCAGAAAAGATCTTTCTTTGGCTGGTCAAGAAGGACAGACTAGTATTTGTATAAACCTGAATATTGACTTCTCTTGGTCTGGAAACAATAATGTTTAATATGCTAATTGCATATTATACTAAGCCATCTAGTTGTTGATTTACAAGAGTAAGGGGATACAAATTATGTAAATTGATTAAATGCTCAAACAATGAGACCTGCACCTCCCTCCCCCCCCTGATCTGTGACTGATGACCATAGCCACATATTTAAATATAAAAAGGGATTTCTATCCTGCTGCAAGGAGAATTAGAGAATAAAAGATTCAGAGAGCCTCTTCGGGACAGTAGTTTGGTAGCACGGCTCCATCCAGAGAGACACAGATTTGTATTTTACATTATTTCAGCCTAAGGGTATATGGCCCTGACTAGAAAGATACGGATCTGCTCCATTGACCATCAGAGAGACCATGGATACATTTGGGGAGGCCAGATTGAGACGATGAACTCACCTGGCTACATGGATATGTTGTGTGGGGTTGCCAGGTGGGACCCTCCTGGAACCCATCGAGACTGTAAAGATCTGAGGTTGTGGGTTGTTAGTAATCACCTCGGCAGGTTAACGATGCAACAATATTTTATTGATCACAGCCATGGTAATAAAGCAATTCCAGGTAAATGGTCAAAATACAGTTCTCTCAGCCCTCAAGTTCCCAATCTGGGTCTGTAGTTCCACTGGCTTTGTATAAGGCCATACTCACTGTCTCCCAACTTTTGGTTGGCCCACAGATCTCGTATCTCCAGCCAGTATAGTCTGTAGCCACAGTCCATGATCCTCTAGACGGCCGATAAAACTATGAAAGCACAGGTATCCAGCAGCAACAGTCCTTTTAAGAAAGTTTAAATCCAAACGACATAATCCATAATGGTAACATGTTTATCCATCCATCCTTCCAAGTCCACGGTCTCCATCCTCTTCCTTCAATCCTTCCACACAACTCTGACTAAAACATCTCTGTCCTTTCTTTCGCTGGGATCAGTCCCCTCCCAGGTCAGAAGTGATCACCCCCCCCCCCCCTTAAACATTCACTGTTTGCTAAAAACAATGAAGAATATTCTAGAAGCCTTCATCTGAGACTGCATGTAAGACCCCCTGTGGTGACGGCTCCACTGTGTCTACAATCTACACACACATAATGAGATTATTGGCTGTTGGAACCATGGTTAGATACTCCTGAGATACAGATATCCTGAGATACTGATTAGTGGAATGCTGGACACTTTACAAGTGAATCTAGTGCACATACTGACAAGTTAGCAGAACTATATAAAACATAACAAGTGAATCACTAATAAAACACAATAATAATATTAACAAAAATGGTAGAAAAGTATCATAGTTTTTAATAAGTGGGCAGCTCCTCACAGAGACATTCACAGAAGCCAGATTGGGACCAGCCAGTAATCTGGCCCCATGGAAACTCTCAGAGAGGCCAGGGTGGGACCCTCGGGTCTCCTGGCCTTGTACCTCGATGGACTGTCAGCTTCCTAAGCTTGCCGCTACCTTCTCTCTTGTCACTTCCCAATGATCTGTCATTTCCTCTGTCACCCGGGCAATTCTATTTCCAGGCAGCTTAGACTGCAAGCTCTTGTCTGTTTGATATTTTGTGCAAGTGGGAGTGCTGACTGCCCCCTTACTTGGGTGGGTTAGTGATCTCAATGTTTTCTATGACAGCCGCCCACAGTCATGTCACCCTCTGGTGCCCACTGTGATGCCCATTATTGTAACACTAAGACAGGGTGGGATCTTCTCTGTCCCCCGCACCTCCAGTCTCCCACACCTGCAGTCCCCCGCATCTCTGTCCACAATACCTTGGTCCACCGCAGTGCCAGCCTCCGATCCCCCGCACTTCCGGTCGCCCGCACCTCTGTACTCTGCATCTTCGGTCCTCTGCACCTCTGTCCCCCGCACCTCCACTCCTCCGCACCTTCGGCTTCCACGCCTCCGGCTGCCATTATTGGGGAAAAACAAAAGAGAAAATGTTGTAAATACAGTGACGAGCAGAAGGGTAAAAATGCTCTGACCTTCTGACTCTCAGCCTCCATCTCTCACCATCCTCTCCTGCTGAGCGTGAGACTCCCATCATTTTATAGACGATCCTCTTGGCTTCTCATTCATGAATGTGACTTGCAGCTATATAGCAGATGATTAGTTCTGCAGATTCTCGTTATGTCTCTGGATTGTTACTGTTTTGCTCCTGGTGGTTCCTGTAAACTACAAATTACACCCTGTCCTCCCATTCCCTCATAGCTCAGGGTGTTATTAGGTTTACTCCCAAGCTGAAGGTCACTGGTACAGATCGAGGAGCAGCCATGAAGAAGATTTCCCAAGAAAAGAGAAGCAGCATCATCAGCTCATCGATGGCGGTCACTCGGCCAAGAAAATTGCCAAACTGCATCATGTGAGCGCCATGACAGCTGGAAGAATATGGAATGAAGTCCGTCCATCCATTCAGAAGCCATGAGGTGGACGTCCGGGCAAAATATCTGAGTCAATAAGTCGGCTCAGCACAAGGTCTATCAGTTCTGGTGCGGCAAACGCGGCAGTGGAGGAGGCTCGTAAGCTTCGTAATAGTGAGATCACAGACGTCCATGTGAGCGCCGTGTGACGCACGTTACACAAGTCTGGAATGGTGGCCCGAAAAAAGGTGCAGAAGCCTCGACGTCAATATTGTGAGAGAACAGATTCCATTTTGTCTTGTAAGATTTCTGTCATAGTGATGAAGTAACACTAATATTCAGAGAAGTTCCTTTTGGCTCATAATTCAGAGGGAACTTTTCCTTTGTGACACCAAAGTGCCTACGTGTGCTATTAAGCCAGAGATCCTGTGTACATCATACAAGGCTGTGCTGTATTGATTTCTCGAATGCTCATAAAATAAATCTAATTAATTTGTTGAAACCGGACGCTTGGGATGCACGGACCCGAACGCTTGGGATGCACGGACCCGAACGCTTGGGATGCGCGGGCCGGACGCTTGGGATGCTCGGGCCGGACGCTTGGGATTCGCGGACCCGGACGCTTGGGATGCGCGGGCCGGACGCTTGGGATTCGCGGACACTTGGGATGCGCGGACCCGGACGCTTGGGATGCGCGGGCCGGACGCTTGGGATTCGCAGACCCGGACGCTTGGGATGCGCGGGCCGGACGCTTGGGATTCGCGGACACTTGGGATGCGCGGACCCGGACGCTTGGGATGCGCGGGCCGGACGCTTGGGATTCGCAGACCCGGACGCTTGGGATGCGCGGGCCGGACGCTTGGGATGCGCGGGCCGGACGCTTGGGATGCTCGGGCCGGACGCTTGGGATTTGCGGACCCGGACGCTTGGGATGCGCGGGCCGGACGCTTGGGATTCGCGGACGCTTGGGATGCGCGGGCCGGACGCTTGGGATTCGCGACCCGGACGCTTGGGATGCGCGGGCCGGACGCTTGGGATTCGCGGACGCTTGGGATGCGCGGGCCGGACGCTTGGGATGCGCGGACCCGGACGCTTGGGATTCGCGGACCCGGATGCTTGGGATGCGCGGGCCGGACGCTTGGGATTCGCGGACGCTTGGGATGCGCGGGCCGGACGCTTGGGATGCGCGGACCCGGACGCTTGGGATTCGCGGACCCGGACGCTTGGGATGCGCGGGCCGGACGCTTGGGATGCTCGGGCCGGACGCTTGGGATTCGCGGACCCGGACACTTGGGATTCGCGGACGCTTGGGATGCGTGGACCCGGACGCTTGGGATGCGCGGGCCGGACGCTTGGGATTCGCGGACGCTTGGGATTCGCGGACCCGGACACTTGGGATTCGCGGACGCTTGGGATGCGCGGACCCGGACGCTTGGGATGCGCGGGCCGGACGCTTGGGATTCGCGGACGCTTGGGATGCGCGGACCGGACGCTTGGGATGCGCGGACCCGGACGCTTGGGATTCGCGGACCCGGACGCTTGGGATTCGCGGACCCGGACGCTTGGGATGCGCGGGCCGGACGCTTGGGATGCTCGGGCCGGACGCTTGGGATTCGCGGACCCGGACGCTTGGGATGCGCGGGCCGGACGCTTGGGATTCGCGGACGCTTGGGATGCGCGGACCCGGACGCTTGGGATGCGCGGGCCGGACGCTTGGGATTCGCGGACGCTTGGGATGCGCGGGCCGGACGCTTGGGATTCGCAGACCCGGACGCTTGGGATGCGCGGGCCGGACGCTTGGGATTTGCGGACGCTTGGGATGCGCGGACCGGACGCTTGCCTTTAGCTCTTTTCTTCATAAGATACACTTCAGGTAGAAGACGAATCTCTCTCCACATGACATAGTTTTTGGTTAAGCACCTAGGACAGGGTTATACTTCCCAGAGTCACTTCCAATGCAGGATGATGGCCGGACCAGCGATGTACAAGCCTTGTATAATGGCCTTAACAGTGTGATAAACTGGTTCAGGGTCTGGCATGGAAGAATGCATCAGTGTCAGGAGCACAACATCTCAAATCGGGAGGCCGGGTTTGGTGAAACTTGAGGGAACCCTCCTGGATTCACGCAGGCCCTGTAGAGAGTCACCACCATCAGAATGATCATCTTATTACCTGTTCTTATGGGGGGAGCGGCGCCATTGCCCCTAACAAGGACATTGACTGAGGTTCAGACTGATGCCGGGATAACAAGTTCATCGGACATCACCAGGTGCTCTTACCAGACATGGCCATGAGTACGTCAGCCTGGGACTGCTGGACTCGTATTCACAGTCCTGTGAGTTCGAATACTTCAAGGGTCTAAGCGGGGGGCTCTCAGGGATCATACATGTATGCAGTTATTATTATTTGGTTTGTTGGTATCTGTAGCCGTAAAAGCGCTAATCTGTCTAATACCCCAGTAATGGAGTCCATGTGTAAGAGAAGCCTTGTCAGAGATCCCCTGGTTGTATACTACAGATCCCAGACGAGAAGAGATCCATTTATAGGTCTTCAGGTAGGAAAGTCCCAAGGACGCGAGTAGCGGTTCCTATATACTTATGAAATACCCATAATTGATCACAAAAGGGGGGAATGTGAGAGAACAGAATCCGTTGTGGGACTGTGGTCTCCATCTTGTCTTGTAACGTCTGGGTCATGGTGATCAGGTAACGCTGATGGGTGGGGAAGTTTCATATGTCTATTCATGCCCCTAAAGTTCCTATTGGCTCATAGTTCAGGGGGAACTTTTCCTTTGTTTGTGACACTAGATAAAGTGCCTACATGTGTTAATAAAGCAGAAGTCCTGCGTACACCATACAAGGCTGTGCTGCATGGATTTCATGAGTGCTTGTAAAACAAATCTTATTCATTTCAAGTTCAGAATGCATATAAGAGGGTGTATTTCGCTCATAATATCGTCATCAAAAGCATTGGCTCAAGTTTGCAAAAAAGTACAAAATGTGGGCAGTAAAAGATTGGAAACGGGTGATTTGGAGCGATGAGACGAAAGTCTGTAGACGGCTCTAATGGGGCAAATGGGTCTGTAAGAAACAAGGCAAAGAGGGGCAACGGATCGGGAAACTGAAGGAACTGTCAAGTTTGGTGGAGGAAGCCTGATAATATAGGGTTAATTCACAGCCAAAGGCGTTGGATACTGACCAGTATCGGTGGTGGTCTCAATGCTGAGCTATATGTGAGTATCCTACAAGACAAGTTACTTCCTACACTTAGTACTATGGGTATGAAAAGGAAAACAGGACAGCGACCCAAAGCATACATCGAGATTGGAGAAGAAATGGTTCAATGACCATGAAGTAGAGGAGCTGGATTGTCTCCACAGCCCCCAGACCTCACCCTAATCCAATAGAGGTAGAGGTGAAGAAAAAGCTGTATACAGACCCAAGTGACCAGCATGTATCAACTATGGGAACGTGTAGAGAAGACCTGGGATCAGATGTCGGTGGAGACATGGTTGAATCTGATCGAGAGCAAGAAGGATTCAGGCAGTGGAGAAAAACAAAGATGAATGTACAAAATACTGACAATATAATAAAAATTACAATTCAGATTGTTAGAGGCAAAACAGAAACAATGCAAAGAATCTGCAGAACTGATCATAGAATGAATAGTCACATGTAAGAGGTCACCGAGAGGAAGGTCTATACCATGTATGAGATCACCGAGAGGAAGGTCTATAACATGCATGAGATCACCGAGAGGAAGGTCTATACCATGTATGAGATCACCGAGAGGAAGGTCTATAACATGTAAGAGGTCACCGAGAGGAAGGTCTATACCATATAAGAGGTCACCGAGAGGAAGGTCTATACCATGTATGAGATCACCGAGAGGAAGGTCTTTAACATGCATGAGATCACCGAGAGGAAGGTCTATAACATGTATGAGATCACCGAGAGGCAGGTCTATAACATGTAAGAGGTCACCGAGAGGAAGGTCTATAACATGTATCAGATCACCAAGAGGAAGGTCTATAACATGTATGAGATCACCGAGAGGAAGATCTATAAAATGTATGAGATCACCGAGAGGAAGGTCTATAACATGTATGAGATCACCGAGAGAAAGATCTATAAAATATGAGATCACCGAGAGGAAGATCTATGAAATGTATGAGATCACCGAGAGGAAGGTCTATAACGTAAGAGATAACCGAGTGGAAGGTCTATAACGTAAGAGATCACCGAGAGGAAGGACTATGCCATGTATGAGATCACCGAGAGAAAGGTCTATACCATGTAAGAGATCACCGAGAGGAAGGTCTATAACATGCATGAGGTCGCCGAGAGGAAGGTCTATAACATGTATGAGATCACAGAGAGGAAGGTCTATACCATGTATGAGATCACCGAGAGGAAGGTCTATAACATGCATGAGATCACCGAGAGGAAGGTCTATACCATGTATGAGATCACCGAGAGGAAGGTCTATAACATGTAAGAGGTCACCGAGAGGAAGGTCTATACCATATAAGAGGTCACCGAGAGGAAGGTCTATACCATGTATGAGATCACCGAGAGGAAGGTCTTTAACATGCATGAGATCACCGAGAGGAAGGTCTATAACATGTATGAGATCACCGAGAGGCAGGTCTATAACATGTAAGAGGTCACCGAGAGGAAGGTCTATAACATGTATCAGATCACCAAGAGGAAGGTCTATAACATGTATGAGATCACCGAGAGGAAGATCTATAAAATGTATGAGATCACCGAGAGGAAGGTCTATAACATGTATGAGATCACCGAGAGAAAGATCTATAAAATATGAGATCACCGAGAGGAAGATCTATGAAATGTATGAGATCACCGAGAGGAAGGTCTATAACGTAAGAGATAACCGAGTGGAAGGTCTATAACGTAAGAGATCACCGAGAGGAAGGACTATGCCATGTATGAGATCACCGAGAGAAAGGTCTATACCATGTAAGAGATCACCGAGAGGAAGGTCTATAACATGCATGAGGTCGCCGAGAGGAAGGTCTATAACATGTATGAGATCACAGAGAGGAAGGTCTATACCATGTATGAGATCACCGAGAGGAAGGTCTATAATATGTATGAGATCACAGAGAGGAAGGTCTATACCATGTATGAGATCACCGAGAGGAAGGTCTATAATATGCATGAGATCACCGAGAGGAAGGTCTATACCATGTATGAGATCGCCGAGAGGAAGGTCTATAACATGTATGAGATCGCTTAGAGGAAGGTCTATAACATGTATGAGATCAATGAGAGGAAGGTCTATAACATGTATGAGATTACCGAGAGGAAGGTCTATGAAATGTATGAGATCACCGAGAGGAAGGTCTATAACATGTATGAGATCACCGAGAGGAAGGTCTATAACATGCATGAGATCACCGAGAGGAAGGTCTATAACATGTATGAGATCACCGAGAGGAAGGTCTATACCATGCATGAGATCACCGAGAGGAAGGTCTATACCATGCATGAGATTGCCGAGAGGAAGGTCTATACCATGTATGAGATCGCCGAGAGGAAGGTCTATAACATGTATGAGATCGCCGAGAGGAAGGTCTGTAACATGCATGAGATCACCAAGAGGAAGGTCTATACCATGCATGAGATCACCGAGAGGACGGTCTATAATATGTTAGAGATCACTGAGAGGAAGGTCTATAACATGTAAGAGATCACCGAGACGAAGGTCTATGACATGCATGAGATCACCGAGAAGAAGGTCTATAATATGTAAGAGATCACCGAGAGGAAGGTCTATAACATGTATGAGATCACCGAGAGGAAGGTCTATGACATGCATGAGATCGTCGAGAAGAAGGTCTATAATATGTAAGAGATCACCAAAAGGAAGGTTTATAACATATAAGATATCACCGAGAGGAAGGTCTATACCATGTATGAGATCACCAAGAGGAAGGTCTATAACATGTAAGAGATCACTGAAAGGAAGGTCTATAACATGTAAGAGATCACCGAGAGGAAGGTCTATACCATGTATGAGATCACCGAGAGGAAGGTCTATAACATTGTCAGGAAAACTTGGTCAGACCTTGCAGCCCTCTGGCGCCCTCTTATCCTGCTGGTCAAACACGGTATTGACCGAGGATAAGCAACAGGCCGCAGCTGCTCTCATTTATGTCGACTATTGCAGCACGTGATGTGACAGGACGTATATATACCACCAGTTCCTTCCAGGAACGTATATATACCTTCGTCCAGCCACCCTCAACCACAATATCGCATAAATACACGCATGCTGCCACCACCGATCTCTTAACAGGTGGATCGGGTACCCGTTAGATAACGTGAATTAGCGGGTGAGGAACATGTTTGCTCGACATAGGACAAGAAGAACGAAGCTGGTAAATAAGAATTTACTCCCGAAAATGGGCAGTGTTTACAAAAGATATACAAGATATTATAAAAGAGACAATTTACATATATGCATAAAACAGTTATTAAAATAGGAGTAAATAATAGCAAAACCTGCGCCACGAGGTGATGGTCTCAGATTCTGTGGGGGGGACGGCTCCCGGGAAATTAGGTGTGATTCCTCCATGCAGCGAGGAGTGCTTGCATCTGACGTCCCTGGGTTGGAATGAACCAACATGGCCGTTCTGGTTTTTAGTAAGGAGGCAAAACACTAGGACACACCCATGTTGTTTACCTCACATGGGGGCTCGGTTTTGTGAACCCACCCAGCTGCACAAGACATAAAAATCCTTCATCTTTCATATCTTGGTATCGGGAAGGGGGGGGGGGCACATCCAAGATGGATACATCATGTTTGCCGTCATCAATATTCACGGAGATTGATATCAAATATGATATTTCTATGACGTTCAGAAGCTCAGAACCCATTTCCTAGGTTTCTGGTGGTTTCCCAGTTATGAAAGATACACCATCATAACTGGAAAAAGGTGAGCATCCCAAAAATGTGGTCCATGTGTTTGTGACAGTCATGTGCGTTATTAAACACGACATTAAAAGTTTGTACAGTTACACAATAGGGCTTTGAAGGGAAAATCCAGTGTAGACCAGTATGCTGGCTTTTGGCTGAGGTTTATGGCGGTTATAAAAATTCCTTGTTTTGGGGAAGCAAGAGTAGATTTCTATGGAGGTCCTTTCCGGGTGAATAGGGGGTGGAGATTTAAGACATCTCTGGCTGTCCTTTCAACATTTTTAAAACTAGGACAAAAAATACATTTTGCCTGACACCTCCCCCTTTTAGACTGCGCTATGGAGGTAGGACCTTCTGGTACTCCTCCAGGCGTATCTCTGGAGGCTCCCCTCGCTGGGACAACCCATCGGCATTGCCATGCTCGCTGCCTTTGCGGTGTTGAACGGTAAAGTCGTACTGCTGGAGGGTGAGGCTCCAGCGTAACAACCTTCCGTTGGCACCGGACATGGTGTGCAGCCAACTCAGGGGGTTGTGGTCAGTCACGACAGTGAAGGGGCGCCCGTACAAGTAAGGCTGTAAGCGGTGCAGGGCCCATACAATGACCAGGCAGTCCTTCTCTATGGTGGAATAGGCCACTTCCCACGGCAGCAGTTTCCGGCTTAGGTACAACACTGGGTGTACTTGTTTCCCCGAGTCGACCTGGCTGAGCACAGCACCGAGGCCAAACTCACTGGCGTCGGTCTGTACGAAGAATGGCCGTGTGCGGTCGACCGCCTTTAGCACAGGGGAGCTGCTCAGGGTAGTCTTCAAAGCCCGAAAGGCCACCTCGCATTCCTCTGTCCATTTGACTGAATGGGGTAGGCTCCTCCTGGTGAGGTCTGTCAAGGGCTTCGCAAGGCTACTATAGTCTTGTACAAAGCGTCTATAGTACCCTGCGGTGCCCAAGAAGGACTGCACCTGCTTCTTGGTCCTGGGGGTGGGCCAGGACACGATAGCGTCCACCTTCCCAGGCTCTGGCTTCAGAGTACCCCCACCTACCCGGTGCCCCAGGTAGTGGACCTCGTTCATGCCCATCTGGCACTTTCCTGGCTTGATGGTCAAGCCCGCCTGGTGAATGCGCCCGAGCACCTGATGCAGATGCTCGAGGTGATCCTCCCAGGTGGGACTGAAGACGACAATGTCATCCAGGTATGCCACTGCGTACCTCTCCAGTCCCTGAAGCAGGTGGTTGACCATTCACTGGAAAGTGGCAGGGGCATTTTTCATGCCAAAAGGCATGACCATGGATTCATACAATCCGAAGGGGGTGATAAATGCCGACTTCTCCTGGGCCTTGGGGCTCAAGGGAATCTGCTAATATCCCAGACTCAGATACATAATGGAGAGATAGCTCATGCTGGCTAACCGCTCAAGCAGCTCCTCAATGTGTGGCATTGGTTGTGCATCAATGGCTGTGATAGCGTTGAGCCCCCTGTAGTCCACATAGAACTGGGTGGTCCGGTCCTTCTTTGGCACCAGGACTACAGGTGAGGCCCACTCGCTCTTGGACCGCTTAATCACCCCCAACTTCAGCATCTCCTCGACCTCCTGGCGCATGACATGCTGCACCTCGTCTGAGATTCAATCGGCTGTCCGCCGGAGTGGGGCATGATTCCCGGTGTCCACTTCATGGACCGTCACCTCAGTCCTGCTAGGCATGTTGGTGAACACTGCTTGGAAGGGTTTCAGCACTGCTCGCATCTGAGACCTCTGGGGTGCGGATAGCAAGGCTCTTATCTCTACATCCTCTAGGGACCCGCTGGCCTTCGTTTGGGCTAGCATGTCCAAGAGGGGGTCGTCCTCCCCATCCTCGGCCAGGCTGCAGACCGGTAGGACGCAGTCTCCACGTTCTTGATGAGCCTTCATCATATTAACGTGAAAAGCCTTCCGCCTACCCCGCACGTGGTCAAGAGTGATCACGTAGGTGACCGGGTTGAGCTGTTGGTGAATGACGTACGGGCCTTCCCAGGCCGTCTGAAGCTTGTCCTTTGGTACGGGGACCAGCACCCACACCTTCTGACCCACCTGGTAGGTCCACTCTCGGGCGTTCTGGTCGTACCAATGCTTCTGGTCAGCCTGGGCTTGCGCCATGTTGTCATGCACCAACTGCGTCAAAGTCTGCATCTTGTCATGGAAGCGCATGACATACTCCACGATGGACACTCCTGGGGAGCTTGGCTCTTCTTCCCAGAATTCCCTTATCAACCCAAGGGGTCCTCGGACACGTCTGCCATACAGGAGCTCAAAGGGGGAGAACCCCGTCGAGGCCTGTGGGAGGTAATGCTCCCAGTCGCGTCTCTGGGTCTCAACCAGCATTTTTAACATCTGTTTGAGGGTACCGTTGAATCGCTCACACAAACCATTGGTTTGGGGATGATACGCGCTCGATACCAGATGCTGCACCTGCATTTTCTTACATAGGGCCTCCATTAAGCGTGACATGAACTGGGCCCCCTGGTCGGTAAGCATCTCCCTGGGAAAGCCTACTCGCGAAAAGATGGCCAAGAGGGCGTCCGCCTCCTTATCCGCCCTAATTGAGGACAGGGCTACTGCCTCCGGGTAGCATAGTCTACCACGGTAAGGATAAAACGTTTTCCAGAGCTGCTGGGTATGGCCAGTGGTCCCACAATGTCCACAGCAATGCTCTGGAAAGGCTCCTCTATCACTGGCAAAGAGATCAGGGGGGCTTTGGGAGCCGGCCCTGACTTTCCCACTCTTTGACACGTGGTACAGGAGCGACAGTAGTTCACCACATCTGTCCTCATTTTGGGCCAATAAAAGTGGTGAGACAGCCGGGCCTTGGTTTTGCTGACCCCCAAGTATCCAGCGAGTGAAATCTCATGAGCGATCCGCAACAACTCGTCCCTGAATTGGTAGGGGACGACCAGTTGTCTTTCCCTCAGCCACTCCTGTTGGGGTGTACAGGGAACTGTCTCCCGGTACAACCTCCCTTGGTCCCAGAATACCCTCTCCTTATCAGACTCTGAGGTGGGCTTCTCAGCGAGGCTCCTTAGCGTCTCCAGGCTAGCATCTGAGTGTAGAGCTGCCTGAAACTCCTGGCTGGAGGAAGCCAGAAGTGAGGGTAAGGCCACGTCCTCACTGGGACCCTCTGGGACCGGCTCTGGGTCCATACCTGATTCAGTTATTCCTCTGTCCGAGGAGGGTCCAGAAGGCAGGGAGTTACTTGCGTTCTGGGCACTCTGACTGCGGGTAACAGCGGCTATATAGGCCGTCTCCCCGGGGAATAACACCGTCTCATTAGCCTGCGAGGCCATGAGAACTACTCCTCCATCATCCTCCATTACCTCAGGCACAGTGCTACGTATGGGGCAGCGATTATCAGCCCGGTCACCTTCTGTTGTGACACTGGTCACTGGCACAGCACCACCTGCTTCATGGTCCTCGTGCCTCTCCCCATTACCCTTGGCACTGACCTTTGCTCCGACTAGGGGATCCTCAGCAACATCACCCCGCAGAGTGACATGGCTGAGTTCTCCTGCACCTTCCAATACAACAACATCATCATTATCATCATGTAAAGCATTGACATTCACATTATCAGCATTAACCTTACCAACCGTATCAGATCGAGGAGCGGTGTCAGGGACATAATAAGCAAACATCCTCCCCAAATCAGTCCCCAACAAAACATTTGCAGGTAGATTTTCAGATACTCCCACTTCCTTCACCCCGCACCCCAATCAATAAATACCCGGGCAATGGACATCGGACGCCCCCAATCCCGGTGACAGTCAGGGTCTTTCCCGGAATAAGCGCTTCAGCGGACACCAGTTCGGGTCGGATGAGGGTTCGTTCGGCCCCAGTGTCCTTGAGGCCTACAGTGACAGTGTCCCCCACCCTGACAGACTGAAAGTTTTCTCAGGCCCTCCCAACCGGCCCACCCACCAAAAGAACTGATGCATTAGGCCCTGGGGCCTTGTATGGGGGGTTCTTCCTCTACTTCTCTGGGCAAGTGGCGCTGAGATGACCAGTCTGGTTGCAGAAATAACACCTGCGGGCATCAGATGCAGGCCGGGCATTGGTAACGGGAAAAAGGCCTCCGGAAGGTCGGCTGGCAGGGGTAGGGATGGTGGTTGATGGCTTACCCCCTTTCCAGCTGGCGACGACCGGCTTCCGCAACTCTGGTCTCCGGTTGGCCTCGTAGGTGTCTGCGATCTGCGCTGCTTTATTGGCATCTGGTGGCTCCCGATCCATCACGAACTGCCGTACCTCAGTCGGACACAGATGCAGGAACTGGTCTTTCACCATCAGATCCTTTAGCTGCTCAAAGGTGGTCGTTGACAGTCCTTGGATCCACTGCTCAAAGTTGGTTCTTAGCCCATGCACCACATCGCTGTAACTGTCGTGCGGTCCACGTTGGAGGCTCCGGAACTTTTTACAGTACACCTCAGGAGTCAGTTGGAACCTCTGGATTAGGGCCTGCTTAATGGCGTCATAGTTCCCATCGAGGCTCGGAGGAAGAGCCACAAACACATCCAGAGCTTTGCCTCGCAGCCCTGCAGTTAAATATCGCGCCCACTGTTCCTCAGGCAGCTGGTACTGTCTGGAAGTCTTTTCAAAACCCCTCAGAAAGGTGTCGAGGTCGCCGTCCTTTTCCATCACAGGAAAATGCTCTGGACGGGGTTTAAACAGGGTCGCATTGTTGGTCTCAACCGTTCCGTGAGGTGGATGGTGAGATCCCGAGTTGGGCCATCTGCAGTTCATGGGCCCTCTGAGCTTGGGCCTCCGCTCGCCGCTCGGCAGCCTCTCGCTGGGCTGTCTCGGCCTCTCGCTGGGCTGTCTCGGCCTCTCGTTCAGCCTCTTGCTGGGCTCTCTTGGCCTCTCGCTGGGCTCTCTCAGCCTCTCACTGGGCTTGGGCCTCCGATCGCCGCTCGGTGGCCTCTCGCTGGGCTTGGGCCTCGGCTCGCTGGGCTCGCTCGGCCTCTCGTTCAGCTCTCTCGGCCTCCTGGTGCTGCTGAATGACTTTCAGCCGTCCTTCATGATCCTCTGCAGGAAGTTGCTGTAGAGCCATCTGCAGATAGGGGTCCACGCTGCCCTGGTCGCTGACGCGGCGTGCGTCTACAGGTGGGACACCTGCAGCAGTACTGTCCATATCTCGGCTGACCCCTGGCCCTGCTGAGGTCTGGAGAAGGGCTTGCTCGGCCTCCAGTTGCGCCAGTGCAGCAGCCATTTATTCTTTGTTTTTGCCGAGGGGGTCAATGCCTTTGGTTATACATATTCCAGTAAGAGTGTCCTTTTTCTGCTGGCTGTACCAGCGCTCCCCAACGATGACCATGATCACCAAAATAAAGATAGAAAAGAAAAAACGAAGAAGGGTAGGGGTAACTGCTACACATACAGTATTGTCTCAGATCTAATAAACACTGAATTCGATCTTTTGTGCAGGGTCCAGGTAAGAACCGTGCAAGTTTTTAGTGAGAGGAATGATTGCTCAAGCTAGATCACTAATGTCCTATGATCCCACCTCTGCCACCAATTGTCAGGAAAACTTGGTCAGACCTTGCAGCCCTCTGGCGCCCCCTTATCCTGCTGGTCAAACACGGTATTGACCGAGGATAAGCAACAGGGTGCAGCTGCACTCATTTATGTCGACTATTGTGGCACGTGAGGTGACAGGACGTATGTATACCACCAGTTCTTCCAGGAACGTATATATACCTCCGACCAGCCACCCTCAAACCACAATATCACATAAATACTGGTATACTGCCACCACCGATCGCTTAACAGGTGGATCGGGTACCCGTTAGGTAACGTGAATTAGCGGGTGATGAACGTGTTTGCTCGACATAGGACAAGAAGAACGAAACTGGTAAATAAGAATGATTTACTCCCGAAAGTGGGCAGTGTTTACAAAAGATATACAAGATATTATAAAAGAGACTATTTACATGTATGCATAAAACAGTTATTAAAATAGAAGGAGTAAATAATAGCAAAACCTGCTTCACAAGGTGATCGTCTCAGATTCTGTGGGGGGGAAGGCTCCTCGGAAATTAGGTGTGATTCCTCCACGCAGCGAGGAGTGCTTGCATCTGACTTCCCTGGGTTGGAATGAGCCAACATGGCCGTTCTGGTTTTTAGTAAGGAGGCAAAACACCTAAGACACACCCATGTTGTTTACCTCACACAGGGGCTCGGTTTTGTGAACCCACCCAGCTGCACAAGACATAAAAATCCTTCATCTTTCATATCTTGGTATGGGGGTGCCCCACATCCAAGATGGAAACATCATGTTTGCCGTCACCAATATTCACGGAGATTGATATCAAATATGATATTTCGATGACTTTCAGAAGCTCAAAACCCATTTCCTAGGTTTCTGGTGGTGTCCCAGTTATGAAAGATACACCATCATAACTGGAAAAAGGTGAGCATCCCAAAAATGTGGTCTATGTGTTTGTGACAGTCATGTGCATTATTAAACTCGACATTAAAAGTTTGTACAGTTACACAATAGGGCTTTGGAGGGGAAATCCAGTGTAGACCAGTATGCTTGCTTTTGGCTGAGGTTTATGGCGGTTATAAAAATTCCTTATTTGGGGGAAGCAAGAGTAGAGTTCTATGGAGGTCCCTTCCGAGTGAACAGGGGGCGGAGATTTAAGACATCTCTGGCTGTCTTTTCAACATTTTTAAAACTAGGACAAAAAATACATTTTGCCTAACAAACATGTATGAGATCACTGAGAGGAAGGTCTATACCATGTATGAGATCACCGAGAGGAAGGTCTATAACATGTATGAGATCACAGAGAGGAAGGTCTATAACATGTATGAGATCACCGAGAGGAAGGATTATAACACGTATGAGATCACCGAGAGGAAGGTTTATAACATGTATGAGATCACCGAGAGGAAGGTCTATAATATACAGTTATATGAAAAAGTTTGGGCACCCCTATTAATCTTAAGCTTAATGTTTTATAAAAATTGGTGTTTTTGCAACAGCTATTTCAGTTTGATATATGTAATAACTGTTGGACACAGTAATGTTTCTGCCTTGAAATGAGGTTTATTGTACTAACAGAAAATGTGCAATCTGCATTCAAACAAAATTTGACAGGTGCATAAGTATGGGCACCTCACCAGAAAAGTGACATTAATATATAGTAGATCCTCCTTTTGCAAAAATAACAGCCTCTAGTCGCTTCCTGTAGCTTATAATGAGTTCCTGGATCCTGGATGAAGGTATTTTTGACCATTCCTCTTTACAAAACAATTCCAGTTCAGTTAAGTTTGATGGTCGCTGAGCATGGACTGCTCCCTTCAAATGATCCACAGATGTTCAATGATATTCAGGTCTGGGGACTGGGATGGCCATTCCAGAACATTGTAATTGTTCCTCTGCATGAATGCCTGAGTAGATTTGGAGCGGTGTTTTGGATCATTGTCTTGCTGAAAGATCCATCCCCTGTGTAACTTCAACTTTGTCACTGATTCTTGGACATTATTGTCAAGAATCTGCTGATACTGAGTGTAATCCATGCGTCCCTCAACTTTAACAAGATTCCCGGTGCCGGCATTGGCCACACAGCCCCAAAGCATGATGGAACCTCCACCAAATTTTACTGTGGGTAGCAACTGTTTTTCTTGGAATGCTGTGTTTTTTTTGCCGCCATGCATAACGCCTTTTTGTATGACCAAACAACTCAATCTTGGTTTCATCAGTCCACAGGACCTTCTTCCAAAAAGAAATTGGCTTCTCCTAATGTGGTTTTGCATACCTCAGCCGACTCTGTTTGTGGCGTGCTTGCAGAAAAGGCTTCTTTCGCATCACTCTCCCATACAGCTTCTCCTTGTGCAAAGTGCGTTGTATAGTTGACCGATGCACAGTGACACCATCTGCAGCAAGTTGATGCTGCAGCTCTCTGGAGGTGGTCTGAGGATTGTCCTTGACTGATCTCACCATTCTTCTTCTCTGCCTTTCTGATGTTTTTCTTGGCCTGCCACTTCTGGCCTTAACAAGAACTGTCCCTGTGTTCTTCCATTTCCTTACTATGTTACTCACAGTGGAAACTGACAGGTTAAATCTCTGAGACAGCTTTTTGCATCCTTCCCCTGAACAACTATGTTGAATAATCTTTGTTTTCAGATCATTTGACAGTTGTTTTGAGGAGCCCATGATGCCACTCTTCAGAGGAGATTCAAACAGGAGAACAACTTGCAACTGGCCACTTTAAGTAGCTTTTCTCATGATTGCATACACCTGGCTACGAAGTTCAAAGCTCAATGAGGTTACAAAACCAAAAAAAGGGCTTTAGTAAGTCAGTAAAAAGTAGGTAGGAGTATTTAAAACAAGAAAATGATAAGGGTGCCCATACTTATGCACCTGTCAAATTTTGTTTGAATGCAGATTGCACATTTTCTGTTAGTACAATAAACCTCATTTCAAGGCAGAAACATTACTGTGTCCAACAGTTATTACATATATCAAACTGAAATAGCTGTTGCAAAAACACCAATTTTTATAAAACATTAAGCTTAAGATTAATAGGGGTGCCCAAACTTTTTCATATAACTGTATATGAGATCACCGAGAGGAAGGTCTATACCATGTAAGAGATCACCGAGAGGAAGGTCTATACCATGTAAGAGATCACAGAGAGGAAGGTCTATAACATGTATGAGATCACCGAGAGGAAGGTCTATAACATGTATGAGATCACCGAGAGGAAGGTCTATAACATGTATGAGATCACCGAGAGGAAGGTCTATAACGTAAGAGATCACCAAGAGGAAGGTCTATAACATGCATGAGATCACCGAGAGGAAGGTCTATAACAAAAGAGATCACTGAGAGGAAGGTCTATAATATGTATGAGATCACCGAGAGGAAGGTCTATAACATGTATGAAATCACCCAGAGGAAGGTCTATAACATGTATGAGATCATCCAGAGGAAGGTCTATAACATGCATGAGATCACCGAGAGGAAGGTTTATAACATGTATGAGATCACCGAGAGGAAGGTTTATAACATGTATGAGATCGCCGAGAGGAAGGTCTATAACATGTATGAGATCATCCAGAGGAAGGTCTATAACATGCATGAGATCACCGAGAGGAAGGTCTATACCATGTATGAGATCACCGAGAGGAAGGTCTATAACATGCATGAGATCACCGAGAGGAAGGTCTATAACATGTATGAGATCACCGAGAGGAAGGTCTACAATATGTATGACATCACCGAGAGGAAGGTCTATAACATGTATGAGATCACCGAGAGGAAGGTCTATACCATGTATGAGATCACCGAGAGGAAGGTCTATAACATGCATGAGATCACCGAGAGGAAGGTCTATAACATGCATGAGATCACCGAGAGGAAGGTCTATAACATGTAAGAGATCACTGCGAGGAAGGTCTATAGCATGCATGAGATCACCGAGAGGAAGGTCTATAATATGTATGAGATCACTGAGAGGAAGATCAATAACACGCAAGAGGTCGCCGAGAGGAAGGCCTATAACATGTATGAGACCACCGAGAGGAAGGTCTATACCATGTGTGAGATCGCCGAGAGAAAGGTCTATACCATGTATGAGATCCCCGAGAGAAAGGTCTATAACATGCATGAGATCACCGAGAGGAAGGTCTATAATATATATGAGATCACCGAGAGGAAGGTCTATGACATGTATGAGATCACCGAGAGGAAGGTCTATAACATGTATGAGATCATCGAGAGGAAGGTCTATAACTTGTACGAGATCACCGAGAGGAAGGTCTATAACATGTATGAGATCACCGAGAGGAAGGTTTATAACATGTATGAGATCACCGAGAGGAAGGTCTATGATATATATGAGATCACCGAGAGGAAGGTCTATAACGTAAGAGATCACCAAGAGGAAGGTCTATAACATGCATGAGATCACTGAGAGGAAGGTCTATACCATGTATGAGATCACCGAGAGGAAGGTCTATAACATGTATGAGATCGCCGAGAGGAAGGTCTATAACATGTATGAGATCACCGAGAGGAAAGTCTATACCATGTAAGAAATCACCGAGTGGAAGGTCTATAACGTAAGAGATCACCGAGAGGAAAGTCTATACCATGTAAGAAATCACCGAGAGGAAGGTCTATAACATGTATGAGATCACCAAGAGGAAGGTCTATAACGTAAGAGATCGCCGAGAGGAAGGTCTATAACATGTATGAGATCACCGAGAGGAAGGTCTATAACATGTATGAGATCACCGAGAGGAAGGTCTATACCATGTATGAGATCACCGAGAGGAAGGTCTATAACATGTATGAGATCACCGAGAGGAAGGTCTATAACATGTATGAGATCACCGAGAGGAAGGTCTATAACATGTATGAGATCACCGAGAGGAAGGTCTATAACATGTATGAGATCACCGAGAGGAAGGTCTATAACATGTATGAGATCACCGAGAGGAAGGTCTATACCTTGTAAGAGAACACCGAGAGGAAGGTCTATAACATGTAAGAGATCACCGAGAGGAAGGTCTATACCATGCATGAGATCACCGAGAGGAAGGTCTATAACATGTATGAGATCACCGAGAGGAAGGTCTATAACATGTATGAGATCACCGAGAGGAAGGTCTATAACGTAAGAGATCTCCGAGAGGAAGGTCTATAACATGTATGAGATCACCGAGAGGAAGTACTATGACATGTATGTGATCACCGAGAGGAAGGTCTATAATATGTATGAAATCACCGAGAGGAAGGTCTATAAGGTAAGAGATCACCGAGAGGAAGGTCTATAACGTAAGAGATCACCAAGAGGAAGGTCTACAACATGCATTAGATCACCGAGAGGAAGGTCTATAACGTAAGAGATCACTGAGAGGAAGGTCTATAATTTGTAAGAGATCACCGAGAGGAAGGTCTATAACGTAAGAGATCACCAAGAGGAAGGTCTATAACATACATGAGATCACCGAGAGGAAGGTCTATAACTAAAGAGATCACTGAGAGGAAGGTCTATAGTATGTATGAGATCACCGAGAAGAAGGTCTATACCATGTAAGAGATCACAGAGAGGAAGGTCTATAACATGTATGAGATCACCGAGAGGAAGGTCTATAACATGTATGAGATCACCGAGAGGAAGGTCTATAACATGTATGAGATCACCGAGAGGAAGGTCTATAACGTAAGAGATCACCAAGAGGAAGGTCTATAACATGCATGAGATCACCGAGAGGAAGGTCTATAAAAAAAGAGATCACTGAGAGGAAGGTCTATAATATGTATGAGATCACCGAGAGGAAGGTCTATAACATGTATGAAATCACCCAGAGGAAGGTCTATAACATGTATGAGATCATCCAGAGGAAGGTCTATAACATGCATGAGATCACTGAGAGGAAGGTTTATAACATGTATGAGATCACCGAGAGGAAGGTTTATAACATGTATGAGATCGCCGAGAGGAAGGTCTATAACATGTATGAGATCATCCAGAGGAAGGTCTATAACATGCATGAGATCACCGAGAGGAAGGTCTATACCATGTATGAGATCACCGAGAGGAAGGTCTATAACATGCATGAGATCACCGAGAGGAAGGTCTATAACATGTATGAGATCACCGAGAGGAAGGTCTACAATATGTATGACATCACCGAGAGGAAGGTCTATAACATGTATGAGATCACCGAGAGGAAGGTCTATACCATGTATGAGATCACCGAGAGGAAGGTCTATAACATGCATGAGATCACCGAGAGGAAGGTCTATAACATGCATGAGATCACCGAGAGGAAGGTCTATAACATGTAAGAGATCACTGCGAGGAAGGTCTATAGCATGCATGAGATCACCGAGAGGAAGGTCTATAATATGTATGAGATCACTGAGAGGAAGATCAATAACACGCAAGAGGTCGCCGAGAGGAAGGCCTATAACATGTATGAGACCGCCGAGAGGAAGGTCTATACCATGTGTGAGATCGCCGAGAGAAAGGTCTATACCATGTATGAGATCCCCGAGAGAAAGGTCTATAACATGCATGAGATCACCGAGAGGAAGGTCTATAATATATATGAGATCACCGAGAGGAAGGTCTATGACATGTATGAGATCACCGAGAGGAAGGTCTATAACATGCATGAGATCACCGAGAGGAAGGTCTATAACATGCATGAGATCACCGAGAGGAAGGTCTATAACATGTAAGAGATCACTGCGAGGAAGGTCTATAGCATGCATGAGATCACCGAGAGGAAGGTCTATAATATGTATGAGATCACTGAGAGGAAGATCAATAACACGCAAGAGGTCGCCGAGAGGAAGGCCTATAACATGTATGAGACCGCCGAGAGGAAGGTCTATACCATGTGTGAGATCGCCGAGAGAAAGGTCTATACCATGTATGAGATCTCCGAGAGAAAGGTCTATAACATGCATGAGATCACCGAGAGGAAGGTCTATAATATATATGAGATCACCGAGAGGAAGGTCTATGACATGTATGAGATCACCGAGAGGAAGGTCTATAACATGTATGAGATCATCGAGAGGAAGGTCTATAACTTGTACGAGATCACCGAGAGGAAGGTCTATAACATGTATGAGATCACCGAGAGGAAGGTTTATAACATGTATGAGATCACCGAGAGGAAGGTCTATAATATATATGAGATCACCGAGAGGAAGGTCTATAACGTAAGAGATCACCAAGAGGAAGGTCTATAACATGCATGAGATCACTGAGAGGAAGGTCTATACCATGTATGAGATCACCGAGAGGAAGGTCTATAACATGTATGAGATCGCCGAGAGGAAGGTCTATAACATGTATGAGATCACCGAGAGGAAAGTCTATACCATGTAAGAAATCACCGAGTGGAAGGTCTATAACGTAAGAGATCACCGAGAGGAAAGTCTATACCATGTAAGAAATCACCGAGAGGAAGGTCTATAACATGTATGAGATCACCAAGAGGAAGGTCTATAACGTAAGAGATCGCCGAGAGGAAGGTCTATAACATGTATGAGATCACCGAGAGGAAGGTCTATAACATGTATGAGATCACCGAGAGGAAGGTCTATACCATGTATGAGATCACCGAGAGGAAGGTCTATAACATGTATGAGATCACCGAGAGGAAGGTCTATAACATGTATGAGATCACCGAGAGGAAGGTCTATAACATGTATGAGATCACCGAGAGGAAGGTCTATAACATGTATGAGATCACCGAGAGGAAGGTCTATAACATGTATGAGATCACCGAGAGGAAGGTCTATACCTTGTAAGAGAACACCGAGAGGAAGGTCTATAACATGTAAGAGATCACCGAGAGGAAGGTCTATACCATGCATGAGATCACCGAGAGGAAGGTCTATAACATGTATGAGATCACCGAGAGGAAGGTCTATAACATGTATGAGATCACCGAGAGGAAGGTCTATAACGTAAGAGATCTCCGAGAGGAAGGTCTATAACATGTATGAGATCACCGAGAGGAAGTACTATGACATGTATGTGATCACCGAGAGGAAGGTCTATAATATGTATGAAATCACCGAGAGGAAGGTCTATAAGGTAAGAGATCACCGAGAGGAAGGTCTATAACGTAAGAGATCACCAAGAGGAAGGTCTACAACATGCATTAGATCACCGAGAGGAAGGTCTATAACGTAAGAGATCACTGAGAGGAAGGTCTATAATTTGTAAGAGATCACCGAGAGGAAGGTCTATAACGTAAGAGATCACCAAGAGGAAGGTCTATAACATACATGAGATCACCGAGAGGAAGGTCTATAACTAAAGAGATCACTGAGAGGAAGGTCTATAGTATGTATGAGATCACCGAGAAGAAGGTCTATAACATGTATGAGATCGCCGAGAGGAAGGTCTATACCATGTATGAGATCACCGAGAGGAAGGTCTATACCATGTATGAGATCACCGAAAGGAAGGTCTATACTATGCATGAGATCACCGAGAGGAAGGTCTATACCATGTATGAGATCACCGAGAGGAAGGTCTATACCATGTATGAGATCACCGAAAGGAAGGTCTATACTATGCATGAGATCACCGAGAGGAAGGTCTATACCATGTATGAGATCACCGAGAGGAAGGTCTATACCATGTATGAGATCACCGAGAGGAAGGTCTATACTATGCATGAGATCACCGAGAGGAAGGTCTATACCATGTATGAGATCACCGAGAGGAAGGTCTATACCGTGTAAGTGATCACCGAGAGGAAGGTCTATAATATGTATGAGATCACAGAGAAGAAGGTCTATAACATGTATGAGATCACCGAGAAGAAGGTCTATAACATGTATGAGATCACCGAGAGGAAGGTCTATACCATGTATGAGATCACCGAGAGGAAGGTCTATAACATGCATGAGATCACCGAGAGGAAGGTCTATAACATGCATGAGATCACCGAGAGGAAGGTTTATAACATGTATGAGATCGCTGAGAGGAAGGTCTATAACATGTATGAGATCACCGAGAGGAAGGTCTATACCATGTATGAGATCACCGAGAGGAAGGTCTATAAAATGCATGAGATCACCGAGAGGAAGGTCTATAACATGTATGAGATCACCGAGAAGAAGGTCTATAATATGTATGAGATCACCGAGAGGAAGGTCTATAACATGTATGAGATCACCGAGAGGAAGGTCTATAACATGAATGAGATCACCGAGAGGAAGGTCTATAACATGCATGAGATCACCGAGAGGAAGGTCTATAACATGCATGAGATCACCGAGAGGAAGGTCTATAACGTAAGAGATCACCGAGAGGAAGGTTTATAATATGTATGAGATCACCGAGAGGAAGGTCTTTAACATGTATGAGATCGCCGAGAGGAAGGTCTATAACATGTATGAGATCACCGAGAGGAAGGTCTATAACATGCATGAGATCACCGAGAGGAAGGTCTATAACATGTATGAGATCACCGAGAGGAAGGTCTATACCATGCATGAGATCACCGAGAGGAAGGTCTCTACCATGCATGAGATCACCGAGAGGAAGGTCTATAACATGTATGAGATCACCGAGAGGAAGGTCTATACCATGCATGAGATCACGGAGAGGAAGGTCTATAACATGTATGAGATCACCGAGAGGAAGGTCTTTAACATGTATGAGATCACCGAGAGGAAGGTCTATACCATGCATGAGATCACCGAGAGGAAGGTCTATACCATGCATGAGATCACGGAGAGGAAGGTCTATAACATGTATGAGATCACCGAGAGGAAGGTCTTTAACATGTATGAGATCACCGAGAGGAAGGTCTATACCATGCATGAGATCACCGAGAGGAAGGTCTATACCATGCATGAGATCACGGAGAGGAAGGTCTATAACATGCATGAGATCACCGAGAGGAAGGTCTTTAACATGTATGAGATCACCGAGAGGAAGGTCTATACCATGCATGAGATCACCGAGAGGAAGGTCTATAACATGTATGAGATCACCGAGAGGAAGGTCTATAACATGCATGAGATCACCGAGAGGAAGGTCTATAACATGTATGAGATCACCGAGAGGAAGGTCTATAACATGCATGAGATCACCGAGAGGAAGGTCTATAACATGTATGAGATCACCGAGAGGAAGGTCTATAACATGTATGAGATCACCGAGAGGAAGGTCTTTAACATGTATGAGATCGCCGAGAGGAAGGTCTATAACATGTATGAGATCACCGAGAGGAAGGTCTATAACATGCATGAGATCACCGAGAGGAAGGTCTATAACATGCATGAGATCACCGAGAGGAAGGTCTTTAACATGTATGAGATCGCCGAGAGGAAGGTCTATAACATGTATGAGATCACCGAGAGGAAGGTTTATAACATGTATGAGATCGCCGAGAGGAAGGTCTATAACATGTATGAGATCACCGAGAGGAAGGTCTATAACATGTATGAGATCACCGAGAGGAAGGTCTTTAACATGTATGAGATCGCCGAGAGGAAGGTCTTTAACATGTATGAGATCGCCGAGAGGAAGGTCTATAACATGTATGAGATCACCGAGAGGAAGGTCTTTAACATGTATGAGATCACCGAGAGGAAGGTCTTTAACATGTATGAGATCGCCGAGAGGAAGGTCTATAACATGTATGAGATCACCGAGAGGAAGGTCTTTAACATGTATGAGATCGCCGAGAGGAAGGTCTATAACATGTATGAGATCACCGAGAGGAAGGTCTTTAACATGTATGAGATCGCCGAGAGGAAGGTCTATAACATGTATGAGATCACCGAGAGGAAGGTCTTTAACATGTATGAGATCGCCGAGAGGAAGGTCTTTAACATGTATGAGATCGCCGAGAGGAAGGTCTATAACATGTATGAGATCACCGAGAGGAAGGTCTATAACATGCATGAGATCACCGAGAGGAAGGTCTATAACATGCATGAGATCACCGAGAGGAAGGTCTATAACATGTATGAGATCACCGAGAGGAAGGTCTATAACGTAAGAGATCACCAAGAGGAAGGTCTATAACATGTATGAGATCACCGAGAGGAAGGTCTATAACGTAAGAGATCACCGAGAGGAAGGTCTACAGAATGATGGAAGTCTCACGCTCAGCAGAAGTGGATGGTGAGAGATGGAGCCTGAAAGTCAGAAGGTCAGAACATTGTTACCCTTTACTAATCACTCTATGTGCACAGTGACTGCACCAGCAGAATAGTGAGTGCAGCTCTGGAGTATAATACAGGAGGTAACTCAGGATCAGTAATGTAATGTATGTACACAGTGACTGCACCAGCAGAATAGTGAGTGCAGCTCTGGACTATAATACAGGATGTAACTCAGGATCAGTAATGTAATGTATGTACAGAGTGACTGCACCAGCACAATAGTGAGTGCAGCTCTGGAGTATAATACAGGATGTAACTCAGGATCAGTAATGTAATGTATGTACACAGTGACTGCACCAGCAGAATAGTGAGTGCAGCTCTGGAGTATCCAAAGACATACTGATAGGGAATCTAGATTGTGAGCCCCGATTGGGACAGCGACGATAATGTATGTAAAGCGCTGCGGAATATGTTAGCGCTATATAAAAATAAAGATTATTAATACAGGATGTAACTCAGGATCAGTAATGTAATGTATGTACACAGTGACTGCACCAGCAGAATAGTGAGTGCAGCTCTGGAGTATAATACAGGATGTAACTCAGGATCAGTAATGTAATGTAAGTACACAGTGACTGCACCAGCAGAATAGTGAGTGCAGCTCTGGGGTATAATACAGGATGTAACTCAGGATCAGTAATGTAATGTAAGTACACAGTGACTGCACCCGCAGAATAGTGAGCGCAGCTCTGGAGTATAATACAGGAGGTAACTCAGGATCAGTAATGTAATGTATGTACACAGTGACTGCACCCGCAGAATAGTGAGTGCAGCTCTGGAGTATAATACAGGATGTAACTCAGGATCAGTAATGTAATGTATGTACACAGTGACTGCAGCAGCAGAATAGTGAGCGCAGCTCTGGAGTATAATACAGGAGGTAACTCAGGATCAGTAATGTAATGTATGTACACAGTGACTGCACCAGCAGAATAGTGAGAGCAGCTCTGGATTATAATACAGGAGGTAACTCAGGATCAGTAATGTAATGTATGTACACAGTGACTGCACCAGCAGAATAGTGAGTGCAGCTCTGGAGTATAATACAGGAGGTAACTCAGGATCAGTAATGTAATGTATGTACACAGTGACTGCACCAGCAGAATAGTGAGTGCAGCTCTGGACTATAATACAGGATGTAACTCAGGATCAGTAATGTAATGTATGTACACAGTGACTGCACCAGCAGAATAGTGAGTGCAGCTCTGGAGTATAATACAGGAGGTAACTCAGGATCAGTAATGTAATGTATGTACACAGTGACTGCACCAGCAGAATAGTGAGTGCAGCTCTGGACTATAATACAGGAGGTAACTCAGGATCAGTAATGTAATGTATGTACACAGTGACTGCACCAGCAGACTAGTGAGTGCAGCTCTGGAGTATAATACAGGATGTAACTCAGGATCAGTAATGTAATGTATGTACACAGTGACTGCACCAGCAGAATAGTGAGTGCAGCTCTGGAGTATAATACAGGATGTAACTCCGGATCAGTAATGTAATGTATGTACACAGTGACTGCACCAGCAGAATAGTGAGTGCAGCTCTGGACTATAATACAGGATGTAACTCCGGATCAGTAATGTAATGTATGTACACAGTGACTGCACCAGCAGAATAGTGAGTGCAGCTCTGGAGTATAATACAGGATGTAACTCCAGATCAGTAATGTAATGTATGTACACAGTGACTGCACCAGCAGAATAGTGAGTGCAGCTCTGGACTATAATACAGGATGTAACTCAGGATCAGTAATGTAATGTATGTACACAGTGACTGCACCAGCAGAATAGTGAGTGCAGCTCTGGGGTATAATACAGGATGTAACTCAGGATCAGTAATGTAATGTATGTACACAGTGACTACACCAGCAGAATAGTGAGTGCAGCTCTGGAGTATAATACAGGAGGTAACTCAGGATCAGTAATGTAATGTATGTACACAGTGACTGCACCAGCAGAATAGTGAGTGCAGCTCTGAAGTATAATACAGGATGTAACTCAGGATCAGTAATGTAATGTATGTACACAGTGACTGCACCAGCAGAATAGTGAGTGCAGCTCTGAAGTATAATACAGGATGTAACTCAGGATCAGTAATGTAATGTATGTACACAGTGACTGCACCAGCAGAATAGTGAGAGCAGCTCTGGAGTATAATACAGGAGGTAACTCAGGATCAGTAATGTAATGTATGTACACAGTGACTGCACCAGCAGAATAGTGAGTGCAGCTCTGAAGTATAATACAGGATGTAACTCCGGATCAGTAATGTAATGTATGTACACAGTGACTGCACCAGCAGAATAGTGAGTGCAGCTCTGGACTATAATACAGGATGTAACTCCGGATCAGTAATGTAATGTATGTACACAGTGACTGCACCAGCAGAATAGTGAGTGCAGCTCTGGAGTATAATACAGGATGTAACTCCAGATCAGTAATGTAATGTATGTACACAGTGACTGCACCAGCAGAATAGTGAGTGCAGCTCTGGACTATAATACAGGATGTAACTCAGGATCAGTAATGTAATGTATGTACACAGTGACTGCACCAGCAGAATAGTGAGTGCAGCTCTGGGGTATAATACAGGATGTAACTCAGGATCAGTAATGTAATGTATGTACACAGTGACTACACCAGCAGAATAGTGAGTGCAGCTCTGGAGTATAATACAGGAGGTAACTCAGGATCAGTAATGTAATGTATGTACACAGTGACTGCACCAGCAGAATAGTGAGTGCAGCTCTGAAGTATAATACAGGATGTAACTCAGGATCAGTAATGTAATGTATGTACACAGTGACTGCACCAGCAGAATAGTGAGTGCAGCTCTGGAGTATCCAAAGACATACTGATAGGGAATCTAGATTGTGAGCCCCGATTGGGACAGCGACGATAATGTATGTAAAGCGCTGCGGAATATGTTAGCGCTATATAAAAATAAAGATTATTAATACAGGATGTAACTCAGGATCAGTAATGTAATGTATGTACACAGTGACTGCACCAGCAGAATAGTGAGTGCAGCTCTGGAGTATAATACAGGATGTAACTCAGGATCAGTAATGTAATGTAAGTACACAGTGACTGCACCAGCAGAATAGTGAGTGCAGCTCTGGGGTATAATACAGGATGTAACTCAGGATCAGTAATGTAATGTAAGTACACAGTGACTGCACCCGCAGAATAGTGAGCGCAGCTCTGGAGTATAATACAGGAGGTAATTCAGGATCAGTAATGTAATGTATGTACACAGTGACTGCACCCGCAGAATAGTGAGTGCAGCTCTGGAGTATAATACAGGATGTAACTCAGGATCAGTAATGTAATGTATGTACACAGTGACTGCAGCAGCAGAATAGTGAGCGCAGCTCTGGAGTATAATACAGGAGGTAACTCAGGATCAGTAATGTAATGTATGTACACAGTGACTGCACCAGCAGAATAGTGAGAGCAGCTCTGGATTATAATACAGGAGGTAACTCAGGATCAGTAATGTAATGTATGTACACAGTGACTGCACCAGCAGAATAGTGAGTGCAGCTCTGGAGTATAATACAGGAGGTAACTCAGGATCAGTAATGTAATGTATGTACACAGTGACTGCACCAGCAGAATAGTGAGTGCAGCTCTGGACTATAATACAGGATGTAACTCAGGATCAGTAATGTAATGTATGTACACAGTGACTGCACCAGCAGAATAGTGAGCGCAGCTCTGGAGTATAATACAGGATGTAACTCAGGATCAGTAATGTAATGTATGTACACAGTGACTGCACCAGCAGTATAGTGAGTGCAGCTCTGGAGTATAATACAGGATGTAACTCAGGATCAGTAATGTAATGTATGTACACAGTGACTGCACCAGCAGAATAGTGAGTGCAGCTCTGGACTATAATACAGGAGGTAACTCAGGATCAGTAATGTAATGTATGTACACAGTGACTGCACCAGCAGACTAGTGAGTGCAGCTCTGGAGTATAATACAGGATGTAACTCAGGATCAGTAATGTAATGTATGTACACAGTGACTGCACCAGCAGAATAGTGAGTGCAGCTCTGGAGTATAATACAGGATGTAACTCCGGATCAGTAATGTAATGTATGTACACAGTGACTGCACCAGCAGAATAGTGAGTGCAGCTCTGGACTATAATACAGGATGTAACTCCGGATCAGTAATGTAATGTATGTACACAGTGACTGCACCAGCAGAATAGTGAGTGCAGCTCTGGAGTATAATACAGGATGTAACTCCAGATCAGTAATGTAATGTATGTACACAGTGACTGCACCAGCAGAATAGTGAGTGCAGCTCTGGACTATAATACAGGATGTAACTCAGGATCAGTAATGTAATGTATGTACACAGTGACTGCACCAGCAGAATAGTGAGTGCAGCTCTGGGGTATAATACAGGATGTAACTCAGGATCAGTAATGTAATGTATGTACACAGTGACTACACCAGCAGAATAGTGAGTGCAGCTCTGGAGTATAATACAGGAGGTAACTCAGGATCAGTAATGTAATGTATGTACACAGTGACTGCACCAGCAGAATAGTGAGTGCAGCTCTGAAGTATAATACAGGATGTAACTCAGGATCAGTAATGTAATGTATGTACACAGTGACTGCACCAGCAGAATAGTGAGTGCAGCTCTGAAGTATAATACAGGATGTAACTCAGGATCAGTAATGTAATGTATGTACACAGTGACTGCACCAGCAGAATAGTGAGAGCAGCTCTGGAGTATAATACAGGAGGTAACTCAGGATCAGTAATGTAAAGTATGTACACAGTGACTGCACCAGCAGAATAGTGAGTGCAGCTCTGGAGTATAATACAGGAGGTAACTCAGGATCAGTAATGTAATGTATGTACACAGTGACTGCACCAGCAGAATAGTGAGTGCAGCTCTGAAGTATAATACAGGATGTAACTCAGGATCAGTAATGTAATGTATGTACACAGTGACTGCACCAGCAGAATAGTGAGAGCAGCTCTGGAGTATAATACAGGAGGTAACTCAGGATCAGTAATGTAAAGTATGTACACAGTGACTGCACCAGCAGAATAGTGAGTGCAGCTCTGGAGTATAATACAGGATGTAACTCAGGATCTGTAATGTAATGTATGTGCACAGTGACTGCACCAGCAGAATAGTGAGTGCAGCTCTGGAGTATAATACAGGATGTAACTCAGGATCAGTAATGTAATGTATGTACACAGTGACTGCACCAGCAGAATAGTGAGTGCAGCTCTGGAGTATAATACAGGATGTAACTCAGGATCAGTAATGTAATGTATGTACACAGTGACTGCACCAGCAGAATAGTGAGTGCAGCTCTGGAGTATAATACAGGAGGTAACTCAGGATCAGTAATGTAATGTATGTACACAGTGACTGCACCAGCAGAATAGTGAGTGCAGCTCTGGAGTATAATACAGGAGGTAACTCAGGATCAGTAACGTAATGTATGTACACAGTGACTGCACCAGCAGAATAGTGAGTGCAGCTCTGGAGTATAATACAGGAGGTAACTCAGGATCAGTAATGTAATGTATGTACACAGTGACTGCACCAGCAGAATAGTGAGTGCAGCTCTGGAGTATAATACAGGAGGTAACTCAGGATCAGTAATGTAATGTATGTACACAGTGACTGCACCAGCAGAATAGTGAGTGCAGCTCTGGAGTATAATACTAGAGGTAACTCAGGATCAGTAATGTAATGTCTGTACACAGTGACTGTACCAGCAGAATAGTGAGTGCAGCTCTGGAATATAATACAGGATGTAACTCAGGATCAGTAATGTAATGTATGTACACAGTGACTGCACCAGCAAAATAGTGAGTGCAGCTCTGGAGTATAATACAGGATGTAACTCAGGATCAGTAATGTAATGTATGTACACAGTGACTGCACCAGCAGAATAGTGAGTGCAGCTCTGGAGTATAATACAGGATGTAACTCAGGATCAGTAATGTAATGTATGTACACAGTGACTGCACCAGCAGAATAGTGAGTGCAGCTCTGGAGTATAATACAGGATGTAACTCAGGATCAGTAATGTAATGTATGTACACAGTGACTGCACCAGCAGAATAGTGAGTGCAGCTCTGGAGTATAATATAGGAGGTAACTCAGGATCAGTAATGTAATGTATGTACACAGTGACTGCACCAGCTGAATAGTGAGTGCAGCTCTGGAGTATAATAGAGGATGTAACTCAGGATCAGTAATGTAATGTAAGTACACAGTGACTGCACCAGCAGAATAGTGAGTGCAGCTCTGGAGTATAATACAGGATGTAACTCAGGATCAGTAATGTAATGTATGTACACAGTGACTGCACCAGCAGAATAGTGAGTGCAGCTCTGGGGTATAATACAGGATGTAACTCAGGATCAGTAATGTAATGTAAGTACACAGTGACTGCACCAGCAGAATAGTGAGTGCAGCTCTGGAGTATAATACAGGATGTAACTCAGGATCAGTAATGTAATGTATGTACACAGTGACTGCACCAGCAGAATAGTGAGTGCAGCTCTGGAGTATAATACAGGAGGTAACTCAGGATCAGTAATGTAATGTATGTACACAGTGACTGCACCAGCTGAATAGTGAGTGCAGCTCTGGAGTATAATAGAGGATGTAACTCAGGATCAGTAATGTAATGTAAGTACACAGTGACTGCACCAGCAGAATAGTGAGTGCAGCTCTGGAGTATAATACAGGATGTAACTCAGGATCAGTAATGTAATGTATGTACACAGTGACTGCACCAGCAGAATAGTGAGTGCAGCTCTGGGGTATAATACAGGATGTAACTCAGGATCAGTAATGTAATGTAAGTACACAGTGACTGCACCAGCAGAATAGTGAGTACAGCTCTGGAGTATAATACAGGATGTAACTCAGGATCAGTAATGTAATGTATGTACACAGTGACTTCACCAGCAGAATAGTGAGTGCAGCTCTGGAGTATAATACAGGATGTAACTCAGGATCAGTAATGTAATGTATGTACACAGTGACTCCACCAGCAGAATAGTGAGTGCAGCTCTGGAGTATAATACAGGAGGTAACTCAGGATCAGTAATGTAATGTATGTACACAGTGACTGCACCCGCAGAATAGTGAGCGCAGCTCTGGAGTATAATACAGGAGGTAACTCAGGATCAGTAATGTAATGTATGTACACAGTGACTGCACCAGCAGAATAGTGAGTGCAGCTCTGGAGTATAATACAGGATGTAACTCAGGATCAGTAATGTAATGTATGTACACAGTGACTGCACCCGCAGAATAGTGAGAGCAGCTCTGGAGTATAATACAGGATGTAACTCAAGATCAGTAATGTAATGTATGTACACAGTGACTGCACCAGCAGAATAGTGAGTGCAGCTCTGGATTATAATACAGGATGTAACTCAGGATCAGTAATGTAATGTATGTACACAGTGACTGCACCAGCAGAATAGTGAGTGCAGCTCTGGATTATAATACAGGATGTAACTCAGGATCAGTAATGTAATGTATGTACACAGTGACTCCACCAGCAGAATAGTGAGTGCAGCTCTGGAGTATAATACAGGAGGTAACTCAGGATCAGTAATGTAATGTATGTACACAGTGACTGCACCCGCAGAATAGTGAGCGCAGCTCTGGAGTATAATACAGGAGGTAACTCAGGATCAGTAATGTAATGTATGTACACAGTGACTGCACCAGCAGAATAGTGAGAGCAGCTCTGGATTATAATACAGGAGGTAACTCAGGATCAGTAATGTAATGTATGTACACAGTGACTGCACCAGCAGACTAGTGAGTGCAGCTCTGGAGTATAATACAGGATGTAACTCAGGATCAGTAATGTAATGTATGTACACAGTGACTGCACCAGCAGAATAGTGAGTGCAGCTCTGGAGTATAATACAGGATGTAACTCCGGATCAGTAATGTAATGTATGTACACAGTGACTGCACCAGCAGAATAGTGAGTGCAGCTCTGGAGTATAATACAGGATGTAACTCCAGATCAGTAATGTAATGTATGTACACAGTGACTGCACCAGCAGAATAGTGAGTGCAGCTCTGGACTATAATACAGGATGTAACTCAGGATCAGTAATGTAATGTATGTACACAGTGACTGCACCAGCAGAATAGTGAGTGCAGCTCTGGACTATAATACAGGATGTAACTCCGGATCAGTAATGTAATGTATGTACACAGTGACTGCACCAGCAGAATAGTGAGTGCAGCTCTGGAGTATAATACAGGATGTAACTCCAGATCAGTAATGTAATGTATGTACACAGTGACTGCACCAGCAGAATAGTGAGTGCAGCTCTGGACTATAATACAGGAGGTAACTCAGGATCAGTAATGTAATGTATGTACACAGTGACTGCACCAGCAGAATAGTGAGTGCAGCTCTGGAGTATAATACAGGATGTAACTCAGGATCAGTAATGTAATGTATGTACACAGTGACTGCACCCGCAGAATAGTGAGTGCAGCTCTGGAGTATAATACAGGATGTAACTCAGGATCAGTAATGTAATGTATGTACACAGTGACTGCACCAGCAGAATAGTGAGTGCAGCTCTGGACTATAATACAGGATGTAACTCAGGATCAGTAATGTAATGTATGTACACAGTGACTGCACCAGCAGAATAGTGAGTGCAGCTCTGGAGTATAATACAGGATGTAACTCAGGATCAGTAATGTAATGTATGTACACAGTGACTGCACCAGCAGAATAGTGAGTGCAGCTCTGGACTATAATACAGGATGTAACTCAGGATCAGTAATGTAATGTATGTACACAGTGACTGCACCTGCAGAATAGTGAGTGCAGCTCTGGACTATAATACAGGATGTAACTCCGGATCAGTAATGTAATGTATGTACACAGTGACTGCACCAGCAGAATAGTGAGTGCAGCTCTGGAGTATAATACAGGATGTAACTCCAGATCAGTAATGTAATGTATGTACACAGTGACTGCACCAGCAGAATAGTGAGTGCAGCTCTGGACTATAATACAGGATGTAACTCAGGATCAGTAATGTAATGTATGTACACAGTGACTGCACCAGCAGAATAGTGAGTGCAGCTCTGGGGTATAATACAGGATGTAACTCAGGATCAGTAATGTAATGTATGTACACAGTGACTGCACCAGCAGAATAGTGAGTGCAGCTCTGGAGTATAATACAGGAGGTAACTCAGGATCAGTAATGTAATGTATGTACACAGTGACTGCACCAGCAGAATAGTGAGTGCAGCTCTGAAGTATAATACAGGATGTAACTCAGGATCAGTAATGTAATGTATGTACACAGTGACTGCACCAGCAGAATAGTGAGTGCAGCTCTGGAGTATAATACAGGAGGTAACTCAGGATCAGTAATGTAATGTATGTACACAGTGATTGCACCAGCAGAATAGTGAGCGCAGCTCTGGAGTATAATACAGGATGTAACTCAGGATCAGTAATGTAATGTATGTACACAGTGACTGCACCAGCAGAATAGTGAGTGCAGCTCTGGACTATAATACAGGATGTAACTCAGGATCAGTAATGTAATGTATGTACACAGTGACTGCACCAGCAGAATAGTGAGAGCAGCTCTGGAGTATAATACAGGAGGTAACTCAGGATCAGTAATGTAATGTATGTACACAGTGACGGCACCAGCAGAATAGTGAGTGCAGCTCTGGAGTATAATACAGGATGTAACTCAGGATCAGTAATGTAATGTATGTACACAGTGACTGCACCAGCAGAATAGTGAGAGCAGCTCTGGAGTATAATACAGGAGGTAACTCAGGATCAGTAATGTAATGTGTGTACACAGTGACGGCACCAGCAGAATAGTGAGAGCAGCTCTGGAGTATAATACAGGAGGTAACTCAGGATCAATAATGTAATATATGTACACAGTGACTGCACCAGCAGAATAGTAAGTGCAGCTCTGGAGTATAATACAGGAGGTAACTCAGGATCAGTAATGTAATGTATGTACACAGTGACTGCACCAGCAGAATAGTGAGTGCAGCTCTGAAGTATAATACAGGATGTAACTCCGGATCAGTAATGTAATGTATGTACACAGTGACTGCACCAGCAGAATAGTGAGTGCAGCTCTGGAGTATAATACAGGATGTAACTCCAGATCAGTAATGTAATGTATGTACACAGTGACTGCACCAGCAGAATAGTGAGTGCAGCTCTGGACTATAATACAGGATGTAACTCAGGATCAGTAATGTAATGTATGTACACAGTGACTGCACCAGCAGAATAGTGAGTGCAGCTCTGGACTATAATACAGGATGTAACTCCGGATCAGTAATGTAATGTATGTACACAGTGACTGCACCAGCAGAATAGTGAGTGCAGCTCTGGAGTATAATACAGGATGTAACTCCTGATCAGTAATGTAATGTATGTACACAGTGACTGCACCAGCAGAATAGTGAGTGCAGCTCTGGACTATAATACAGGATGTAACTCAGGATCAGTAATGTAATGTATGTACACAGTGACTGCACCAGCAGAATAGTGAGTGCAGCTCTGGACTATAATACAGGATGTAACTCAGGATCAGTAATGTAATGTATGTACACAGTGACTGCACCAGCAGAATAGTGAGTGCAGCTCTGGAGTATAATACAGGATGTAACTCCAGATCAGTAATGTAATGTATGTACACAGTGACTGCACCAGCAGAATAGTGAGTGCAGCTCTGGACTATAATACAGGATGTAACTCAGGATCAGTAATGTAATGTATGTACACAGTGACTGCACCAGCAGAATAGTGAGTGCAGCTCTGGACTATAATACAGGATGTAACTCAGGATCAGTAATGTAATGTATGTACACAGTGACTGCACCAGCAGAATAGTGAGTGCAGCTCTGGACTATAATACAGGATGTAACTCCAGATCAGTAATGTAATGTATGTACACAGTGACTGCACCAGCAGAATAGTGAGTGCAGCTCTGGACTATAATACAGGATGTAACTCAGGATCAGTAATGTAATGTATGTACACAGTGACTGCACCAGCAGAATAGTGAGTGCAGCTCTGGACTATAATACAGGATGTAACTCCGGATCAGTAATGTAATGTATGTACACAGTGACTGCACCAGCAGAATAGTGAGTGCAGCTCTGGAGTATAATACAGGATGTAACTCCAGATCAGTAATGTAATGTATGTACACAGTGACTGCACCAGCAGAATAGTGAGTGCAGCTCTGGACTATAATACAGGATGTAACTCAGGATCAGTAATGTAATGTATGTACACAGTGACTGCACCAGCAGAATAGTGAGTGCAGCTCTGGGGTATAATACAGGATGTAACTCAGGATCAGTAATGTAATGTATGTACACAGTGACTACACCAGCAGAATAGTGAGTGCAGCTCTGGAGTATAATACAGGAGGTAACTCAGGATCAGTAATGTAATGTATGTACACAGTGACTGCACCAGCAGAATAGTGAGTGCAGCTCTGAAGTATAATACAGGATGTAACTCAGGATCAGTAATGTAATGTATGTACACAGTGACTGCACCAGCAGAATAGTGAGTGCAGCTCTGAAGTATAATACAGGATGTAACTCAGGATCAGTAATGTAATGTATGTACACAGTGGCTGCACCAGCAGAATAGTGAGTGCAGCTCTGGAGTATAATACAGGATGTAACTCAGGATCAGTAATTTAATGTATGTACACAGTGACTGCACCAGCAGAATAGTGAGTGCAGCTCTGGAGTATAATACAGGATGTAACTCAGGATCAGTAATGTAATGTATGTACGCAGTGACTGCACCAGCAGAATAGTGAGCGCAGCTCTGGAGTATAATACAGGATGTAACTCAGGATCAGTAATGTAATGTAGGTACACAGTGACTGCACCAGCAGAATAGTGAGTGCAGCTCTGGAGTATAATACAGGATGTAACTCAGGATCAGTAATTTAATGTATGTACACAGTGACTGCACCAGCAGAATAGTGAGTGCAGCTCTGGAGTATAATACAGGAGGTAACTCAGGATCAGTAATGTAATGTATGTACACAGTGTCTGCACCAGCAGAATAGTGAGCGCAGCTCTGGAGTATAATACAGGATGTAACTCAGGATCAGTAATTTAATGTATGTACACAGTGACTGCACCAGCAGAATAGTGAGTGCAGCTCTGGAGTATAATACAGGATGTAACTCAGGATCAGTAATGTAATGTATGTACGCAGTGACTGCACCAGCAGAATAGTGAGTGCTGCTCTGGAGTATAATACAGGATGTAACTCAGGATCAGTAATGTAATGTATGTACACAGTGACTCCACCAGCAGAATAGTGAGTGCAGCTCTGGAGTATAATACAGGAGGTAACTCAGGATCAGTAATGTAATGTATGTACACAGTGACTGCACCAGCAGAATAGTGAGTGCAGCTCTGGAGTATAATACTAGAGGTAACTCAGGATCAGTAATGTAATGTCTGTACACAGTGACTGCACCAGCAGAATAGTGAGTGCAGCTCTGGAGTATAATACAGGATGTAACTCAGGATCAGTAATGTAATGTATGTACACAGTGACTGCACCAGCAGAATAGTGAGTGCAGCTCTGGAGTATAATACAGGATGTAACTCCGGATCAGTAATGTAATGTATGTACACGGTGACTGCACCAGCAGAATAGTGAGTGCAGCTCTGGAGTATAATACAGGATGTAACTCAGGATCAGTAATGTAATGTATGTACACAGTGACTGCACCAGCAGAATAGTGAGTGCAGCTCTGGAGTATAATACAGGATGTAACTCAGGATCAGTAATGTAATGTATGTACGCAGTGACTGCACCAGCAGAAAAGTGAGTGCAGCTCTGGAGTATAATACAGGATGTAACTCAGGATCAGTAATGTAATGTATGTACACAGTGACTGCACCAGCAGAATAGTGAGTGCAGCTCTGGAGTATAATACAGGATGTAACTCAGGATCAGTAATGTAATGTATGTACACAGTGACTGCACCAGCAGAATAGTGAGTGCAGCTCTGGACTATAATACAGGATGTAACTCAGGATCAGTAATGTAATGTATGTACACAGTGACTGCACCAGCAGAATAGTGAGTGCAGCTCTGGAGTATAATACAGGATGTAACTCCAGATCAGTAATGTAATGTATGTACACAGTGACTGCACCAGCAGAATAGTGAGTGCAGCTCTGGACTATAATACAGGATGTAACTCAGGATCAGTAATTTAATGTATGTACACAGTGACTGCACCAGCAGAATAGTGAGTGCAGCTCTGGACTATAATACAGGATGTAACTCAGGATCAGTAATGTAATGTATGTACACAGTGACTGCACCAGCAGAATAGTGAGTGCAGCTCTGGAGTATAATACAGGATGTAACTCCAGATCAGTAATGTAATATATGTACACAGTGACTGCTCCAGCAGAATAGTGAGTGCAGCTCTGGAGTATAATACAGGAGGTAACTCAGGATCAGTAATGTAATGTATGTACACAGTGACTGCACCAGCAGAATAGTGAGTGCAGCTCTGGAGTATAATACAGGATGTAACTCCAGATCAGTAATGTAATATATGTACACAGTGACTGCTCCAGCAGAATAGTGAGTGCAGCTCTGGAGTATAATACAGGAGGTAACTCAGGATCAGTAATGTAATGTATGTACACAGTGACTGCACCAGCAGAATAGTGAGTGCAGCTCTGGACTATAATACAGGATGTAACTCAGTATCAGTAATGTAATGTATGTACACAGTGACTGCACCAGCAGAATAGTGAGTGCAGCTCTGGGGTATAATACAGGATGTAACTCAGGATCAGTAATGTAATGTATGTACACAGTGACTGCACCAGCAGAATAGTGAGTGCAGCTCTGGACTATAATACAGGATGTAACTCAGGATCAGTAATGTAATGTATGTACACAGTGACTGCACCAGCAGAATAGTGAGTGCAGCTCTGGAGTACAATACAGGATGTAACTCAGGATCAGTAATGTAATGTATGTACACAGTGACTGCACCAGCAGAATAGTGAGTGCAGCTCTGGACTATAATACAGGATGTAACTCAGGATCAGTAATGTAATGTATGTACACAGTGACTGCACCAGCAGAATAGTGAGTGCAGCTCTGGAGTATAATACAGGATGTAACTCAGGATCAGTAATGTAATGTATGTACACAATGACTGCACCAGCAGAATAGTAAGTGCAGCTCTGGAGTATAATACAGGAGGTAACTCAGGATCAGTAATGTAATGTATGTACACAGTGACTGCACCAGCAGAATAGTGAGCGCAGCTCTGGAGTATAATACAGGATGTAACTCAGGATCAGTAATTTAATGTATGTACACAGTGACTGCACCAGCAGAATAGTGAGTGCAGCTCTGGACTATAATACAGGATGTAACTCAGGATCAGTAATGTAATGTATGTACACAGTGACTCCACCAGCAGAATAGTGAGTGCAGCTCTGGAGTATAATACAGGATGTAACTCAGGATCAGTAATGTAATGTATGTACACAGTGACTGCACCAGCAGAATAGTGAGTGCAGCTCTGGAGTATAATACAGGATGTAACTCAGGATCAGTAATGTAATGTATGTACACAGTGACTGCAGCAGCAGAATAGTGAGTGCAGCTCTGGAGTATAATACAGGATATAACTCAGGATCAGTAATGTAATGTATGTACACAGTGACTGCACCAGCAGAATAGTGAGTGCAGCTCTGGAGTATAATACAGGATGTAACTCAGGATCAGTAATGTATGTACACAGTGACTGCACCAGCAGAATAGTGAGTGCAGCTCTGGAGTATAATACAGGATGTAACTCAGGATCAGTAATGTAATGTATGTACACAGTGACTGCACCAGCAGAATCGTGAGTGCAGCTCTGGAGTATAATACAGGATGTAACTCAGGATCAGTAATGTATGTACACAGTGACTGCACCAGCAGAATAGTGAGTGCAGCTCTGGAGTATAATACAGGATGTAACTCAGGATCAGTAATGTAATGTATGTACACAGTGACTGCACCAGCAGAATAGTGAGTGCAGCTCTGGAGTATAATACAGGATGTAACTCAGGATCAGTAATGTAATGTATGTATACAGTGACTGCACCAGCAGAATAGTGAGTGCTGCTCTGGAGTATAATACAGGATGTAACTCAGGATCAGTAATGTAATGTATGTACACAGTGACTCCACCAGCAGAATAGTGAGTGCAGCTCTGGAGTATAATACAGGATGTAACTCAGGATCAGTAATGTAATGTATGTACACAGTGACTGCACCAGCAGAATAATGAGTGCAGCTCTGGAGTATAATACAGGAGGTAAGTCAGGGTCAGTAATGTATGTACACAGTGACTGCACCAGCAGAATAGTGAGTGCAGCTCTGGAGTATAATACAGGATGTAACTCAGGATCAGTAATGTAATGTATGTACACAGTGACTACACCAGCAGAATAGTGAGTGCAGCTCTGGAGTATAATGCAGGAGGTAACTCAGGATCAGTAATGTAATGTATGTACACAGTGACTGCACCAGCAGAATAGTGAGTGCAGCTCTGGAGTATAATACAGGATGTAACTCCGGATCAGTAATGTAATGTATGTACACAGTGACTGCACCAGCAGAATAGTGAGTGCAGCTCTGGAGTATAATACAGGATGTAACTCAGGATCAGTAATGTAATGTATGTACACAGTGACTGCACCAGCAGAATAGTGAGTGCAGCTCTGGAGTATAATGCAGGAGGTAACTCAGGATCAGTAATGTAATGTATGTACACAGTGACTGCACCAGCAGAATAGTGAGTGCAGCTCTGGGGTATAATACAGGAGGTAACTCAGGATCAGTAATGTAATGTATGTACACAGTGACTGCACCAGCAGAATAGTGAGTGCAGCTCTGGAATATAATACAGGAGGTAACTCAGGATCAGTAATGTAATGTATGTACACAGTGACTGCACCAGCAGAATAGTGAGTGCAGCTCTGGGGTATAATACAGGAGATAACTCAGGATCAGTAATGTAATGTATGTACACAGTGACTGCACCAGCAGAATAGTGAGTGCAGCTCTGGGGTATAATACAGGATGTAACTCAGGATCAGTAATGTAATGTATGTACACAGTGACTGCACCAGCAGAATAGTGAGTGCAGCTCTGGAGTATAATACAGGAGGTAACTCAGGATCAGTAATGTAATGTATGTACACAGTGACTGCACCAGCAGAATAGTGAGTGCAGCTCTGGAGTATAATACAGGATGTAACTCAGGATCAGTAATGTAATGTATGTACACAGTGACTGCACCAGCAGAATAGTGAGTGCAGCTCTGGAGTATAATACAGGAGGTAACTCAGGATCAGTAATGTAAGGTATGTATACAGTGACTGCACCAGCAGAATAGTGAGTGCAGCTCTGGAGTATAATACAGGATGTAACTCAGGATCAGTAATCTAATGTATGTACACAGTGACTGCACCAGCAGAATAGTGAGTGCAGCTCTAGGGTATAATACAGGAGATAACTCAGGATCAGTAATGTAATGTATGTACACAGTGACTGCACCAGCAGAATAGTGAGTGCAGCTCTGGAGTATAATACAGGAGATAACTCAGGATCAGTAATGTAATGTATGTACACAGTGACTGCGCCAGCAGAATAGTGAGTGCAGCTCTGGAGTATAATACAGGAGGTAACTCAGGACCAGTAATGTAATGTATGTACACAGTGACTGCACCAGCAGAATAGTGAGTGCAGCTCTGGAGTATAATACAAGAGGTAACTCAGGGTCAGTAATGTAATGTATGTACACAGTGACTGCACCAGCAGAATAGTGAGTGCAGCTCTGGGGTATAATACAGGAGGTAACTCAGGATCAGTAATGTAATGTATGTACACAGTGACTGCACCAGCAGAATAGTGAGTGCAGCTCTGGAGTATAATACAGGATGTAACTCAGGATCAGTAATGTAATGTATGTACACAGTGACTGCACCAGCAGAATAGTGAGTGCAGCTCTGGAGTATAATACAGGATGTAACTCAGGATCAGTAATGTAATGTATGTACACAGTGACTGCACCAGCAGAATAGTGAGTGCAGCTCTGGAGTATAATACAGGATATAACTCAGGATCAGTAATGTATGTACACAGTGACTGCACCAGCAGAATACTGAGTGCAGCTCTGGAGTATAATACAGGATGTAACTCAGGATCAGTAATGTATGTACACTGTGACTGCACCAGCAGAATAGTGAGTGCAGCTCTGGGGTATAATACAGGAGGTAACTCAGGATCAGTAATGTAATGTATGTACACAGTGACTGCACCAGCAGAATAGTGAGTGCAGCTCTGGAATATAATACAGGAGGTAACTCAGGATCAGTAATGTAATGTATGTACACAGTGACTGCACCAGCAGAATAGTGAGTGCAGCTCTGGGGTATAATACAGGAGGTAACTCAGGATCAGTAATGTAATGTATGTACACAGTGACTGCACCAGCAGAATAGTGAGTGCAGCTCTGGAGTATAATACAGGATGTAACTCAGGATCAGTAATGTAATGTATGTACACAGTGACTGCACCAGCAGAATAGTGAGTGCAGCTCTGGAGTATAATACAGGATGTAACTCAGGATCAGTAATGTAATGTATGTACACAGTGACTGCACCAGCAGAATAGTGAGTGCAGCTCTGGAGTATAATACAGGATATAACTCAGGATCAGTAATGTATGTACACAGTGACTGCACCAGCAGAATACTGAGTGCAGCTCTGGAGTATAATACAGGATGTAACTCAGGATCAGTAATGTATGTACACTGTGACTGCACCAGCAGAATAGTGAGTGCAGCTCTGGGGTATAATACAGGAGGTAACTCAGGATCAGTAATGTAATGTATGTACACAGTGACTGCACCAGCAGAATAGTGAGTGCAGCTCTGGAATATAATACAGGAGGTAACTCAGGATCAGTAATGTAATGTATGTACACAGTGACTGCACCAGCAGAATAGTGAGTGCAGCTCTGGGGTATAATACAGGAGATAACTCAGGATCAGTAATGTAATGTATGTACACAGTGACTGCACCAGCAGAATAGTGAGTGCAGCTCTGGAGTATAATACAGGATGTAACTCAGGATCAGTAATGTAATGTATGTACACAGTGACTGCACCAGCAGAATAGTGAGTGCAGCTCTGGGGTATAATACAGGATGTAACTCAGGATCAGTAATGTAATGTATGTACACAGTGACTGCACCAGCAGAATAGTGAGTGCAGCTCTGGAGTATAATACAGGAGGTAACTCAGGATCAGTAATGTAATGTATGTACACAGTGACTGCACCAGCAGAATAGTGAGTGCAGCTCTGGAGTATAATACAGGATGTAACTCAGGATCAGTAATGTAATGTATGTACACAGTGACTGCACCAGCAGAATAGTGAGTGCAGCTCTGGAGTATAATACAGGAGGTAACTCAGGATCAGTAATGTAATGTATGTATACAGTGACTGCACCAGCAGAATAGTGAGTGCAGCTCTAGGGTATAATACAGGAGATAACTCAGGATCAGTAATGTATGTACACAGTGACTGCACCAGCAGAATAGTGAGTGCAGCTCTGGAGTATAATACAGGAGATAACTCAGGATCAGTAATGTAATGTATGTACACAGCGACTGCACCAGCAGAATAGTGAGTGCAGCTCTGGAGTATAATACAAGAGGTAACTCAGGGTCAGTAATGTAATGTATGTACACAGTGACTGCACCAGCAGAATAGTGAGTGCAGCTCTGGGGTATAATACAGGAGGTAACTCAGGATCAGTAATGTAATGTATGTACACAGTGACTGCACCAGCAGAATAGTGAGTGCAGCTCTGGAGTATAATACAGGATGTAACTCAGGATCAGTAATGTAATGTATGTACACAGTGACTGCACCAGCAGAATAGTGAGTGCAGCTCTGGAGTATAATACAGGATGTAACTCAGGATCAGTAATGTAATGTATGTACACAGTGACTGCACCAGCAGAATAGTGAGTGCAGCTCTGGAGTATAATACAGGATATAACTCAGGATCAGTAATGTATGTACACAGTGACTGCACCAGCAGAATACTGAGTGCAGCTCTGGAGTATAATACAGGATGTAACTCAGGATCAGTAATGTATGTACACTGTGACTGCACCAGCAGAATAGTGAGTGCAGCTCTGGGGTATAATACAGGAGATAACTCAGGATCAGTAATGTATGTACACAGTGACTGCACCAGCAGAATAGTGAGTGCAGCTCTGGGGTATAATACAGGAGATAACTCAGGATCAGTAATGTATGTACACAGTGACTGCACCAGCAGAATAGTGAGTGCAGCTCTGGAGTATAATACAGGAGATAACTCAGGATCAGTAATGTAATGTATGTACACAGTGACTGCACCAGCAGAATAGTGAGTGCAGCTCTGGGGTATAATACAGGAGGTAACTCAGGATCAGTAATGTAATGTATGTACACAGTGACTGCACCAGCAGAATAGTGAGTGGAGCTCTGGAGTATAATACAGGAGGTAACTCAGGACCAGTAATGTAATGTATGTACACAGTGACTGCACCAGCAGAATAGTGAGTGCAGCTCTGGAGTATAATACAGGAGGTAACTCAGGGTCAGTAATGTAATGTATGTACACAGTGACTGCACCAGCAGAATAGTGAGTGCAGCTCTGGGGTATAATACAGGAGGTAACTCAGGATCAGTAATGTAATGTATGTACACAGTGACTGCACCAGCAGAATAGTGAGTGCAGCTCTGGAGTATAATACAGGATGTAACTCAGGATCAGTAATGTAATGTATGTACGCAGTGACTGCACCAGCAGACTAGTGAGTGCAGCTCTGGAGTATAATACAGGATGTAACTCAGGATCAGTAATGTAATGTATGTACACAGTGACTGCACCAGCAGAATAGTGATTGCAGCTCTGGAGTATAATACAAGATGTAACTCAGGATCAGTAATGTAATGTATGTACACAGTTACTCCACCAGCAGAATAGTGAGTGCAGCTCTGGAGTATAATACAGGATGTAACTCAGGATCAGTAATGTAATGTATGTACACAGTGACTGCACCAGCAGAATAGTGAGTGCAGCTCTGGAGTATAATACACGATGTAACTCAGGATCAGTAATGTAATGTATGTACACAGTGACTGCACCCCCAGAATAATGAGTGCAGCTCTGGAGTATAATACAGGATGTAACTCAGGATCAGTAATGTAATGTATGTACACAGTGACTGCACCAGCAGAATAGTGAGTGCAGCTCTGGAGTAAAATACAGGATGTTACTCAGGATCAGTAATGTAATGTATGTACACAGTGACTGCACCAGCAGAATAGTGAGTGCAGCTCTGGAGTATAATACAGGAGGTAACTCAGGGTCAGTAATGTATGTACACAGTGACTGCACCAGCAGAATAGTGAGTGCAGCTCTGGAGTATAATACAGGAGGTAACTCAGGATCAGTAATGTAATGTATGTACACAGTGACTGCACCAGCAGAATAGTGAGTGCAGCTCTGGGGTATAATACAGGATGTAACTCAGGATCAGTAATGTAATGTATGTACACGGTGACTGCACCAGCAGAATAGTGAGTGCAGCTCTGGAGTATAATACAGGAGGTAACTCAGGATCAGTAATGTAATGTGTGTACACAGTGACTGCACCAGCAGAATAGTGAGCGCAGCTCTGGAGTATAATACAGGATGTAACTCAGGATCAGTAATGTAATGTATGTACACAGTGACTGCACCAGCAGAATAGTGAGTGCAGCTCTGGAGTATAATACAGGATGTAGCTCAGGATCAGTAATGTAATGTATGTACACAGTGACTGCACCAGCAGAATAGTGAGAGCAGCTCTGGAGTATAATACAGGAGGTAACTCAGGATCAGTAATGTAATGTATGTACACAGTGACTGCACCAGCAGAATAGTGAGTGCAGCTCTGGAGTATAATACAGGATGTAACTCAGGATATGTAATGTATGTACACAGTGACTGCACCAGCAGAATAGTGAGTGCAGCTCTGGAGTATAATACAGGATGTAACTCAGGATCAGTAATGTAATGTATGTACACAGTGACTGCACCAGCAGAAGAGTGAGTGCAGCTCTGGAGTATAATACAGGATGTAACTCAGGATCAGTAATGTAATGTATGTACACAGTGACTGCACCAGCAGAATAGTGAGCGCAGCTCTGGAGTATAATACAGGAGGTAACTCAGGATCAGTAATGTAATGTATGTACACAGTGACTCCACCAGCAGAATAGTGAGTGCAGCTCTGGACTATAATACAGGAGGTAACTCAGGATCAGTAATGTAATGTATGTACACAGTGACTGCACCAGCAGAATAGTGAGTGCAGCTCTGGAGTATAATACAAGATGTAACTCAGGATCAGTAATGTAATGTATGTACACAGTGACTCCACCAGCAGAATAGTGAGTGCAGCTCTGGAGTATAATACAGGAGGTAACTCAGGATCAGTAATGTAATGTGTGTACACAGTGACTCCACCAGCAGAATAGTGAGTGCAGCTCTGGAGTATAATACAAGATGTAACTCAGGATCAGTAATGTAATGTATGTACACAGTGACTCCACCAGCAGAATAGTGAGTGCAGCTCTGGAGTATAATACAGGAGGTAACTCAGGATCAGTAATGTAATGTGTGTACACAGTGACTGCACCAGCAGAATAGTGAGCGCAGCTCTGGAGTATAATACAGGATGTAACTCAGGATCAGTAATGTAATGTATGTACACAGTGACTGCACCAGCAGAATAGTGAGTGCAGCTCTGGAGTATAATACAGGATGTAACTCAGGATCAGTAATGTAATGTATGTACACAGTGACTGCACCAGCAGAATAGTGAGTGCAGCTCTGGAGTATAATACAGGATTTAACTCAGGATCAGTAATGTAATGTATGTACACAGTGACTGCACCAGCAGAATAGTGAGTGCAGCTCTGGAGTATAATACAGGAGGTAACTCAGGGTCAGTAATGTAATGTATGTACACAGTGACTGCACCAGCAGAATAGTGAGTGCAGCTCTGGAGTATAATACAGGAGGTAACTCAGGATCAGTAATGTAATGTATGTACACAGTGACTGCACCAGCAGAATAGTGAGTGCAGCTCTGGAGTATAATACAGGAGGTAGCTCAGGATCAGTAATGTAATGTATGTATACAGTGACTGCACCAGCAGAATAGTGAGTGCAGCTCTGGAGTATAATACAGGAGGTAACTCAGGATCAGTAATGTAATGTATGTACACAGTGACTGCACAGCAGAATAGTGAGTGCAGCTCTGGGGTATAATACAGGAGGTAACTCAGGATCAGTAATGTAATGTATGTACACAGTGACTGCACCAGCAGAATAGTGAGTGCAGCTCTGGAGTATAATACAGGAGGTAACTCAGGATCAGTAATGTATGTACACAGTGACTGCACCAGCAGAATAGTGAGTGCAGCTCTGGGGTATAATACAGGAGGTAACTCAGGATCAGTAATGTAATGTATGTACACAGTGACTGCACCCGCAGAATAATGAGTGCAGCTCTGGAGTATAATAGAGGATGTAACTCAGGATCAGTAATGTAATGTATGTACACAGTGACTGCACAGCAGAATAGTGAGTGCAGCTCTGGGGTATAATACAGGAGGTAACTCAGGATCAGTAATGTAATGTATGTACACAGTGACTGCACCCGCAGAATAATGAGTGCAGCTCTGGAGTATAATAGAGGATGTAACTCAGGATCAGTAATGTAATGTATGTACACAGTGACTGCACCAGCAGAATAGTGAGCGCAGCTCTGGAGTATAATACAGGATGTAACTCAGGATCAGTAATGTAATGTATGTACACAGTGAGTGCACCAGCAGAATAGTGAGTGCAGCTCTGGAGTATAATACAGGATGTAACTCAGGATCAGTAATGTAATGTATGTACACAGTGACTGCACCAGCAGAATAGTGAGTGCAGCTCTGGAGTATAATACAGGATGTAACTCAGGATCAGTAATGTAATGTATGTACACAGTGACTGCACCAGCAGAATAGTGAGTGCAGCTCTGGAGTATAATACAGGAGGTAACTCAGGGTCAGTAATGTAATGTATGTACACAGTGACTGCACCAGCAGAATAGTGAGTGCAGCTCTGGAGTATAATACAGGAGGTAACTCAGGATCAGTAATGTAATGTATGTACACAGTGACTGCACCAGCAGAATAGTGAGTGCAGCTCTGGAGTATAATACAGGAGGTAGCTCAGGATCAGTAATGTAATGTATGTATACAGTGACTGCACCAGCAGAATAGTGAGTGCAGCTCTGGAGTATAATACAGGAGGTAACTCAGGATCAGTAATGTAATGTATGTACACAGTGACTGCACAGCAGAATAGTGAGTGCAGCTCTGGGGTATAATACAGGAGGTAACTCAGGATCAGTAATGTAATGTATGTACACAGTGACTGCACCAGCAGAATAGTGAGTGCAGCTCTGGAGTATAATACAGGAGGTAACTCAGGATCAGTAATGTATGTACACAGTGACTGCACCAGCAGAATAGTGAGTGCAGCTCTGGAGTATAATACAGGATGTAACTCAGGATCAGTAATGTAATGTATGTACACAGTGACTGCACCAGCAGAATAGTGAGTGCAGCTCTGGAGTATAATACAGGATGTAACTCAGGATCAGTAATGTAATGTATGTACACAGTGACTGCACCAGCAGAATAGTGAGTGCAGCTCTGGAGTATAATAGAGGAGGTAACTCAGGATCAGTAATGTAATGTATGTACACAGTGACTGCACCAGCAGAATAGTGAGTGCAGCTCTGGAGTATAATACAGGAGGTAACACAGGATCAGTAATGTATGTACACAGTGACTGCACCAGCAGAATAGTGAGTGCAGCTCTGGAGTATAATACAGGATGTAACTCAGGATCAGTAATGTAATGTATGTACACAGTGACTGCACCAGCAGAATAGTGAGTGCAGCTCTGGAGTATAATAGAGGAGGTAACTCAGGATCAGTAATGTAATGTATGTACACAGTGACTGCACCAGCAGAATAGTGAGTGCAGCTCTGGAGTATAATACAGGAGGTAACTCAGGATCAGTAATGTAATGTATGTACACAGTGACTGTACCAGCAGAATAGTGAGTGCAGCTCTGGAGTATAATACAGGAGGTAACTCAGGATCAGTAATGTAATGTATGTACACAGTGACTGCACTAGCAGAATAGTAAGTGCAGCTCTGGAGTATAATACAGGATATAACTCAGGATCAGTAATGTAATGTATGTACACAGTGACTGCACCAGCAGAATAGTGAGTGCAGCTCTGGAGTATAATACAGGATGTAACTCAGGATCAGTAATGTAATGTATGTACACGGCGACTGCACCAGCAGAATAGTGAGTGCAGCTCTGGAGTATAATACAGGATGTAACTCAGGATCAGTAATGTAATGTATGTACACAGTGACTGCACCAGCAGAATAGTGAGTGCAGCTCTGGAGTATAATACAGGATGTAACTCAGGATCAGTAATGTAATGTATGTACACAGTGACTGCACCAGCAGAATAGTGAGTGCAGCTCTGGAGTATAATACAGGATGTAACTCAGGATCAGTAATGTAATGTATGCACACAGTGACTGCACCAGCAGTATAGTGAGTGCAGCTCTGGAGTATAATACAGGAGGTAACTCAGGATCAGTAATGTAATGTATGTACACAGTGCCTGCACCAGCAGAATAGTAAGTGCAGCTCTGGAGTATAATACAGGATGTAACTCAGGATCAGTAATGTAATGTATGTTCACAGTGACTGCACCAGCAGAATAGTGAGTGCAGCTCTGGAGTATAATACAGGAGGTAACTCAGGATCAGTAATGTAATGTATGTACACAGTGATTGCACCAGCAGAATAGTGAGTGCAGCTCTGGAGTATAATACAGGATGTGACTCAGGATCAGTAATGTAATGTATGTACACGGTGATTGCACCAGCAGAATAGTGAGTGCAGCTCTGGAGTATAATACAGGAGGTAACTCAGGATCAGTAATGTAATGTATGTACACAGTGACTGCACCAGCAGAATAGTGAGTGCAGCTCTGGGGTATAATACAAGATGTATCTCAGGATCAGTAATGTAATGTATGTACACAGTGACTGCACCAGCAGAATAGTGAGTGCAGCTGTGGAGTATAATACAGGAGGTAACTCAGGATCAGTAATGTAATGTATGTACACAGTGACTGCACCAGCAGAATAGTGAGTGCAGCTCTGGAGTATAATACAGGATGTGACTCAGGATCAGTAATGTAATGTATGTACACGGTGATTGCACCAGCAGAATAGTGAGTGCAGCTCTGGAGTATAATACAGGAGGTAACTCAGGATCAGTAATGTAATGTATGTACACAGTGACTGCACCAGCAGAATAGTGAGTGCAGCTCTGGGGTATAATACAAGATGTAACTCAGGATCAGTAATGTAATGTATGTACACAGTGACTGCACCAGCAGAATAGTGAGTGCAGCTCTGGAGTATAATACAGGAGGTAACTCAGGATCAGTAATGTAATGTATGTACACAGTGACTGCACCAGCAGAATAGTGAGTGCAGCTCTGGGGTATAATACAGGAGGTAACTCAGGATCAGTAATGTAATGTATGTACACAGTGACTGCACCAGCAGAATAGTGAGTGCAGCTCTGGAGTATAATGCAGGAGGTAACTCAGGATCAGCAATGTAATGTATGTACACAGTGACTCCACCAGCAGAATAGTGAGTGCAGCTCTGGAGTATAATACAGGAGGTAACTCAGGATCAGTAATGTAATGTATGTACACAGTGACTGCACCAGCAGAATAGTGAGTGCAGCTCTGGAGTATAATACAGGAGGTAACTCAGGATCAGTAATGTAATGTATGTACACAGTGACTGAACCAGCAGAATAGTGAGTGCAGCTCTGGGGTATAATACAGGATGTAACTCAGGATCAGTAATGTAATGTATGTACACAGTGACTGCACCAGCAGAATAGTGAGTTCAGCTCTGGAGTATAATACAGGAGGTAACTCAGGATCAGTAATGTAATATATGTACACAGTGACTGCACCAGCAGAATAGTGAGTACAGCTCTGGAGGATAATACAGGTGGTATCTCAGGATCAGTAATGTAATGTATGTACACAGTGACTGCTCCAGCAGAATAGTGAGTGCAGCTCTGGGGTATAATACAGAAGGTAACTCAGGATCAGTAATGTAATGTATGTACACAGTGACTGCACCAGCAGAATAGTGAGTTCAGCTCTGGAGTATAATACAGGAAGTAACTCAGGATCAATAATGTAATATATGTACACAGTGACTGCACCAGCAGAATAGTGAGTTCAGCTCTGGAGTATAATACAGGAGGTAACTCAGGATCAGTAATGTAATGTATGTACACAGTGACTGCACCAGCAGAATAGTGAGTACAGCTCTGGAGGATAATACAGGTGGTATCTCAGGATCAGTAATGTAATGTATGTACACAGTGACTGCTCCAGCAGAATAGTGAGTGCAGCTCTGGAGTATAATACAGGAGGTAACTCAGGATCAGTAATGTAATGTATGTACACAGTGACTGCACCAGCAGAATAGTGAGTGCAGCTCTGGAGTATAATACAGGAGGTAACTCAGGATCAGTAATGTAATGTATGTACACAGTGACTGCACCAGCAGAATAGTGAGTGCAGCTCTGGAGTATAATACAGGATGTAACTCAGGATCAGTAACGTAATGTATGTACACAGTGACAGCACCAGCAGAATAGTGAGTGCAGCTCTGGAGTATAATACAGGATGTAACTCAGGATCAGTAATGTAATGTATGTACACAGTGACTGCACCAGCAGAATAGTGAGTGCAGCTCTGGAGTATAATACAGGATGTAACTCAGGATCAGTAATGTAATGTATGTACGCAGTGACTGCACCAGCAGACTAGTGAGTGCAGCTCTGGAGTATATTACAAGATGTAACTCAGGATCAGTAATGTAATGTATGTACACAGTGACTGCACCAGCAGAATAGTGAGTGCAGCTCTGGAGTATAATACAGGATGTAACTCAGGATCAGTAATGTAATGTATGTACACAGTGACTCCACCAGCAGAATAGTGAGTGCAGCTCTGGAGTATAATACAGGATGTAACTCAGGATCAGTAATGTAATGTATGTACACAGTGACTGCACCCGCAGAATAATGAGTGCAGCTCTGGAGTATAATAGAGGATGTAACTCAGGATCAGTAATGTAATGTATGTACACAGTGACTGCACCAGCAGAATAGTGAGTGCAGCTCTGGAGTATAATACAGGATGTAACTCAGGATCAGTAATGTAATGTATGTACACAGTGACTGCACCAGCAGAATAGTGAGTGCAGCTCTGGAGTATAATACAGGAGGTAACTCAGGATCAGTAATGTAATGTATGTACACAGTGACTGCACCAGCAGAATAGTGAGTGCAGCTCTGGGGTATAATACAGGATGTAACTCAGGATCAGTAATGTAATGTATGTACACAGTGACTGCACCAGCAGAATAGTGAGTGCAGCTGTGGAGTATAATACAGGATGTAACTCAGGATCAGTAATGTAATGTATGTACACAGTGACTGCACCAGCAGAATAGTGAGTGCAGCTCTGGGGTATAATACAGGATGTAACTCAGGATCAGTAATGTAATGTATATACACAGTGACTGCACCAGCAGACTAGTGAGTGCAGCTCTGGAGTATAATACAAGATGTAACTCAGGATCAGTAATGTAATGTATGTACACAGTGACTCCACCAGCAGAATAGTGAGTGCAGCTCTGGAGTATAATACAAGATGTAACTCAGGATTAGTAATGTAATGTATGTACACAGTGACTGCACCAGCAGAATAGTGAGCGCAGCTCTGGAGTATAATACAGGAGGTAACTCAGGATCAGTAATGTAATGTATGTACACAGTGACTCCACCAGCAGAATAGTGAGTGCAGCTCTGGAGTATAATACAGGATGTAACTCAGGATCAGTAATGTAATGTATGTACACAGTGACTGCAGCAGCAGAATAGTGAGTGCAGCTCTGGAGTATAATACAGGAGGTAACTCAGGATCAGTAATGTAATGTATGTATACAGTGACTGCACCAACTGAATAGTGAGTGCAGCTCTGGAGTATAATACAGGATGTAACTCAGGATATGTAATGTAATGTATGTACACAGTGACTGCACCAGCAGAATAGTGAGTGCAGCTCTGGAGTATAATACAGGATGTAACTCAGGATCAGTAATGTAATGTATGTACACAGTGACTGCACCAGCAGAATAGTGAGTGCAGCTCTGTAGTATAATACAGGATGTAACTCAGGATCAGTAATCTAATGTATGTACACAGTGACTGCACCAGCAGAATAGTGAGTGCAGCTCTGGAGTATAATACAGGAGGTAACTCAGGATCAGTAATGTAATGTATGTACACAGTGACTGCACAGCAGAATAGTGAGTGCAGCTCTGGGGTATAATACAGGAGGTAACTCAGGATCAGTAATGTAATGTATGTACACAGTGACTGCACCAGCAGAATAGTGAGTGCAGCTCTGGAGTATAATACAGGATGTAACTCAGGATCAGTAATGTAATGTATGTACACAGTGACTGCACCAGCAGAATAGTGAGTGCAGCTCTGGAGTATAATACAGGATGTAACTCAGGATCAGTAATGTATGTACACACTGACTGCACCAGCAGAATAGTGAGTGCAGCTCTGGAGTATAATACAGGATGTAACTCAGGATCAGTAATGTAATGTATGTACACAGTGACTGCACCAGCAGAATAGTAAGTGCAGCTCTGGAGTATAATACAGGAGGTAACTCAGGATCAGTAATGTAATGTATGTACACGGCGACTGCACCAGCAGAATAGTAAGTGCAGCTCTGGAATATAATACAGGAGGTAACTCAGGATCAGTAATGTAATGTATGTACACAGTGACTCCACCAGCAGAATAGTGAGTGCAGCTCTGGAGTATAATACAGGAGGTAACTCAGGATCAGTAATGTAATGTATGTACACAGTGACTGCACCAGCAGAATAGTAAGTGCAGCTCTGGAGTATAATACAGGATGTAACTCAGGATCAGTAATGTAATGTATGTACACGGCGACTGCACCAGCAGAATAGTAAGTGCAGCTCTGGAGTATAATACAGGAGGTAACTCAGGATCAGTAATGTAATGTATGTACACAGTGACTGCACCAGCAGAATAGTGAGTGCAGCTCTGGAGTATAATACAGGAGGTAACTCAGGATCAGTAATGTAATGTATGTACACAGTGATTGCACCAGCAGAATAGTGAGTGCAGCTCTGGAGTATAATACAGGATGTGACTCAGGATCAGTAATGTAATGTATGTACACGGTGATTGCACCAGCAGAATAGTGAGTGCAGCTCTGGAGTATAATACAGGAGGTAACTCAGGATCAGTAATGTAATGTATGTACACAGTGACTGCACCAGCAGAATAGTGAGTGCAGCTCTGGGGTATAATACAAGATGTAACTCAGGATCAGTAATGTAATGTATGTACACAGTGACTGCACCAGCAGAATAGTGAGTGCAGCTGTGGAGTATAATACAGGATGTAACTCAGGATCAGTAATGTAATGTATGTACACAGTGACTGCACCAGCAGAATAGTGAGTGCAGCTCTGGGGTATAATACAGGAGGTAACTCAGGATCAGTAATGTAATGTATGTACACAGTGACTGCACCAGCAGAATAGTGAGTGCAGCTCTGGGGTATAATACAAGATGTAACTCAGGATCAGTAATGTAATGTATGTACACAGTGACTGCACCAGCAGAATAGTGAGTGCAGCTCTGGAGTATAATACAGGAGGTAACTCAGGATCAGTAATGTAATGTATGTACACGGTGATTGCACCAGCAGAATAGTGAGTGCAGCTCTGGAGTATAATACAGGAGGTAACTCAGGATCAGTAATGTAATGTATGTACACAGTGACTGCACCAGCAGAATAGTGAGTGCAGCTCTGGGGTATAATACAAGATGTAACTCAGGATCAGTAATGTAATGTATGTACACAGTGACTGCACCAGCAGAATAGTGAGTGCAGCTGTGGAGTATAATACAGGATGTAACTCAGGATCAGTAATGTAATGTATGTACACAGTGACTGCACCAGCAGAATAGTGAGTGCAGCTCTGGAGTATAATACAGGAGGTAACTCAGGATCAGTAATGTAATGTATGTACACAGTGACTGCACCAGCAGAATAGTGAGTGCAGCTCTGGGGTATAATACAGGAGGTAACTCAGGATCAGTAATGTAATGTATGTACACAGTGACTCCACCAGCAGAATAGTGAGTGCAGCTCTGGAGTATAATACAGGAGGTAATTCAGGATCAGTAATGTAATGTATGTACACAGTGACTGCACCAGCAGAATAGTGAGTGCAGCTCTGGAGTATAATACAGGAGGTAACTCAGGATCAGTAATGTAATGTATGTACACAGTGACTGAACCAGCAGAATAGTGAGTGCAGCTCTGGGGTATAATACAGGATGTAACTCAGGATCAGTAATGTAATGTATGTACACAGTGACTGCACCAGCAGAATAGTGAGTTCAGCTCTGGAGTATAATACAGGAGGTAACTCAGGATCAGTAATGTAATATATGTACACAGTGACTGCACCAGCAGAATAGTGAGTACAGCTCTGGAGGATAATACAGGTGGTATCTCAGGATCCGTAATGTAATGTATGTACACAGTGACTGCTCCAGCAGAATAGTGAGTGCAGCTCTGGGGTATAATACAGGAGGTAACTCAGGATCAGTAATGTAATGTATGTACACAGTGACTGCACCAGCAGAATAGTGAGTGCAGCTCTGGAGTATAATACAGGAGGTAACTCAGGATCAGTAATGTAATGTATGTACACAGTGACTGCACCAGCAGAATAGTGAGTGCAGCTCTGGAGTATAATACAGGATGTATCTCAGGATCAGTAATGTAATGTATGTACACAGTGACTGCACCAGCAGAATAGTGAGTGCAGCTCTGGAGGATAATACAGGTGGTATCTCAGGATCAGTAATGTAATGTATGTACACAGTGACTGCTCCAGCAGAATAGTGAGTGCAGCTCTGGAGTATAATACAGGAGGTAACTCAGGATCAGTAATGTAATGTATGTACACAGTGACTGCACCAGCAGAATAGTGAGTGCAGCTCTGGAGTATAATACAGGAGGTAACTCAGGATCAGTAATGTAATGTATGTACACAGTGACTGGATCAGCAGAATAGTGAGTGCAGCTCTGGAGTATAATACAGGATGTAACTCAGGATCAGTAATGTAATGTATGTACACAGTGACTGCACCAGCAGAATAGTGAGTGCAGCTCTGGAGTATAATACAGGATGTAACTCAGGATCAGTAATGTAATGTATGTACACAGTGACAGCACCAGCAGAATAGTGAGTGCAGCTCTGGAGTATAATACAGGATGTAACTCAGGATCAGTAATGTAATGTATGTACACAGTGACTGCACCAGCAGAATAGTGAGTGCAGCTCTGGAGTATAATACAGGATGTAACTCAGGATCAGTAATGTAATGTATGTACACAGTGACTCCACCAGCAGAATAGTGAGTGCAGCTCTGAAGTATAATACAGGATGTAACTCAGGATCAGTAATGTAATGTATGTACACAGTGACTGCACCAGCAGAATAGTGAGTGCAGCTCTGGAGTATAATACAGGATGTAACTCAGGATCAGTAATGTAATGTATGTACACAGTGACTGCACCCGCAGAATAATGAGTGCAGCTCTGGAGTATAATAGAGGATGTAACTCAGGATCAGTAATGTAATGTATGTACACAGTGACTGCACCAGCAGAATAGTGAGTGCAGCTCTGGAGTATAATACAGGAGGTAACTCAGGATCAGTAATGTAATGTATGTACACAGTGACTGCACCAGCAGAATAGTGAGTGCAGCTCTCGGGTATAATACAGGAGGTAACTCAGGATCAGTAATGTAATGTATGTACACAGTGACTGCACCAGCAGAATAGTGAGTGCAGCTCTGGAGTATAATACAGGATGTAACTCAGGATCAGTAATGTAATGTATGTACACAGTGACAGCACCAGCAGAATAGTGAGTTCAGCTCTGGAGTATAATACAGGAGGTAACTCAGGATCAGTAATGTAATGTATGTACACAGTGACTGCACCAGCAGAATAGTGAGTGCAGCTCTGGAGTATAATACAGGATGTAACTCAGGATCAGTAATGTAATGTATGTACACAGTGACTGCACCAGCAGAATAGTGAGTGCAGCTCTGGAGTATAATACAGGAGGTAACTCAGGATCAGTAATGTAATGTATGTACACAGTGACTGCACCAGCAGAATAGTGAGTTCAGCTCTGGAGTATAATACAGGAGGTAACTCAGGATCAGTAATGTAATATATGTACACAGTGACTGCACCAGCAGAATAGTGAGTACAGCTCTGGAGGATAATACAGGTGGTATCTCAGGATCAGTAATGTAATGTATGTACACAGTGACTGCTCCAGCAGAATAGTGAGTGCAGCTCTGGGGTATAATACAGGAGGTAACTCAGGATCAGTAATGTAATGTATGTACACAGTGACTGCACCAGCAGAATAGTGAGTGCAGCTCTGGAGTATAATACAGGAGGTAACTCAGGATCAGTAATGTAATGTATGTACACAGTGACTGCACCAGCAGAATAGTGAGTGCAGCTCTGGAGTATAATACAGGATGTATCTCAGGATCAGTAATGTAATGTATGTACACAGTGACTGCACCAGCAGAATAGTGAGTGCAGCTCTGGAGGATAATACAGGTGGTATCTCAGGATCAGTAATGTAATGTATGTACACAGTGACTGCTCCAGCAGAATAGTGAGTGCAGCTCTGGAGTATAATACAGGAGGTAACTCAGGATCAGTAATGTAATGTATGTACACAGTGACTGCACCAGCAGAATAGTGAGTGCAGCTCTGGAGTATAATACAGGAGGTAACTCAGGATCAGTAATGTAATGTATGTACACAGTGACTGGATCAGCAGAATAGTGAGTGCAGCTCTGGAGTATAATACAGGATGTAACTCAGGATCAGTAATGTAATGTATGTACACAGTGACTGCACCAGCAGAATAGTGAGTGCAGCTCTGGAGTATAATACAGGATGTAACTCAGGATCAGTAATGTAATGTATGTACACAGTGACAGCACCAGCAGAATAGTGAGTGCAGCTCTGGAGTATAATACAGGATGTAACTCAGGATCAGTAATGTAATGTATGTACACAGTGACTGCACCAGCAGAATAGTGAGTGCAGCTCTGGAGTATAATACAGGATGTAACTCAGGATCAGTAATGTAATGTATGTACGCAGTGACTGCACCAGCAGACTAGTGAGTGCAGCTCTGGAGTATATTACAAGATGTAACTCAGGATCAGTAATGTAATGTATGTACACAGTGACTGCACCAGCAGAATAGTGAGTGCAGCTCTGGAGTATAATACAGGATGTAACTCAGGATCAGTAATGTAATGTATGTACACAGTGACTCCACCAGCAGAATAGTGAGTGCAGCTCTGAAGTATAATACAGGATGTAACTCAGGATCAGTAATGTAATGTATGTACACAGTGACTGCACCAGCAGAATAGTGAGTGCAGCTCTGGAGTATAATACAGGATGTAACTCAGGATCAGTAATGTAATGTATGTACACAGTGACTGCACCCGCAGAATAATGAGTGCAGCTCTGGAGTATAATAGAGGATGTAACTCAGGATCAGTAATGTAATGTATGTACACAGTGACTGCACCAGCAGAATAGTGAGTGCAGCTCTGGAGTATAATACAGGAGGTAACTCAGGATCAGTAATGTAATGTATGTACACAGTGACTGCACCAGCAGAATAGTGAGTGCAGCTCTGGAGTATAATACAGGAGGTAACTCAGGATCAGTAATGTAATGTATGTACACAGTGACAGCACCAGCAGTATAGTGAGTGCAGCTCTCGGGTATAATACAGGAGGTAACTCAGGATCAGTAATGTAATGTATGTACACAGTGACTGCACCAGCAGAATAGTGAGTGCAGCTCTGGAGTATAATACAGGATGTAACTCAGGATCAGTAATGTAATGTATGTACACAGTGACAGCACCAGCAGAATAGTGAGTTCAGCTCTGGAGTATAATACAGGAGGTAACTCAGGATCAGTAATGTAATGTATGTACACAGTGACTGCACCAGCAGAATAGTGAGTGCAGCTCTGGAGTATAATACAGGATGTAACTCAGGATCAGTAATGTAATGTATGTACACAGTGACTGCACCAGCAGAATAGTGAGTGCAGCTCTGGAGTATAATACAGGAGGTAACTCAGGATCTGTAATGTAAAGTATGTACACAGTGACTGCACCAGTAGAATAGTGAGTGCAGCTCTGGGGTATAATACAGGATGTAACTCAGGATCAGTAATGTAATGTATGTACACAGTGACTGCACCAGCAGAATAGTGAGTGCAGCTCTGGAGTATAATACAGGAGGTAACTCAGGATCAGTAATGTAATGTATGTACACAGTGACTGCACCAGCAGAATAGTGAGTGCAGCTCTGGAGTATAATACAGGATGTAACTCAGGATCAGTAATGTATGTACACGGTGACTGCACCAGCAGAATAGTGAGTGCAGCTCTGGGGTATAATACAGGATGTAATTCAGGATCAGTAATGTAATGTATGTACACAGTGACTGCACCAGCAGAATAGTGAGTGCAGCTCTGGGGTATAATACAGGATGTAACTCAGGATCAGTAATGTAATGTATGTACACAGTGACTGCACCAGCAGAATAGTGAGTGCAGCTCTGGAGTATAATACAGGAGGTAACTCAGGATCAGTAATGTAATGTATGTACACAGTGACTGCACCAGCAGAATAGTGAGTGCAGCTCTGGAGTATAATACAGGATGTAACTCAGGATCAGTAATGTAATGTATCTACGCAGTGACTGCACCAGCAGACTAGTGAGTGCAGCTCTGGAGTATAATACAAGATGTAACTCAGGATCAGTAATGTAATGTATGTACACAGTGACTGCACCAGCAGAATAGTGAGTGCAGCTGTGGAGTATAATACAGGATGTAACTCAGGATCAGTAATGTAATGTATGTACACAGTGACTGCACCAGCAGAATAGTGAGTGCAGCTCTGGGGTATAATACAGGATGTAACTCAGGATCAGTAATGTAATGTATCTACGCAGTGACTGCACCAGCAGAATAGTGAGTGCAGCTTTGGAGTATAATACAAGATGTAACTCAGGATCAGTAATGTAATGTATGTACACAGTGACTGCACCAGCAGAATAGTGAGTGCAGCTCTGGAGTATAATACAGGATGTAACTCCAGATCAGTAATGTAATGTATGTACACAGTGACTGCACCAGCAGAATAGTGAGTGCAGCTCTGGAGTATAATACAAGATGTAACTCAGGATTAGTAATGTAATGTATGTACACAGTGACTGCACCAGCAGAATAGTGAGCGCAGCTCTGGAGTATAATACAGGAGGTAACTCAGGATCAGTAATGTAATGTATGTACACAGTGACTGCACCAGCAGAATAGTGAGTGCAGCTCTGGAGTATAATACAGGAGGTAACTCAGGATCAGTAATGTAATGTATGTACACAGTGACTGCACCAGAAGAATAGTGAGTGCAGCTCTGGAGTATAATACAAGATGTAACTCAGGATTAGTAATGTAATGTATGTACACAGTGACTCCACCAGCAGAATAGTGAGTGCAGCTCTGGAGTATAATACAGGATGTAACTCAGGATCAGTAATGTAATGTATGTACACAGTGACTGCAGCAGCAGAATAGTGAGTGCAGCTCTGGAGTATAATACAGGAGGTAACTCAGGATCAGTAATGTTATGTATGTACACAGTGACTGCACCAGCAGAATAGTGAGTGCAGCTCCGGAGTATAATACAGGATGTAACTCAGGATCAGTAATGTAATGTATGTACACAGTGACTGCACCAGCAGAATAGTGAGTGCAGCTCTGTAGTATAATACAGGATGTAACTCAGGATCAGTAATGTAATGTATGTACACAGTGACTGCACCAGCAGAATAGTGAGTGCAGCTCTGGGGTAAAATACAGGATGTAACTTAGGATCAGTAATGTAATGTATGTACGCAGTGACTGCACCAGCAGAATAGTGAGTGCAGCTCTGGAGTATAATACAAGATGTAACTCAGGATCAGTAATGTAATGTATGTACACAGTGACTCCACCAGCAGAATAGTGAGTGCAGCTCTGGAGTATAATACAGGATGTAACTCAGGATCAGTAATGTAATGTATGTACACAGTGACTGCACCAGCAGAATAGTGAGTGCAGCTCTGGAGTAAAATACAGGATGTAACTTAGGATCAGTAATGTAATGTATGTACGCAGTGACTGCACCAGCAGAATAGTGAGTGCAGCTCTGGAGTATAATACAAGATGTAACTCAGGATCAGTAATGTAATGTATGTACACAGTGACTCCACCAGCAGAATAGTGAGTGCAGCTCTGGAGTATAATACAGGATGTAACTCAGGATCAGTAATGTAATGTATGTACACAGTGACTGCACCAGCAGAATAGTGAGTGCAGCTCTGGAGTATAATACAGGATGTAACTCAGGATCAGTAATGTAATGTATGTACACGGTGACTGCACCAGCAGAATAGTGAGCGCAGCTCTGGAGTATAATACAGGAGGTAACTCAGGATCAGTAATTTAATGTATGTACACAGTGACTCCACCAGCAGAATAGTGAGTGTAGCTCTGGAGTATAATACAGAATGTAACTCAGGATCAGTAATGTAATGTATGTACACAGTGACTGCACCTGCAGAATAATGAGTGCAGCTCTGGAGTATAATACAGGATGTAACTCAGGATCAGTAATGTAATGTATGTACACAGTGACTGCACCAGCAGAATAGTGAGTGCAGCTCTGGAGTATAATACAGGATGTAACTCAGGATCAGTAATGTAATGTATGTACACAGTGACTGCACCAGCAGAATAGTGAGTGCAGCTCTGGGGTATAATACAGGATGTAACTCAGGATCAGTAATGTAATGTATGTACACAGTGACTGCACCAGCAGAATAGTGAGTGTAGCTCTGGAGTATAATACAGAATGTAACTCAGGATCAGTAATGTAATGTATGTACACAGTGACTGCACCAGCAGAATAGTGAGTGCAGCTCTGGAGTATAATACAAGATGTAACTCAGGATCAGTAATGTAATGTATGTACACAGTGACTGCACCAGCAGAATAGTGAGTGCAGCTCTGGAGTATAATACAGGATGTAACTCAGGATCAGTAATGTAATGTATGTACACAGTGACTGCACCCGCAGAATAGTGAGTGCAGCTCTGGAGTATAATACAGGATGTAACTCAGGATCAGTAATGTAATGTATGTACACAGTGACTGCACCCGCAGAATAATGAGTGCAGCTCTGGAGTATAATAGAGGATGTAACTCAGGATCAGTAATGTAATGTATGTACACAGTGACTGCACCAGCAGAATAGTGAGCGCAGCTCTGGAGTATAATACAGGATGTAACTCAGGATCAGTAATGTAATGTATGTACACAGTGACTGCACCAGCAGAATAGTGAGTGCAGCTCTGGAGTATAATACAGGATGTAACTCAGGATCAGTAATGTAATGTATGTGCACAGTGACTGCACCAGCAGAATAGTGAGTGCAGCTCTGGAGGATAATACAGGATGTAACTCAGGATCAGTAATGTAATGTATGTGCACAGTGACTGCACCAGCAGAATAGTGAGTGCAGCTCTGGAGTATAATACGGGATGTAACTCAGGATCAGTAATGTAATGTATGTACACAGTGACTGCACCAGCAGAATAGTGAGTGCAGCTCTGGAGTATAATACAGGAGGTAACTCAGGGTCAGTAATGTATGTACAAAGTGACTGCACCAGCAGAATAGTGAGTGCAGCTCTGGAGTATAATACAGGAGGTAACTCAGGATCAGTAATGTATGTACATAGTGACTGCACCAGCAGAATAGTAAGTGCAGCTCTGGAGTATAATACAGGATGTAACTCAGGATCAGTAATGTAATGTATGTACACAGTGACTGCACCAACAGAATAGTGAGTGCAGCTCTGGAGTATAATACAGGATGTAACTCAGGATCAGTAATGTAATGTATGTACACAGTGACTGCACCAGCAGAATAGTGAGTGCAGCTCTGGAGTATAATACAGGATGTAACTCAGGATCAGTAATGTATGTACACAGTGACTTCACCAGCAGAATAGTGAGTGCAGCTCTGGAGTATAATACAGGATGTAACTCAGGATCAGTAATGTAATGTATGTACACAGTGACTGCACAAGCAGAATAGTGAGTGCAGCTCTGGGGTATAATACAGGATGTAACTCAGGATCAGTAATGTAATGTATGTACACAGTGACTGCACCAGCAGAATAGTGAGTGCAGCTCTGGAGTATAATACAGGAGGTAACTCAGGATCAGTAATGTAATGTATGTACACAGTGACTGCACCAGCAGAATAGTGAGTGCAGCTCTGGAGTATAATACAGGATGTAACTCAGGATCAGTAATGTAATGTATGTACACAGTGACTGCACCCGCAGAATAATGAGTGCAGCTCTGGAGTATAATAGAGGATGTAACTCAGGATCAGTAATGTAATGTATGTACACAGTGACTGCACCAGCAGAATAGTGAGCGCAGCTCTGGAGTATAATACAGGATGTAACTCAGGATCAGTAATGTAATGTATGTACACAGTGACTGCACCAGCAGAATAGTGAGTGCAGCTCTGGAGTATAATACAGGATGTAACTCAGGATCAGTAATGTAATGTATGTACACAGTGACTGCACCAGCAGAATAGTGAGTGCAGCTCTGGAGTATAATACAGGATGTAACTCAGGATTAGTAATGTAATGTATGTACACAGTGACTGCACCAGCAGAATAGTGAGTGCAGCTCTGGGGTATAATACAGGATGTAACTCAGGATCAGTAATGTAATGTATGTACACAGTGACTGCACCAGCAGAATAGTGAGTGCAGCTCTGGAGTATAATACAGGAGGTAACTCAGGATCAGTAATGTAATGTATGTACACAGTGACTGCACCAGCAGAATAGTGAGTGTAGCTCTGGAGTATAATACAGGATGTAACTCAGGATCAGTAATGTAATGTATGTACACAGTGACTCCACCAGCAGAATAGTGAGTGCAGCTCTGGGGTATAATACAGGAGGTAACTCAGGGTCAGTAATGTATGTACACAGTGACTGCACCAGCAGAATAGTGAGTGCAGCTCTGGGGTATAATACAGGATGTAACTCAGGATCAGTAATGTAATGTATGTACACAGTGACTGCACCAGCAGAATAGTGAGTGCAGCTCTGGAGTATAATACAGGATGTAACTTAGGATCAGTAATGTAATGTTTGTACACAGTGACTGCACCCGCAGAATAATGAGTGCAGCTCTGGAGTATAATAGAGGATGTAACTCAGGATCAGTAATGTAATGTATGTACACAGTGACTGCACCAGCAGAATAGTGAGCGCAGCTCTGGAGTATAATACAGGATGTAACTCAGGATCAGTAATGTAATGTATGTACACAGTGACTGCACCAGCAGAATAGTGAGTGCAGCTCTGGAGTATAATACAGGATGTAACTCAGGATCAGTAATGTAATGTATGTACACAGTGACTGCACCAGCAGAATAGTGAGTGTAGCTCTGGAGCATAATACAGGAGGTAACTCAGGGTCAGTAATGTATGTACACAGTGACTGCACCAGCAGAATAGTGAGTGCAGCTCTGGAGTATAATACAGGAGGTAACTCAGGATCAGTAATGTAATGTATGTACACAGTGACTGCACCAGCTGAATAGTGAGTGCAGCTCTGGAGTATAATACAGGAGGTAACTCAGGATCTGTAATGTAATGTATGTACACAGTGACTGCACCAGCAGAATAGTGAGTGCAGCTCTGGAGTATAATACAGGAGGTAACTCAGGATCAGTAATGTAATGTATGTACACAGTGACTGCACCAGCAGAATAGTGAGTGCAGCTCTGGGGTATAATACAGGAGGTAACTCAGGATCAGTAATGTATGTACACAGTGACTGCACCAGCAGAATAGTGAGTGCAGCTCTGGAGTATAATACAGGAGGTAACTCAGGATCAGTAATGTAATGTATGTACACAGTGACTGCACCAGCAGAATAGTGAGTGCAGCTCTGGAGTATAATGCAGGATGTAACTGAGGATCAGTAATGTAATGTATGTACACAGTGACTGCACCCGCAGAATAATGAGTGCAGCTCTGGGGTATAATACAGGATGTAACTCAGGATCAGTAATGTAATGTATGTACACAGTGACTGCACCAGCAGAATAGTGAGTGCAGCTCTGGAGTATAATACAGGAGGTAACTCAGGATCAGTATTGTAATGTATGTACACAGTGACTGCACCAGCAGAATAGTGAGTGCAGCTCTGGAGTATAATACAGGAGGTAACTCAGGATCAGTAATGTAATGTATGTACACAGTGACTGCACCAGCAGGATAGTGAGTGCAGCTCTGGAGTATAATACAGGATGTAACTCAGGATCAGTAATGTAATGTATGTACACAGTGATTGCACCAGCAGAATAGTGAGTGCAGCTCTGGAGTATAATACAGGAGTTAACTCAGGATCAGTAATGTAATGTATGTACACAGTGACTGCACCAGCAGAATAGTGAGTGCAGCTCTGGGGTATAATACAGGAGGTAACTCAGGATCAATAATGTAATGTATGTACACAGTGACTGCACCAGCAGAATAGTGAGTGCAGCTCTGGGGTATAATACAGGAGGTAACTCAGGATCAGTAATGTAATGTATATACACAGTGACTGAACCAGCAGAATAGTGAGTGCAGCTCTGGAGTATAATACAGGAGGTAACTCAGGATCAGTAATGTAATGTATGTACACAGTGACTGCACCAGCAGAATAGTGAGTGCAGCTCTGGAGTATAATACAGGAGGTAACTCAGGATCAGTAATGTAATGTATGTACACAGTGACTGCACCAGCTGAATAGTGAGTGCAGCTCTGGAGTATAATACAGGAGGTAACTCAGGATCAGTAATGTAATGTATGTACACAGTGACTGCATCAGCAGAATAGTGAGTGCAGCTCTGGAGTATAATACAGGATGTAACTCAGGATCAGTATTGTAATGTATGTACACAGTGACTGCACCAGAAGAATAGTGAGTGCAGCTCTGGAGTATAATACAGGAGGTAACTCAGTATCAGTAATGTAATGTATGTACACAGTGACTGCACCAGCAGAATAGTGAGTGCAGCTCTGGAGTATAATACAGGAGGTAACTCAGGATCAGTAATGTAATGTATGTACACAGTGACTGCACCAGCAGAATAGTGAGTACAGCTCTGGAGGATAATACAGGAGGTAACTCAGGATCAGTAATGTAATGTATGTACACAGTGACTGCTCCAGCAGAATAGTGAGTGCAGCTCTGGAGTATAATACAGGAGGTAACTCAGGATCAGTAATGTAATGTATGTACACAGTGACTGCACCAGCAGAATAGTGAGTGCAGCTCTGGAGTATAATACAGGATGTAACTCAGGATCAGTAATGTAATGTATGTACACAGTGACTGCACCAGCAGAATAGTGAGTGCAGCTCTGGAGTATAATACAGGAGGTAACTCAGGATCAGTAATGTAATGTATGTACACAGTGACTGCACCAGCAGAATAGTGAGTGCAGCTCTGGAGGATAATACAGGATGTAACTCAGGATCAGTAATGTAATGTATGTACACAGTGACTCCACCAGCAGAATAGTGAGTGCAGCTCTGGAGTATAATACAGGATGTAACTCAGGATCAGTAATGTAATGTATGTACACAGTGACTGCACCAGCAGAATAGTGAGTGCAGCTCTGGAGTATAATACAGGAGGTAACTCAGGATCAGTAATGTAATGTATGTACACAGTGACTGCACCAGCAGAATAGTGAGTGCAGCTCTGGAGTATAATACAGGAGGTAACTCAGGATCAGTAATGTAATGTATGTACACAGTGACTGCACCAGCAGAATAGTGAGCGCAGCTCTGGAGTATAATACAGGAGGTAACTCAGGATCAGTAATGTAATGTATGTACACAGTGACTGCACCAGCAGAATAGTGAGTGCAGCTCTGGAGTATAATACAGGAGATAACTCAGGATCAGTAATGTAATGTATGTACACAGTGACTGCACCAGCAGAATAGTGAGTACAGCTCTGGAGGATAATACAGGATGTAACTCAGGATCAGTAATGTAATGTATGTACACAGTGACTGAACCAGCAGAATAGTGAGTGCAGCTCTGGGGTATAATACAGGAGATAACTCAGGATCAGTAATGTATGTACACAGTGACTGCACCAGCAGAATAGTGAGTGCAGCTCTGGAGTATAATACAGGAGATAACTCAGGATCAGTAATGTAATGTATGTACACAGTGACTGCACCAGCAGAATAGTGAGTGCAGCTCTGGAGTATTATACAGGAGGTAACTCAGGGTCTGTAATGTAATGTATGTACACAGTGACTGCACCAGCAGAATAGTGAGTGCAGCTCTGGAGTATAATACAGGATGTAACTCGGGATCAGTAATGTAATGTATGTACACAGTGACTGCACCAGCAGAATAGTGAGTGCAGCTCTGGAGTATAATACAGGATGTAACTCAGGATCAGTAATGTAATGTATGTACACAGTGACTGCACCAGCAGAATAGTGAGTGCAGCTCTGGAGTATAATACAGGATGTAACTCAGGATCAGTAATGTAATGTATGTACACAGTGACTGCACCAGCAGAATAATGAGTGCAGCTCTGGAGTATAATACAGGAGGTAACTCAGGGTCAGTAATGTATGTACACAGTGACTGCACCAGCAGAATAGTGAGTGCAGCTCTGGAGTATAATACAGGAGGTAACTCAGGATCAGTAATGTAATTTATGTACACAGTGACTGCACCAGCAGAATAGTGAGCGCAGCTCTGGAGTATAATACAGGAGGTAACTCAGGATCAGTAATGTAATGTATGTACACAGTGACTGCACCAGCAGAATAGTGAGTGCAGCTCTGGAGTATAATACAGGAGGTAACTCAGGATCAGTAATGTAATGTATGTACACGGTGACTGCACCAGCAGAATAGTGAGTGCAGCTCTGGAGTATAATACAGGATGTAACTCCGGATCAGTAATGTAATGTATGTACACAGTGACTCCACCAGCAGAATAGTGAGTGCAGCTCTGGGGTATAATACAGGAGATAACTCAGGATCAGTAATGTAATGTATGTACACAGTGACTGCACCAGCAGAATAGTGAGTGCAGCTCTGGGGTATAATACAGGAGGTAACTCAGGATCAGTAATGTAATGTCTGTACACAGTGACTGCACCAACTGAATAGTGAGTGCAGCTCTGGAGTATAATACAGGATGTAACTCAGGATCAGTAATGTAATGTATGTACACAGTGACTGCACCAGCAGAATAGTGAGTGCAGCTCTGGAGTATAATACAGGATGTAACTCAGGATCAGTAATGTAATGTATGTACACAGTGACTGCACCAGCAGAATAGTGAGTACAGCTCTGGAGGATAATACAGGATGTAACTCAGGATCAGTAATGTAATGTATGTACACAGTGACTGAACCAGCAGAATAGTGAGTGCAGCTCTGGGGTATAATACAGGAGATAACTCAGGATCAGTAATGTATGTACACAGTGACTGCACCAGCAGAATAGTGAGTGCAGCTCTGGAGTATAATACAGGAGATAACTCAGGATCAGTAATGTAATGTATGTACACAGTGACTGCACCAGCAGAATAGTGAGTGCAGCTCTGGAGTATAATACAGGAGGTAACTCAGGATCAGTAATGTAATGTATGTACACAGTGACTGCACCAGCAGAATAGTGAGTGCAGCTCTGTGGTATAATACAGGAGGTAACTCAGGATCAGTAATGTAATGTATGTACACAGTGACTGCACCAGCAGAATAGTGAGTGCAGCTCTGGAGTATTATACAGGAGGTAACTCAGGGTCAGTAATGTAATGTATGTACACAGTGACTGCACCAGCAGAATAGTGAGTGCAGCTCTGGAGTATAATACAGGATGTAACTCAGGATCAGTAATGTAATGTATGTACACAGTGACTGCACCAGCAGAATAGTGAGTGCAGCTCTGGAGTATAATACAGGATGTAACTCAGGATCAGTAATGTAATGTATGTACACAGTGACTGCACCAGCAGAATAATGAGTGCAGCTCTGGAGTATAATACAGGAGGTAACTCAGGGTCAGTAATGTATGTACACAGTGACTGCACCAGCAGAATAGTGAGTGCAGCTCTGGAGTATAATACAGGAGGTAACTCAGGATCAGTAATGTAATGTATGTACACAGTGACTGCACCAGCAGAATAGTGAGTGCAGCTCTGGAGTATAATACAGGAGGTAACTCAGGATCAGTAATGTAATGTATGTACACAGTGACTGCACCAGCAGAATAGTGAGTGCAGCTCTGGAGTATAATACAGGAGGTAACTCAGGATCAGTAATGTAATGTATGTACACAGTGACTGCACCAGCAGAATAGTGAGTGCAGCTCTGGAGTATAATACAGGAGGTAACTCAGGATCAGTAATGTAATGTATGTACACAGTGACTGCACCAGCAGAATAGTGAGTGCAGCTCTGGAGTATAATACAGGATGTAACCCAGGATATGTAATGTATGTACACAGTGACTGCACCAGCAGAATAGTGAGTGCAGCTCTGGAGTATAATACAGGATGTAACTCAGGATCAGTAGTGTAATGTATGTACACAGTGACTGCACCAGCAGAATAGTGAGTGCAGCTCTGGAGTATAATACAGGATGTAACTCGGGATCAGTAATGTAATGTATGTACACAGTGACTGCACCAGCAGAATAGTGAGTGCAGCTCTGGAGTATAATACAGGAGGTAACTCAGGATCAGTAATGTAATGTATGTACACAGTGACTCCACCAGCAGAATAGTGAGTTCAGCTCTGGAGTATAATACAGGATGTAACTCAGGATCAGTAATGTAATGTATGTACACAGTGACTCCACCAGCAGAATAGTGAGTGCAGCTCTGGAGTATAATACAGGATGTAACTCAGGATCAGTAATGTAATGTATGTCCACAGTGACTCCACCAGCAGAATAGTGAGTGCAGCTCTGGGGTATAATACAGGAGGTAACTCAGGATCAGTAATGTAATGTATGTATACAGTGACTGCACCAACTGAATATTGAGTGCAGCTCTGGAGTATAATACAGGATGTAACTCAGGATCAGTAATGTAATGTATGTACACAGTGACTGCACCAGCAGAATAGTGAGTGCAGCTCTGGAGTATAATACAGGATGTAACTCAGGATCAGTAATGTAATGTATGTACACAGTGACTGCACCAGCAGAATAGTGAGTACAGCTCTGTAGGATAATACAGGATGTAACTCAGGATCAGTAATGTAATGTATGTACACAGTGACTGCACCAGCAGAATAGTGAGTGCAGCTCTGGGGTATAATACAGGAGATAACTCAGGATCAGTAATGTAATGTATGTACACAGTGACTCCACCAGCAGAATAGTGAGTGCAGCTCTGGAATATAATACAGGAGGTAACTCAGGATCAGTAATGTAATGTATGTACACAGTGACTGCACCAGCAGAATAGTGAGTGCAGCTCTGGGGTATAATACAGGATGTAACTCAGGATCAGTAATGTAATGTATGTACACAGTGACTGCACCAGCAGAATAGTGAGTGCAGCTCTGTAGTATAATACAGGAGATAACTCAGGATCAGTAATGTAATGTATGTACACAGTGACTGCACCAGCAGAATAGTGAGTGCAGCTCTGGAGTATAATACAGGATGTAACTCAGGATCAGTAATGTAATGTATGTACACAGTGACTGCACCAGCAGAATAGTGAGTGCAGCTCTGTAGTATAATACAGGAGATAACTCAGGATCAGTAATGTAATGTATGTACACAGTGACTGCACCAGCAGAATAGTGAGTGCAGCTCTGGAGTATAATACAGGAGGTAACTCTGGATCAGTAATGTAATGTATGTACACAGTGACTGCACCAGCAGAATAGTGAGTGCAGCTCTGGAGTATAATACAGGATGTAACTCAGGATCAGTAATGTAATGTATGTACACAGTGACTGCACCAGCAGAATAGTGAGTGCAGCTCTGGAGTATAATACAGGATGTAACTCAGGATCAGTAATGTAATGTATGTACACAGTGACTGCACCAGCAGAATAGTGAGTGCAGCTCTGGAGTATAATACAGGAGGTAACTCAGGATCAGTAATGTAATGTATGTACACAGTGACTGCACCAGCAGAATAGTGAGTGCAGCTCTGGAGTATAATACAGGATGTAACTCAGGATCAGTAATGTAATGTATGTACACAGTGACTGCACCAGCAGAATAGTGAGTGCAGCTCTGGAGTATAATACAGGATGTAACTCAGGATCAGTAATGTAATGTATGTACACAGTGACTGCACCAGCAGAATAGTGAGTGCAGCTCTGGAGTATAATACAGGATGTAACTCAGGATCAGTAATGTAATGTATGTACACAGTGACTGCACCAGCAGAATAGTGAGTGCAGCTCTGGAGTATAATACAGGAGGTAACTCAGGATCAGTAATGTAATGTATGTACACAGTGACTGCACCAGCAGAATAGTGAGTGCAGCTCTGGAGTATAATACAGGATGTAACTCAGGATCAGTAATGTAATGTATGTACACAGTGACTGCACCAGCAGAATAGTGAGTGCAGCTCTGGAGTATAATACAGGATATAACTCAGGATTAGTAATGTAATGTATGTACACAGTGACTGCACCAGCAGAATAGTGAGTGCAGCTCTGGAGTATAATACAGGAGGTAACTCAGGATCAGTAATGTAATGTATGTACACAGTGACTGCACCAGCAGAATAGTGAGTGCAGCTCTGGGGTATAATACAGGATGTAACTCAGGATCAGTAATGTAATGTATGTACACAGTGACTGCACCAGCAGAATAGTGAGTGCAGCTCTGGAGTATAATACAGGATGTAACTCAGGATCAGTAATGTAATGTATGTACACAGTGACTCCACCAGCAGAATAGTGAGTGCAGCTCTGGGGTATAATACAGGATGTAACTCAGGATCAGTAATGTAATGTCTGTACACAGTGACTGCACCAGCAGAATAGTGAGTGCAGCTCTGGGGTATAATACAGGAGGTAACTCAGGATCAGTAATGTAATGTATGTACACAGTGACTGCACCAGCAGAATAGTGAGTGCAGCTCTGGAGTATAATACAGGATGTAACTTAGGATCAGTAATGTAATGTATGTACACAGTGACTGCACCAGCAGAATAGTGAGTGCAGCTCTGGAGATGTTTTTTTTTATCTTTGCTCTCGTGTCCTGCTATGTCTTGTTTTACCTCGCTCTGTCTGCATCTTTACTCTGCTTTTCGTCTCCACTTTTGCACTCACTTTCTTCCTTTCCTTTTCCTCAGGTTCTCTCCGGTTGCGGCGTCTATGATGGAACTGAAATCCATGAGGCTTCGGCGTAAGTGTGATCCTGCCGGGTGCTGGACTCCCAATGATGAAACTGCCCTTCTTTTATTGAATTTCTCATTCTGCAGCTGCAGAGCTGAAATCCCGCTCTGTTCCCTGCACTTCCAGTGTCTGTGCAGAGATCGGGCTCCGTGCAGTTGTGTGATTTCTCATATCATCACTGCTCCCTACTTATATTGCTGGGGACAGTGACCACAGAGGCGTCCGGCACTCACTGTGCTCCTCTCACAGCAGCTCTGGATGTGACTAGAGTCGAAGACCTCACCTGCTGCCTCGAGCTGTTCTCCCGCTGTACTCCTCGCTCTGCACCTGCCTGTGTCTCCCGCTCTGCTCCTCGCTTTTTCCCCCGCTGTGCTCCTTGCTGTTTTCCCCCGCTGTGCTCCTCGCTGTTCCCCCGCTGTGCTCCCTGCTGTTTTCCCCCTCTGTGCTCCTCGCTGTTCCCTCTCTGTGCGCCTCGCTGTTTTCCCCCCGCTGCTCTCCTCGCTTTTTTCCCCCCTTTGTGTTCCTTGCTGTTTTCCCCCGCTGTGCTCCTTGCTGTTTTCCCCCGCTGTGCTCCTCTCTGTTTTCCCCCGCTGTGCTCCTTGCTGTTTTCCCCCGCTGTGCTCCTTTCTGTTTTCTCCCGCTGTGCTCCTCGCTTTTTCCCCGCTGTGCTCCTTGCTGTTCCCCCGCTGTGCTCCTCTCTGTTCCCTCGCCTTGCTTCTCGCTGTTCCCTCCCTGTGCTCCTCGCTGTTTTCCCCCTCTCTGCTCCTCGCTGTTTTCCCCCTCTCTGCTCCTCTCTGTTTTCCCCTGCTCTGCTCCTCGCTGTTTTCCCCCGCTCTGCTCCACGATGTTTTCCCCCGCTATGCTCCTTGCTGTTCCCCACTGTTTCCCCGCTGTGCTCCTCGCTGTTTCCCCGCTGTGCTCCTCGCTGTTTCCCCGCTGTGCTCCTCGCTGTTCCCCCGCTGTGCTCCTCGCTGTTCTCCCGCTGTGCTCCTCACTGTTCTCCCGCTGTGCTCCTCGCTGTTCCCCCGCTGTGCTCCTCGCTGTTCCCCCTCTGTGCTCCTTGCTGTTTCCCCGCTGTGCTCCTCGCTGTTTCCCCCTGTGCTCCTCGCTGTTCCCCTGCTGTGCTCCTCGCTGTTCCCCCACTGTGTTCCTTTAAGTGTTCCTCTGTTGTGCTCCTCGCTGTTCCCCCGCTGTGTTCCTTACTGTACTTCTCGCTGTTCCCCCTGCTGTGCTCCTCCCTGTGCTCCTCGCTGTTCCCCCGCTGTGCTCCTCGCTGTTCCCCCGCTGTGCTCCTCACTGTTCCCCCGCTGTGCTCCATGCTGTTTTCCCCGCTATGCTCCTTGCTGTTCCCCGCTGTGCTCCTCGCTGTTTCCCCGCTGTGCTCCTCGCTGTTTCCCCGCTGTGCTCCTCACTGTTTCCCCGCTGTGCTCCTCGCTGTTCCCCCGCTGTGCTCCTCGCTGTTTCCCCTCTGTGCTCCTCGCTGTTCTCCCGCTGTGCTCCTCGCTGTTCTCCCGCTGTGCTCCTCGCTGTTCCCCCGCTGTGCTCCTTGCTGTTTCCCCGCTGTGCTCCTTGCTGTTTCCCCGCTGTGCTCCTTGCTGTTTCCCCGCTGTGCTCCTCGCTGTTTCCCCACTGTGTTCCTTTCAGTGTTCCTCTGTTGTGCTGCTCGCTGTTCCCCCGCTGTGTTCCTTACTGTACTTCTCGCTGTTCCCCCTGCTGTGCTCCTCCCTGTGCTCCTCGCTGTTCCCCTGCTGTGCTCCTCGCTGTTCCCCCACTGTGTTCCTTTCAGTGTTCCTCTGTTGTGCTGCTCGCTGTTCCCCCGCTGTGTTCCTTACTGTACTTCTCGCTGTTCCCCCTGCTGTGCTCCTCCCTGTGCTCCTCGCTGTTCCCCCGCTGTGCTCCTCGCTGTTCCCCCGCTGTGCTCCTCGCTGTTCCCCCGCTGTGCTCCATGCTGTTCCCCTGCTGTGCTCCTCGCTGTTCCCCCGCTGTGCTTCTCACTGTCCCACTGCTGTGCTCCTCGCTGTTCCCCCGCTGTGCTCCTTACTGTACTCCTCGCTGTTCCCCCACTGTGCTTCTCACTGTTCCCCTGCTGTGCTCCTCGGTGTTTCCCCACTCCTTGCTGTGCTTCTCGCTGTTCCCCCACTGTGATCTTCCCTGTGCTCCTTGCTGTTTCCCCGCTATTCCCCCGCTGTGCTCCTTGCTGTGCTGCTCGCTGTACCCCCTGTTGTGCGCCTTACTGTTGCCTCATTGTTCTCCTCACTGTTCCCCCGCTGTGTTCTTCGCTGTTCCCCCGCTATGATCTTCCCTATGCCCCCCACTGTGGTCCTCCCTGTGCCTCCTGCTATGCTCCTCGCTGTGCTCTTTACTGTACTCCTCGCTGTTCCCCCTGCTGTGCTCCTCGCTGTTCCCCCTCTGTGCTCCTCGCTGTTCCCCCTCTGTGCTCCTCGCTGTTCCTCCTCTGTGCTCCTCGCTGTTCCCCCGCTGTGCTCCTCACTCATTGCTCGCTCTGCGGTATTACAGGATCCTGGTTCACCTGAGTCGTGCCGGCGCCAAAGTGCAGATCTACGCTCCGGACGTCCCCCAGATGCACGTGATCAACCACAGTAAGGGAGAAGCCGCACAGGAGAGCAGGTACCACAGCCAGCAGGACTGCCCAGCGACCGCAGCTCCGGGGGTGACTGGAGGATAAGAGCTGATGTAATAGCAGAATAGTGTAAACACAAGCAGGTGTAGTGCTATAGAAATATAAAACTTAACATTTATTACCACTGGATAAAATATATGCAATATACAAGGACCTAAAAAAACACAGATATACTGTCTGTGATATTAGATAGCCAAAATACTTCCATGTATTGTTGCGTCCAAAGATATAAATATATGTCATATAAGCATATTGTATCTCCGACGCCACCAAGAAAGTGTGGCAGAAAGAAAATGATGGAGCCTACAGGACACTATACAACTTATTGTGTCTCAGAATGTGAGAACGCAGAAACATTAACCCAATCAATGGTAACCATTTAAACTATGCTATATATAGAAATGGAACATCCTCACCAATTTTGATATCCGTTCCTGCTCTCAGACTTCAAGGATAGCTCCATATAATGGGGGCAGACCAAGTCTCATTGGGTCACCAGCCCATCACAAAATACCGCTCCCGACGCGTTTCTTTGCCTTAGCTAGTCATCAGGGGGAAAAGAAAGAGAAGACATGCGGTATGCACGCTGCCCACAATCGCGCAGCTCATTCACCAGACAGCGCCATTTGACACTCTGATAAGTCCTCTTTTAAATCCTGGTCGCGCTGTACTCGCGATCGTGTCACTTCCGGTTCCGGTCAGCTGACATCCGGTATGTGGAACGCAGATGCCGGCCGTGACACGCAAGCGTCACATCCGGTGTGCGCATCACAAACAGGAAAAACCGCACACCACGGAGCGACGATTAAAGGGGCATACAAGGTAACCAACTGACATCTTGTGTTGGATGGTGACATGAAGCCCTCCCATCCATAAGTACCCCAGGCCAGGGCGAATGTCCAAGTTATACAGTAACTGACACCCATCCAGGCACATACCGTATGTACCGCGGTATATACTAACCGCGTATATTCTGCCCCAATGGTTTATGAGCTGGAAATACCTCATAGGTCAAAACCGCACCGCGGTGCCACGGCCCAAGGTCGAGAGCGCACTTAAAGCCCAAACATAAATTATTATAAAAATAAAAATGGAAATCAAAGAAAAAAAGGGGGTATGAAGAAATGTGGAAAAACATGAAGAGATATGGGGGGACCGCACCTCACAGAATTAGAGGGAGAGAAATGAAGGGGGCCAAGGGACCTATAAAAAGCCCTATTGAGCAACTAGAACAACATCACCCTACCTGGCAGTGGAGGTTGGCACCCTAAAACCTGCGCAAATGGCGCCCCCACTCCTCGACGGCTGTCCCTACACTCCTTTCCCTAATTCACCGTACACTTCTAGGAAGGACCTATAAGACAGCTGCTCATTGAGGCCGTGAGGAGCCATTGTCCGCAGCCTAAAGATCCACTTCGTCTCCCTTTGCAGAATCAGTTTGTCCCAGTCGCCCCCTCTTGGTGGGACCATTACTTTGTCAGTTCCCATGAATCGTATCATATCCCTGCTATTCGGGTGGGCGTTATTCACATGTTTCGCCAGGGGGGCGTCTCTTTTCAGGATGATATCCCTTTGATGTTCCCCCACTCTTCTCCTCAATTCCCTCCTTGTTTTCCCCACATACTCCATTCCACAGACACATTTGGCCATATAAATGATTCCCTTGGATCTACAGTTGATAAAATGTTTTCCCGGTGACGTTACTTGTGAAGTCTTTTCCTTGTGTGATAACTTTACATGATACGCATCCACTACATCTAAAGCAGCCATTAATAGAACTTCCCAAGCAGTTGTTCCCCAGATGGCCCATATAATGACTATGGACCAATCTGTCCCTGAGGGATCTACCCCTTTTGTAGGTAATCATGGGTCTTGAATCGACCACGTCACCAATGTCCTCATCCATTAGTAGAATCGGCCAATGTTTTTGTAGTATCCTACGGACTGTATATGACTGATTGGAGAAGGTAGTGATGAATCTGCAGAAGGTATTATCCTTATCCAGACAAGGAGGAGCGGTCCCTGACCAAAATCTCTTCAGAAGCCTCAACTACTACCTTCTTTGGATAACCCCTCTCATGAAATCTTTGACAGAGGTCGGTAGCCTGGGCTTTAAAACTGGCATCGTCCGAACAGTTCCTCCGGACCCTCATGAATTGCCCCTTCGGTATGCCCCTCTTAAGGGGGACTGGATGGTTGATTTCCCATCTGAGGAAGGAGTTCGAGGCAGTCGTTTTCCTATAGGTGCTAGTTCCTATCTCTCCATCCCTCCCTATCCGTATCAGAAGGTCAAGGAAGGGCTCCTCCTTGCTACATCCATCCCCGAATTTGGATAAGATAATTTATCTATAGCACTACACCTGCTTGTCTTTATATGTATCTATTTGTGTAGTTATTTCTAAAACCCCTGCTGCTGCATTTTAATAACAGAATAGCGACTGCAGCTCTGGAGGTGACTAGAGGATAAGACACGATGTAACAGCTGAATCGTAACCGCAGCTCTGGAGGATAAGACATGATGTAATAGCTGAATAGTGACTGCAGCTCTGGAGGTGAATGGAGGATAAGACCTGATGCAACATCAGAATAGTGATTGCAGCTCTGGAGGTGAATGGAGGATAAGACACGATGTAACAGCAGAATAGTGAGCACAGCTCTGGAGGTGAATGGAGGATAACACCTGATGTAACAGCAGAATAGTGAGCACAGCTCTGGAGTTGACTGGAGGATAAGACCTGATGTAACAACAGAATAGTGATTGCAGCTCTGGAGGTGAATGGAGTATATGTATGACCTGTGTTATGCTGTGTTGCCTGCAGGAACGTTTTGGTGGAGTCGGCCCGGATCGCTCGCGGTGACATCGCGGCCTTGTCACAGCTGCATGCTCAGGATCATGATGCTGTTATTTTCCCAGGAGGCTTTGGGGCAGCGAAGAACCTGTGAGTATTGAGGGTCTTTCGTTGTCCTCAGCATTGGTTGTTCGGTGCTTTTAGCTTCCTCCATTCTTTGCTCCTCGTGGTTTCGCCCTCGTCCGTTGCTCCCTCAGGCGCTCCACCTCGAGGGCTTCCTCACTAGTTTGTCATCTTATGCCCGGAGCTGCGCTCTTCCCCTCCCCCTCTGCACGATTCAGGTGAGGGCGGCTTTTCACTGGACAATAAGGCATAAAACGTGACCCCTGTGGAGATGACGCCACTCCCTGACAAAGATGCCTCGAAACGTGCGCCGGGGTTGGCGCCATTCCAGAGGGAGTCTGCCCAATTGTCGTATTCTCATCATCTATGCATCTTCTCGGCAGCTCTTTTGTGGTTCCTCATATTGTAAGGTCACTACTTTATTTAGGAACCTTTAGATTTACACGTCCATTACTTGTAGTGAAATCTCCAGCACTAATGCGGCATCTCTCTTACATCCCTCCTGATGGTGAGGGCAGCACTTTATGTACCGTACCTCTGAGTGCTGCTCACTGCTTATGTACACTCGGCAGCACTTTATGGAACGTACCTCTGAGCACGGCTCACTGCTTATGTACACTCGGCAGCACTTTATGTAACGTACCTCTGTGTGCTGCTCACTGCTTATGTACACTCGGCAGCACTTTATGTAACGTACCTCTGAGCGCTGCTCACTACTTATGTACACTTGGCAGCACTTTATGTAACGTACCTCTGTGTGCTGCTCACTGCTTATGTACACTCGGCAGCACTTTATGTAACGTACCTCTGTGTGCTGCTCACTGCTTATGTACACTTGGCAGCACTTTATGTAACGTACCTCTGAGCGCTGCTCACTGCTTATGTACACTCGGCAGCACTTTATGTACCGTACCTCTGAGTGCTGCTCACTGCTTATGTACACTCGGCAGCACTTTATGTACCGTACCTCTGAGTGCTGCTCACTGCTTATGTACACTCGGCAGCACTTTATGTAACGTACCTCTGAGTGCTGCTCACTGCTTATGTACACTTGGCAGCACTTTATGAAACGTACCTCTGAGCACGGCTCACTGCTTATGTACACTCGGCAGCACTTTATGTAACGTACCTCTGTGTGCTGCTCACTGCTTATGTACACTCGGCAGCACTTTATGTAACGTACCTCTGTGTGCTGCTCACTGCTTATGTACACTCGGCAGCACTTTATGTAACGTACCTCTGTGTGCTGCTCACTGCTTATGTACACTCGGCAGCACTTTATGTAACGTACCTCTGAGCGCTGCTCACTACTTATGTACACTCGGCAGCACTTTATGTAACGTACCTCTGAGCGCTGCTCACTGCTTATGTACACTCGGCAGCACTTTATGTAACGTACCTCTGAGCGCTGCTCACTACTTATGTACACTCGACAGCACTTTATGGAACGTACCTCTGAGCGCTGCTCACTGCTTATGTACACTCGGTAGCACTTTATGTAACGTACCTCTGAGCACGGCTCACTGCTTATGTACACTCGGCAGCACTTTATGTAACGTACCTCTGTGTGCTGCTCACTGCTTATGTACACTCCGCAGCACTTTATGTAACGTACCTCTGAGCGCTGCTCACTGCTTATGTACACTCGGTAGCACTTTATGTAACGTACCTCCGTGTGCTGCTCACTGCTTATGTACACTCGGCAGCACTTTATGTAACGTACCTCTGAGCACAGCTCACTGCTTATGTACACTCGGCAGCACTTTATGTAACGTACCTCTGAGCGCTGCTCACTGCTTACGTACACTCGGCAGCACTTTATGTAACGTACCTCTGTGTGCTGCTCACTGCTTATGTACACTCGGCAGCACTATATGTAACGTACCTCTGAGCACTGCTCACTGCTTATGTACACTCGGCAGCACTTTATGTAACGTACCTCTGTGTGCTGCTCACTGCTTATGTACACTCGGCAGCACTTTATGTAACGTACCTCTGAGCACTGCTCACTGCTTATGTACACTCGGCAGCACTTTATGTAACGTACCTCTGAGCACTGCTCACTGCTTATGTACACTCGGCAGCACTTTTAGTAACGTACCTCTGAGCGCTGCTCACTGCTTATGTACACTCGGCAGCACTTTATGTAACGTACCTCTGAGTGCTGCTCACTGCTTATGTACACTCGGCAGCACTTTATGTAACGTACCTCTGAGCACTGCTCACTGCTTATGTACACTCGGCAGCACTTTATGTAACGTACCTCTGTGTGCTGCTCACTGCTTATGTACACTCGGCAGCACTTTATGTAACGTACCTCTGAGCGCTGCTCACTGCTTATGTACACTCGGCAGCACTTTATTTAACGTACCTCTGTGTGCTGCTCACTGCTTATGTACACTCGGCAGCTCTTTATGTAACGTACCTCTGAGTGCTGCTCACTGCTTATGCACACTCGGCAGCACTTTATGTAACGTACCTCTGAGCACAGCTCACTGCTTATGTACACTCGGCAGCACTTTATGGAACGTACCTCTGAGCACGGCTCACTGCTTATGTACACTCGGCAGCACTTTATGTAACGTACCTCTGTGTGCTGCTCACTGCTTATGTACACTCCGCAGCACTTTATGTAACGTACCTCTGTGTGCTGCTCACTGCTTATGTACACTCAGCAGCACTTTATGTAACGTACCTCTGAGCGCTGCTCACTACTTATGTACACTTGGCAGCACTTTATTTAACGTACCTCTGAGCGCTGCTCACTGCTTATGTACACTCGGCAGCACTTTATGTAACGTACCTCTGAGCGCTGCTCACTACTTATGTACACTCGATAGCACTTTATGGAACGTACCTCTGAGCGCTGCTCACTGCTTATGTACACTCGGTAGCACTTTATGTAACGTACCTCTGAGCACGGCTCACTGCTTATGTACACTCGGCAGCACTTTATGTAACGTACCTCTGTGTGCTGCTCACTGCTTATCTACACTCGGCAGCACTTTATGTAACGTACCTCTGAGCACTGCTCACTGCTTATGTACACTCGGCAGCACTTTATGTAACGTACCTCTGAGCACTGCTCACTGCTTATGTACACTCGGCAGCACTTTATGTAACGTACCTCTGTGTGCTGCTCACTGCTTATGTACACTCGGCAGCACTTTATGTAACGTACTTCTGAGCGCTGCTCACTGCTTATGTACACTCGGCAGCACTTTATGTAACGTACCTCTGTGTGCTGCTCACTGCTTATGTACACTCGGCAGCTCTTTATGTAACGTACCTCTGTGTGCTGCTCACTGCTTATGTACACTCGGCAGCTCTTTATGTAACGTACCTCTGAGTGCTGCTCACTGGTTATGCACACTCGGCAGCACTTTATGTAACGTACCTCTGAGCACAGCTCACTGCTTATGTACACTCGGCAGCACTTTATGTAACGTACCTCTGAGCACTGCTCACTGCTTATGTACACTCGGCAGCACTTTATGTAACGTACCTCTGAGTGCTGCTCACTGCTTATGTACACTCGGCAGCTCTTTATGTAACGTACCTCTGAGCACTGCTCAATGCTTATGTACACTCGGCAGCACTTTATGTAACGTACCTCTGAGTGCTGCTCACTGGTTATGCACACTCGGCAGCACTTTATGTAACGTACCTCTGAGCACAGCTCACTGCTTATGTACACTCGCAGCTCTTTATGTAACGTACCTCTGAGTGCTGCTCACTGCTTATGTACACTCGGCAGCACTTTATGTAACGTACCTCTGAGCACAGCTAACTGCTTATGTACACTCGGCAGCACTCTAATTTCTGCTTTGATCTGCTGCCAGATGCTTCTTACACATTATATTTTGCTCTCTGTTAGACAGTACCTGTGAAGACCCGGGGTCTTCCGTGGGCATAACGCTACTCAGACAACACAGGGTGAGGGTAAAACATTGTGGCAATACTTTACTGAACCACAAGGCGGACAATAAACACATAGAACAGTCCCAGCAAATACCCAAGATGGTGGAACATTACACAGTCTCACCCTTCCACCCTCCGCCCACCTGGGATAGAACAGCTGCGACTTTGGAGACTTCCCAGGCCGACTACCTCAACCAGTGGCCCCCCCACTTCTGGCGGGCCCCCACAGAGAGAAGGTAGCGGCAAGCTTAGGAAGCTAACAGTCCATCGAGTTACAAGACCAGAGACCTGGCTGGTCCCAATCTGGCTTCTCCGAATGTCTCCATGAGTTCCAGGCGACCGGACGGTCCCACCTGGCAACTCCAAACAACATATCCATAGGGCCAGGTGATCTCATCGTCCCAACCTGGTCTCCCCAAATGTACCCATGGGCTCTCTGATGGTCAGTGGAGCAGATCTGTATCTTTTCAGTCACGGCCGACACCCTTAGGCCGGAATCATGTAGAATCCAAATCTGTGTCTCTCTGGATCGAGCCATGCTATGCTCCTACTGTCCTGAGGAATGTCTCTCTGATTCTCCTTGTGTCTCTCTCCTGCTGGATAGAAAAACCCTTTTTATATTTACATAGGTGGCTAAGGTCATCAGTCCCAGGTCGGGGTAAGTGCAGGGCTCAGGTCTCATTGGTTGAGCTAATCCCCCTGCTCTTGTAAATAAACTAGCTGACTTTAGTACAATAGGTAATTAGCATAGTAGCAAACATCATTGTTTCCAAACTGTCAGGGAAATATTAATGTCAGGAAAATATTAACCATTTCTCCCCCCTGAAACCCCTCACCACTTGTCAGTTCAAGAACTGTGTCCATAAAAATCTCAGCACAAAGCCCCAATAAACACAGTCATGGGTAAGGCCTTAGCCTTACATAACTGCCCACATGACCAGCCCACATGATGTCACCACAAGGAGTGAAGGCGAGATCTGCCCACACGCCCCTTGTGGTAACATCATGTGGGCCGGTCTCCAGCCTGTATAATTTTTATTAAGAACGCTAAGTTCTGCAATAAATCATTGCTCGTTAATCGCAAAAGCTTGGAAACAACACCATTTTTTCTGTTATGATTTTACCTTCATTTAGAGACCACACATCGCATAGTTGCAATTTACCATTTTGTTACTTTTGCACCACAGCCCCCAGGAGGGGACTATGGCAACGAAAAAGTGAGCATCTTGTTCCTTGGCTGACCCTGCCACTAAAAATATGGGTTATGGGTTATCATAAGAATTATGGAACTACAGTTATTCCATATTTCATATTGGCTCCGATCGGACAGGTGCTGGTGGCTGGGAATTGTGTGTGAGTGCCTTTGAACTTAACAAGCTTCGTCCACCTCTGTGTCTAATCACCCCCTGCGTTTGCCAGGGAGAAGGATGCTCACATTTTAAGTAGTTTGGTGGCACCTCTTGGCTGCCAGCGTTTGTTTAAGGCCTTACTCATGACTGTGTTAATTGGGGCTTTGTGCTGAGATTTATATGGAGACAGTTCTTGTACTGACAAGTGGCGGGGGGGGGCTTCATGGGGGAGAAATGGTTAATATCTTCCTGACATTAATATCTTCCTGACACAAACCAAGAGAAGTCAATATTCAGGTTTATACACATAATGGTATGCCCTTCTTCACCAGCCAAAGAAAAACACAAACTATTGTGCTTGTGTTGACATGTGAATGTATTTCTCTTGGCTTAACACGTCCAGACGCCTGGCTGATGAGGATAAGAAGCTGTTTCCTTACCCTGCGCCCGCGACCATCTTCTTTCTTTTCGTTAATTTCTCACATGATGTAATCTCTCTTAAAAGAACAACGTATGTGGCCTATGAGCAAAGTGCGCGGCCTCTGTGGGATGTGAGCGGCCTCTGTGGGATGTGAGCTGCCTATGAGCAAAGTGCGAGGCCTCTGTGGGATGTGAGCGGCCTCTGGGTGAGGTGAGCGGCCTCTGGGTGAGGTGTGCGGCCTCTGGGCGAGGTGTGCGGCCTCTGGGCGAGGTGTGCGGCCTCTGTGGGATGTGAGCGGACTCTGTGGGATGTGAGCGGACTCTGTGGGATGTGAGCGGACTCTGTGGGATGTGAGCGGACTCTGTGGGATGTGAGCGGCCTCTGTGGGATGTGAGAGGCCTCTGGGTGAGGTGAGCGGCCTCTCGGGGATGTGTGTGGCCTCTGTGGGATGTGAGCGGCCTCTGTGGGATGTGAGCGGCCTCTGTGGGATGTGAGCGGCCTCTGTGGGATGTGAGCGGCCTCTGGGCGAGGTGTGTGGCCTCTGGGTGAGGTTAGCGGCCTCTGGGTGAGGTTAGCGGCCTCTGGGTGAGGTTAGCGGCCTCTGGGCGAGGTGTGTGGCCTCTGGGCGAGGTGTGCGGCCTCTGGGTGAAGTTAGCGGCCTCTGGGTGAGGTGTGCAGCCTCTGGGTGAGGTGTGCAGCCTCTGGGTGAGGTTAGCGGCCTCTGGTCGAGGTGTGTGGCCTCTGTGGGATGTGAGCGGCCTCTGTGGGATGTGAGCGGCCTCTGGGCGTGGTGAGCGGCCTCTGGGCGTGGTGAGCGGCCTCTGGGCGAGGTGAGCGGCCTCTGGGCGAGGTGAGCGGCCTCTGTGGGATGTGAGCGGCCTCTGTGGGATGTGAGCGGCCTCTATGGGATGTGAGCGGCCTCTGTGGGATGTGAGCGGCCTCTGTGGGATGTGAGCGGCCACTGGGTGAGATGAGCGGCCTCTGTGAGATGTGAGCGGCCTCTGGGTGAGGTGTGTGGCCTCTGTGCGAGGTGTTTGGCCTCTGGGTGAAGTTAGCGGCCTCTGGGTGAGGTTAGCGGCCTCTGGGTGAGGTGTTTGGCCTCTGTGGGATGTGAGCGGCCTCTGGGTGAGGTGTGCGGCCTCTGGGTGAGTTGTGCGGCCTCTGGGTGAGGTGTACGGCCTCTGAGTGAGGTGTGCGGCCTCTGGGCAAGGTGTATGACCTCTGGGCGAGGTGTACGGCCTCTTTGGGATGTGAGCGGCCTCTTGACGAGATGAGCGGCCTCTGGGCGAGGTGTGTGGCCTCTGGGCGAGGTGTGATGCCTCTGGGTGAGATGCCTCTGGGTGAGGTGCACGGTTTCTGGGTGAGGTGCGCAGCCTCTGGGTGAGGTGAGCGGCCTTTGTGGGATGTGAGCGGCCTCTGGGTGAGGTGTGCGGCCTCTGGGTGAGGTGTGTGGCCTCTGAGTGAGGTGTGCGGCCTCTGAGTGAGGTGTGCGGCCTCTGAGCGAGGTGTGTGGCCTCTGAGTGAGGTGTGCGGCCTCTGGGCGAGGTGTGCGGCCTCTGAGTGAGGTGTGCAGCCTCTGGGCGAGGTGTACGGCCTCTGTGGGATGTGAGCGGCCTCTTTACGAGGTGAGCGGCCTCTTTACGAGGTGAGCGGCCTCTGGGCGAGGTGTGTGGCCTCTGGGCGAGGTGAGCGGCCTCTGCATGAGGTGTGTGGCCTCTGCATGAGGTGTGGGGCCTCTGGACGAGGTGTGAGGCCTCTGGACGAGGTGTGGGGCCTCTGGACGAGGTGTGGGGCCTCTGGGCGAGGTGAGCGGCCTCTGGGCGAGGTGTGCGGCCTCTGAGTGAGGTGAGCGGCCTCTAGGCGAGGTGAGCGGCCTCTGTGGGATGTGAGCGGTCTCTGGGCGAGGTGAGTGGCCTCTGGGTGAGGTGTGTGGCCTCTGGGTGAGGTGAGCGGCCTCTGGGTGAGGTGAGCGGCCTCTGTGGGATGTGAGTGGCCTCTGGGCGAGGTGTGTGGCCTCTGGGCGAGGTGTGTGGCTTCTGGGCGAACTGTGTGGCTTCTGGGCGAGCTGTGTGGCTTCTGGGCGAGCTGTGTGGCTTCTGGGTGAGCTGTGAGGCCTCTGGGCGAGGTGAGCGGCCTCTGGGCGAGGTGAGCGGCCTCTGGGTGAGGTGAGCGGCCTCTGGGCGAGGTGTGTGGCCTCTGGGCGAGGTGTGTGGCCTCTGGGCGAGGTGTGCGGCCTCTGGGCGAGGTGCACGGCCTCTGGGCGAGGTGCGCGGCCTCTGGGCAAGGTGTGCGGCCTCTGGGCGAGGTGAGCGGCCTCTGGACGAGGTGTGTGGCCTCTGGACGAGGTGAGTGGCCTCTGGACGAGGTGTGTGGCCTCTGGACGAGGTGAGCGGCCTCTGGGCGAGGTGAGCGGCCTCTGTGGGATGTGAGCGGCCTCTTTACGAGGTGAGCGGCCTCTGGGCGAGGTGTGTGGCCTCTGGGCGAGGTGAGCGGCCTCTGGGCGAGGTGAGCGGCCTCTGCATGAGGTGTGGGGCCTCTGCATGAGGTGTGGGGCCTCTGGACGAGGTGTGGGGCCTCTGGACGAGGTGTGGGGCCTCTGGGCGAGGTGAGCGGCCTCTGGGCGAGGTGTGCGGCCTCTGAGTGAGGTGAGCGGCCTCTAGGCGAGGTGAGCGGCCTCTGTGGGATGTGAGCGGTCTCTGGGCGAGGTGAGTGGCCTCTGGGTGAGGTGTGTGGCCTCTGGGTGAGGTGAGCGGCCTCTGGGTGAGGTGAGCGGCCTCTGTGGGATGTGAGTGGCCTCTGGGCGAGCTGTGTGGCTTCTGGGCGAGCTGTGTGGCTTCTGGGCGAGCTGTGTGGCTTCTGGGCGAGCTGTGAGGCCTCTGGGCGAGGTGAGCGGCCTCTGGGCGAGGTGAGCGGCCTCTGGGTGAGGTGAGCGGCCTCTGGGCGAGGTGTGTGGCCTCTGGGCGAGGTGTGTGGCCTCTGGGCGAGGTGTGCGGCCTCTGGGCGAGGTGCGCGGCCTCTGGGCGAGGTGCGCGGCCTCTGGGCAAGGTGCGCGGCCTCTGGGCGAGGTGAGCGGCCTCTGCACGAGGTGTGTGGCCTCTGGACGAGGTGTGTGGCCTCTGGACGAGGTGAGTGGCCTCTGGACGAGGTGTGTGGCCTCTGGACGAGGTGAGCGGCCTCTGTGGGATGTGAGCGGTCTCTGGGCGAGGTGAGTGGCCTCTGGGTGAGGTGTGTGGCCTCTGTGGGATGTGAGCGGCCTCTTTACGAGGTGAGCGGCCTCTTTACGAGGTGAGCGGCCTCTGGGCGAGGTGTGTGGCCTCTGGGCGAGGTGAGCGGCCTCTGGGCGAGGTGAGCGGCCTCTGCATGAGGTGTGTGGCCTCTGCATGAGGTGTGGGGCCTCTGGGCGAGGTGAGCGGCCTCTGGGCGAGGTGAGCGGCCTCTGCATGAGGTGTGTGGCCTCTGCATGAGGTGTGGGGCCTCTGGACGAGGTGTGGGGCCTCTGGACGAGGTGTGGGGCCTCTGGACGAGGTGTGGGGCCTCTGGGCGAGGTGAGCGGCCTCTGGGCGAGGTGTGCGGCCTCTGAGTGAGGTGAGCGGCCTCTAGGCGAGGTGAGCGGCCTCTGTGGGATGTGAGCGGTCTCTGGGCGAGGTGAGTGGCCTCTGGGTGAGGTGTGTGGCCTCTGGGTGAGGTGAGCGGCCTCTGGGTGAGGTGAGCGGCCTCTGTGGGATGTGAGTGGCCTCTGGGCGAGGTGTGTGGCCTCTGGGCGAGGTGTGTGGCTTCTGGGCGAGCTGTGTGGCTTCTGGGCGAGCTGTGTGGCTTCTGGGCGAGCTGTGAGGCCTCTGGGCGAGGTGAGCGGCCTCTGGGCGAGGTGAGCGGCCTCTGGGCGAGGTGAGCGGCCTCTGGGTGAGGTGAGCGGCCTCTGGGCGAGGTGTGTGGCCTCTGGGCGAGGTGTGTGGCCTCTGGGCGAGGTGTGCGGCCTCTGGGCGAGGTGCACGGCCTCTGGGCGAGGTGTGCGGCCTCTGGGCGAGGTGAGCGGCCTCTGCACGAGGTGTGTGGCCTCTGGACGAGGTGTGTGGCCTCTGGACGAGGTGAGTGGCCTCTGGACAAGGTGTGTGGCCTCTGGACAAGGTGAGCGGCCTCTGGGCGAGGTGAGCGGCCTCTGTGGGATGTGAGCGGTCTCTGGGCGAGGTGAGTGGCCTCTGGGTGAGGTGTGTGGCCTCTTGGTGAGGTGAGCGGCCTCTGGGTGAGGTGAGCGGCCTCTGTGGGATGTGAGTGGCCTCTGGGCGAGGTGTGTGGCCTCTGGGCGAAGTGTGTGGCTTCTGGGCGAGCTGTGTGGCTTCTGGGCGAGCTGTGTGGCTTCTGGGCGAGGTGTGAGGCCTCTGGGTGAGGTGAGCGGCCTCTGTGGGATGTGAGTGGCCTCTGGGCGAGGTGTGCGGCCTCTGGGCGAGGTGTGCGGCCTCTGGGTGAAGTGAGCGGCCTCTGGGTGAGGTGTGCGGCCTCTGGGTGAGGTGTGCGGCCTCTGGGTGGGGTGTGCGGCCTCTGTGGGAGGTGAGCGGCCTCTGTGGGATGTGTGCAGCCTCTGGGCGAGGTGAGCGGCCTCTGGGTGAGGCCTCTGGGTGAGGTGTGAGGCCTCTGTGGGAGGTGAGCGGCCTCTGTGGGATGTGTGCAGCCTCTGGGCGAAGGGAGCGGCCTCTGGGTGAGGTGTGAGGCCTCGGGGTGAGGTTTGCAGCCTCTGGGTGAGGTTTGCGGCCTCTGTGGGAGGTGTGTGCCCTCTGTGGGAGGTGAGCGGCCTCTGTGGGTGGTGAGCGGCCTCTGTGGGTGGTGAGCGGCCTCTGTGGGAGGTGTGTGGCCTCTGTGGGATGTGAGCGGCCTCTGTGGGATGTGAGCGGCTGCTGTGGGAGGTGAGCGGCCTCTGTGGGAGGTGAGCGGCCTCTGGGTGAGGTGAGTGGCCTCTGTGCGAGGTGTGAGGCCTTTGGGCGAGGTGTGAGGCCTCTGTGCGAGGTGTTCGGCCTTTGGGCGAGGTGTGAGGCCTCTGGGCGAGGTGTGAGGCCTCTGGGCGAGGTGTGAGGCCTCTGGTTGAGGTGTGAGGCCTCTGGGTGAGGTGAGCGGCCTGTGGGCGACATGTGTGGCCTCTGGGTGAGGTGTGAGGCCTCTGGGTGAGGTGTGTGGCCTCAGGGCGAGGTGTGTGGCCTCTGGGCGAGATGTGTGGCTTCTGGGTGAGGTGTGAGGCCTCTGTGCGAGGTGTTTGGCCTTTGGGCGAGGTGTGAGGCCTCTGGGCGAGATGTGTGGCCTCTGGGTGAGGTGTGAGGCCTCTGGTTGAGGTGTGAGGCCTCTGGGTGAGGTGAGCGGCCAGTGGGCGAGGTATGTGGCCTCAGGGCGAGGTGTGTGGCCTCTGGGTGAGGTGTGAGGCCTCTGGGCGAGGTGTGTGGCCTCAGGGCGAGGTGTGTGGCCTCTGGGCGAGATGTGTGGCTTCTGGGTGAGGTGTTCGGCCTCTGTGCGAGGTGTTCGGCCTCTGGGTGAGGTGTGAGGCCTCTGGTTGAGGTGTGTGGCCTCTGGTTGAGGTGTGAGGCCTCTGGGTGAGGTGTGAGGCCTCTGGTTGAGCTGTGTGGCCTCTGGTTGAGGTGTGAGGCCTCTGGGTGAGGTGAGCGGCCTGTGGGCGAGATGTGTGGCCTCTGGGTGAGGTGTTCGGCCTTTGGGTGAGGTGTGTGGCCTCAGGGCGAGGTGTGTGGCCTCACGGCGAGGTGTTCGGCCTCTGGGTGAGGTGTTCGGCCTCAGGGCGAGGTGTGTGGCCACAGGGAGAGGTGTGAGGCCTCAGGGCGAGGTGTTCGGCCTCAGGGCGAGGTGTGTGGCCTCTGGGTGAGGTGTGAGGCCTCTGGGCGATGTGGGAGTACAGTCACATGGAGGTTTTTCTCAAATATCGCCAACTGTCATGGCGGCATTGGGGTCTGTGGATTCCACCGGTTCAGACATTCCTCCTTGTGACTCCATAAATAGCTATGGGCAGCACAGAGTGACTCGGGGGTCGACTTCTAGAGCTGCTGCTCCTGGACAGGTTAGAAGGAGTTAAACCTTTGCTGGACTCAGCTGGTTGGTTGCCTGTGGTCACATGGTGCGGGGCAGCCAGTGGTGTCTGCTGTGCAGGTGATGGCACATATAGTTCTCTGTCCTGCTCTGGAGAGTTGGACACGTCCTGGTTAACGCTTTCCTTGTCCCCTAGCTGTCTTTATATTACCTTGTTGGCTCTCGGTATTTTCTAAGAGAGTGTTGTGTGATTGTGCTTCCGTTTCCGCCCTGTCTGTCTTGTTTTATATCTCCTCATACACTGTACAGATTAGTGCTACTTAGGAGCATAGGAAGGAACGAGGCCCAGGCATCTCCACCTTCAGGGGTAATCCTGGGACAGCCAGGGAACCCCAGGCTGAGTGTCAGTGTAGGTATATAGTCAGTATATACATCTGCTGTCCATCCGTCACACCGTGACAAGTCCCTGAGCGACCTCTTGATCTCCTACTTTATGGAGTTGTAAGATCTTTTATTTGTGTTGTTATTGCGCGGCCTCTGGGGGGCGTCTCATTGTTCCTGTAGGTTTGTCACAGCGCCAGGTGATGTCATCAGGTGGGGGCGGGGCAGAGGCATGTCACTGATGCTGATTGGTCCTTCATATTGCAGCTCATCGTTTGCAGTAGACGGAGAATCGTGTAAAGTCCACGGCGACGTCCAGAGGGTCATCCAGGACTTCAACACCGCAAAGAAGCCGATAGGGTGAGTCCCAGCGAGAGACCCCCACAGCCCGCACCCCAATGTATACACCACATACAAGGTATACAAATGATGCCGCCGCTGTATTATACTCCAGAGCTGCACTCACTATTCTGCTGGTGCAGTCACTGTGTACATACATTACATTACTGATCCTGAGTTACATCCTGTATTATACTCCAGAGCTGCACTCACTATTCTGCTGGTGCAGTCACTGTGTACATACATTACATTACTGATCCTGAGTTACATCCTGTATTATACTCCAGAGCTGCACTCACTATACTGCTGGTGCAGTCACTGTGTACATACATTACATTACTGATCCTGAGTTACATCCTGTATTATACTCCAGAGCTGCACTCACTATTCTGCTGGTGCAGTCACTATGTACATACATTACATTACTGATTCTGAGTTACCTCCTGTATTATACTCCAGAGCTGCACTCACTATTCTGCTGGTGCAGTCACTGTGTACATACATAACATTACTGATCCTGAGTTACATCCTGTATTATACTCCAGAGCTACACTCACTATTCTGCTGGTGCAGTCACTGTGTACATACATTACTGATCCTGAGTTACATCCTGTATTATACTCCAGAGCTGCACTCACTATTCTGCTGGTGCAGTCACTGTGTACATACATTACATTACTGATCCTGAGTTACATCCTGTATTATACTCCAGAGCTGCACTCACTATTCTGCTGGTGCAGTCACTGTGTACATACATTACATTACTGATCCTAAGTTACATCCTGTATTATACTCCAGAGCTGCACTCACTATACTGCTGGTGCAGTCACTGTGTACATACATTACATTACTGATCCTGAGTTACCTCCTGTATTATACTCCAGAGCTGCGCTCACTATTCTGCTGGTGCAGTCACTGTGTACATACATTACATTACTGATCCTGAGTTACATCCTGTATTATACTCCAGAGCTCCACTCACTATTCTGCTGGTGCAGTCACTGTGTACATACATTACATTACTGATCCTGAGTTACATCCTGTATTATACTCCAGAGCTGCGCTCACTATTCTGCTGGTGCAGTCACTGTGTACATACATTACATTACTGATCCTGAGTTACATAATGTATTATACTCCAGAGCTGCACTCACTATTCTGCTGGTGCAGTCACTGTGTACATACATTACATTACTGATCCTGAGTTACATCCTGTATTATACCCCAGAGCTGCACTCACTATTCTGCTGGTGCAGTCACTGTGTACATACATTACATTACTGATCCTGAGTTACATCCTGTATTATACTCCAGAGCTGCACTCACTATTCTGCTGGTGCAGTCACTGTGTACATACATTACATTACTGATCCTGAGTTACATCCTGTATTATACTCCAGAGCTGCACTCACTATTCTGCTGGTGCAGTCACTGTGTAAATACATTACTGATCCTGAGTTACATCCTGTATTATACTCCAGAGCTGCACTCACTATTCTGCTGGTGCAGTCACTGTGTACATACATTACATTACTGATTCTGAGTTACCTCCTGTATTATACTCCAGAGCTGCAGTCACTATTCTGCTGGTGCAGTCACTGTGTACATACATTACATTACTGATCCTGAGTTATATCCTGTATTATACTCCAGAGCTGCACTCACTATTCTGCTGGTGCAGTCACTGTGTACATACATTACATTACTGATCCTGAGTTACATCCTGTATTATACTCCAGAGCTGCACTCACTATTCTGCTGGTGCAGTCACTGTGTACATACATTACATTACTGATCCGGAGTTACATCCTGTATTATACTCCAGAGCTGCACTCACTATTCTGCTGGTGCAGTTACTGTGTACATACATTACATTACTGATCCTGAGTTACATCCTGTATTATACTCCAGAGCTGCACTCACTATTCTGCTGGTGCAGCCGCTCCCTCTCTCCTCACACACATATTATACATATATACACAATAATAACTATCTACACTGTGACATCTGGTCCGGTTACCAAACAAATAATAACAATATAATAAATAATAACCGACAAATTATATACAAATATATACAAGAGAAAACAAAACCCCCCACACTGGAGCCCCCCAGTCCCTCCCCGGCACTGACCTGAGAGCTGGTCCTGCGCCTCATGCCTCAGTCCATGTCCATCGTCCATAGGCCAGATCAGGCAGTGCCAGTTATTCACCCAAATAACCAGTGTCCCACAAGATGAACCCACCTCCTCCCTTTTCCCTCCACCCAACCTAACACCTCCACCCAAACCCATATATACAATATATACAGAAACAAACAATACAATAACCACAACTGACAAAGCCCAAGTTCGGCGCCTGCAGCCCTACATCACTGTCTACTGATCAATAAAACAAAAATCTATGGTGTCAGCAGCAGCCCACCACCAGGAGAGGAGACGACCAGACTAGGGCACACTAAAAGAAAAGCCCCTCCAGAGGAGAGCGGCCCTCCGTGTACCCAGTCTCTCATACTCCAGAGAACGCACCTTCACCAGGTCACCGAGTATGGTCCTAAACACATCGTCCACTGGGAGGATTTTCCGCTGCGTCGATACTAAGCACCGTGCGTTCCACGTGTGATACCTAACCACTGCGCTAACTAGAAATAAGGTGCAGCGGTCCCGACCACCCAGGTCCCCGAATGCTCCATAGGCCCATTCCGCATAAGAGAGACCGGCCAGCCGGGGCCAGCCAATGGAGGCGCCCACCCTCTTGTACACCTCTGTGTTAAAGGGACAACGAAGCAGGAAGTGGTCCATGCTTTCAAGCATGGTACCACAATGCTCCCGAGGACAGTTCCTGTCCTCAGAGCTCCTACACTTCAGATTGTCCCTCACACACAGTTTCCCATGGAAGCAGCGCCAAGCCAAGTCCCAAACCTTCGAGGGGATCCTGATAGAATTCAAAAGATGCAGACCCACCCCAAGATCCCGACTTGGGCAATCCCTGAGCGCCAGAGGCCTCTGAAAATGGGTCAACAGAACCCTTTTGTCAAGGAGCTTCCTTGGCAGAGTCCTGACCTCCCACATTCCCAGACCCCACCGGCGAATTACCTTCAGAACCATGGTAGCGTAAGCCGGGAGATGTCCATGCGGTGCGCGGAGATCCTTCACTTGCCCTCCTGTCTCCCATTCCTGGAAGAAAGGCTGAAACCATCCCTTACAGGAGAATACCCACGGAGGAGCCCTCTCTTTCCAGAGGTTTGCAATATTGATCTTAATGAAGGTATTCACAAGGAATACCAAAGGGTTGACCATACCCAACCCTCCTAGTCTCCTCGTACGGTAAGTAACCTCCCTCTTGACCAGGTTCAGTCTATTCCCCCATAACAGTTGGAAGAACAAACTGTAGACCCGAGTCCAGAGAGGCTCTGGCAAGATGCACACACTGCCCCGATAGATCAGCAAAGGGAGCAGGTAAGTTTTGATCAGGTTTACCCTTTCCCTTAGGGTCAAAGACCAACCCTTCCATTGGTTCACCTTCTGAGTGGCGATCTCTAGCCTGCTGTCCCAATTTTGTTTGGGGTAATCCCCCTGGCCAAATTCGATGCCAAGAACTTTTGCAGAGACTTTGGGTTCTGGAAGGGTGTCCGAGAGATCAAAACCAGGATCTCCTCCTCCCAGCCAGAGACTCTCACACTTATCCCGGTTGATCTTAGACCCGGATGCCTCCGAGTAGCGATTTACCTCTGACATCAGCCATTCTGCCTCCCCATCAGAGGAAACAAAAACGGTGACGTCATCGGCATACGCCACCACTCTCAGAGTGGCTTCCGGTGCTGCCCGGTCCATCCCGATCACAGCCAACGGTCCACGCTCCACCCTCCTAAGAAGTGGGTCAATCGCAAACACGTACAGTAGCGAGCTCAAGGGACAACCCTGGCGAACACCACACCCAACCTCAAAAGAGCTGCCAATCCAACCGTTCACAAGCGGGAAACTCTCTGCCCCAGCGTACAAGGTCTTAAGCCAATCAACGAACCCCCCCGGCAGGCCATACCTCAGAAGGACAGACCAGAGGTACTCATGATTAACCCGATCAAACGCTTTTGCCTGGTCCAATGACAGCATGTACCCCTTCCAGTGGCCAGCCCTACCCTGCTCCACCGCCTCTCAGACACAGAGTACAGCACTAATTGTACTGCGGCCCGGAACAGAGCAATGCTGGGCCCCCGAAAGGAGCTGGGGTGCAAATTTCACCAGCCGATTAAACAGCACCTTTGCCAAAACCTTCCTGTCTGCATTGAGAAGCGCTATGGGACGCCAATTCTCAATGCAAGATGGGTCCTTACCCTTTGACAAGATGATCAGGGCAGACCTCCTCATTGACTTTGGCAGAGTGCCCGAGGAAAGACACTCATTGAATACCTCAGTCAAGAGGGGATCCAAGGTGTCCTTAAAGGTCTTATAGAATTCAGATGTTAAGCCATCCGGACCGGGAGATTTCTTCAGGGCAAGCCCTTCAATCGCCAACTTAACTTCCTCTTCCCTGATCATCTCTGTCAAAACGCCAAGAGAGGGGTCTACCCCTGGTTCGGGGACGGCTTCAGCCAGAAAAGCCGACATCTCATCCCAATCCAGATCCCTCTTTCCCAAGAGGTGCGAGTAGAAGGATCTGACGACCTCCAGGATCCCCGATCTGGATCTTTTCAGGGACCCCGCAGTGTCAACCAGTCCTGTAACAACTTTACTATTCACTGACATCTTGCAGTTTCTGTAAGGGTCGGGCGAGCGGTACTTCCCGTAATCCCTCTCAAAAACCAAAGATGCGTGTCTATCATACTGACACCCCATTAGCAAAGATTTCACTCTGGAGATCTCCTCGCGGCTACCTCCAGTTGAGACAAGATGCTCGAGTTTCCTCCTCAGGCCCTGATACAGGCGGTACCTGTCCAGGCTCCTGAGGCTCGAGAGCTGGCGGAAGAATCTCGCCACCCTTTTCTTAAACATCTCCCACCACTCTGACTTACTACTACAAAGATCCAGTAAGGGTACCTGTCTCTGAAGAAAATCCTCAAAGGACTGTCTTATCTCCGCTTCTTCCAAGAGAGACGAATTGAGCCTCCAAAAGCCTCTTCCCATCCGGGGGGTCTCTGTAACATTCAGGGAAAACGAAATCAAACAGTGATCGGAGAACTCCACCTCAACAACAGATACTGCTGAAGAGACGGCTTCCTCCTTTAAATAAAACCTGTCCATCCTGGACCTACAGTTACCTCTATGATAGGTGAACCCCTCGTGGCCTGGGGTGTGCCGGATGTGGACATCCACCAGGCGAGCCTCACTAGCTATACTATTAAGGGCGACGCTATCATAAGTCAGCTTGTCTCTGGAACCTCCTCTATCCCGGGGCCTCGTGACAGTGTTGAAGTCCCCTCCAAAGACGACCTGCCGACTCGTAAAAAGGTAGGGCTTGATCCTCGTAAAGAGACACTTCCGGTCCCACTTAGATTGGGGACCATAGATGTTAATGAGCCGAAGCTCTTGTCCCTTCATGAGGACATCTAATATCAGGCACCTCCCCATTTCTAACTCAATAACCCGTCGGCATTCTACCGGTGCGGTAAAAAGGACCGCCACTCCGCTATACGGCTCGGCCGCAAGAGACCAATAGGAGGGCCCGAGTCTCCACTCCCTCTTAGCTATAAACACCTCTGCCATATTTGGCAGCCTGGTCTCTTGCAAAAAGAAAATGTCAGCTTCAACCCGGCTGAGAAAATCAAAGGCCGCAAATCTAGCCATATTTGACTTAATGCTGGCGACATTAATGGAAGCCAGCGTCAACGGAGTGGGTACCGCCATCATTGGTGATTGAGTTAGATGGCTTTCTTCTTCCCACTCCCCTTACCCTCTGCCTCAGAGGAGGAATCCTTCCCCCTCTTTAATGACACAGAGGTGTCCATTCCCACATTTTTCCTTCTTTTCTCGTCCTCGTCTCCGGACTCTGGGCCAGTCCCTCCCCCCAAGGACCCTGCATCCCCAGGAGAAGGAGACTCGGCGCCCCCTGTAAGCTCCGCTGAAGCCGGAACCTCACCCTCGGCCTCCTCCTCAGAGGAAGAGATGTTATCAAGGGCTTGGAACCGGTTAAAAAGACCAACCAGAGGGGAGTCGGTTTTACCTTCCTTAGGTACCTTGGTCAGAGCGGGAGAAGATGTTTTATCTCCCTTCTTTTTCTTCTTTTTGGTGCCGAGCTTACGCTTGTGCTCTAGCCACCGCTTATTATCCTCATCCATACTTTCATAATGGGAGGATTCTGAGGCAGAGGCGGTTTCCTCCCTGTGGATCCTCCTGACCTCCTCATCCAACTCATCATCCCTCGAGGCCTCAGCAGCAAGACTGGCATCCAGGACAGGGGCTGCCCCGGTAGTCTGGGGCTCGCCCCGCTCCCTCTCCTGTCTGCGCTTGTCTAGACGCCTCAGCTGGGCAGGCGTCTTTTTATTGCTTTTCTTCCCTGGCCCCTCAGCTCCCCCACCCCTGCTAGTCCCCTCCCCAGCAGAATCGGCCTCACGGCTTTCTCCCACTGGGGTCTCGACTGCATTAGCGAAGGAGCGAGGACAACGGCTGAATGGGTGACCTAACTCACCACACAGGTGGCACCTAATCTCCACACAAGAGGCAGCAAGATGGCCGACACCCCCACACAACACGCATTTCTGCACGGTGCAGTTTGCACTGAAGTGTGTGGGGTCGCCGCACCTGTGACAGAGCTTCAGTTGCCCCTGGTAGAAGACCAGGATACGATCCCTACCCAGGAAGGCAGACGATGGAATGTGGGCAACCGTACCACCTGAACGCTTAAGTTTTACCATAAACGTCCAGGCCCCTGACCAGATACCAAACTCGTCGCGGTTTTTCTTTGGCATCTCCACCACCTCTCCATACCGACCAAGCCACGTCATGATGTCATAGCAAGAAAGCGACTCGTTACGAGTCATCACGGTCACTTTCTTGATCTGGTTTTGGCGAGACACTGCCTGAACGGCAAAGTCTCGCCAGCCGGGCTCATTTTTTACCAACTCATAATTCGCCCAGAAGAGCTCAAGCCCCTCCGGCCGAACAAAGCTGATATCAAACTCAGGCGTGGAATAGGGATGTATCAAGGCGTAGATGTCAATCGCCTTGAAGCCCATCCTCAGCAGGAGCTCCACAACCTTAGACCTTGGCGGACATGCATCACTGCCCCTCCACCGAAGACGGACCACATTCCTACGCACACTGCCTGGCCCGGCTGTTGGGAGGGACCACACTGTATCCCCCCCTTTTTGCTCTCGGAAGGCCCCGAGGCCATGCCTCTCTATCCAGAAGGATAGATCAACCTCTCGACCCTCTACCATTAGTGATCTCTCCCCCTTCTTTAGAGCCTCCAGAAGGCGCCGTTGCAACATGCCATCCCCAAAGCCCGGAGACGAGGAGGATGCCCTATTTGCCCCGGAGGTGACACTGGCATAACTCTGGACAGGTGTTGCCACCCCCGGGGGGGCAACCGGACCAGTGACCACATCAGCCCGAACAGCAACACCATTACCCACCTCCATCTCACCCTCCACCAAACCAGCAACCACACCACTAGACAATGAATTGGCCTCATTCACACCCACCACCACATTCATTCCTGCTGGACCAGTAACAATGGTGGATGACATTTTGACCTCCGCATCAGGCACAAGGGGCTCAGTCACCTCCATAGAACTGGAGGCGACCTCACCCCCGGTCTTATGTGTGCCCTCCACATCATCGGTCGGTAATTTCCGCTGTTTGGCATTCGGTATAATGTGCCGCTGATCTCTAGCTGCAGTTAGGCGCCGCTGATCTTTAGCATCAGGATCTTCCGGACCAGCGACGCCAACACAAAATAGCACTTTCGTGGGAGGACCGGAACGCTCAGCCCCAACTGCCCCCTCACACTGCCGCCGCTTCTCAACTAAGTGATCAGCGGCAACAGCATTCAGAGGCGCCGAGGCTACCGGAGCTGCCCCCGACACCGGGCTGCTCCCCCCTCCCACTGAGGAGCGCACGACAGCATCGTGACCTGACGGAACGCCCGCCGCCGGGCCGCCCTCACTGTCCAGCCTCTCGGCTGATGCACCTCCTGCTGCGTCCCCGCTACTACAAGCAGAGACGGAGCTCTGCGCCTCACTACCGCGCTCTGTAATCTCCCCGCGCCTTTGCACCGGATCCACAGCAGAACCCGGGCTGGGCAACGGGGCTTATACAGCGAGCTGAGCCTGCCGCCGACTCAGGGGGTACAGGGAGGGGGGCATATACGTATCTTACCGCCTCCTGCAGCTTTGGCTTGGTCTTCTTTGCCTTTTTGTGGCCCCCAGGTGCCTCTTCTGGTAGATCGTCACCAAGATGGAAGTTTTGGAGGCACACTGGGGACTCCAGGAGCTTAATCTCCGCCATTAGCGCCCCTCCCTGGCCGCTGCTGTCACTGTCCTCCCCAGAGCCGGCAGAACTGCGACCGGATGTCACTGTCGCCTGTCCTGCAGGGAGCTCGCTGCACGTGGCCTGCGGGTGACTTTGCAGGCTGCCAGGTGGGGCTTCCTGCTGGTCATCATCACTCTCATCATCAACCTGGCTCTCAGGCTGCAGCCCCATCTGCCTTTGCTCTCTGGTATCAGCCATTTCTCTAAAGCGGTCTTCATTTATTAGTTTTTCTTTGAAATGACCACTCTGCTCCCTGATGTCAGCTTTCCTCAGTTCCAGCAGGTGAATCTCGCTGGTCAGTCGCTTTACCTTGGCCTGGAGCTTGGCCTTCCTTGGTTTGGAGGCCCCCGCAGCTTTGGCGCTTGTGCAGCGCAGCTCCTCCCGGAGCCTCCTGATGAGCTTACTGGCATCTTCATACTCACGGAGGTGGATCATGACCCGGGAGGCATAGGTGGATACAGACTCCCGGGGTCCCTGCAGCGCCCACCCCCCCTCAGGGAGGTCGGCCTCACCTCCGTGAGCACTCCGCTTTCCTCCGGAAGGAGCACCATCTTGCACGCCGCTGTCAGGCTTTACCTCCATGCTGGAAGCCTTGCGGCTTCTAGGGGTCTCCACAATCCCGGGAGGAGTAGGAGCCACATTGCTGCGACTCCTGGTGCAGCGTCTCACCCCCGAGTCCTCTGATGTGCAGGCCGGTTGCTGGTTTCTTCTGCCCCCCGAAGGCCTGGTTCGGGAAGCAGAAGCCTGGGACTTGGCTCCTTCACTCATCCCAGAAACCAGCTCACCCTCCGGGAAAGAGAGAGAGCAGGTCCCCAGGTGGAGAGGTGTTGGTTCTCAGAGATCAGGAGCTCACAGCAGGATCTGCAGCCACCACACCCGTAATCAGCACACTGACTAGCAGCTGATCAGAGCTGCACCCAGTATGCTGCTGGTGCACTCACTGTGTACATATATTACATTACTGATCCTGAGTTATATCCTGTATTATACTCCAGAGCTGCACTCACTATTCTGCTGCTGCAGTCACTGTGTACATACATTACATTACTGATCCTGAGTTACATCCTGTATTATACTCCAGAGCTGCACTCACTATTCTGCTGGTCCAGTCACTGTGTACATACATTACATTACTGATCCTGAGTGACATCCTGTATTATACTCCAGAGCTGCACTCACTATTCTGCTGGTGCAGTCACTGTGTACATAGATTACATTACTGATCCTGAGTTACCTCCTCTATTATACTCCAGAGCTGCACTCACTATTCTGCTGGTGCAGTCACTGTGTACATACATTACATTACTGATCCTGAGTTACCTCCTGTATTATACTCCAGAGCTGCACTCACTATTCTGCTGGTACAGTCACTGTGTACATACATTACATTACTGATCCTGAGTTACATCCTGTATTATACTCCAGAGCTGCACTCACTATTCTGCTGGTGCAGTCACTGTGTACATACATTACATTACTGATCCTGAGTTACCTCCTGTATTATACTCCAGAGCTGCACTCACTATTCTGCTGGTGCAGTCACTGTGTACATACATTACATTACTGATCCTGAGTTACATCCTGTATTATACTCCAGAGCTGCACTCACTATTCTGCTGGTGCAGTCACTGTGTACATACATTACATTACTGATCCTGAGTTACCTCCTGTATTATACTCCAGAGCTGCACTCACTATTCTGGTCACTATTGCAGAGCTGAAATCATTTACAGGAGGCATCCTGTCTCTGAGGCCATATCCAAGGGGAGGTGATGGATCAGACACCACTGTGATCTCTGTACTGCTGTACATATAATAGAGGGGTGATGGATCAGACACCACTGTGAGCGCTGTACTGCTGTACATATAATAGAGGGGGTGATGGATCAGACACCACTGTGATCTCTGTACTGCTGTACATATAATAGAGGAGGTGATGGATCAGACACCACTGTGATCTCTGTACTGCTGTACATATAATAGAGGGGTGATGGATCAGACACCACTGTGATCTCTGTACTGCTGTACATATAATAGAGGGGGTGATGGATCAGACACCACTGTGATCTCTGTACTGCTGTACATATAATAGAGGGGGTGATGGATCAGACACCACTGTGATCTCTGTACTGCTGTACATATAATAGAGGAGGTGATGGATCAGACACCACTGTGATCTCTGTACTGCTGTACATATAATAGAGGAGGTGATGGATCAGACACCACTGTGATCTCTGTACTGCTGTACATATAATAGAGGAGGTGATGGATCAGACACCACTGTGATCTCTGTACTGCTGTACATATAATAGAGGAGGTGATGGATCAGACACCACTGTGATCTCTGTACTGCTGTACATATAATAGAGGAGGTGATGGATCAGACACCACTGTGATCTCTGTACTGCTGTACATATAATAGAGGGGTGATGGATCAGACACCACTGTGAGCGCTGTACTGCTGTACATATAATAGAGGGGGTGATGGATCAGACACCACTGTGATCTCTGTACTGCTGTACATATAATAGAGGAGGTGATGGATCAGACACCACTGTGATCTCTGTACTGCTGTACATATAATAGAGGGGTGATGGATCAGACACCACTGTGATCTCTGTACTGCTGTACATATAATAGAGGGGGTGATGGATCAGACACCACTGTGATCTCTGTACTGCTGTACATATAATAGAGGGGGTGATGGATCAGACACCACTGTGATCTCTGTACTGCTGTACATATAATAGAGGAGGTGATGGATCAGACACCACTGTGATCTCTGTACTGCTGTACATATAATAGAGGAGGTGATGGATCAGACACCACTGTGATCTCTGTACTGCTGTACATATAATAGAGGAGGTGATGGATCAGACACCACTGTGATCTCTGTACTGCTGTACATATAATAGAGGAGGTGATGGATCAGACACCACTGTGATCTCTGTACTGCTGTACATATAATAGAGGAGGTGATGGATCAGACACCACTGTGATCTCTGTACTGCTGTACATATAATAGAGGGGTGATGGATCAGACACCACTGTGATCTCTGTACTGCTGTACATATAATAGAGGGGTGATGGATCAGACACCACTGTGATCTCTGTACTGCTGTACATATAATAGAGGGGTGATGGATCAGACACCACTGTGATCTCTGTACTGCTGTACATATAATAGAGGAGGTGATGGATCAGACACCACTGTGATCTCTGTACTGCTGTACATATAATAGAGGGGTGATGGATCAGACACCACTGTGATCTCTGTACTGCTGTACATATAATAGAGGGGTGATGGATCAGACACCACTGTGATCTCTGTACTGCTGTACATATAATAGAGGGGTGATGGATCAGACACCACTGTGATCTCTGTACTGCTGTACATATAATAGAGGGGTGATGGATCAGACACCACTGTGATCTCTGTACTGCTGTACATATAATAGAGGGGTGATGGATCAGACACCACTGTGATCTCTGTACTGCTGTACATATAATAGAGGAGGTGATGGATCAGACACCACTGTGATCTCTGTACTGCTGTACATATAATAGAGGGGGTGATGGATCAGACACCACTGTGATCTCTGTACTGCTGTACATATAATAGAGGAGGTGATGGATCAGACACCACTGTGATCTCTGTACTGCTGTACATATAATAGAGGAGGTGATGGATCAGACACCACTGTGATCTCTGTACTGCTGTACATATAATAGAGGAGGTGATAGATCAGACACCACTGTGATCTCTGTACTGCTGTACATATAATAGAGGGGGTGATGGATCAGACACCACTGTGATCTCTGTACTGCTGTACATATAATAGAGGGGGTGATGGATCAGACACCACTGTGAGCTCTGTACTGCTGTACATATAATAGAGGGGTGATGGATCAGACACCACTGTGAGCTCTGTACTGCTGTACATATAATAGAGGGGTGATGGATCAGACACCACTGTGATCTCTGTACTGCTGTACATATAATAGAGGAGGTGATGGATCAGACACCACTGTGATCTCTGTACTGCTGTACATATAATAGAGGAGGTGATGGATCAGACACCACTGTGATCTCTGTACTGCTGTACATATAATAGAGGAGGTGATGGATCAGACACCACTGTGATCTCTGTACTGCTGTACATATAATAGAGGAGGTGATGGATCAGACACCACTGTGATCTCTGTACTGCTGTACATATAATAGAGGGGGTGATGGATCAGACACCACTGTGATCTCTGTACTGCTGTACATATAATAGAGGGGTGATGGATCAGACACCACTGTGATCTCTGTACTGCTGTACATATAATAGAGGGGGTGATGGATCAGACACCACTGTGAGCTCTGTACTGCTGTACATATAATAGAGGAGGTGATGGATCAGACACCACTGTGATCTCTGTACTGCTGTACATATAATAGAGGGGGTGATGGATCAGACACCACTGTGATCTCTGTACTGCTGTACATATAATAGAGGGGGTGATGGATCAGACACCACTGTGATCTCTGTACTGCTGTACATATAATAGAGGGGTGATGGATCAGACACCACTGTGATCTCTGTACTGCTGTACATATAATAGAGGGGTGATGGATCAGACACCACTGTGAGCTCTGTACTGCTGTACATATAATAGAGGGGGTGATGGATCAGACACCACTGTGAGCTCTGTACTGCTGTACATATAATAGAGGGGGTGATGGATCAGACACCACTGTGATCTCTGTACTGCTGTACATATAATAGAGGGGGTGATGGATCAGACACCACTGTGATCTCTGTACTGCTGTACATATAATAGAGGGGTGATGGATCAGACACCACTGTGATCTCTGTACTGCTGTACATATAATAGAGGGGGTGATGGATCAGACACCACTGTGATCTCTGTACTGCTGTACATATAATAGAGGGGTGATGGATCAGACACCACTGTGATCTCTGTACTGCTGTACATATAATAGAGGGGTGATGGATCAGACACCACTGTGATCTCTGTACTGCTGTACATATAATAGAGGGGTGATGGATCAGACACCACTGTGATCTCTGTACTGCTGTACATATAATAGAGGAGGTGATGGATCAGACACCACTGTGAGCTCTGTACTGCTGTACATATAATAGAGGAGGTGATGGATCAGACACCACTGTGATCTCTGTACTGCTGTACATATAATAGAGGGGGTGATGGATCAGACACCACTGTGATCTCTGTACTGCTGTACATATAATAGAGGGGGTGATGGATCAGACACCACTGTGATCTCTGTACTGCTGTACATATAATAGAGGGGTGATGGATCAGACACCACTGTGATCTCTGTACTGCTGTACATATAATAGAGGGGTGATGGATCAGACACCACTGTGATCTCTGTACTGCTGTACATATAATAGAGGAGGTGATGGATCAGACACCACTGTGAGCTCTGTACTGCTGTACATATAATAGAGGAGGTGATGGATCAGACACCACTGTGATCTCTGTACTGCTGTACATATAATAGAGGGGGTGATGGATCAGACACCACTGTGATCTCTGTACTGCTGTACATATAATAGAGGAGGTGATGGATCAGACACCACTGTGAGCTCTGTACTGCTGTACATATAATAGAGGAGGTGATGGATCAGACACCACTGTGATCTCTGTACTGCTGTACATATAATAGAGGGGTGATGGATCAGACACCACTGTGATCTCTGTACTGCTGTACATATAATAGAGGGGGTGATGGATCAGACACCACTGTGATCTCTGTACTGCTGTACATATAATAGAGGAGGTGATGGATCAGACACCACTGTGATCTCTGTACTGCTGTACATATAATAGAGGGGTGATGGATCAGACACCACTGTGATCTCTGTACTGCTGTACATATAATAGAGGGGGTGATGGATCAGACACCACTGTGATCTCTGTACTGCTGTACATATAATAGAGGAGGTGATGGATCAGACACCACTGTGAGCTCTGTACTGCTGTACATATAATAGAGGAGGTGATGGATCAGACACCACTGTGAGCTCTGTACTGCTGTACATATAATAGAGGGGTGATGGATCAGACACCACTGTGATCTCTGTACTGCTGTACATATAATAGAGGAGGTGATGGATCAGACACCACTGTGATCTCTGTACTGCTGTACATATAATAGAGGAGGTGATGGATCAGACACCACTGTGAGCTCTGTACTGCTGTACATATAATAGAGGAGGTGATGGATCAGACACCACTGTGATCTCTGTACTGCTGTACATATAATAGAGGGGGTGATGGATCAGACACCACTGTGAGCTCTGTACTGCTGTACATATAATAGAGGAGGTGATGGATCAGACACCACTGTGATCTCTGTACTGCTGTACATATAATAGAGGGGTGATGGATCAGACACCACTGTGATCTCTGTACTGCTGTACATATAATAGAGGGGGTGATGGATCAGACACCACTGTGATCTCTGTACTGCTGTACATATAATAGAGGGGGTGATGGATCAGACACCACTGTGATCTCTGTACTGCTGTACATATAATAGAGGAGGTGATGGATCAGACACCACTGTGATCTCTGTACTGCTGTACATATAATAGAGGGGTGATGGATCAGACACCACTGTGATCTCTGTACTGCTGTACATATAATAGAGGGGTGATGGATCAGACACCACTGTGATCTCTGTACTGCTGTACATATAATAGAGGGGGTGATGGATCAGACACCACTGTGAGCTCTGTACTGCTGTACATATAATAGAGGGGTGATGGATCAGACACCACTGTGATCTCTGTACTGCTGTACATATAATAGAGGAGGTGATGGATCAGACACCACTGTGATCTCTGTACTGCTGTACATATAATAGAGGAGGTGATGGATCAGACACCACTGTGATCTCTGTACTGCTGTACATATAATAGAGGAGGTGATGGATCAGACACCACTGTGATCTCTGTACTGCTGTACATATAATAGAGGGGGTGATGGATCAGACACCACTGTGATCTCTGTACTGCTGTACATATAATAGAGGAGGTGATGGATCAGACACCACTGTGAGCTCTGTACTGCTGTACATATAATAGAGGAGGTGATGGATCAGACACCACTGTGATCTCTGTACTGCTGTACATATAATAGAGGGGTGATGGATCAGACACCACTGTGATCTCTGTACTGCTGTACATATAATAGAGGAGGTGATGGATCAGACACCACTGTGATCTCTGTACTGCTGTACATATAATAGAGGAGGTGATGGATCAGACACCACTGTGATCTCTGTACTGCTGTACATATAATAGAGGGGTGATGGATCAGACACCACTGTGATCTCTGTACTGCTGTACATATAATAGAGGGGTGATGGATCAGACACCACTGTGATCTCTGTACTGCTGTACATATAATAGAGGAGGTGATGGATCAGACACCACTGTGATCTCTGTACTGCTGTACATATAATAGAGGGGGTGATGGATCAGACACCACTGTGATCTCTGTACTGCTGTACATATAATAGAGGGAGGTGATGGATCAGACACCACTGTGATCTCTGTACTGCTGTACATATAATAGAGGGGTGATGGATCAGACACCACTGTGATCTCTGTACTGCTGTACATATAATAGAGGGGGTGATGGATCAGACACCACTGTGATCTCTGTACTGCTGTACATATAATAGAGGAGGTGATGGATCAGACACCACTGTGATCTCTGTACTGCTGTACATATAATAGAGGGGGTGATGGATCAGACACCACTGTGATCTCTGTACTGCTGTACATATAATAGAGGAGGTGATGGATCAGACACCACTGTGATCTCTGTACTGCTGTACATATAATAGAGGGGGTGATGGATCAGACACCACTGTGATCTCTGTACTGCTGTACATATAATAGAGGGGGTGATGGATCAGACACCACTGTGATCTCTGTACTGCTGTACATATAATAGAGGAGGTGATGGATCAGACACCACTGTGATCTCTGTACTGCTGTACATATAATAGAGGGGGTGATGGATCAGACACCACTGTGATCTCTGTACTGCTGTACATATAATAGAGGAGGTGATGGATCAGACACCACTGTGATCTCTGTACTGCTGTACATATAATAGAGGAGGTGATGGATCAGACACCACTGTGATCTCTGTACTGCTGTACATATAATAGAGGAGGTGATGGATCAGACACCACTGTGATCTCTGTACTGCTGTACATATAATAGAGGGGTGATGGATCAGACACCACTGTGATCTCTGTACTGCTGTACATATAATAGAGGGGGGTGATGGATCAGACACCACTGTGATCTCTGTACTGCTGTACATATAATAGAGGAGGTGATGGATCAGACACCACTGTGATCTCTGTACTGCTGTACATATAATAGAGGAGGTGATGGATCAGACACCACTGTGATCTCTGTACTGCTGTACATATAATAGAGGGGGTGATGGATCAGACACCACTGTGATCTCTGTACTGCTGTACATATAATAGAGGGGGTGATGGATCAGACACCACTGTGATCTCTGTACTGCTGTACATATAATAGAGGGGTGATGGATCAGACACCACTGTGATCTCTGTACTGCTGTACATATAATAGAGGGGTGATGGATCAGACACCACTGTGATCTCTGTACTGCTGTACATATAATAGAGGGGTGATGGATCAGACACCACTGTGATCTCTGTACTGCTGTACATATAATAGAGGAGGTGATGGATCAGACACCACTGTGATCTCTGTACTGCTGTACATATAATAGAGGAGGTGATGGATCAGACACCACTGTGATCTCTGTACTGCTGTACATATAATAGAGGGGTGATGGATCAGACACCACTGTGATCTCTGTACTGCTGTACATATAATAGAGGAGGTGATGGATCAGACACCACTGTGATCTCTGTACTGCTGTACATATAATAGAGGAGGTGATGGATCAGACACCACTGTGATCTCTGTACTGCTGTACATATAATAGAGGAGGTGATGGATCAGACACCACTGTGATCTCTGTACTGCTGTACATATAATAGAGGAGGTGATGGATCAGACACCACTGTGATCTCTGTACTGCTGTACATATAATAGAGGAGGTGATGGATCAGACACCACTGTGAGCTCTGTACTGCTGTACATATAATAGAGGAGGTGATGGATCAGACACCACTGTGATCTCTGTACTGCTGTACATATAATAGAGGAGGTGATGGATCAGACACCACTGTGAGCTCTGTACTGCTGTACATATAATAGAGGAGGTGATGGATCAGACACCACTGTGATCTCTGTACTGCTGTACATATAATAGAGGAGGTGATGGATCAGACACCACTGTGATCTCTGTACTGCTGTACATATAATAGAGGAGGTGAGGATCAGACACCACTGTGATCTCTGTACTGCTGTACATATAAT